>NW_020624377.1:5066262-5720856 GCF_003573695.1 Papaver somniferum | reverse complement strand
AAAGGTATATCCTGTTCTCAATCTTTCTTTCGTCTAAAAAGCTTAGTTATTCAAACCCTAATTGATTCAAACCTTAATTTTTGAATCAGACCCAATTGATTCAAAGGTTAAGTTTTGACTCAAACCCTAATTCTTAATTTTTGATTCATTGAAAGCAGGGTTTATGCACCTGTTTATTTCTTATTAAGAAGAACAATGGTGTGCATGCATGTTTAAGCTTTTCCTATGTTATGCTTAGGATCTTTATGCAGATTGTATTCTAAGTTGCATAGTGGCTGGATAACAACTCAGTCTTCTATGGTTATGGAAATGCTATTCTTTTATGTTTTTTTCTTTCTTTTCCGATGAATCTGATTAATGTTTTTCACACTGCAAACAATAGTTTAAGCTTCTGTGGTTCTCCCTGAAACCACTCGACATCACATTCTTATCTCATTTAGCTGGCCACATTCTCTGTCGTGTATACTCCCGTGTCATTGACGTTTTGTATAATGGGATTATAATTATGTCAGAGCTAGGTCAATTGAATGTTATTCCTTGGTTTTTTTATCTGTCTATTCTGATGAATGTTTTTCACATTGCAAACCAATAGTTTAAACTTCTGTGGTTCTCCCTGAAACCACTAGAAATCACATTTTTATCTCATTTTCATCAACTTTAGCTGGTCAGTAAGCTTCCATCTGTCGTGTATACTCCCGAGTCATTGACATTTTGTATAATGGGATTATAATTATGTCGGAGATCGGCATCCGTCGTTTGTTTTTAGGGAACTTGGTAGGTTTACATAATTGTGTATGTTTGAACTGGAGTCTTGCTTGAGTTCTTTCAATGCTCTAGTAAAAACCTCAGCGATTAATAATTTTTTAATTGTTATATCTTTTAACAATTCTGAGACGGCATCCTGCTCTTGCATCTAATCATACTAATCAAGACCATGTTAGTACTGACATAATCAAGACCATGTTAATTGACTGTTATTTAATTTTTGCTTGTGTCTAGCTTAATAACTTTTGACTTTTGATTGAAAAGAATTCAGACCTTATTTGATTGAATCATATACATGTATATGCAGTTTCCTATATGACTACACAAGAGAATTCGAGTTGGGAGCCAGAGTATGATGATGAGTATGCTGAAAATGAGACTGCAGCCCTGGAGGCTCAAGCCTTGCAGAATTTAGGAGAGTCAGAGGATGAAGACGAAGATTCCGATGGTAGTCGCACCGGTTCCGATGGTGATAGCTCCAGTTCTGATGATGAATCGACTGAAAGTCCTGAACAGCCTGGTAATGCTATACTAGCTTGTCTGTTTTTGTTTGCTTTGGACTTAAAAAATATGAGTACACTCTTACACCATGTTTACTCTTATTTTGGGTTTTTGAACTATAAAAAGACACAGGAGCTCCAAACAATACAGTAGAGTCTAAGGAGAATAATGTTCGAGGTTTAACAAGATTGAAGAAGCTAAAGAAAAATTTTGACGGCGAGAAGCATGTGATAGAATTTGATAATTTTGGTCGATTTAAGGGGAAATATAAAGCTGAAATTGCTAGTTACATGGGTGTATTGGTACGTCGAGACGTTGGTCTAAGGCACTTGAAGTGGAAGGAAGTGAATTCAGTGATGAGGGATAAGTTATGGCACGAACTATTGGTATGTATATGCTGATCTATATTGATTTTTAATACTATATTTGTTATTAATTTGTTACCTGCCGTTAACATCTCCATATTTTGGCAGCGGTTTTATGAAATTGAGGAGACTATGAGAAGACAAATTATGAAATATTTTGGGGAACATTTGCGCAACTTCAGAAGAAAGTTGTATGTAAAGTTCATAGTGCCCAATTTGGGTAAACCTGCTAAACTAAATACTGTTCCTAAACAATATCGTGTCATTGTGAACCAAGAACAATGGGACAAGTTCGTAAAGTGGAGGTTGTCTGATAAATGCAAGGTTGTATATTGCACGTTTTAGTTTGGAAATATTGATATTAATTTCATTAATTAGTCTAACTTTTTTATGAATGAAATTCTTTAAATCTGTATGCTCAGGAGTTGTCCATTAGGGGAGCTAAGGCGCGTAAGAACCACAAATATAACCACAGGACGGGAAGAGCAGGGTATGCAGGGCTGTTGGAAAAATTAGTAAGTCCAGTTTGTTATACAAAATTATTATTATTTCCAGTTTAAATTATAGTATTATCTATCTAATTTTTCTTCTTGTGTATTTTATAATTACTAGATTAATGAGAAAGAGATCCTTGAAGATGAAAATCCTTCACGGTCTTTACTATGGAGGAAGGCACATCAAAACAAAAATGGAGAATACGATGACGATGATGTTAGGGAAAAAGCAGCTCAGCTTGTAAGACGACTGAAACTATCTAGCTATTTGTTTTGTGCTTGAGTAAATGTGAAAATAATTTTGATTTAATTGATTATCACTTCTAATCCCTTAATTCTTTTTTTGTGCAGGAGGATTTTGATAAGCAGCTGGAAGATGGAACTTTGAGAAAACAACCAGGCAATGATTCTATCACCCTTGTGTTTGGGGAAGAACATGCTGGGCGTGTAAGATGTATAGGCAAGGGAGTGACTCCAACAACGTACTGGCACCTGCCACGGAAAGGAGCATCCAAGGAGCACATTGAACTGAAGAAACAACTGGAAGATGAAAGACGCGCGAACCAAATGGAGAGAGATAGGAAGGATGCAGAAATGAAGGAAATGAAGGCAGCAATGAAGGCACAAGAAGAAATGATGAGCAGCTTAATGTCTCAGCTAAAATCTCAAGGCATATTGAAAAAGAAAATCAAAAGCAAAAAGGCACGGGTATGTTTAACATCATCCAAGTAATTTTGATTAAGTATGTATTTCCTAATAATTCTGCAGTATCTAATATGTCAACTGCACTATATAGAAATCTCCTATTAGAGAGAAGTCTCTTATGCTTGAATTCCCTGTTACAAGCATTTCTCCGACTGAAAGGAATGAATCTAATACAAATAGAAATGACCCTGAATCTGAAAATGTATCTCAGTCTACGGGATCGAAAGATAGTTCTGAACTCCAAATGGTATGTTTCTTTTGCAGGTATTTAAAATATATAGTGCTTTGAGAGTTCCATTTTTTGTTGATGTTAATATAGCGTATATTTTTGTAGTCTGGAAAATACAAACAAAAGTCTCCTGCATCTGAGCATCTACCCCTTAGTTCACCAGACAATTCTCAATCGAAAGACAAAACTGAACTTTCAACGGTATGTCCTTTTCACAGGCATTTAAGCATTTTGAGATTTGAATCTGTTGATGTCAATATAACATTTATGTTTTGCAGATTGGTAAATGCAAACTGGCTCATGCTTCACTGAGAAATATCATTGCATGGGGTTCGGTTCTTCCATCAGTGCCAGGTCAGAAGGTTCATGGAGATCCACTCCGGGATGATTGTGTCAGAGTGACGGTTGAAAAGTCGATATTAAAGAATCATTGTTTGCCAGTCCCATCTACTCATCTCAAAACAGTAGAGGATGCTGAAAAATCTATAGTAGCTTGGCCTAAAGAGTTTGTGATCTCTTGCTCTAGTGTAAGTTGCTTTATTATACATGTTTATTACCTTCTGCATCCTGACCATATAACTATTAACATGGTTTTTTCCCTTAATTATACATCCACTGGCTTCCTGCAGGGCCATCCACTTTCAGACCCCGGTGAACATGATTCTGACCCAAACGATGAATATGATTCTGACCCAAACACTAAGAAGACAAAGAAGAAGAAACCTTCATATATGAAGAGCGGGGAACTAAAGTCTCGGAGATCCAGCAAGAGACTCAAGACTGCAGCCTAATTATTAATAGAAATAGTCGTGGACTATAGGATTTGGATGTTTAAACTTTTAAGTCTCTCTTTGAAAGTTTGTTTTCTCAAGGTTACTGCACAATTATCAGATTGAGATGTTTATTATATTGTGAAATGAAATTATTTTGGTACAATTCTAATTGTAGTCTTCATTAATTTTTTATGGATGGTTATTTAGGTGATTTTTGAATAGCTACATTGAAAACACTTGATGTGTCCAAAAGGTGAACAATAGCTACATTCAAAACACTTGATGTGTCCAAAAGGTGAACAAAAGCTACATTCAAAAAACTTGATGTGTCCAAAAGGTGAACAATAGCTACATTGAAAACACTTGATGTGTCTAAAAGTTGAACAATAGCTACATTCAAAAAACTTGATGTGTCCAAAAGGTGAACAATAGCTACATTGAAAACACTTGATGTATCCAAAAGGTGAACAATAGCTACATTCAACACACTTGATGTGTCTTTCGAAAAAATTTAGCCACGGTGCTACAAATTTTTAGTAGCCATAACTTATTAATTGGCCATGTAAAATGTTTATCATGTGTCCAAAAATATGGATGGCCATGGTACCATAGATTAAACGTGACTACAAATCATGTATTAGCCATGTTAAATTATTTTCCGTGTGTCCAAATGATAGAGATGGCCATGGTTGAGAAAAATTAGTGTGACCGCAACTCATGAATTGGCCATGATAAAATGAATTTTGCGTGTCCAATTGATGACAAAGGCCACGAGTATAATAAAATTTACGTGACTTTAAGGTAAACTTTAGCCACATATAATTAAATTGTGTGTCTATAAGGATCCTATGGCCACGGTGATAGTGAAAATGCTTAACTACCAAAAAAATATTGAGTACCATATAGACACGGTTTTAGAGTTATGGCCATGGTTAATCATATTTTATAGCCACTCAAAGTTTATGCAGCCATAGGGATACCTTTTTGTCTCGGCACCTGATGCCACATTTTTGGAGTGAAAAAAATCCATGACCAAAAGCCTATGGACACGGTGATTAAGTGCGGCCAATGTAAAGATTTGTACTAGTACATCTTTATTACAAGCTTGGAAGAATAGAAGAGGAAGACACAGGGGAAGGAAAATATGGCCACTATTAGCATTTGCCATTAGCTGGGAATTATGGAATGAAAGGAATAGAAGAACAGTGGCAGGAAAAAGACCAAGATCTTCAGCAACAATCATAAATGAAGTCAAAGCAGTTATCTACAAATGGGGGGCAGCTGAAAATTGGTTTAAGTATGATACTTTTAGAGACTTAATCACACATTGGAAGGTTATAATTGACTGTAGAGTTTATTAGACTCAAACATGTATTTCAGGGGGTTCTTTTCATTTAGAACCACCTATTCTTGTAATTCTTTTTGAACGATTTTTTGGGGACCATGGTTTTTTTGGGGGACCATGGTTTTATTTTCGGTAAAGACATTAGAAGTAAATCTAGGTCACCCCTTATCTAGATATTTATATTAATACCTAAATTACCCTCCTGATTAATTTTGGATGATGATTAGTGAATGATTTAGTTAAAAATAATTAGTGAGATTAAATTAAAAGATGGGTTTATTATTAGTTGAGTAGAATTATTGAGAGAGTAGAGTTAGAGAAGATGAAGGAGAAAAACATGGAAAATAGATTTTTTTTCCAATTCACTAAGTTTGAGTATTCAAATGATGAAAACTCATATGATTCTTCATCTCCATCCTCTCTTAGAATATTTGTTAATCTTCAAAATGATCCGGATTTGAACTGGATTTTGAACAGTTCGGTTAATTTATATGAAGAACAAGTAACCTAACTCATCTGAAGTTATAGTTCGGTTGCCCCGTGAGATGAACAAGTAACCGAACTCATCTGAAAGTGTAGTTCGATTACTTGTTCCAAACACGCAGGTTACCGAACTCTCTAATAATAGAATTTCTAGGAGTTACAGCGTTATGTTCGGTTGGTTCTCAACTAATCGAACTTTGGTGTACAAAGTTCGGTTGGTTTGCAAACTGCATGCACTTTTGATCTAACCGAACTTTACGTAATATAAGAGTATATAAGTTTACAAAGTTCGGTTCTTTCGCAAACTTGAACCTAACAGCTAACCAACCGAACTTTGAGTTCGGTTTCTGCGATAAAATTGTGAAGTTACCGAACTTAACAAACAAAAAAATGTGAAGTTCCAGCGTCTATTGGCTAAGTTCGGTTACTTTGTAGTTTTAAATTTTTTTGCGAAAAACCGAACTCTATTGGCTAAGTTCGGTTATTTTGGAACTCAACATAGTGGCCACAACAAAACAGTTTGGTTAGACTGGATTTGTTTTTTTTTTCGGTTCTAAGGGTGGAGTTCGGTTACTTTGTAGTTTTAAAATTTTTTGCGAAACAACCGAACAGAGAGTTCAGTGACTTAGTTTTAAATCCAATAGAACCGAACTATTCTTCGTGTTCTTCATTTTCAAGAAATTCGGTTAGTAAACTAGGGTTTTTTGGAAAATCGGCCTAACCGAACATGGCTCTGTAACTCCTACTAAAACCCTATTTTGATGATTTCTATTTGATTGAAGCAATCAAAATCAAATTAAAGTGAAGGGTTTGTTGGAAAATACCTCCGGAGTGGTCCCATGGCAGAATCAGGCTGCGGCTGGCGTCTTTTATACTCGATAAAATTATCATGTAACAGAACTTAGTTGTGATTGCATTCATGTTGTTACATTTCTTAAATAGGCGGTGGTGGTGGTGGTGGGAGGAGGTAGTGGTGGTAATCGGTGGTTGGTGGTGGTGATAATCGGAGGTGGTGGTGGTGGTAATCGGCGTTGGTGGACGGTGGTGATGGTAATCGGTGGTTGGTGGTGGTGATAATCGGAGGTGGTGGTGGTGGTAATCGGCGGTGGTGGTGGGAGGAGGTGGTGGTTATATATATATAGGTGGTTATTAGGTTGGTTTTAAATTAAATTAGGTTAAGGGTAGGTTAGTCATTTCAACGTTTTAGGACACCCCTTATCATTATACAGAAGGTGGCCTAATAAAATCATGGTCCCTAAAAAATCATTCTTCTTTTTATTTTTTCTAATACAAGTTTAACCTTTCTGCTCAAAAAAAAGAGGGCCCATTAAAAGGTGAGCTGAGTCCATGATACAAAAAAATATTGCAATAGCATGGGACACCACACGCGTCTGACTCAGCAACTCGTGCATCTGAACACGTACGCATGCGGACACCTGGGCTGACTGTTTAACTTTTTTGGTGTGACCCAGGTCAGGCAAGTGTCACCAGTTTTGACCAAAGTCAAAGCGGTGGTCAGCCGCTGGATACTTATACAACAACAGGGAAAAATTGGGTCTCTGATTCTTCCCCAAATCCACCCACCATGGCTTCTTCTTCACCGGATTAGGTCATGAATATGATGATTTTGTTCAAGGTATTTTGGCTGCTCCTGATCTCCCCAGGCTTAATAAATTATCTCGTCGTATATTTGAACAAGATTTCCTTAATTCAGTTCAGATAGTATGACCAGTGTAGTCAATATCGGCCGTATCGGCCGATATTTCGGGGATATTTCGGATATTGGTCTTGGAGCGATAGGATAAGCATTGTATCGGCTATATGATATCTTGGCGATAATATCGTCCGATATTAGCCGTATCGGCCGATATATCGGGGATATTTAGTGATCCTATTTTTCTTGATGAGCATGATGAAAATGATGAATGGTTGGATCCACAGAACTTGGAAGACTTGGCGGTAGAAGGTGATAATGTAACTTTGGATGATTTGCAAGATATTCTTGGTAAAGAAAGTTGGCCAGTTGGTAGTAGAGGTGCATGTAGCTCTCGAAGTAAGTCTACTTACCTAACCGACTCTGAGTATGATGGATATGATACTGATCAATTGATGCTAGACACAGATTATGGACTACTTGATGGAGCTAATGGAGTTGCTGAAGATGATGATATCAATAGTGGCTCGTATGATTTTGAATAAGACTGTAATATCCTTGTTTAATTACCATTTTAGGTAGTAAACTTTAAAGTTGTTGAAGTTACTCTCCTGTTTTTGGTTTGAACTTTTAACTTGTTTAATTACCATTTTAGGCAGTACACTTTTAAGTTGTTGAAGTTACACTCCTGTTTCTAGTTATAACTTGTTTATTTATCATTTTAGGTAGTGAACTTTAAAGTTATTGAAGTTACTCTTGTGTTTTCTGATAAAATGGATGGTAGCTATAAAATTATAATCTCTAAATTTGGAACCCGATATTATACCGATATTTGAATGATAATATCCCCGATATAAAGTCGTACCAGTGTATCGGTCCTGGCCGAGATAAACCGATATCCGATATTAACTGCATTGAGTATGACAGAATTTTATCAATTTTAGTTTGCAAGAATTTTGGTGGTAGCAAATTAATTGTCTTTATGTTTGCTGATTTTTGTTTAATGGTCAAAATTGTTGAAACATTTTTTTGAAAATTGTCTTGAAACATCTTATATGATTTGTGTGAGACAATTTGGACCAATAAAATACGACATAACATTTGTACACAACTTACAAGAGAGAATATTAAGGGGTTTAGTGGGGGTTTGACCTTTAGAAGTTTAACCTATGATAATGGAACAATATATTCATTATTTTGAATCCATCAAAAAAGGCAAAACACTTCCTTTTTGTAGCTGGTGTCATATTAAATCTGTTAGCATTTGTTACGATATAAGTCAATTAAGGAGATAACAAAATCATCACAAGCGAGCTTACTCTGAATAAAACTCTCTTTCGATCGAAAAAAAAAAGTGCAGATGACATAAATGGAATCTCAAATCTTTCCTGACGCTGTTAATCAAATCTCTAGCTAAGGAAGCTGTAAAAATGCCGAAAATAAAACCGTGAGAGGAGATCAAAATGCTATTTATCGATCCATTGTGTGATCTCCAGGGTGTGTGTAAAAGTTCCCAGACAAACCCAAAATTACACAACCCCATTTCTACTGAGATGTTTGAGATTTTTTTACCGGTGGTACTAGTTGAAGTGTTCTCTCGACTAATGCATATGATCGTAGGGTACACAAGTCAATCAATTGAAATTGCTGCGGGATGAAGCTGTCTCATAAGAACTAAAAGAAAGAAAACAAGAAATTACTAGATAAAATTAAATTACAAAACTAAAAGTAATCGTGCATGAAATATAAAAACTAACCAGAAACTAAAAGTACACAAGATAATAAGCTAAAAGAAAAAAACTGAAGAAATACACATGAGAAGACTTAACAGAATCTATAGTATTTCCTACCAGTCACTTCAATTTGTGCTAAAGATGAGGGCTTCCCTTTTGTAACATTCACAACTCCTTGAGGCAGTCTTGTACCTTGTTTAGCTAGCTCTGTTGCAGAGAAATTAACTTCTTTGTACCACTGCTCATAGATAATCTCAGAAACTTGATTCTTGGCTTTCATCCATCTTGACTGTAAGCACCAAAGTATCACACCTTTTATTGCATCTTCAATTATAGTTGGAGAGTGACATCTGATGACAATCTTGTTACAGTTTAATTTAACTGACCATACAACAGCTAATGCATCAGCTATATAAGTAGTGGCAATTCCAGCTCCACCAGACACAGTTCCAATTACTTGACTATTATGAGATCTAGCAATAATTCCAAAACCTGCGAATTAAACCTATATTCGCAGTTATTTGCAGTGCTTAAATAGGGAAAGTACATATATACCTCAATGCCAGGCCAGCTTCAAAAGTTAAGAATCTCAGACTCTAGCTAGCCTCATATTAAAACTTCTCGGACCCTTCAAAAGTATCTTGACCAGCTTTTTTCTATTTTTCCCTACAAGACTCATTCTTTTTAATACTAGGCGCCTTCACTGGGTTATTCTTGCATAAACATGGCACGCCAACTTGTGAATATAATCTTAGACACTGTTTGATTTGATGGGCAAGATAAAATCTCTTCCTTCTAGTTTTGATTCTTATCTATGGATAACGGTAATGATAGATTTGTGAAGTTCCTTGTTCCTTTGGGTGTTGGTTTTGCAAGTTTATGGTTCACAGCACGAAAACTGAATTCTCTTGAAGAAAAGTTTGTAGGAAAAGTGAATTCTCTTGAAAAACAAAATCGGAGAATTATCAAACATATGAATATGCATGAAGAGAACCAAAACAAACTGATTAAGAAGATTAAAGAAGTTGAGGAAAGATTTCATACAGCTGAAGGTGATATCCAGTTTTTGAACGGGCGCGTAAACTGTAGTACAAGATTATAGCTAAAGATCTTCAATGATTATGTACCATATGGTATATTTATATTTTCTATAATAATATAAGAGCTCCAATGGTCCATTGTTGTTGTTTTCTGATAGACTGTAATCAATTTGAATGGGTTACATTTCGAGATTTTAGTGTCATTTTTGATGGGTATTCTTGATTTAGTGCGTTAGATACCTGACAAGGAGAAGCTGCAGATGTACGATATTTACATAGCCGGAAATGATTTATGGCACCCATATGCACCCAGCCTTAGGTGTCATGATTTATGGTGAATCTTTTTTTTTGTTAACTTCAAACCACATTAGATATGTGATTTTCTCTCTTAAGTCCCAAATCAAGAAAATATGCAGCAAAAAACAGGAACAGAATGTGCCTGCTTTTGGAGGATTTTAACCATAAACCATTACAGTTAACTTTGATCAGTGTTATTTCACTCCGTTTTTATAAGCTTATAAAGGTAAATCATAGCAACACATCCTTTAGTTAAGCATTAGAGTTGATCATAAACATCCAGTTGAAGTTATAATGTTTCTAATCCTAAACATATATAGCCACACCGATATCATACTGTGAAGCTGTGAGGGCATAAAATCACTTCGCCACATGTACGAATCTGAGAGTTTGTTGGAAACAATATAGAAAATTCACAAAAATAAATCTCAAACAGCTGAGTCGCGGACTAAGTCGCTATCTTTAAGGTGTTTTGCGACTCTGCCTCTTGATTGTGCTAGCAGTCAAAACTTGTCGAAAACCCTATGGGATAAAACAGCTGATACTCTCTTGTTCGATTTCTCTGCACTATGAGAAATCGAACCAACAACTACTTTAATCACTTGCTCAGAACTCAAAAATAGATGAAAACCAATATATTTCATCTTCTCCAGAAACTGTTGTTTTATATCTCAAAAAGAAATCAATACGGTTTTTAATGAAATTTTTTTTCGTAATTAGTGCTCACTGAAAATCCTCCATAACAGTCATAAAACGGTAACAATATAATTACCAAAAATCAATAGAGTTAATTAGAGAATATCAAGTAGAAAACCGTTTTGGAAATCAAGAGTTAAAACCTACAAAAAATCAGTTTCTGAATCACCAGATCTCCCAAGACCCCGCTCTCCCGGATTTTATTAAGCAATATAGATATATATAATATACCTAGTCAAATGTGTGGGGTGAGACTTGAACCCAAGCCTATAGTGTGGGAGCCCAAAATAATACCACCACACTATGTCTCTAAGTTTGGTACAATATTACAAAACTATGTTTTTAAATATATACCCCAACAGAGTTCTACCTGTGAAGTGTATTCGACAAGAATATCAACGAAGTGTTTGTACAGAGCTTAATTATCTTGCTTTCAAGATATCAACCCATTTCTCGAGCTAGGAACACGAGTAAAGTTCTGAGTTGTCAAGACTATGTGCATATGCAGACCTTCCGAAGAAAATTGATCGCGCTCGTGCTATGTACATTTTCACATACAGGTTTGCAGATCCACGATCAGACAAATGATTTCTGGAACAGATGGCATGAGTAGATATATGGAAAGGTGGTGAACCTAGAGAAACAGTTAGACCCTGCACTCAAGATAATAGTACTCAATCTGGTGTCATCCGCACACCAGATGGTGGTATTAAATTACCTGAAGGCAATGGATGTTAACGAAGTTGAAATTGCAGAAAGAGATGTACCTGCTGTGGTATTTGGGGATTTTTGGCACTTGGAGCTGAAAATGCAAGAAAACTTGGCGCCCTTGAGAGAATGAATGGTCCTTGGTTGCGGTATGAGCCATGTGGTGGTACTAGAGATGGAATAATTACCAGGAGACAGAGACTGAATGGACTTGTTTCTCGCGCATCAGAAGTTTGATGTTCGAGTGTTCCGAGGAGGCTTTTGGTTTAGGATTTGTCTTGGACCGTTGTTGAAGTTGTAAATTGCGATTGAAGACCTTACCCGTTTCTAGGTTTCTCCATCTCACCGTCAGGTGGTCAACAACATCAGAATTCATACGTTCAGCACCTACTTGTAATTTTGCTGCCTACTCAAGTCCAAAATACTAATAACAAGTGGTTAACGCAACAGTCCAATGCAGCTCCAATCATCAAACAGAATTAATTCAAGTTCAGAAACTATAACCTATTTTATGCTTAGGCGTGATCCGACAAAAACTTGCTGCATTTACAACCATACATTATTTCTAATGGACAAATAACTAATCAAAACTCATATCAAACTGAGCAAGGGAATGGAAAATTTTCAGTTGTCCAAACATAACACTGGCTAGCTTATAAGTTTACTGCTCCACAAAATGCCATCAAGTTCTTCAAAGTTTAAAGTATCAAAAACTAAAGGACAACAAAATCATTCCAGAGGCAGAAAGAATCAAGGATGCAACACATGATGGTGAAACCTAAGCTGCAGGCTTAGTTGCAGCAGAAAGTCTTGATCTTTTCTTTGCAAGGCTCTCAGAACGACGATCTCGCTGTTCTTTCAATCTTGAGGCAAGAAGCTTCTGGTAATCCGCCGCTTCAGATTTTGCCTTGGCAATCCTCTTCTTTTTCTCTGCAATGCGTCCCCTCTTCCTTTGCAGAGTAAGGGGCGTCACAAGCCTTTGAACTTTTGGAGCCTTGCTTGTCTGCTTGCCTATAAACATACAAGGGAAGGTGTAAGAACAAGCAGCTTTCGGTTCTCAATCTATCTGAAAACGGTGCTTCGCAACAAACAAATGACAGTGCAAGGACAAGGAATGAATAACAAACCTTTTTTGTTTGTGAAGGTACGGCGGTACGTGTTGACATACTTTGTAACATCATCGTCCTTAGACAAGTTGAACAATTTTCGGATCTTTGAAGCCCTCTTAGGCCCCCTCATCCTAGGCTTTTCAGTGTCGGTCAAACCAGGAAGATCTTTCTCCCCCTTCTTAACAATAACCAAATTCAAAACAGAAAGGTCTTGGCTGACAATGCAACCACGAACAGACTTCCTTCTCCTCTCCCCATTACGTCTTCCATGTCCTCGGAAGCATGGAGTTCCTGACAAAAAAAACAAGAGACCACGAAATTACAAACCTATATAATTTAAAACTATTCATATCCAAAAAGAGACCATGAAATCACAAACCTATATAACTCAAACTACTAGTAAAGTCCAATGAGGTATAGTTAAAAAAAAAATGTAATCACATCCCCTGTACCTCTGTGAAGCAAAAGCCGCACACGGCCAGGAGTCAACACTCCCTGTTTCATGGGAAACCCCTGCTTGTCGCAGCCTCCCATAATCTTAAATACATACCCTTTGAATTCCTGTTGGGGAAAAATAAAAATTAGGAAACTAATGTCTAAAAACATACTTCATTATACTACAAACAAATGAAGGCACGCCTAGAGCATACCTCGCCAAGAGCATCTCCACTGACTTCTTGGGAAATCCTCTTATCGTAGAAGGCACGCCTACAGACAATCAAATGAGCATAAGCAAAAGACAATATAACAATTTCAAACATTTAACACAACCATTAGCACATGAGAAAACCAAATGCAGTTAACTTCAATCAGCATATTCACAATTTGAACAAATTTATTTATACAAACTAGAAAAACGTAATCCCATACAAAATACCAAAATCAACTGGGGATGTTTCCTCCTTGGGATGAAGAAGAAGATAACAAAAACAAAAACCTAACAATCTTACACACTAAACAGTCCAGATTAGTCATTCCAAACCCTAATATTCAAATCCAACTACAAAAAGGTAATCCAATACCAAAATCAAATGGGGATTTTCCTCAAACTCCAGATGATACTAAATACCAAAAAAGAACGATCTAATAATCTTACAAAACAAACCCTAAATTATAGATATTCAAATGCAACTACTGATTAAACAATCGTTATAAGGAAAAAACAGTAAAGAACTTACAGCTTTTGGTCATCGTCAATTTCCAGCTTCTTCTGGCAACCGGTGGTTGGATTTGCGATATTGAACTAGATCAGAAATAAACAGAAAATGAAATCAATATAAAGAAATCGGAAGAAAATATCAATGAAATCAACAATGTAATAAGATCTGAAGTTATTACCTTCATGATTGATTGTTGCCGCTGAAGCAGTTAACCTATTAGGGTTTTGATTTTGAGAAAAAGAAATGAGTTTCTCTTCGTTTATATATGGAATGGAAACTTGGGCTTAGGTTTTTCATGGTGGTTTAAGCCCATAGCTATTGTACACCACCCGACCCAGGTTACATTTGTCCAAACTTGAGTTTGGTGAGCCAATAGATGGACTTTGTTTGACCATCTTAACCATCCAGCTCAGAGTTAAAACTGTAAAATGACTGAGTAACTGAAGTATGTCATGAATTTAATAATACAAATTCATTATCCAAAAAAAAAAAAAAATTGGGAATACACGATCCCTAATTACCACATAGCTACGTCCTCTTCGGCTCTATGATCTTTTGTGTTACTACAAATAAAACTTGTAAATGATAAATTGGATCTCTGACTCATACAAAATGTTGAAAGAGGAGAGAGTTTACAAATTCATAAAAGATCACATCTCTCAATTATGTACAAGCTATCTGTTAATCAAGTTTTGGTTGCTTTCTGAAGCTGAAAAAGAAATCTCAATGGGAGATTCTGGCTGGATACAACCCCAACCATCTTTCGTCATTGGCAGTGCTCTATTTACCACCACTACTGTTCCTTCTTCTTCTTATTCGTGAGACATATCCAGTCACGACGGAGCTGAAAACCAATACTCTGTCAAGAAAAAGTTATCTACGACTTAAGTAAGTTTCATTTTCGGTGTATATTATTAGGTACTTTTACAGGAAAGTATCTCTGATTCTGATTTTTTTGTTACAGACTTTGTTCGTAATATTTGGAGCCAAACTAGCATCCATCTCAGGTATATATCTGTATCAATATGGTAAATGTCAATTGAAGTCCACTTGAGTTGGATTATTGTGATGCTATAGGTTAAAATGCAAGAAGTAAGAATCAAACTGTTCAGCAAATCTACCAATTGTCGATGGACGATGTTTTATGTATGCTTCATCAAATTAGTTTTTGATGAATATTTTGTGTTAAATCGTTTAGAAGTTGTAATAACTAAATCATTTAGCAACATCTCCATGTGTTGTTATTGTAATGTGTAATATATTTTGTAGTTTTTCTCCCTGGAACCTTAATTTTATTGTCAGGAATGTCTTGCAATTTAGTTTTTCTATCTTGTACTGTGTATTGTTTAGTTACTTCAATTGCCATTTTCTTTTCTATTACATGAATACTGTTTATTTTTTATTGTCCTTCTACAACTTTCTTAACTTATGTTATATAGAAGTCGAGCTGAAGTTTGCATTAAAATGGTAGTTGATAATTAGAACTTCCGCTAGACATCTCGTCGACCTAACTCTGCTAATAGGTGTCTGTATCTTGCAGGAGTAAATTCATGACCTAAAATCTTTGCAAAAGTGACTTGGACGTAGTCCTTGTAGCTTACATGGCTGAATATAAACTTGAACAGAAGGATGCATGACCTTCATATTTATTTATGCTCTAAGATTGGTTACAACTGTGTTTTCTAGTATAAACTCATTTACTTTATTCATCAGGATGCTCAAAAAGTTGATGCCATGGAAGGTGCGAACCCGTCTAGTCTGGCCAACAAAGTTGCCAAGGTTACGAGGTTTGTCAACCCTGATAATTTTGCCGGTCCTGCGAGTTTATGAATGGCTTCTGAGGACAACATGTTAGAAACTGTCAAACAATTTGGCAAACAAAACGGGGCTTCACAAAAGGAAACCATCTCTACATCTGGCACCTATGTTCCATTCATAAAGAGGTTGAAACAACCTTTGGATTTACACCCTATACTGGTCTTCATGAAAGGAAACCCCGAAGAACCTAAATGTCGCCTCTGCCAGAAAGTTATTAACGTCCTGAAGGAAGAAGGTGTCGACTTTATGAGCTTTGATATCCTTACGGATAATGATGTTCGGGAAGGTTTGACAAAGTTGTACAATTGGCCATCATTCCCTCAACTATTTTGCAAAAGAAAGTTTTTAGGTGGATGTGACATCGCTGTTTCTATGCATGAGAGTGGCGAATTAAATAAACTCTTCAGATGTCACGGAGTTCTTATTACCAAGAAAGATATATATCATCCCAAAAGAGACATTAGAGGATAGGCTCAAGAACCTAATCTCATCTTCTGATACTATGTGTTCATGAAAGGTACCCCAGATGAAATCGTTGCTGATTCAGTTGCATAGTTGTGAATGCCCTAAAGGAAGATAGAGTGAACTTTGGGTCCTTCGATATCCTAACCAACGAGGAAGTGAGAAAAGGACTAAAGACCTACTCAATTAAACTGGCCCACTTTCCAATAACTTTATTATACTAAGGTGAGTTAATAGGAGGTTGCTATATTGTGTTGAAGCTCCACAGCAGTGGCGAACTTAAGTCCACTCTCTCTGATTAAGCCATCTAGTAATTTACTTCCCAAGCAAATTACTGCAATTTTTCATGTATTGAGAAGCATCATGAATGGTTATTATCAGTGACATTAAACATGCACTACAAGAAACTTTATATATTGCAGCACCCTATAGTTATGGCATAAACCCCTGCTAGTGTCGTCATAACCTATGTAGCAAGAAGTCTTTTTTGAAACACTAATCTTATTGCTGCAGCAAGAGATTATACTTTTTTGCCACACTCTTTTCATATTATTGCTACAGTTGTGTGGCAAAAATTTCATTTTGCAGCAGTGAATTATATCTTTTAGCTGCAGCTGAAAAGTATTGTGGCTAGAAATTTGCTTTTGCAACACCTATATGGAAGGTGTGGCAATATATGGTGTAGCAATAGTTATATTTTGTTGTAGTGATGTTTAGTCAGTTTGCTTATCATGCTTTGCATTGTTGATGTTATATGTGTTAAAAGGCTTTCCTGCTTTCGTATAATTTACATCTTTAATTAATATAAAATTCATAGTACTTTGAAAATGGTTCTTACTCATTTATCCCTTCATTTTCGTTGGATGGCCAAGGAAATGCTGAAAAATCACTTTGTTTTCCACTCAATACGAACTTGTTTGGTTTCTCAGAAAGGTACAACCTTCACGAAGAATTGTGTGAGAAACTAGTTTTGTGATCCGTGAAAAAAAATCGTTGGAAAATATGGTGAAAACAAATACAGGGAAAAATTAAATAGAGATGTGTGCACACCATGGAATAGTCGACCATGAAATAATCTTTGAGTAATGCCAGAAACAGTAGTTGATAAGGTAAACACCATCAATGTGATGACGGGAAACAAAAAAAAAGTGTGAGAAAAGAACACAAATGATTTTGGTGAATAAGATTTACTCGCAAGAGATATTTACTTTGGAAAACAAAATATTTCGAAAGTGGTTGAACAAAATATTACGTAGTGATATGAGCCTGATACGAAACAGGTTTTCTATGTAAACAAAATAGGCAAACATATCATTCACAAGGATAATATGTTTGAAAAGTGTCTTTTCTTTTGCTAGGTTGTTTGGAAAGAGTCTTACAATGAGAACTCTAAACAGAGCTAAAATTCATCAATAGAGAAAGAGAATGATTATTCTTGAAGATTAACAAGAGCATTTTGATGAAATAAGATTAAATATTTTAAATATTTCTTGACAAACAAAGATTGAAAATTTTTGAAAGCGGAAGAAATAAGGGTCGAGAGCGCATGGCTCTGATACCATCTTTAATGTTGATATGTAGATCAAAACTAAAATGGACACCATTGATCATGATTGAAAACAATAAGATAAATCAATGATAAAATAAAACAATCAAGAAGAAACAAATCTACATATCAAAATAATAAGGGAAGACGATATTTAACGTGGTTCGATTATCTTGACTTACGTCCACGGAAGAAACCCCTTAAGGTGAAATATTATTGATCTCGGGCCAGATGAAGCTGGGATTATTTTACAATTACACAGAGAACTCTTGTTTATAGAGTTAGATTAAAATAAATGAGGAAGTAGTTATCTTAGGTATATTCCTTAACTTGTGCTCCACTTCACATACCTTGGTTGCACGATTACTTGACTCGGTCGTACGATTGCCTCGGTTCTTCTCTGCACCTCGGCTATTTGTGTAGCATGTCTTGACTATACGGCTTCCTCGGTCCTTGTCCACATGATGACCTCGACTACCTTGTATATATACATAATATATACTCTAATACTAGTGCAAGCCAAGCTAGACCGTTTACAGTTTGGAATATCAATTGCAATCAGGCGCAGTCATGGTTGAGAGCGAGAATGGTTTATAAATTTTCATAGTGTTAGAGCATTGCTCGGTCGAATTCATATGCGTTGTTATCTCAAGCATGTTTGTCAATGTTAGTGATCAAAACTATAAGTCTTTATTTATAGCCTATATAGATAAAGGTCTCGGACTAGGATAGAAAGTGTAGTTGAGCTCAAGCCTCCATAACAATCAGCATAAAAGACGAAGGACTACTCAAGGAACTGGTGGATCTTCATCGACTAAAAGGTATGTAGAGACTTGAACTTATCTGTCACTCAAAAGTCTATCTACTCTATCTCATATTCTTGAGACAAAAGTCGTTTTGATATATAGACTTTCATTATACACATTTGTTATTTCGAGCCGAGTTTAACTCGCCTATCTATTTCTCGAAATATGTGTTTGTAAGCTTTCGCTTTAGCCAAATTCATCTTTACCTAGTGACGAAAGTCATGTTATATTTCAATCACTTTGGAAATTGCTCTGACGAAAAATGGTATGTGAATAACGATTGTATAACTGATGCGTGTCGTAACCACAACAAATTAATTAATATTTTTCCACCTAACTAACAAGTAATATAGTGTAGTCAAGTTCGTTCCCACGAGGAGTAAGAGATTTTTAGTTGTAAAATTGTCACAAAAGGGGGTGAAATTATTGGTTTAGATAAAAGCAAAAGAAAGTAAACAAAGCAATTAAAAGATAAAGGAAAATCAATAAGAGAGACAAGACCAAGGAATCCTTCTTCGTTGCAAAGCAATGAATCAAGTTATGTTTTTCATCCACATGTTATTAGTCACAGATTATCACCAACCGTAGGATAGCAGGTTCGCTTAGCTAACCCCAAAATCCCTTGTATCACTAAGTAACAGGTCCGCTTAGTTATCAGATTCTATTCAAAAGGATCACCTTGAGGATCGCTTACAAGATGTAATTCCCCGAACGCATTAAAATTTATGAATTTAGGTTTAGCACTAGTAGTTAGACTCGGTTGGCTTGGTCCACTTTCTAGCGTTGTTTTCACACACAATTGCTCCACGGAATCCCTCCGCAAGGTCTCGTGTTTTCTACTTGTGTAAAGTGTCGAGAACGATTACATATTCCCTAACTTATACTAGATTTAGGTTGAGTTAACAAATCAATTCAGCGTGCACTCTAAATAATCTATCAAATAACCATGAATGTATAAACATTCCAATTAGTAAAAACAAACGATAATCATGTGAAAAACTTCAAGGTAGAATTTAAAACAAAAACTCAAATCATGTCAAGAACTAGGAATCATCCTCAATCAATAAGAAAATTAGCTACTCATGTTTTTGAAATTCACACAAATAATTAAAAGGAGAATTTTTGAAGTTCACACAAATAATTAAAAGAAGAATTTTGAAAAACAAGCAAAAACACAAGTGTTGTGTGTGTAAAAGTGTGCAAAAGGTGTGTAGAAAAATAGATAACTTCTTTATTTATAGGCTTCAATTTCCTAGCAATCCTCCTAAGAATAGACTCCTTTTCCCATGATAATTCCACATTCCAAATCCTTGTCTTTGTAAAATTCTTCCACCTTCTCCTTCCAAATTCAAGTCCAGCTCCTCAAACCCATGAGTCTAGATGAGTCCAGAGAATTCTTCACAAATTTCTGTATTTTTGGCCGCCTGAAAAATTCTTGGGATCACCGGAATCAGCCTGAAAAATCGCCGCCGGCCACCTGAGTTCTGTTGCTGTCTACGGATTATTCCATCACTGTTCTGTTAAAGTTAACGGTCAGACTAAAAGTCTCTAGCGGTCAAGGAAGTCAAAGGAGGAGAGATTCAGCTTTCTAGTCAGCATCTTACTCGGTTAACTGGTCTTACTCAGCTGATTTGGATCGCTGGCATCACTGAGTTGACTCGCTGGAGCATAAAAATGAACAGAGTTTCCTCTGTTTCTGGCTGATTTCCGACCATTTTTCAGGCTTATATTTGGTCTTCTCCTGTGTCAATCCTAACATATATCTATTGTACAGGGGGTTAGTCCACGAGTGAGTTTGGGGAAGTTTAATGTATTTTGAATCTTGAGGATTTTGAGGGAGTGTAAGAGAGTGTGGGGAGTTTGAGAGAGTTTGGTGTTTTGAGTGTGGGGAGTTTGAAAGACTCTCTAGAAATCTCTACTTTTTTGAGAGATTTGGAGTGAGGAAAAAATACACTATAAAACTCCCTAGAACTCCCCCAAAAACACCAACTCCCTAGCATTCTAATTTTAACGACTACCAGGGAGTTTGAGAGTTTCTTTCAAACTCCCCCACGACTAACAGGGTTTTCTAGGGAGTTCGGCCGTTCGGGAGACTCTTCTAAACTCTTCCACGACTAACAGAGATTTCGAGAGACTTCTTTGAACTCCCCCACGACTAACAGGAAAAAACCAAACTACACCCAACTCCCTTGAGGACTAACACCCTAGTAGCTTCATTACAGCATTTCATCTCAGCAACAGCAGCAGACTTCAATTCTTTTTCACTCACAACTGCAATTCTTCTTCAAGCAGTTACAGCACCATCGTCTTCATCTGAATCTCACAACTTCAACTCCGATTCCATTACAACCGCATTCACTCAACATCCATTCGTCATCGGCAACAGAGTTGAACCCCAAATCATCACAGACCCATTTTCTATTTATTACCAAAATCACCACAAAATTCATGTTCTCGTTCTGTAAATTTCAGTACCACCAAACCCATTCTTCTTTTTCCTTGTTTTCAATTCCAGAAACCCTCTTCAATCTCGCTGCTGTGTCTTCCAGATTCAACCTAAAAACCCATTTAGTTCACGGCAGCAACCATCTTATCTTCCCTGGATCTCAATCTTCTTCTTCACTCGAACCCATATGTCAATTCGACCTCCAATTTCTACCAATTTCAATCCATTGTTTCCCAGATTCAACTCTGTCTTCTTCGAACAACAGCAGCAGCACCCACTCTTCTATTTCAGATTCATTTACATTAAACCCTCAATCTCGGCTATTTCCAGTGAACCCATATTAATCTTCAACCTGATTTAATCATTCGATTCTTTGTTCTTTGATTCACACCATCAACGCAACTCTGCCAGTATTCAATACCGTTAGAACTCGAATTTGCTCTAAACCCACCTTCGATTCAAGCAGCAGTACTTACTCCAGATCCAATTTCTCACTTACTGCTTTGAACTCAACAATCTCTCGATCTCAATTTCTCGATCTGGACTTGGTAACGATTGCAGCAGCTGCTGCCTCTTTTCTGTTCTTCAGATGGTTAAATGATTTGAATGAGAGACTCTCGAGATTGTAGGGTTAGGTATAGCAGGTTGGTGCTTAGGATTCGGACACCCATAGGACAACAGCCACCCCAGATTGGGTGCCTATAATATGTGGTCACTTCTGATAAGGGCTAGCCAAAGTTTCCAGCCCCTTATCCTCAGCTGATCTGTATTTAGCACTCCACCAAATAGAGTTGACCCTTAACCTTGACTGGGCTCCAGATGGTGCTCGCCCATGGAATGACAACTTTGCCCCTTTTTGCTCAAATTGGGTGATTTCTTCTTCTTTTCGTCCGCATGACTCCAAAGTAGCCATAAAATTCAAAACACACGTAAAATACATAATTCACAAGAAAAATAACAAAGAAAGCATAAACTATAGATATTAAATCAAGGTGTATTCTACACCCTATCAATAACGTCCTCTGAGAATGTTTCAATGATTGAAATGAGAGTTTAAATTACATAATCATTGGTAGGATATAAGCATTGTTGTGGAAACACATATATGTATAAGTCCTTGTTAGAGCACTGCTCGGTCAAACTCGCATGCGTTGCTATCTCAAGCATGTTTGTCAATGTTAGTAATCAAAACTATAAGTCTTGATTTCTAATCTCTTATAGCTAAGTCTCGGACTAGGATAGTAAATGTAGTTGAGCTTAAGGACTTCATGGCGATTCATCATACAAGTAGAAGATCTACTCAAAGAGCCGGTGGAACTTCTCGACAAAAAGGTATGTGGAGATTTGAACTTATCTGTCACTCAAAACTCTATTTATTCTATCTCCTACTCTTTGAGACATAATTCGTATGTTATATATATAGACTAGATCATACACATTTGGTATTTCGAGCCGAGTATACCTCGCCTATCTATATCTCTAAATATGTGTTGGTAAGCTTTTCGCTTCGACCAAGTTTATCTTTACCTAGTGACGAAAGTCATGAATGTTTCAATCACTTTGAAAATTGCTTTGACGAGAAATAGTGTAACAAATATATAACGTCCTCTAAGAATGTTTCAATAATTGAAATGAGAGTTTAGATTACATAACCAATGGATTCCTTGAACCGAAGTTTTCGAACTTTGTTGATCAAGAGAACCGGAAGAATGGCAAGTGCCAAGTCCGCGAACTGCCAAAGTTCTCAAAACCGAGAATTTCTGCTGGAGTTGACAAACTACTTGCGTGAGCCAAGTCCGCGAACCCAGTCCGCGAACCGGCGTAGTTCTCGAACCCGAGAATTTCTGCTGGAGTTTGTAAACTCTATCCGGTGTCTTAAGTCCGCGAACCTAGTCTGCGAACTTGAGAAGGTTATATATCTAAAGATGATTTCTGAACTTAATCATAAAAGGCTAAGGAATGCATTTGCAAACCGTGGCTATTAAAGTTCATGAACCGATTCGAGTGAATCAAATCATCTTTGCTTCAATTGTGTCTTGTGTAGTTACATATGATTTCCTTGCAATTGAACAACTCTCTTAACTAGTTCATTTGAGTCAATTGAAGTAGTTATGGTGAAGAAGAACATGATTGGTATGAAACGCTCATATGGTTAACCTCTTTGGGTAGACTATTGTTGAACCAACAATGTACACGTTTGGGTGCAGCTAACAAACCTAGAAGCGTACAGTCATTTGTGTATGACAAGCTAAATTTTCGATCCAACGGTTGAGAAATATTAGCTTGAATCTAAATCAGGTTTTCTGAAATAGCGGGGTCTAACAACACCACCCAATATTTCGCTTAGCAATCTGTATGGACTAACTCAGAAATACTTTGCTAGAGAATCAACTAGACAGTCAGACTCAATCTAGATAAAAGTATCTCAAGGAGTTAATATCTTTCTCTTGATTTGATTTTTACTCAAGATAAAAACAATAACGAGTCTTTATCAAATACAAGGAGTAACTTGGACGGTACCAAAGACCAATTTCCAAGTGTTAATCAATGAAATCAACAACCACAAGGTAAGATCTCTAATCGATTAAACTTTAACGCATAACTTGTATTATTTCAATTATGAAGATAAACAATATAATGCGGAAAATAAAATAACACAGACACCAGAAATTTTGTTAACGAGGAAACCGCGAACACAGAAAAACCCCGGGACCTAGTCCAGATTGAATACACACTGTATTAAGCCGCTACAGACACTAGCCTACTCCAAGATAACTTCGGACTGGACTATAGTTGAACCCCAATCAGTCTCCCACCGATCCAAGGTACAGTTGTGCTCCCTACGCCTCTGATCCCAGCAGGATGTTGCGCACTTGATTCCCTTAGATGATCTCACCCACAACCAAGAGTTGCTGCAACCCAAAATCGCAGACTTGATAATAAACAAATCTATCTCACACAGAAAAGTCTATCAAAGGATAAATCTCTCTCCCACAGAAGAACCCTAGGTTTTTGTTCCGTCTTATGATATGAAATCAAGGTGAACAGGAACCAATTCATAATCCGGTCTTATATTACCGAAGAACAGCCTAGATTAATCAATCAACTCTCAACAGTCTTACTTGTATAAACAAGAGGACGTCAAGGAATCACAAACAGTGAGACGAAGATGTTTGTGACTTCTTTATGTTGCCTATCGGAGAACTCTCACGATCTCAAGCCAATCAATAGATTGTACTCATACGATAGAAGATGCAAGATCATATCAGATAAAAGTAGTATCGGCCTGGCTTCACAATCCCAATGAAGTCTTTAAGTCGTTAACTTGGTTTTAGAGAAGAAAACCAAAGGTTAGAGGAGATTCAACTCTAGAGAGCGCACTAGTATCACACAGACGTGTGGGGATTAGTTTTGCCCAATGCTAGATGTCTCCTTTATATAGTCTTCAAATCAGGGTTTTTCCTTAGGTACAAAGCAATCCATATTCACCGTTAGATGAAAACCTGATTTAGATTCAAGCTAATATTTCTCAACCGTTAGATCGAAAACTTAGCTTGTCACACACACTTGAGATATACGTTTATTGGGTTTGTGAAAATCGTGCCCAAACGTGTACGTGTATGTTTGTTCAACATAGTAACCCAAAAGGTTAACCATATGAGCATTTCATATTAACCTTGTTCTTCTTCACCATAACTAGTTCAATTGACTCAAATGAACTAGTTAGAGAGTTGTTCAATTGCTATGAGGTCTTACGTAACTACACAAGACACAATTGAAACAAAGATGATTCGATTCGATTTGAATCGTCTCTGATGTGATCTCAATAATGTTGTAGTAATAAGGTTCGTTGAGGTTTGTGAAAGCAAAAGATTATAGACTTAATAAAACTTAAAATAAAGAAAACTTAACACAAAATTGATTTCAAGATATGAGAAATAACCAAGACACTGATTCCACTATTATGCATGAATAAATTATGGTAAATAATCCAAAACTCTAATTATCTTTTAAGTCCCTTCTTTCTTAATTCACACATAATCAGGAAAACTCTCAAAAATTAATTGTATCCCCTAAGCATAGATTATCTAAACAAAGCATAACCTATCTAATTGAATGACAACTAATGATGAAAATTATGCAAACAATTTAAAACTCTGCAAAAGCAGTGATTGAGTGAATTATAATTAAATATTAGAGAAAATAAAATAGTTACCAATTATTCATGCGTAAATAGCTTCTTCATTGCATTGGTTGTGGGAGAATTAGCCGCTCATCATGTTGGAAACACGCTCAAAAATCATTATTATTGCTCAAAGGGTGTTTACAAATGATAAAAATGGGAGAATTATAATAAAAATCGGGTTTGTAACAATTATATTTGTTACAAACAAAAAAACGATACAGAGGATGTGACTGTTACTGTTTCTCTAAGACCCACGGCTCTGTGTCGCAGATGTTGTAGCAAATAAGTCTGTCGTCCTTGTGTCGCTGCCACTGTAGCTATAAAACCCACGACTAAGTGTCATTGTCACTGTTGGAAAACGATTGTCCTGGTAAGTCTGTTCTTCGTGTTCTTCAGCTTTGCAGCAGCATAAATGGAGTTTCTGCAGCTTGATTTTTCGACTCTGTGGTGCTCTATTCCTCTCCCAAACTCTCCGTAATCCATCTCTGCTATCCCAGAAACTATTTATAACCCAGTAGCCTCAAAATATCACGCAATAACTTCATCGAATTCTCCATTACTCGGCATTGATGAAAAATATTCTCGGGAATATTTTCTTCCACTTTTAGCTCTTCCACGCATATACAGCTACTGAATCTTCCTCATTTAACTTCTCCAAGCTTCTGTAGAGACCCAGATCAATCCAAACACGATCAGCACACGTTTAACCACGCTGTAATCCCGTGAATATCTCATCCATCGTACGTGTTGCTATGACTTTTTCTTGAGGGTTATCTAGTCAATTTCAACCGACGAAATCAACCATATCATGCATGTTAACCTTAATAGAGTCCCCCCCCCCCCATCAATATGAGCCATTGAGTCTCTGTACAATGCCTTCCAACTTCGAACGAAAATTCTTCAGGTGAGAACCATGCTTTCCCTCCTTTTTTCAGAATTCAAAAGATGAAGATGGGTGCCCCTTATCCCTTTGTGGGGTGCGAATAGAAAATGGATGTTGTGGACAAAAATGGGTGTTGTGGACAAAAATGGGTGTTGTGGAAAAATGGGCTACACATAGCCATGGGTGACACATAGAAAAACTGGGGGTCCGTATAGCAAATGTCCTCCGGGGTGCTCCGATCAACTTTCCGAGCCGAATTTTCCAACAATATTTATTTCCAAAAAAATACCTACAAACACACAAAACACCATAATAAGGACGAAAACAAGTACTAACAATACGAAACATTGAGGAAAATTTAGACACATAAATGCGTCTATCAAATACCCCCAAACTTATTATTTGCTAGTCCTCGAGCAAAACTAATAAAAAATAAAACCGAGTTAATCTCGGGAGGGTTTACCAGAGGTGTACCCACAAAACCATGACTTCTAATTGGTCACAAGTATCCAAAGAGCTATGAGGACATACATATTCTCAACCTATCTCCATGTAACTAGAATGCCATAGAAATTAAAGGTGCCAGCTCTAAAGCTGACTAAAGAAAAAGGGAGACACATCCGCAACACTTCTAGATAAAGAGATATCCGCTACACAGCTAGATAACATTGTAAGATGCGTCCGCTGATTTACAGCTGGATAAGATTAGGAGAGAGATAAAGATGAGAGGGACATCTGCTACACAGCTGGACTAATTACGTGTGATGAGTTAAACCAGTGCTAGAAAGATCTTGTTCCAGATTGAAAGCGGACTAATAAAGAAACCAAAATGCATCTTTCTTCGACTCTCTCATAGTGCTCAGTAGAAACAACGTCTTCTTCGGTCTTCAACTGTTGATGATAAATTCTGAAAACCTCATAGAACCTTGACAATTAATTCTTCTCTTCGATTTCTTGCTTGACTTAAAAATTTCTACTTCCCTATGTCCTTATTGAACAAAAAAAACTAATTATAGAACAAAAAGAACGTAATGAAGATTTTTCTCTTTTCTTTCTTTTTTTTTTCTTTTTTTTTTTTTTTTTTTTTTTTTTCATTTTTTTTTTTATTTTTTTTGACCCAAAAAAATTACAAGACAAAATTTTTACATGGCCATGAGAGAAGGACTTTAAAAACTTGGATCTTCGCAACTTGTAATATCTTGGTATCATGAATTCCAACAACTTATATCATTTTCTCTTATAACTTCTTGTAACTAAGTCTTCAACTTTGATTTTTGAATTATTCTTTCTATTGTTGCTTCTAAACCTTAAACGTCTTCAACTTTCTTCATAGATTTTGATGTCTCTTCGCTTGTTGATGATGATAAGTTTCTACTGAGAAAGAGTCGTAATCCAGTAACTAAGACTACATTGTGATGTTGCTTTTATTTCTGGCATTTCCTGACCTACTTGCCTTTCCATCATGGATGGTTAGGTCCATCACGGTTACCCTATAAAAGGAACAAGTTCTCTCCTGAATTTCAAGGATCTCAATGTCATTTTCTCTAATGTCTCAATAGGTTGTTATCCCTAGCATTCCAAATTCTATCTTTTCGGTGAGAAACAGTATGTAAACTTAGCTAACCGGATACCATGTGACGCTAGAAGTTTCAAAAGTGCAACTAAAAAGTTCTTCCCCACCCCCAAACTTAAATCTAACATTTTCCTCAATGTTTCTAATGAAAGAGCAGTACCAAAAGTAAAATAACACGAAGAGAAGTTGGAAAGATAGTAACTGGGTGAAGAAAATCATAAACTAATATACAACATACAACTGCCTCGATGGTCAATCAAGGGTAAACAGGGTCCTCCAGAGGGACTTCTTCAACATCACCTGTAGGAAAGGGTTCTAAAAAGGGTTTCAATCTCTGACCGTTAACCTTCGAAGAACTACTACCATCCGGTGTCTCAATTTCAACAGCTCCATGAGGAAAGACCGTGCGAACAATAAAAGGACCCGTCCACCGAGAACGTAACTTCCCAGGGAAAAGATGCAAGCGGGTATCATATAGAAGAACTTTTTGACTTGGAGAAAATGACTTCCGTAAAATATTTCTATCATGCACAAGTTTCATTTTTTTCTTATACTCCTTTGCACTATCGTAAGCATCTATACGAATCTCGTCCAACTCATTCAGCTGGAGTTTCCTATGGACTCCTGCCTTGTCAAGTGAAAAATTTAGCTGCTTAACAACCCAATAAGCTCTATGTTCTAACTCAACAGGTAAATGGCATGCCTTGCTATACACAAGCCGATAAGGAGACATTCCAATGGGGTTCTTAAACTGATAGACGCATTTATGTGTCTAATATGTCTCTATTGTATGTATTGTTAGTGCTCAATTTTGTATTTATTGTGTTCTTTTATGTCTTTGTAGGAATTTTTAGAGAAATAAGCCCTTGCGGCGAAATGGGCTCAAAAAGCAGTGTTTTACACCCCGGAGAAATGTATCGCAGGCACCCCAGAAATGCACCGGAAGCATCCCAGAAATGTCCCGGAGGAACCCATAAAAATTACTATTTCCACCCAAAAATACTATTTCCACCCAATTGCTATTCGCACCCAAGCTCTGGTTAAGGGGCATCCATCTTCTCTTTAAATTCAAAAACAGCTTTTTGGCGGGAAATATATATTCAAAACTGGCAGATTTGTGATCGAGAAAATGAAGGTGTTTTAGTGCGATTCAATCGCTCAAATTTGGTGGGAAGTTGTGATATGGGATAGGGAACACATTGTGGGCATCGAATTCGATCGGAATTGGCTGGAAATCCTGGTTTGAGTCACGAGCTCAAAGAAGAGCAACGTGTCCTGTAACACGAGTTTGATTGTGTGTTTCCCATGCATGGAGTGTTTTGGAGGAGTTCGATGACTTTGGAGGCGTGGGGAAGGTTAACTAGAGCCTGCAGGATCAAAGTTTACGTGTGTAGAAGCCAAAAATGGAAATTATTGTTAAATATGGGCAGCGAGCAATGGCGGGATTAATGGGAGATTATACGGTGTTATGGTCTGGTATTTTTGTTCTAAAACACTATAAATACAAGGCTAAAGAGTTTACAAGTTTGGAGAGTCTTTGGGAGAGTTTAGGAGCCGAGAAGAATCGAAAGAAAGTCACGCAAGAGAAAAGCTTGATGCTGGTGCAAGGAAGAATACGAAGAAGATAATACCCTCAGGGACAGTCGTTGATTAGGGTCGCTTAATTGCGACAATACTCAATTCCTTTCCCCGACTTCGGAACAACAACTCTTCTGTTGTATCGTTCTTTTGGAACGTTTTATATGCGTCGCAAACACTGTTGTAAACCGTTTTTCTCCATTTTCTCTTGATTGTAAACAACTTTTGAGTATCAATGAATCAATTTGAGAGGTTTTTCATCATGAGTAGCTAAATCCAATCCCAGGGGTGACGGAGGAAGCCTTTCTCGCAATATTTATGTGGTAATTTTTATTTGATTAATTTTTGCAATATTTATATATGATTAATTGCATTGAAAATAAATGATTTAAATGATTTTTATTAATCAAATATATTTTCTCTTGATAATACATGCTTAGTTTTATACTCTTAATGTATTATGCTTGCGATTAATCTTTGATATTTTGAGAATCTGCTTTTGGCAATAGTTAGAATCAAAACAATTATTAAATTTGCGTAACAAAAAATAAATAAAACTACATAAATATTGTTGAATGGTGGAATCATCACCCCTATTTTCTCCATAAAATTTATATCACGTGTTAATTGAATTTTCTACATTTCTAAATTATTTAAATCTAAAAAAAAAATTATTCCCTTCACAAGTTCGAAAAGAACCCCTTTTACCACTATCTACAACAACTTTTGAAAATACAGCATAAACGCAGTACGGTAAGCCCATAAGGCATCAGTAAGCCTAGACGACCAGTTTTTCCGATTAGGATTAACTGTTTTCTCTAATATACGTTTTATCTTCCTATTGGAAACCTCAACCTGACCACTAGTCTGTGGATGATATGGGGTATCTACCTTATGTGTAACACCATATTTCTTCATCAAAAGCTTAAAAGGTCCATTACAAAAGTGCGACCCTCCATCACTAATTATAGCTCGCGGTGTACCAAAACGTGTAAGTATATTATTTTTCAAGAACTCAATCACAACCCTATGGTCATTGATTTTACACACAACTGCCTCAATCCACTTAGAGACATAGTCTACAACGACAAGGATGTATAGGTTACCAAAAGAATTAGGAAACGGACCCATAAAGTCAATACCCCACACATCAAAGACCTCAACAATTAGAATCGGGTTCAAGGGCATCATGTTCCTACGAGAAATGGTTCCTAATTTCTGGCAACGTTCACAAGTAACACAGTAACTGTCGGAGTTTTTAAACAACGAAGGACAATAGAATCCACACTGCAATATCTTAGCAGCAGTCTTCTTAGCACTAAAGTGACCTCCACAAGCATGATCATGACAAAAGAAAATAATACTGGACTGGTCACTCTCAGGTATACATCTCCTAATAATCTGGTCTGGACAATACTTAAATAAATAAGGATCATCCCAAAAGAAGTGCTTAACCTCGGCTAAAAACCTAGAACGATCTTGTTTACCCCAATGTTGGGGCATTCGACCAGTAACAAGATAGTTCACTATATTCGCATACCAAGGTAGTTGGGTAACAAAGAACAATCGTTCATCAGGAAATCTATCCCTTATAGGAAGGGAATCATCAGGGGAACTAATAACTAGCCTAGACAAGTGGTCTGCTACAACATTTTCGGCACCTTTTTTGTCTCTAATTTCTGGAGAAAACTCTTGTAACAAAAGGATCCACCTAATCAATCTAGGTTTCGTATCCTTCTTAGACAGAAGATATTTCAAAGCGGCATGATCAGTATATATGACGATCTTAGAACCTAAGAGATAGGGTCTAAACTTGTCTAAGGCAAACACAATGGCTAACAGTTCCTTCTCGGTAGTGGTATAGTTCAACTGGGCATCATTCAGAGTTTTGCTAGCATAGTAAATCACATGAAGTAATTTGTTTTCTCGCTGACCTAGCACAACACCAATAGCATAATCTGAAGCATCACACATGATCTCAAAGGGTAAGTTCCAGTTGGGTGCCTAGACTATGGGGGCGGTAGTGAGTAAAGTCTTAAGGTTCTCAAAAGCCTCTAAACAAGCATCATCAAAGACAAACTTAACATCTTTTGCAAGCAAATTTCAAAGAGGTCTAGAAATCAAGCTAAAATCCTTAACGAATCGAAGATAAAAACCAGCATGCCCTAAGAATGACCTAATATCTCTTACGGTTTTTGGGACCGGTAAAGTTTTAATAAGGTCAACTTTGGCTCTATCTACCTCTATACCCTTCGAAGATTCAATATGCCCTAGAACAATTCCTGAACGAACCATGAAGTGACATTTCTCCCAATTAAGCACTAGATTCTTTTCCTTACACCTAGTCAACACTAATGACAAATGATGCAAGCACTCATCGAAAGACGAACCAAACACTGAAAAATCATCCATAAAGACCTCTAAAAACTTTTCTACCATATCGGAAAATATGCTCATCATGCAACGCTGAAAAGTCGCAGGGGCATTACATAGCCTGAAAGGCATGCGTCTATACGCAAAGGTACCAAAGGGACAGGTAAAAGTAGTTTTTTCTTGGTCTTCTGGGGAAATAACGATCTGATTGTAGCCTGAGTAGCCATCTAGAAAACAGTAATGACTATGTCCAGCTAATCTCTCTAGCATTTGGTCGATAAAGGGAAGGGGAAAGTGGTCCTTCCTAGTGACCTTGTTCAATTTCCTATAGTCAATACAAACACGCCAACCCGTGGTCACTCGGGTCGGGATTAACTCATTGTTATCATTCTGGACTACAATAATACCGGATTTCTTGGGAACAACCTGAACGGGGCTGCCCACTTACTGTCTGAAATGGGGTAGATAATGCCTGCATCTAACAGCTTAAGAACCTCGGTTCGAACTACTTCTTTCATATTAGGGTTTAGTCTTCTTTGCATCTCCCTAGATGGTTTGGTATCTTCCTCTAAATAGATCTTATGCATACAAACAGTAGGACTTATACCCTTAATGTCAGCTATGGACCACCCTAAAGCTTCCTTGTTGTTTTGAAGGACGGTCACTATCCTACTTTCCTGACCACTATCCAAGTCGGAAGCAACAATCACACGTAAAGTCTCAGACGGGCCTAAAAACACATACTTCAGGGTATATGGCAATGGTTTTAGGTCCAACTTAGGAGGCTCTTCTAACGAAGGAACTAGGGTAGACTTAGAAACTGGTAGTGGTTCGAACTTAGGTTTCCATCCGTTACTAGTGTCTAACAAAGCGATTGAATCTAACAAAGCATTCACCTCATTAATCACATCATCATCATCGAAATCAATCCCAAAGTGAGCTAGGCATTTCTCTAACGGATCTTCTAACAAAGTGTTTGGTAATGACTCCTAGACTAATGTTCCTATCATGTTTACCTCTTCTATGCTCGAGTCATCTAGTTCAGAGGGTAGCTTACTAATATGAAAGACGTTCAGCTTAATAGTCATATTACCAAAAGAAAAATTCATAATACCAGTTCGACAATTAATGATCACATTGGATGTTGCTAAAAATGGGAGACCTAAAATCACTGGTATCTGGTTCTCTGGGTCAGGGACAGGTCGAGTATCTAGGATAACAAAATCCAGTGGATAAATAAATTTGTCGACCTCAATAAGAACATCCTCGATCACACCACGAGGAATTTTAACGGACCAATCAGCTAACTGAAGTATCATCTGGGTAGGTTTCATATCACCAAGTCCTATCTTGAGGTACACATGGTATGGAAGTAAATTCACACTGGCTCTTAAGTCAAGCAAAGCTTTCTCAACACGGTATTTACCTATTGTGAAAGAAATGGTGGGTCTTTATACTTAGGAGTAGTGGTATTCTGAATAATGGAACTCACGTGACTAGCTAGGAAGGCTTTATTTTGGACACTAAGCTTACGCTTTCGTGTACACAAGTCCTTAGAAAACTTGGCATAAGCGGGAATCTGCTTAATCGCATCCAACAGTGGTAGGTTGATAGTTACCTCCTTAAAAACCTCCAATATATCATTAATGTTGGACTCCCTCTTAGTTGGAACAAGCAGCTGGGGAAACAGGGCTCTGGGAACAAATCCGGGCTCAGTAGGACCCTCATTGGTCTCTTTAGAGACTCTATCAGTCTCCTCATTTTCTGTCCCAGAAGGGTGAACTACAACATGTTCACTATCAGTCATGGCAACCTTATTGTCAACTTTCTTTCCACTCCTAAGGGTTGTAATAGAGTTCACATGATTGTACGATTTCTCTGCTTTAGGATTGGGTTGAGTTTGACTAGGAAACTCACCTTTATCCCTCAAAGATTCATTTATCTGACTAACCTGGTTTTTTAACTCAGAAATAGCTTTGGGAGTTAGCATAACCTATATTTTTACTTTCTTATATCCCTTGAGCAACCATTAGGTTGATCTTATCAGAGTTTTTAATAAACGAGGCTAGAGTGTCTTCTAAACTTGTGATCTTTTTATCCGAATGGTTATGAAACTGGGGTTAACCTGAAGAGTTCTTAGCATAACCAAAACCTGGGGGAGGCTGAGAATTACTAGAATGACCTTGATTCTGGCCCTTAGACCAAGAAAAATTAGGATGGTTTCTCCATCCAGGGTTGTAGGTTTCTGAGTATGGGTCAAACTTCTGACGGTTCTCAAACCTAGCGTTGTTATAGACATCATGGGCTTGTTTTTCACTAACATGACCTTCCCAAAACGAGTTATTGGGATCTACTCCACAACTAGAGACTTGAGCGGCTCTAATCCTATCATCAGGTTCAATAAGAGACCTATATTTAGGCTGATTCAATTCCAAAGCTTCTAACCTTCTAGACAAAGCAACAAACTTAGCATCTGACTCGAAGCTTGTATCTACCACATTGGTGCTACTTCTATTGACCAAGAGTCTTTTAGGGGGTTCAACACAAGACTCCCACTGTTGGGATTTTTCAGCGATAACTCCTAAGAAGGTAAAAGCATCATCAACATTTTTATTAGTGAACTCACCAGCGCACATAGACTCAACCATGGCTTTGGTCGAATAATCTAGACCATTAAAAATAATCTCTACAAGTTTCATCTTATCAAATCCATGGTCAGGACACTGGGATAGGAGATCATTGAATCTCTCTAAAAACCTATAAAGAGACTCTCCCTCTTGTTGCACACTAGCACTAATTTTTTGCCTAACAGCTGCAGTTTTATGCTTAGGGTAGAATTTCATATAGAAAACACCAATAAGTTCCTGCCATGTTTCAATGGACTCAGGTGGTAGGTTGTTCATCCAGATCTTGGCTTTATCTCTCAAGGAAAAGGGAAACATCTTAAGTTTCAAAACTTCATCAGTGAGGTCTTTTATTCTAACTGTCCCACAGATTTCCTCAAAGTCCCTAATATGAAAATAAGGGTTCTCATCATCTTTTCCTAAGAACATAGGGATCATCTGAAGAATACTATGTTTTATCTCGAAATTAGTCGTACTGGCTGGCAATTTAATGCACGAAGCTCGGTTGGTCCTAGTTGGGAACATGTAATCTTTCAAAGTTGTCATCGCTGGCACAACTGAAGTACTAGGGGTACTTTCCTCACAAAGAGACAGATTCTCAAAACTGAAGTTTCCAAAAACGGGGCTCTAAAAAGAAGAGTCTTCGAGCTCCCCGCCTTCACAAGAAGAACTACTAGGTTTATCACTAATCAAACGAACTAGAGTGTTTCTTTTCCAAGCCCGCTCTCTGATAACCTCGGGAATACACTAGAAAAACAAAAAGAAAAAATCCTAAAAGGAAGGGAAGTTCTATGCAAACACAAACAAGGCTGACTCCACCACAGCAAACCTACTGTTTTCTAGCAAACAAAAAGCATGATGGCTCCACTTAGATTGTTTCTAGAGCAGCTTCTAATCCTTCGAATGGGAATTCGTTACAATTTGAGCAAACCCCTCTGGAATCAATCCGAGTCAAAGTAAGTTAAATAGAGGCGAGGGAAGCTGCGTAGAGCTTTGATACCCAAGGCCTTACCGCATTCCAAGGCGGCGCAGTCACGCATTCAACTCACAGAAACCATCATGAACTTCGAAGTATCCTCAAAAGAGTAACCAATATTTTTCGAACGACTTTCCTATTAAGCTCGTTACCTATAGGTCTCATTCTATTCCAAATTTTAGGTTTAGGTTCGCGTCTGGTTTTGTTTTCCTAAGGCGGGCAAGAAGAGAACAGTGATGAAATCCGAACCCTTATCTTGTATGGCCAGTCCTTGCCCTTTACTAGGAAATTAAAGCAGCCGTTTTCAAGTCCTCAGCATATATGCAAACGAAGGAATACAATAACTCGCTGACAGGGGATTCGCGAGTGTTTCGACAAACTTACCTCCCGTTCCATACGGGGGATGAACCGCTGAAGTCGACTCGGGCCACAACTCCAATGTTGTGTACGAACCCGAGGGGCCGAGGTGATATCGTAGTCACCATCCTTCTCTGCAAACAGTTCAATATTTAATACTACCCTTCCGTAGGGTTTAAAAATAAAAGAATGTCCAAATGTCCAAGTCCAAAGTCCAAAAGAAAAGGAAAGTCTAAAAAAAAAATGTCTCTCTTTTTTAATAAAAAAAAAATTCTTCGTTCGCTCCTTTCGCTTTGTCTTTTACTCCAAGTCTTTAAGTATGCACCAAAGCTTTGGCAAAATTTTCTTTCGCTCCAAATTCCAAAATCTGTAAGGAAAAGACAAAAACCCAAAAACGTAAAGAAGAACAAATAAAAACCTAAAAAATCTAAAAACTCTAGCCTAAAGACAAGCCCGCGTCGGCGGCGCCAAAAATTGATGTGATCTCAATAATGTTGTAGTAATAAGGTTCGTTGAGGCTTGTGAAAGCAAAAGATTATAGACTTAATAAAACTTAAAATAAAGAAAACTTAACACAAAATTGATTTCAAGATATGAGAAATAACCAAGACACTGATTCCACTATTATGCATGAATAAATTATGGTAAATAATACAAAACTCTAATTATCTTTTAAGTCCCTTCTTTCTTAATTCACACATAATCAGGCAAACTCTCAAAAATTAATTGTATCCCCTAAGCATAGATTATCTAAACAAAGCATAACTTATCTAATTGAATCACAACTAATGACGAAAATTATGCAAACAATTTAAAACTCTGCAAAAGCAGTGATTGAGTGAATTATAATTAAATATTAGAGAAAATAAAATAGTTACCAATTATTCATGCGTAGATAACTTCCTCATTTCCTTGGTTGTGGGAGAATTAGACGCTCATCATGTTGGAAACACGCTCAATAATCATTATTATTGCTCAAAGGGTGTTTACAAATGATGAAAATGGGAGAATTATAATAAAAATCGGGTTTGTAACAATTATATTTGTACAAACCAAAAAAAACATGATACAAAGGATGTGACTGTTACTGTTGCTCTAAGGCCCACGGCTCTGTGTCGCAGACGTTGTAGCAAATAAGTCTGTCGTCCTTGTGTCGTTGTCACTGTAGCTATACGACCCATGACTAAGTGTCGTTGTCACTGTTGGAAAACGACTGTCCTGGTAAGTCTGTACTTTGTGTTCTTCAGCTTTGCAGCAGCAGAAATGGAGTTTCTGCAGCTTGATTTTTCGACTCTGTGGTGCTCTATTCCTCTCCCAAACTCTCCATAATCCATCTCTGCTATCCCAGAAACTATTTATAACCCAACAACCTCAAAATATCACGCAATAACTTCATCGAATTCTCCATTACTCGGCATTGATGAAAAATATTCTCGGGAATATTTTCTTCCACTTTTAGCTCTTCCACGCGTATATAGCTACTGAATCTTCCTCATTTAACTTCTCCACGCTTCTGCAGAGACCCAGCTCAATCCAAACACGATCAGCACACGTTTAACCACGTTGTAATCCCGTGAATATCTCATCCAGTGTACGTGTTGCTCTGACTTTTTCTTGCGGGTTATCTAGTCAATTTCAACCGACGAGATCAACCATATCCTGCCTGTTAACCTTAATAGAGTCCCCCCCATGAATATGAGACATTGAGTCTCTGTACAATAACTTCCAAATTCGAACGAAATTTTTTCAGGTGAGAACCATGCTTTCCCGCCTTTTTTCAGAATTCAAAAGATGAAGATGGGTGCCCCTTATCCCTCTGTGGGGTGCGAATAGAAAATGGGTGATGTGGACAAAAATGGGTGTTGTGGACAAATGGGCTACACATAGCCATGGGTGACACATAGAAAAACTGGGGGTCCGTATAGCAAATGTCCTCCGGGGGTGCTCCGAGCAATTTTGCGAGCCGAATTTTCCAAAAATATTTATTTCCAGAAAAATACCTACAAACACACAAAGCACCATAATAAGGACGAAAACAAGTACTAACAATACGAAACATTGAGGACAATTTAGACACATAAATGTGTCTATCAGTCTCATGAACTTTATAGCCACGGTTTGCATACTACATTCGTTAATAATTTAAATTTCATGTTCAGAGCACATCTTTAGATCATAACCCACTCAAGTACGCAAGCAAGTTCGTGGACTTAAGGCAACTGTCAGAGTTTTCCAAACTCAGCTGAAAATCTCGGCAAGTAGTCTTCCACCAGTTCGCGTACTAAACACGCAAACGAGTTTTTGGAAAATCCCAGCAGAAATTCTCGGCAAGATAACTTCCGTCAGTTCGGATTGAGTTCGCAAACGGAGTTCGCGGACTTGGCAAAGCCAATTCCTACGGTTTCTCTCAATCAACAAAGTTCGCAAACTTCGGATTAAGGAACATGACTTATGCACATATGTGTTTCCACACAATGCTTATATCCATCATTGGTTATATTGGCCTAAACTCTCATTCCAACCATTGAAACATTCTTAGAGGATGTTATATAGTTGTTACCCTATTTTTCGTCAAAGCGATTTTCAAAGTGATTGAAACAATATGACTTTCGTCATTAGGTGAAGATAAACCCGATCAAAGCGAAACGCTTTACCAACACATGATTTCGAGATATAGATAGGCGAGATATACTCGGCTCGAAATATCAAATGTGTATGATCCAGTCTATATAGCATACGACTTTTGTCTCATAAGAAGTACGAGATAGAAGAGATAGCCTTTTGAGTAATAGATAAGTTCAAGTCTCCACATACCTTTTTGTTTATGAAGTTCTGCGGTTCCTTGAGTAGATCTTCGTCGTTGTATGATGAATCGCCATGAAGTCCTTGATCTCAACTACACTTTTCTATCCTAGTCCGAGACTTATCTATGTAGACTAGAAATCAAGACTCATAGTTTTGATCACTAACATTGACAAACATGCTTGAGATAGCAACGCATGCGAGGTCGACCGATCTATGCTCTAACATTTTCATCTAACGGTGAATATTGATTGCTTTGTAACTAAGGCAAAACCCTGATTTGAAAGGCTATATAAAGGAGACATCTAGTATTGTGCAAAACTAATCCCCACACCTTACATGTGATACTAGTTTGCGTACTAGAGTCGTTTCTCCTTTAACCTTTGGTTTTCTTCTCCAGGTTAACGACTTAAAGACTTCATTGGGATTGTGAATCCATACCGATACTACTTTTATCGTAGTTGTGTGATATGATCTTGAATCTTCTATCGTAACAGTACAATCATATTGATTGGCTTGAGATCGTGAGAGTTCTCCGATAGGCAAGGAGTAAAAAGTAATCAAAAATACCTTCGTCTCATCGTTTGTGATTCCACGACATCTTGTTTCGCTACCATACGATTAAGATTGTTGTGAGGTGATTAATTAATCTAGGATGTTATTCGGGAATATAAGATCGGATTATCAATTGTTTCCTGTTCACCTTGATTATTATCAAAATACGGAATAAAAACTTTTAGGGTTTTTCTGTGGGAGACAGATTGATCCTTTGATAGACTTGTCTGTGTGAGACAGATTTGTTTATTGTTAAAGCCTGCGATTTTGGGACGTAACAACTCTTAGTTGTGGGTGAGATCAGCTAAGGAAATCAAGTGCGCAGTCGCCTGCTGGGATCAGAGGCGTAGGGAGTACAACTGTACCTTGGATCAGTGGGAGACTGATTGGGGTTCAACTATAGTCCAGTCCGAAGTTAGCTTGGAGTAGGCTAGTGTCTGTAGCGGCTTAATACAATGTGTATTCAAACTGGACTAGGTCCCGGGGTTTATTATGCATTTTCGGTTTCCTCGTTAACAAAATTCAGGTGTCTGTGTTATTTCTATTTACGCATTATATTTGTTTATATAATTGAAATAATACAGGTTGTGCGTTTGAATCAATCAATTAGAAATCCGACCTTTGGTTGTTGATTGATATTGATTGATCCTTGGACATTGGTCTTTGTTACCGTCCAATTTATTCCTTGTGTTTGATTATAGACTCGCTGATTTCTATTAACTTGAGTGAATCAAAACAAGAGAAAGATATTAACTCCTTGAGATACTTTTATCTAGATTGAGTCTGACTGTCTAGTTGATTCTTTAGTAAGTGTTTCGGAGTTAGTCCATACAGATTGCTAAGCGAAATATTGGTTGGTGTTGTTAGACCCCCGCTTTTTCAATTAGTATCAGAGAAGGCAAACATGTTCAAGACCTTGTAAGTATGTGTTTGTAGCGATCTGACTCTATGGACAGTTGTGTTATCTCAATAAATGCACCACCAGATCCAGGGATTTCAGAATTCTCTTCCATGACTGATTTTTTAAAATCTGTAGAAGAAATTCTATCTAAACCTCCACCATGTACAAAATCCCTTGAAATCTTTTCTGAAATTGAAAAGAAGCTTGAAAGCATGTCGTATGATGTTGATGTGTATCTCCAGAACGAGAAAGAATCTCTTGATAAGCTAAATCAAGTTATCACCAATAATATTCATGTTGAGGTCGACATTGGGTCATTAATCAGTGAAAGCAGTACTCCTCCTCTGTGTAATACAACAAGTTGTAAACTAAGCGGATTACAAAAAGAGTTTGAGTCTATGTCTTCTAACTATACCACCTCTAAGTATGAATCAATTCTTTGGTCAATTTCAGATACTTCTCATCATGAGAATAGTATTGAATATTCTTTTGAAGAAATCAGGAGGTCTATTATTGTCAAAAATGGTTCCTCTGTCAACACTAATTGTCTGCAGAAACTGGCTCTTGAAAGATGTAAAAGAAGAAAACAGAAACACAAATTTTCTTGTACTCTCTGGAAGTTCTTTGAAAAGCTCAGAAAAACAGTTCCTTGGGTTTTTCTCAACAATGTGAGATGTAAGAGCAGTTGGAAAGAAACTCTCTCGTGGTTTCATGGTGTGCAAGACCTTTTTCAAGTACATATGAGCTAAACGCTCCTATCATGCACCAAACAAGGCCTTCTATGACACACGTGTGGTTCACATGTGTGGAATCTAGAACCGTTTCACGAACGAGTATCGTTCCGAAACGTGTCAGAAGTAGCTCCATGACACACAAAAAGGGAAAGAAAATATCCTCGTCCACTTCACCAACTCCTCTAATACATTCAGTTCAATAACGAAAGAGAAACTCAAACTGTTCTCGTACTCTTTCTCCATCGTATTTACGTTCTCTAATCAATTCGAAGTTTGTTGATACCATTGAACTCAGGAGAAGCTCATGTACATTAGGTCAAGTGTTGTTTTTGCGGTTATCATTCATGAAAAGGACTTCCATTAGGAACAGTTCACAAACCAAGTAAGTTTCTCAATCCTCTCATTCATATACTCTAAATATGCTTTCTAGGAAGAGAACTACTCTTGGAGAAAGTTCGGGTACCCAAAATCGTGATGAATCCTTTTATGATTCAATTTTACGAATTAGGTTCATGAATACTAAGGCTTGTTATTACTATCTGGAGTATAGTACTAAGAAACCCATTATTGAAAAAATCTACAACCCTGTTGAGCTTAGAGTGGAAGGTCTTCCTAGGTTCTTTGAGAATCATGATTGAGTAATTATTCATCATCCCATGGGCACAACATACATGGAACTGACAGACCAATTTTATGCTAACTTGCATGAGCCCGATCATGTAAACTGTACCTTCAAGACTCATGTTGAAGGAAAAATAATTGTTGTGGACCGTCAAGTTATTGCTCATGTTCTGAATCTGTCTCATATTGGTGACTTTCTTTTGCCTCCTCCTGAGCACGTGAGACCTTCTCCAAATGTGCTCTAAAATTTCCTTCTTGCAAGGGATGTTTCCTAGAGTGAGGGTAAGATTGACGCAAATGATGCTGCACTGTTCCTCAGGACTGCCGGAAAATTACTTGTAGCTAACTTAATGCCCATCACACTTAACAGACAGCTATGGACCAAGTCTCTTACAGAATTAGTTTACTATGTTGTTGAAGGGAGAAATATTGACTTCTGTGGCCTCATTATTCGTCAGATGATAAGTGCCAGACAGGTTTCAAGGAAGACTCCTGGATTTCCTTGTCTTATTTCAAGGATCTGCAGTCAATTTGGAGTGGTTGCTGTTGGAACTAATCTTGGAGGACCAAAAGTCTTAACCATGAACAGTATTGCAAAAATGTCCAGAGCTCCTGCTTCTTCCAATTCTGAACTTTTTCGTCTCCGACATGAAAATGAAGTCTTGAAAGAACAGCTGGATTATGCTCAGACAACTTATCCTGAGTTGGCAGAGAAGTTCTATGAAATTGCTAGAGATATGAGTTAACTTCTGTCTTGTTATTATCTGTTTAAACTTCTGTTGATTGGACTTAAAAGTTCAATATCTGTGTGATATAATAACTTTTTATGGCACAATTGTCCTGGATGATTATGTTTTTCAATTTAAAGTGTTATTTATGTTGAATCCATGAGAAGTACAGATATATTTTTTCAAAAGTAAAGTCTTTCATAAATCGATATGATCATGTTAATTAAAGAATGAATGGACTTTTGACATATACAAAAGTTAAGCCTATATTGTCAATCTTTGACGGAAGATAGGTTAAAATCTTTTGTTTGCAAGGATGATGTCTATTAAATGTTGTTATTCTTATAATGTATTTAATATAGAATGAATCCTTGTGTGATATCCACGATATTGATATTCATTGATCCATCTTTTTCCATTACCGTGAAGGCTCCGTGATGTGTCTTATGTTGAGCACGATACAACTAAGTTGATTATTTTTTATTAGCTTGGTTGGTTTTTCCGTGAGGTACGTTATATTGAGCATTTAGAACTAAATTAATCATCTTCTTGGTTATTTAGTTATTACTCCACAAGTTCTCTTGTGTTGAGTATATGAACGACTAAGCCAATCACTTTCTTGTATGGTTATCTTAGTCGTTGCTCCGTAAGTTTACTTATGTTGAGCATAATGAATTAAATTGGTCACTTTTGTGGTTAATTTGATTATGTATTCCGAGTGAATTATTCATGGGTTTACTTATGAATAATTTGATTGATTTTTGGATATAAAAATCATTCTCATGATTTTGGTGTCCAATAAAAATCCTTCTTTTCTCTTGAAATTGAGGTCGCTCGTTGTCGTTCTTTCGGGAATGACATCAAATGGGGGAGAGTTCTTTGAACTTGTGCTTAATGGTCATATCTTGAGGGGTGTGTGGCTGTGAAATTTTAGAGAGGTTATCTTGTATCTTTAAACTCCTTGATGAATGTTGTCATCTTCGGCTATATAATTGCATCTAAATAAGATGGTGTGTGTTTATTTCTCTCAGTCATGAAATGTCTCTTACGGAAATTTCATTATGATCCCGTTCTTGTACCTTTGCCAATTTTATTGACAAAAATGGGGAGAATTAATATGTAGTTCATACTACAAATACATATGGTTTTCGGATCATTGTGTAAGGGGGAGTGGTTTTCATGTGAGATAGAGTATTGACTAAGGGGGAGTGATACATATCACCATAGTATTATTGTTGAAGTTGTGATACAATTGGACTTTGACACTGTATAATAATACTATGACACTGTATAACAATGATCGAGACCGATGCTTTCTCATTGTTAATAGCTACGGATCTTCAACAACGTTGGTGATAAACTTACAACCTTTGGGATCATTGAAGTACTTGGAAGTGACGAAGATTTCGAGGAATGTTGAAGATTAGACATGTGGAATAGGAGCTACTAAAGTTTCATTATCTTTTTTGTATTCCATATGTATTGATAGTTTTGTCATTAAAATTGACAAAGGGGGAGATTGTTAGAGCACTGCTCGGTCAAACTCGCATGCGTTGCTATCTCAAGCATGTTTGTCAATGTTAGTGATCAAAACTATAAGTCTTGATTTCTAGTCTCTTATAGCTAAGTCTCGGACTAGGATAGTAAGTGTAGTTGAGCTCAAGGACTTCATGGCGACTCATCATACAAGTAGAATACCTACTCAAGGAACCGGTGGAACTTCTCGACAAAAATGTATGTGGAGACTTGAACTTATCTGTCACTCAAAAGTTTATCTATTCTATCTCCTACACTTTGAGACAAAAGTCGTATGCTATATATATAGACTAGATCATACACATTTGGTATTTCGAGCAAAGTATACCTCGCCTATCTATATCTCGAAATATATGTTGGTAAGTTTTTCGCTTCGACCAAGTTTATCCTTACCTAGTGACGAAAGTCATGAATGTTTCAATCACTTTGAAAATTGCTTTGATGAGAAATAGTGTAACAACTATATAACATCCTATAAGAATGTTCCAATGGTTGGAATAAGAGTTTAGATTACATAACCAATGGATTCCTTGAACCGAAGTTTTCGAACTTTGTTGATTAAGAGAACCGGAAGAATGGCAAGTTCTAAGTCCGCGAACTCAGTCCGCGAACTGCCAAAGTTCCCAAATCCGAGAATTTATGCTGGAGTTGAAAAACTACTTGCATGGGCCAAGTACGCGAACCGGCGTAGTTCTCGAACCCGAGAATTTCTGCTGGAGTTTGTAAACTCTATCCGGTGTCTTAAGTCCGTGAACCTAGTCTGCGAACTTGAGAAGGTTATATATCTAAAGATGATTTCTGAACTTAATCTTAAAAGACTAAGGAATGCATTTGCAAACCGTGGCTATTAAAGTTCATGAACCGATTCGAGTGAATCAATATCATCTTTGCTTTAATTGTGTCTTGTGTAGTTACATATTTCCTTGCAATTGAACAACTCTCTTAACTAGTTCATTTGAGTCAATTGAACTAGTTATGGTGAAGAAGAACATGGTTGGTATGATACGTTCATATGGTTAACCTCTTTGGGTAGACTATTGTTAAACCAACAGTGAACACATTTGGGTGTTAGATGCCACGATAATATGTTATAATTGAAAACAAAACTCCATCTTTTTGAAAAAATTGAAAAATTCCAAAAAAATTAAAAAATGAAAAATCATAAAAAATGGAGCTCATTTACCTTGAAACGTTGACTCTTGTGCAAATATGTATTATTTTTAGGAGTCTTAGTCTAGATATTTAGGCACCCTGATTCTAGCACAATTCACATAGTGATAAGAAATTTGCACGCGCACGATCTACCAATACATGTATGGCCTCGATCTTCAAGGTGTTGGATAGGAAGTTACGATTGCCAATCACTTTAGAATACTGAACGAAACTGGACTAGCTTGTTCTTTGGTTGGTTGGGATAGAAGGTGGAGGATACATTAAGAAAGACAACCATCGAATTTAACTGGGTGCATCAAAAAGGGCTACCTCTTGCAAAGTGTCATGTAATCTTTTGTTTCTTTTTGTTATGTATCAAAAGTGTTTCCTTATTCAAAAAAAAAAAAAAAAAAAAAAAAAAAACAGATGTATATATTCAGAAAAAAAAAAATATCAGAAAAATACCGAAAAAATCAAGTATTTCTCAATTCCATCATCTCTTGTTCCAAAAATAAAAAGAGAATAGTCAATGTAAATAAGAGTCATGTAAATAGCCATCTTTTGTTGTTTCGTTGTAATAAGCAAGGAGGGTGTATGCCATTGATGTACAACGCGAGCAATTGTGAAATACCTCCAACTCATTCACAATTCTCGTAAAGTCCGGACAGCTAGCTAGATTTCGACCTCAGTTCTTAGCCTGAGAACTATCTCTTGGTGATTAGTAGTCATGACTTCAGACTTACACATGTGTAGATACACTTTACACTCTTATCACATGTTTTTTTGTTATCAGTGCTAGGATTGTGCCTTCGATAGCTAGATTGACATCTCCATTTTGCTGTGAGCTTAACTGTTTTGCACATGTCACGTTTGATGGAATATGAGCTTATATTTTGACCTAGAACTTGTAGGTACGTTCTAAGCAAACCTTCACGAGACTTCAACTCGTCCACTAGGGACACTTAGTGGTTTAAAAGGCTTAGTGCATACGCTAAATGCATTCGAGAGACCAGCGACAGTGGTATAGTTAGGATTTCCTTAGTTTTGTTTTACTTGAGGACAAGTAAAATTCAGGTTTGGGGGTATTTGATGAGTGCCAAATATTGTATATATTTATCCCTTTTTGTTGGCATTTTAACTCATCTTTTGTGCATTAATTCTACATTTTATCCCATATTCTGTATTTTCATTGTTTTCAAGAATAAATATTTTTATTAATTAATTTTGCATTTTTAGGTAATAAATAAAGTTCGGATGAGTCGCGGAGCGAAAAGAGCAGAAAAGTAGTGAAAAGCCGGGAGAAATTACGCAAGGAAGCCGCAAAGAATGGTGCGCACAACCTCATTTTCTACACACAAAAGCGCCTCCGTTCTCAGCCGTCAGATCAGTTCTCAGAAGCATCCGATGGTCGCTCCTTCATAGATCATCAAAATCTGAAGTCTCTGCCAAGTACCACAGCGCTGAAATTCCAAGCCTTCAGATTAGATAGTAGTTGAATCCAACGGTCGCTCCCTTGCTGTGCATCAAAGTTTGATATCTCCGCCTAACACTACAACACCTAACTCCATCTGGCATCGTTGATTTTGTTGTATTATATAATCCAGCGGTCGCTACAAGCCTCACTTCATATCACCGTCCGATCTACCTACCAGCTTCGCATCCAATGACTCAGCGTCGCAAAACATCAAATTTGATGAAGCCGCCTCACACTCTAGCAACCGAACCTATACCACCTACCCAAACACCCCCCTTCTCCCAAACAGTCGAGCCATCTCCTCCACCACCCCCCTCTGCAGAGCCATCACCCTGCAACTGCCGCACCACCATCATCACCACCAACTCCACTGCCACCACCACTCCTCCACCATCATCACCCCATCACCCAACAACCAATACCATCTGTTCCCTTCTCCTTAGCCACCTATTTTCTCAATTTTTGCACGTTCTCTATCAGAAACCCTAGGCGTGCAAAATTGGTAAATTAGGTTGAGCTAGAGTGAAATTGAAGGCATGGAGTGATACAGGAGAGTCAGAGAAAGGATGGGTCGACGTCAATTTGACGATTAGGTGAGCTAATTTCACTGTTGGAATTTGGGGATTTTTCTATAAACCCTAATTTTATAATTTTGAGAAATTTGGGTCTGTGACTATAAATAGCCTTATGTGTGTGTTGTAATAGTTATGTTTGGACTAGCCTACATCCAGGACTCTCATGTCCTGTTAACTGTTAATTTCTGTTAATTTTCAGTTTACAAGCTCAATTTCAGTTCACTTGTTATGCTTAATGTTTTTAGTTCAATTTGCTGCTTAATTTTCATATCCATGTTTCAGTTAAAATTCAGTCATGTTCATTGTTAATTGTTTATTGTTAGTTTCAGTTATGTTCATGTTAGTTGTGTTAATGTTCCTGTTAATACTTGGTCTCATGCACTGTTAATGCTTGATGTTCACTGTTAATTCTACTCACTGTTATTGTTCACTGTTAGTATCAAATCACTGTCATGTTTAAATTCACTGTCAATTGATGGAATGCTAGGCTAGGTATCTGTGAAGCAATGTGCTGATTGTGCAATGGCAAGAAATCAGTGCTTAAAGCAAGCTGATTTTCTTGCCATTCTTGTGTATGCTTAGGTTGTAGTGTTGATTGTGCATTGGGAGAAACTAGTGCTTATAGCAAGCTAGTTCTCTTCCATTCTTTTAGTATACCTCCTGTTTGCCTGTATGCTGCCTTAGTATTGCCTCATTTCAGTTTCTTCACCACAACCCTGCCCTTGGCCTTAGGCCTTGGTTATCTTGTTTTGTTCTTTGCTTTTGCTGTTGCCCTGTTGTATCTTTCATTTTGTTTTCTGTTGCTCTTGTTCATCTTTGCTTGCACTGTTTTCTGTGGCTTAGGCCTTTGCTGCTATTTGCTTTCTCCTGCTGCTGTTGCTTCACTTGCAGTGCTGCTGTTTTCCTTCCTCTTTACAGCCTTGTGCACTGTCAAGAGTAATTGAGCTAGGATAGTTACTTCCTGTTGCTATGTTTTGAATGTGTAAATGAGAGAGGCCAATGCTCATAGAGCCTGTGATTGGCTGTACTGTCAAAAGACAGCCAATGCTAGGGGTAGACTAGTGAGCAAGTTGGTGTTCTTCCATTTCTAGTTGTATGCTTAGGAATGAACATAACCTAGACCATGTCACTTGATTAGGACACAAGGTGGATCATATGCCTTGGCTTACCCACCAATTCCCTCTCTGTAACTTTTATTTTTCAGTCCTGTGTGCTTGTATTTCAGTTACTTTTCTTGCTTTTTATTTTCTTGCACCTTGTAGCTTTTGTGCACTGAAGTCAGTGCATAATCCTCACCCTGCCCTTGGCTGCCAAGCCTTGGTTATTTGCTGCTTTTCTTGGCTGTTTCTTTGCTGCTTTACCTTCCAAGCCTTGGTTCTTTGCTTATCTTTCCCTGCTGTGGTTCTAGTCTGTTTTTCATTACTTAGCTTGGTTCTTTGCTGATTTGCCCTGCTTTGCTCTCTGCCATAGTGCATTGTCACCATTGTTAGCCTAGGAAAACTTCTTATATGCTCCTCTCCCTGTGGACAAACCCCTACTCATCACTATATTATAAATCTTGACCTTGTATACTTGCAAGTGTTTTGTGTGCATCTAATCATCACAACAAGTTTTTGGCGCCGCTGCCGGGGAAAACTTGCTATAAGAGTCTAAAAATTATCCCCGACCAAAAACTTGGTAGTCCCGGAGGGGTGTATAAAATGATGCGCAATGAAAACGGGGGCCTATAGTAATACCGCAAGTGCACGGTCGTCGGTTGTAGCTCGTGCAAGTACGGGTCGATCCACAGAGATCGGGTGTGTTTCAGAAGTGTTTTAGCTAATTGGGTTCCTAGATTTGCTTTGGGCTTAGAAGCCTTTTGGAACTGTTGGGCTTTATGGGTTTGTTTTTAACAATGAAATACTTTAGGTCTTGGGCCTGTGAAATGAACTGAGCCTTGGGCTCAGTTATTCTTTGAAGTGTAAATGGGCTTTGGCCTTAAACTTAGGCTTTTGATTAAGCCCACAGTTACTTGGATTGGGCTTTTAATAAACTTGGGCTTCAACTTTTGGTTCAAATCTGGGCTTGGTTACTGAGGACTGGGCCTTAGGCTTCACTGAAGTGAATTGGGCTCAGTTGGATTGGGTCTTTAGCTAGGCCTTTGGGGAGGAACTGGACTTGGCTTGGCAGCAGAAGAAGTGGCAGGGCAGCAGCAGCTTGGCATCAGCATCAGCAGCAGCAGCAGCTTCAGGGCAGATAGTGATGCAGCAGGAACTGCAGGAAGGCAGCAGCAGCAGCTGCAAGGGAAGAAAAGCAGCAGCACTGCAGCTGCACAAGCAGTGCACAGAAAGAAGGCAGCAGCACTGTATACAGCTGCACAAGCAGGGGAAAGCAAGAGAAAAGCAACAACAGCAGAGGCAGCAGTGTAGCAGAAAAAGGCAGTGCACAACAGCAGCAGCAACAGAGTTGCTGCAGACAACTGCAAGGCAAGTGACAACAAAGCAAATAGCGGCAAAACAGTGAACAAAAGCAAAACAAAACAAGAATGAACCAAGGCCTAAGGCCAAGGGCAGGGTTGTGGTGAAGAAACTGAAATGAAGCAATACTAAGGCAGCATACAGGCAAACAAATAGAATGGGAAGAAAACTAGCTTGCTATGAGCACTAGTTTCTCCCAATGCTCAATCAAAGTGCAACCTAAGCATACACAGGGAATGGCAAGAAAATCAGCTTGCTTTAAGCACTGATTTATTCCATTACACAATTAGCACAAAGCTTCAAATGTATCTAGCCTAGCATTCCATTATGTAACTGACAGTGACAGGAGCAACAACAAACATGATCTCAACTAACTGAACTAACATTGAACAACATCTAAACAGGACACATGTTAACAGGAGATGAAACTAAAAACATTAACAGAAACATCACATTAAACAGGAATTAACAGAACATGAACATTAAACAAGCAGCAAATTGAACTAAAAACATAACATGAAATAAGCATAACAGGAACATAAATGAAATGAAACTGAAACATGAACATGAAACTAAGCAGCAAATTGAACTAAAAACATTAAGCATAACAAGTGAACTGAAATTGAGCTTGTAAACTGAAAATTAACAGAAATTAACAGTTAACAGGACATGAGAGTCCTGGATGTAGGCTAGTCCAAACATAACTATTACAACACACACATAAGGCTATTTATAGTCACAGACCCAAATTTCTCAAAATTATAAAATTAGGGTTTATAGAAAAATCCCCAAATTCCAACAGTGAAATTAGCTCACCTAATCGTCAAATTGACGTCGACCCATCCTTTCTCTGACTCTCCTGTATCACTCCATGCCTTCAATTTCACTCTAGCTCAACCTAATTTACCAATTTTGCACGCCTAGGGTTTCTGATAGAGAACGTGCAAAAATTGAGAAAATAGGTGGCTAAGGAGAAGGGAACAGATGGTATTGGTTGTTGGGTGATGGGGTGATGATGGTGGAGGAGTGGTGGTGGCAGTGGAGTTGGTGGTGATGATGGTGGTGCGGCAGTTGCAGGGTGATGGCTCTGCAGAGGGGGGTGGTGGAGGAGATGGCTCGACTGTTTGGGAGAAGGGGGGTGTTTGGGTAGGTGGTATAGGTTCGGTTGCTAGAGTGTGAGGCGGCTTCATCAAATTTGATGTTCTGCGACGCTGAGTCATTGGATGCGAAGCTGGTAGGTAGATCGTACGGTGATGTGAAGTGAGGCTTGTAGCGACCGCTGGATTATATAATACAACAAAATCAACGATGCTAGATGGAGTTAGGTGTTGTAGTGTTAGGCGGAGATATCAAACTTTGATGCACAGCAAGGGAGCGACCGTTGGATTCAACTACTATCTAATCTGAAGGCTTGGAATTTCAGCGCTGTGGTGCTTGGCAGAGACTTCAGATTTTGATGATCTATGAAGGAGCGACCATCGGATGCTTCTGAGAACTGATCTGACGGCTGAGAACAAAGGCGCTTTTGTGTGTAGAAAATGAGGTTGTGCGCACCATTCTTTGCGGCTTCCTTGCGTAATTTCTCCCGGCTTTTCACTACTTTTCTGCTCTTTTCGCTCCGCGACTCATCCGAACTTTATTTATTACCTAAAAATGCAAAATTAATTAATAAAAATATTTATTCTTGAAAACAATGAAAATACAGAATATGGGATAAAATGTAGAATTAATGCACAAAAGATGAGTTAAAATGCCAACAAAAAGGGATAAATATATACAATATTTGGCACTCATCAGGTGTGGTTAAGAAACCTAGAAGCGTACAGTCATTTGTGTATGACAAGCTAAGTTTTCGATCTAACGATTGAGAAATATTATCTTGAATCTAAATCAGGTTTTCATCTAACGGTGAATATTGATTGCTTTGTAACTAAGGAAAAACCCTGATTTGAAAGGCTATATAAAGGAGACATCTAGTATTGTGCAAAACTAATCCCCACACCTTACGTGTGATACTAGTTTGCATACTAGAGTCGTTTCTCCTTTAACCTTTGGTTTTCTTCTTCTAAAACCAGGTTAACGACTTCATTGGGATTGTGAATCTAGACCGATACTACTTTTATCGTATTTGTGTGATCAGATCTTGCATCTTCTATCGTAACAGTACAATCATATTAATTTGATTGAGATCGTGAGAGTTCTCCGATAGGCAAGATATAAAAAGTAATCATAAAAACCTTCGTCTCATCGTTTGTGATTCCACGACATCTTGTTTTGCTACCATACGATTAAGATTGTTGTGAGGTGATTGATTAATATAGGCTGTTCTTTGGAATATAAGACCGGATTATCAATTGGTTCCTCTTCACCTTGATTATTATCAAAAGACGGAACAAAAACTTTTAGGGTTTTTCTGCGGGAGACAGATTGATCCTTTGATAGACTTGTATGTGTGTGACAGATTTGTTTATTGTTAAAGCATGCGATTTTGGGTCGTAACAACTCTTAGTTGTGGGTGAGATCAGCTAAGGGAATCAAGTGCGCAATATCCTGCTGGGATCAGAGGCGTAGGGAGTACAACTGTACCTTGGATCAGTGGGAAACTTATTGGGGTTCAAATGTAGTCCAGCCCGAAGTTAGCTTGGAGTAGGCTAGTGTCTGTAGCGGCTTAATACAATGTGTATTCAATCTGGACTAGGTCCCGGGGTTTTTCTGCATTTGCGGTTTCCTCGTTAACAAAATTATGGTGTCTGTGTTATTTATTTTTCCACATTATATTTGTTTATATAATTGAAATAATACAGGTTGTGCGTTTGAATCAATCAATTGGAAATCCGATCTTTGGTTGTTGATTGATATTGATTGATCCTTGGACATTGGTCTTTGGTACCGTCCAAGTTATTCATTGTGTTTGATTATAGACTCGCTGATTTCTATTAGCTTGAGTGAATCAAAACAAGAGAGAGATATTAACTCCTTGATATAATTTTATTCTGACTGTCTAGTTGATTCTTTAGTAAGTGTTTCGTAGTTAGTCCATACAGATTTCTAAGCGAAATATTGGGTGGTGTTGTTAGACCCCCGCTTTTTCAGTTCTTATTCCTTGAACCAAAGTTTGCGAACTTTGTTGATCAAGAAAAACGGAATGTGGCGTGAGCCAAGTCCGCGAACTCAGTCCGCGAACCGACGGAAGTTCTCGACCCGAGAATTTCTGATGGAGTTTGTAAACTCCTTTCGTGAGCTTAAGTCCGCGAACCCAGTCCGCAAACTTGAGTAGGTTATATCTAAAATCGGTTGTTCTTGAACTCATGTTTATATAAACTAAGGAATGCTTTTGCAAACCATGGCTATAAAGTTCATGAACCGATTCGAGCGAATCAAACCGTTTTTGCTTCGATTGTCTTGTGTAGTTACATAAGATCTAAGCAATTGAACAACTCTCTAACTAGTTCATTTGAGTCATTTGGACTAGTTATGGTAAAGAAGAATATGGTGGATATGAAAGTGATCATTTGGCTAACCATTTGGTTAAATATTGTTGAACTAACAAATGTTAATGTTTGGGAACGACTACATAAACCCATAATTTGACATTTCATTTGTGTGTAACAAGCTAAGTTTTCGATCCAACGGTCGAGAAATATTAGCTTGAATCTAATCAGGTTTTCATCTAATGGTGAATATTGAATGCTTTGTTACCAAGCTAACATTTATTGCAAACCCTGATTTGAAAGACTATATAAGGGAGAACTCTAGCAACTGGGAAACCTAATCTCCACACGTTACGTGTGATACTAGTGGTGCTAAGCTAGAGTGATTCTCCTTTAACCTTTGGTTTCTTCTTCTAAACCAGGTTAACGACTTAAAGACTTCATTGGGATTGTGAATCCAGACCGATACTACTTTTCTTGTAGTTGTGTGATCTGATCTTGCTATTTCTATCGTTACGAGTACAATTGTAATAATTGGCTTGAGATTTATATCTCTGATAGGCAAGATAGAAAAGTAATCACAAACACTTCGTCTCATCGTTTGTGATTCCACAATATCTTTTTTCGCTGCGTCGTTTAAGATTATTGTGAGGTGATTGATAATACTAGGATTTTCTTCGGGAATATAAGTCCGTTTTATCAATTGGTTTTTGTTCACCTTGATTTATCAAAAGACGGAACAAAACTCGTAGGTATATTCGTGGGATACGGATTTATCTATTACCATAGACTTTTCTGTGTGATACAGATTTGTTAATTAAAGTCTTCGACTTTGGGTCGTAGCAACTCTTAGTTGCGGGTGAGATCAGCTAAGGGAATCAAGTACGTAGCATCCTGCTGGGATCAGAGGCGTAGGAGCATAACTGTACCTTGGATCAGTGTGAGATTGATTGGGGTTCAACTACAGTCCAGACCGAAGTTAGTTTGAATTAGGATAGTGTCTGTAGCGGCTTAATACAATGTGTGTTCAATCTGGACTAGGTCCCGGGGTTTTTCTGCATTTGAGGTTTCCTCGTTAACAAAATTCTGGTGTCTGTGTTATTTCTTTTCCGCATTATATTTTTCTATATAATTGAAATATCACAGGTTATGCGTTGTTTAATCAATTAGAATATCCGACCTTTTGGTTGTTGATTTAAATTGATTGACACTTGGATATTGGTCTTTGGTACCATCCAAGTTATCTCTCTAGTATTTGATAAAGACTCGCATATTTCTATTTGTTTGAGTATATATCAAATCGGAGGATTGAGATATAAACTCTTCGATATACTTTTATCTATATTGAGTCTGACTGTCTAGTTGATTCTCTAGAAAGTATATTGGAGTTTGTCCATACAGATTGCTAATCGAATTGTTGGGTGTGGTTGTTGTACCCCGCTTTTTCACATAACAAGTTGTACCAAAACACGTTCTATACGTTGAGTGTGTTAATACAAAGTTTTAATGTTTTAGAATTTCATCATTCGGGGAAAAGCTTTCATGTTTGATTATTGACAAAAATGGAAACCACATCAACAAGGAAAATTAAGTGAGAAAATGACATTAAAAATGGCACCCCTGAAGAAGCAGAAAATCTTCTTATCACTCTTCAAATTTTTGAAGGCATTACAGGACATCTAGTCAACCTTGTAAAAAGCTCAGTTTTGAGTATTGGAGATTATGCTTTTATTGATGATGTAGCTGTTATTCTCAATTGCAAGAAAGAACAACTCGCACTGAAGTATCTTGGTCTTCCAGTAGGTGCTATAAGTAGAAATGCTCAATCCGGGATGTGGTAATTGAATTCTTTTAAAGAAGCTTGCTCTATGGAAGAGAAGGTTCTTTACAAAAATCGGTAGGATCATGCTGATTAAAACCACTCTTTTTAGCCTTCCCATTTATTTCATGTCCTTGTTCCCTATGCCAGTGCAAGTGGAACATAAACTGAACCAAATCATGAGAGATTTTCTTTGGGGTTCAACAACAGAGAAGAAAAAAATAAAATGGGTGGCTTGGAACAGAATATCTAGACCAAAAAAAGCTGGAGGCCTGGGCATAAGAAACTTAAGATTAACCAATAGAGCCTTACTGGATAAATGGTCCTGAAGATACTCATCAGAGAAACAACAGTTATGGAGAAAGCTTATTCAAACCAAAATGCTTGGGAAACCTTCAGATATACTTGTCAAAGACTCTACACTCTCACAAGGTAGAGGCATATGGAAAGGAATTCAACAACAGAAGATAGTAGTAGTAGAGATGAATTCAATTGAAGTTAGAAGTGGACATCAGATATATTTTTGGTGGGAAAAGTGAAAAGATAACCAAACTTTGAAATCCAAATTCCCAAAAATTTACAAGCTCTCTTCGCAAAAAAATGCAAGCTTACATGAGATGGTTGAAAAACAATACTTGGAATATACTTTTAAGAAGAAATCTTAATCATTCAAAGTTGCTGCAAATCACTCAGCTTTTTGAATGCTTAGAATCTCCCCCTATTCTCTCTGATCAAGAAGATGTTCTAATTTGCAATTTGCCTGGAGGTTTTACTACTAAAAACTGCTAGGTACAATTGGCTCCTTGAACAAGAACCAATTCCAGCCCCTCTCCCCCCTCATCAATGCACCTGGATCAAGTATGTACCTCCAAAATGTCAGATTTTTTTTTTGTATGGCTGCTCAAAATGTTATTCCCACCACTGATAATCTCAACAGAAGAGGGTGCAATATTCAGAATCCCACATGCTCCTTATGCAATCAACACCCTGAATCTGTTCCTCACTTACTTCTCCACTGCAATTACTCTCAACAAATTTGGAACTACATCATTGCTGGTTATAATGTTCGATGGGTACAAGCAGGTTCGGTAGAAGCCCAAATGATAGCTTGGAAAACCGTAGAAACGGGGGTAGAAAAATTTGGCCAATTCTCATACTTGCTATTATCAGAGCCATTTGGAAGGAGAGAAATAGAAGGAAAATGTCTCATAAATCTCCTTGAGCTGAAGGAGTAATCATAAGTGAAGTTAAAGCTCTCATATATCAATGGGGCAGCGGGGAAAAATGGTTTCGGAGTCTCACATTTAAGGACCTAAATACTCATTGGAAAACTATAATCGATAGTATGTAAAAAGGTGTAAATCAAAAAATGGGACCTTTGGTCTTGTTACGTTTTTCTTTTATACAATTTAACATTTTCTCTCAAAAAATAATAAATAAATAAAATAACGATTAGAGGCTGCTATAAGTTAACTTTATTTTCATGCATCTAATACTGTTAGTGTTGGAAAAAATTGGGTTTCACAAAGGATGAATGAATCAGAGAAGAAAGTGTTGCACTCCAAAACTTTCAAGGCTTGTATAAATTTCTTTTAGACAAATATTTCTACCCTCCCAATAACAATTGGCGATTACAACAGGTATGCGAAATATTGCCTTCAGGATACAATGAAAGCCCTGCAACGAAAACTGAATTCAAGGTTTGTACCCCTTGATTCAATCAAGAACACACCAAGAGATTTCTGATTTCTGATGATGCTTTTTGAAACAGAGAAAACAGATTGATTTTTCTTATATGTTAAACGAAACTGGGAGAAGCTATTTATAAAGGGTTTTGCACCTGTTGGGAATAGGTTTTTATTCGCCAACAGGTTTCTATTCACGAAACGTCAGGTTCCTTCATCAACAGACATCAATGGTGTCTTTTGGATTCGAAATTTTCGAACAGGCTTTTATCGACCACAGCCTGGGGGGCGATGCCCCCCAGGACCCCCCTTTGGTTAGCGGCGTTGAAAATATTCCAACATTCTCCCCCTATTTTCAAAAACCATAAAACAAAGTTAAAACTTTTAAATCAGAGTGACTGCATCACCGAAGTGACTGCCTACGTACCCGAGTGGGATCAAGCCAACGTAGTTCAAGCACAATTGAGACTAAGCATCATCGTTGAAATCAACACATAAATGATAGGTATCTTTTGGATTTGAACCTTCACTTAGTGTAAGAAACTCAAAGCCTTATCGAGGTTCTATGGTGAAACCAGTCTTGAACCAAGTACCCCTTATGATAAAACCGGAGTCTCCACACATATTGATTTCATAAAATCATGTGTTCTGTAGCCAAGCACGTTAATGGCCATGTGCTTATATCCTTGTTCATGAGTCTTCTTTAGAGAACGGTCTTCTTCTCTTAGGAAACGGCCTTATTTCCATACTCATATAGGTAAGTCTCGAAGGTGTTTCTGCGATACACCTTTTACTAATCATAGACTCATTAAGGATTTACATCCATCCTATTTTCTTGCAGAAACCAGCACTAATAAGAAATGGGAAGTTTTTATATTAGTGCTCCATAATCCACATCCATAACTTGTTGGTACCACATTGAACCTTGTTTATCCTTTTCAAAACATAGGTTGGGTTTCTGCTATGGGAGATCAAACTTCCTTCACAGACCTTAGTCCCATTTCTTTCCTTTTTATTGAAACCACTGAACTTGGTAGACTTTTCGTAAATGGGTCTGCCAAATTCTCTTTGATTCAATAAAGTTAACCGTAACTACTCCCCTCTTGAGTAGTTGCCTAACCATGTAGTGTCTAAGACTTGCATGTCTAGACTTTCCATTATAAGTCTTATTAGAGACATTATAGATTGTAGCTTGATTATCACAATTAATCAAGACCGCCGGAGTTGGCTTCTTCCAAAAAGGAATTTCCATAAGTAGGTTTCTAAGCCAATCTGCCTCCTTACATGCATCAGTTAAAGCTATCAATTCTGACAACATTGTTGAATCAGAATACAAGTCTGCTTCTTGGAACTCCAAGACACAGCAGCACCCCCTAATGTAAAAATCCATCCAGAAGTTGACTTGGAATTTGATTCTACATTGTTCCAGTTAGCATCGCTGTACCCCTCTAGTGCAGCGGGATAGCCTTGGTAATGCAAACCAAAATTTATTGTTCCTTTCAAGTAAGCCATAACTCTTGAAACTGCTTTCCAGTGTTCATATCCTGGATTACTTGAGAAACGACATAATATTCCCACGGCTTGGGCTATGTCCGGTCTTGTGCAATGCATAGCGTACATAAGACTCCCAATAACACTAGAATACTCAAGTTGAGCATGAGTACGGCCGGTGTTCTTCATTAACTTGATAGTATGGTCTAAAGGAGTAGGTGCTGGATTGTCATCAAAGTGACCATATTTCTTGAGAAATTTCTCAATATAATGAGATTGAGTTAAAACCAACTCATCTCCCTTTCTTAGGATCTTAATTCCCAAGATTACATCAGCCTCTCCTAAATCCTTCATATCAAAGTTAGAACTAAGAAACTTCTTTGTTTCTTCCACAACAGATATGTCAGACCCAAAGATTAACATATCATCAACATACAAACAGAGAATCACACAACCAGAACTATCATGCTTACTATAGATACATTTGTCCGCATCATTCACCACAAAACCATATGACAAAACTACTTTATCAAACTTCTCATGCCATTGCATAGGGGCTTGCTTCAAACCATAGAGAGATTTCACTAACTTGCAAACTTTCTTCTCTTGGCCTGGTAATATGAAACCTTCAGGTTGTTCCATATATATCTCTTCTTCTAAATCCCCATTTAGAAAAGCAGTTTTGACATCCATTTGATGCACAACCAACTTATGAATAGAAGCAAGTGCAATCAAGCAACGAATGGATGAGATGCGGGCAACAGGAGCATATGTATCAAAGTAATCAATACCATGTCTTTGTTTATAACCCTTGGCAACTAGCCTTGCCTTAAACTTATCAACTTCACCATCAGCTCTCAACTTTCTCTTGAATATCCATTTACTTCCTATTGCTTTAGCACCAGGAGGTAAATTTACTAATACCCAAGTCCCGTTAGTCAAAAGCGAATGCTTTTCATCATTGATGGCTTCTTTCCAGAAATTTGCATCTCTAGAACTCATGGCTTCAGCATAAGTTTTAGGGTCATCATCAGTATGCATAACATACTGGTTAACACTAAGAATTCTATTCTTATTTGCCTCTACAAGGTAATAAATAAAGTTTGGATCAGGCTTTTTCTCAATCCTTCCTCTCTTACTCCTTCTAGGTTCGATATCTTCAGTAGGCACTGAAATATCATTGTCATAAGTAGGAGAGGGATTTTCATCATTGTTATCAATCTCCATAGGTTCTAGATCAGGTAACAATGGATTCTCCATGGGTTGCATTTGAGAACTGTTCCTATTTAAGTTCTCAAAGAATTCCACATCTACAGATTCTATAATCTCAAAAGTGTCAAGGTTTATAAATCTGTAGGTGATACTATTAAGAGAGTATCCCACAAAAGCACATTTATAAGCCCTGTTTCCCAACTTTGGTCTTTTGGGATCAGGCTTTCGAACATATGCTAAACAACCCCAGACTTTAAGTCTTCTCAAGTTTGGTTTCCTCTTAAACCACAACTCATAAGGAGAAACACTCTTCTTTTTCAAAGGAATTCTATTCAAAATATAACATGCAGACAACATAGCTTCACCCCACAAAGAATTAGGCAAACCAGAACTTATAAGCATGCAATTAACCATATCAATCAAAGTTCTATTTTTCCTTTCAGCCATACCATTTTGTTGAGGTGTGTAAGGTGCAGTACGTTGATGAACTAAACCATGCTCTTGACAAAAGGAATTAAATTCAGTAGGAAAGTATTCACCACCACGATCAGAACGTAAAATCTTAATTTTGTGCTCTAATTGTGTCTCTACTTCTGCTTTATAAATCCTAAATTTATCAAAGACTTCATCCTTAGATTTCATTAAATATGTATAAGCATATCTAGTACTATCTTCTATAAAAGTGACATAATACTTATTTCCACCACGAGTGGCAGAACCATGCAAATCACCCACATCACTATGTACTAATTCAAGTAAGGAAGAATTTCGTACTACAGACTTATGGGAAATTCTAGTTATCTTTGCTTGCACACATATTTCACATTTAGAAGCATGATCAAAATTGCAATCAGAAATCAAGCCTAATCGATTCATGTTTCTAAGAGAACCATAATTCACATGCCCTAATCTACCATGCCATAAATTAACAGAGTCAACAATATAAGCAGAACCATTATTTATTAAATTAAGCTTAATCATCCCATTACAAGCATATCCTTGTCCAACAAACACACCATTTTTGGACAACACAAACTTATTAGACTCATAGGTCGTCTTGAATCCAGCCTTCATAACAAGGTCGCCGGAAACAAGGTTCTTCACGATGTCAGGGACATGTAAAACATTAGTAAGAGTCACAGTCTTTCCCGAAGTAAACGAGAGTTCAACAGTGCCTTTCCCAATAACTTTGCTGCGTTGACCGTTTGCGGAGACAACATCGTTTCCTTCTCCACTAACCGGTTCGTATGTCTTGTAAAGATTTCTATCCTTACAGATATGGATGGTTGCACCATTGTCGTACCACCATCCACCCCCAGTTTCAGCAACAGCATTGGCGGCTTGCACCACGATCACAAGTTTGTCATCGACCATATTTGCCTCCTTTTTCTGGTTCTGCTGTTGTTTCTTTTTGAGACGACAGTCACGAGCAAAATGGCCGGGTTTGTCACAGAAGTAGCAAGGGCCGACAGCGCCCTTCTTCTTACTCTTCTTGTTGGGATGCTTCTTAAACTGAGTATCATTCTTAGGTTTCAAGGAATTCGGTGTTTTAGATTCTTCTACGCTATTCACCTTAGAATGGTTTTCAGAATGTGGACTATCCTTAAGTTCTCGCTTACGAGAGTCCTCTTCTATGCGAAGATGACGTTGTAAGGCCTCTAAATCATAGTCAGTCTCAGCATGCTTAAGTTTCTTCTTATAACCATTCCAAGAAGGGGGGAGACGAGAAATAATAACCCCAACAACAAACGCAGAAACAAGATCAATTCCAGCATCCTTAAGATGATTAACTATGAGTAAAAGTTCACTGACCTGGGCAATGATTGACTTACTGTCAACCATCTTAAAATCCATGAAATTGCAAATCAGGAATTTCTTGTTGCTTGCTTCAGAAATCTTGTATTTGTTGTCAAGCGCAGTCCACAATCCCTTTGCAGTCCCAATACTCCGATGTGCATTGTACACATGTTTGTCCAGAGCATTCAAAATATGACCACGACACATGAAATCATCTTCCTGACGCTGCTTTCGTCTAGCCTTCAATTCCTCAGTGTCATTGTCAGTTGCAGCAGGAATTTCCTCCAATCCATCTTCAAGTATGTACCACAACTTGATGGTGATCAGGAAAAACTTCACAGTCTCTTGCCAACGGGTAAAAACCTTCACCATCAAAACGTTCCAATCGAGTAAAGGTTTGGTTCATCACTTGCAGAGATTGAGAGTAGTAGCATTCGAATTCGAAGATTCACCCTCCATTGCCAGAAGATATTTGTCTAAAAACTGTTGGAAAAAATTGGGTTTCACAAAGGATGAATGAATCAGAGAAGAAAGTGTTGCACTCCAAAACTTTCAAGGCTTGTATAAATTTCTTTTAGACAAATATTTCTACCCTCCCAATAACAATTGGCGATTACAACAGGTATGCGAAATATTGCCTTCAGGATACAATGAAAGCCCTGCAACGAAAACTGAATTCAAGGTTTGTACCCCTTGATTCAATCAAGAACACACCAAGAGATTTCTGATTTCTGATGATGCTTTTTGAAACAGAGAAAACAGATTGATTTTTCTTATATGTTAAACGAAACTGGGAGAAGCTATTTATAAAGGGTTTTGCACCTGTTGGGAATAGGTTTTTATTCGCCAACAAGTTTCTATTCACGAAACGTCAGGTTCCTTCATCAACAGGTCGACCACAGCCTGGGGGGCGATGCCCCCCAAGACCCCCCTTTGGTTAGCGGCGTTGAAAATATTCCAACAGTTAGCTCCAAACATCAATTTGAGGTAGAAATTTTGGTGCATATTATGGTCCCTATAAGCACATGGAGACGCGGAATACATCTCAATCAGTAAGTAAAAGTAGAGAAAAATAGATGGGGTTAATTTGTGTTACCTCCCCTGGAGAAGATCATAACTTGAGTTACCTCCCCTACAGAATAAATATTAGTAAAACCTCCTCTCGTCACTTTTTCCATCCAAACCCGGTTAGATGAGAAGATCATAATTTGAGTTACTTCCCCTGGAGAAGATCATAATTTGAGTTACCTCCCCTAAGAGCATCCAGCTATACGAAGCAGCTGACACAGCTAACCGGGTTTAGATGAAAAAAGTGACGAGAAGAGGTTTTACTAATATTTGTTCTATATGGGAGGTAACTCATATTATGATCTTCTCCAGGGGAGGTAACGCAAATTACCCCAAAATAGATGTTACTAAGCCATTTTACGCATATTAATCGGAGACAACGGTAGGTTCTAAACACATATTAATCAAATCAGAAACAACCATTGGTTCTAAACCAGTTTTCATATGTAACATGTTAATCAGAGACAACCGTCGGTTCTAATCCATTATTCACATATTAATCAGAGACGACATGTTAAGTTGCTATCCAAATACAAGTTTGTTTGTGTCATTGTTATCGAAACAGGACATACCCACCGCAAGTGACAAACCAATAGGTACGTCACAGTTCTAGCATCGCCATGAGTTAATGGTGTCCAATCAAGTCGTTTTGTATACTAGAGATGTAAGTTGTTACCTAACGGAACACATGCATGGGAGATGCTACATTGACTCTGTACCTAATTTTCTGCAACTGGCAATCCATTTAGCTGCACATATTATTTATTTATTTTTGAAGCATGCACATATATGTATACGTACGATGCAGATGTCAGCGCAGTTCATTTCTTTTTATTTATTTTTTGATCGGTTCTATAACAATGGTCCTAAAAAAAAACAAAAAAAGGTTCATTTCATTTTCCAAAGAGAATTTAATAATGGTCATATATATACTTCTGCCATAGTACTTCTTTACTCATATAATCAAGTTGCATATCTCCTGAGACCACACTAATCTCTCAGTAAACCCAAGGATCCTGGTGGACAAAAATGGACTCCAAAAGTATCGGTAAAAATATCAAGATTTGTTTTCTTGTTTTGCTTTTACTTTACCTTTTTTGCTTGCTTGATTAAAGTATTACTATTTTATCAACCCTGGTTTTTTTGCTTTACACCATAACCACTTGTTAATATATTTATATCCGAGAGGTCACTTTTTACACTCTAATGTAAATTTCTCATCCATTCATCCCTTAATAAAAACCCCCAATTCCCCTCTTCTTTTCCACACAACTGCTTCACTTCTCTATCTCTGGAAGAAGAAGAAAAATAATAGCAACCATGAAGGAAACCTTTGCGGGAAAAACCAAAATGCTATTCTTCATTATCTTCTCTTCCTTGCTCACAATAGAAACAACAAACGGTGTCATTGCCGGGCTCACAAGTTCAAACACCAGTGTGTACTTATCAACTTCTCATGTGTTCTTAAATCCTCGTGCAGATCCACTTTATACCCCGAACTATGCTACTCTTCTATTGCAAGTATTTCGGGTGGTGTTGCCGAGAGCTTAAGATCGAAAAAAGATGTGATACGGTTATCTATTAACATTACGTGTGAAGTAGTTTGGCAGAATTATTTCACCATTTCCAAGTTGATCAAATATAGGAAAAATGTGTCGCATCGCGAGAAAGAAGCTCTTCATGATTGTTTAGAAATGGTGGATGAAACACTCGACCAACTTCACGAAGCAAGAGATGATCTTAAAGTATACCTAATAGAATATATTTTCCCTTATTTACAGCTTACAGGATATTCTCATTGATGGACTGTAATCATAATAATATATATTGCCTAACATCCCTCTAAGGAAGTTAAGGCGTGTTTTACCAAAACCGACATGGTATCATCCTAACTACACGATCCTCTTCTTCCTCTTCCATTTTCTTTTCTTCTTCAACAACATCAATCATGGCAGGAGATAAAAAGACACTACACCCGGCGTTTACCATCAACAACATCAAAACCCTCATCCCTATTCTCCTAGATATCAAACAGGATGAATACTCTTCTTGGGTTTTTCTGTTCGAGCTCCATCTTCAGGCTCATCGTCTTCTCTTTCTCATTGATGGATCCACACCACCACCGGATGTCGACGCTCCCACCGTGCTTCAACTTGACGCTCTCTGTCGTCAATGGATGTTCTCCACCATGACCAAGGATTTAATGCTCACCGTCCTCAAATCTGGGGAAACTGCTCAAGAGATTTGGGATCATCTCAAGAAACTTTTTCAAGACAACAAAGGTAACCGTGCTGCGACTCTTGAACGTCAGTTTGTTAACCTTAAGTTTGTTGATTGCACTAGTATTGATGATTACTGTGATAAACTTAAATCCCTATCGGATCGATTACGTGATCTTGATTTTCCTATGAATGATAAACGACTTGTGATTCAACTCGTCAACGGCCTTCCGGAGGAATACAACACGGTGGCCTCCTTTATCCAACAAGCTATGCCTACATTCGATGCCGCTCGCTCACAGCTGCGAACCGAAGAGATCCGCCGCTCTCAACAGACCTGTACGTCTTCACCTACAGCGCTTGCAGCTACAGCTTCGACCACAGATCGTGGAACTCAGCGCTCACAGCGCTCAGGCTCATCCAAACGCAGTGGCAGTCGATCGTCCTCCTCAACTGCGGCTCCACCACTGCTGCCAACTCCACCACTGCTGCCAACTCCACCACATCCTTACCAGCTGTATCGTGCACCAAATCCGGCTTACAGCAATCACTGGACACCACAGTGGGCAACGCCACCTTGTCCGTATCCCACAGCACCTCCGGAAACAGCACGGCAGCAACCTTTCAGTCACAGCTCCTACCGAGGCCGTGGACGTAGTGGACAGTCACGCGGTCGACCTTCCAGCATTGGACGTGGACAGGCATATCTCAATCCTTCCACGGAATACCTTCATCCCAGTGACATTGCCGAAGCGTACAGTTCCATGAGTTTACACTCTCCTGACGACGTTTTTTATATGGATACCGGTGCCACATCGCATCTCACCGCGGACTCAGGTACTCTAAACACTGTTTTTAATACTAGCAATGTTCGTTCCATCTTAGTTGGCAATGGTAACAGTATTCCAGTCATTGCTTCCGGTACCAAGTTCATCGACATTCCATCTCGCACCCTAAAGCTAAAAGACACTCTTGTTGCTCCTGACATTATAAAAAATTTGGTTTCCGTTCGTAAATTCACCACTGATAATCATGTGTCTGTTGAATTTGACCCATCTGGTTTTTCTGTGAAGGATTTGAGATCGAGGAAGATTCTTCTTCGATGTAATAGTTCCGGGGAGCTCTACCCTATTACTTCTTCTGCCGTGCCACCTTCAACTTCGCTCTTGCCTCATCCAATATCCCTTCTCACGTGCTCCTATGATGTTTGGCACAGCCGTCTTGGCCACCCAGGGAAAGCTATCTTAGATAATTTACGTGCAAACTCTTCAATTCTATGTAATAAAAATCAGTCTACTAAACTTTGTCATTCCTGTCAAGTTAGTAAACATATTCGTCTGCCATTTTCTGATTCAAACTCTGTCACTTTTGCCCCATTTGATATAATTCATAGCGACTTATGGACATCTCCATTGCATGTCGAGACTGGTTTCAATTACTATCTTATATTGCTAGATGACTTCACAAATTATCTATGGATCTTTCCTCTCAAATTAAAATCCCAGGTTTATACCAAGTTCTTAGAATTTCGCTCTTTCGTTAAAACACAGTTTGAACGTGAAATCAAATCTTTTCAATGTGACATGGGTCGTGAATTCGACAACTCCTCATTTCACGATTTTGCTCACCAAAATGGGTTAGTTTTCCGTTTCTCATGTCCTCATACCTCCTCTCAAAACGGCAAGGCTGAGCGAATGATTCGTCGTGTCAATGACATCACTCGCACAATTATGTCTCATGCCTCAATCCCTCCCACCTATTGGGCCAACTCCCTTCATATGGTCGTCTACCTTCATAACATACTCCCTTCCAAAATTCTCGATTACGCTTCTCCAGTTTCAATCCTTTATCAACGACAACCAACGTACTCTCATATTCGTATTTTTGGTTGTCTTTGCTATCCAAACCTATCCGCCACCACTCCTCATAAGCTTTCTCCTCGTTCTACTAGGTGTGTTTTTCTTGGTTTCCCAACACATCATCGTGGATATCGTTGTCTCGACTTAGCCACTCACAAGATCATCTTATCTCGACATGTGACATTTGATGAAAACGTTTTTCCTTTCAAAGAAAAACTTCCCATCGCATCCCACAGTCCAGAGCCTCCTTCCACATCAACTCTCCCTATTTTTCCCATTCGTCTTCTCTACCCAACAGCTCTTAACCCTCAGACCAGCCTCCCTCCTGCCCTGCCATCTTCCGCCGTTTCTGCACAACCTATTTCCGCTGCACAGCAACTACCAGCTACTCAGCACAATCCCGTCACTTCCCCACCAGTTCCTGCTGCACAGGAACTACCAGCTACACAGCACACTCCCGTCATTTCCCCACCAGATTCCGCTCCACAGCAACTCTATACTCCTCCCCATCGTCGTTCCCCCACAGCAGCTCGACTCCACTCCACTGCACACCCAGATTCCAGACCTGCAGTTTCTGACAACTGCAATCCAGCAGGGTCTGTCACTACCACGACCCCTGCCTGCCCTGCCCGGGCTGATACACCATCATCCCCCACTCCGTCTGTCCCTGACACTTCAGTCACCTCTTCTCGACCTGTCACCCGTGCCTCTCGTTGCATATTTCGTCCCACCCATCGTCTGAATCTTAATGTGCAAACACCACAACTTATATCCAATCTGCCAAAATCTCACCTGTCTGCTCTTCGTGATCCCAACTGGACCAAGGCCATGCTACATGAGTTCATTGCTATGTTAAAAACACACACTTGGGACCTAGTACCACGACCTCTTGGTGCTCATGTTATTCGCTCCATGTGGTTATTTCGTCACAAGTTTAATGCAGATGGTACATTGCAGCGACACAAAGCCCGTCTTGTTGCCAACGGTAAGTCACAACAGGTTGGGGTTGATTGTTTTGAGACTTTTAGTCCGGTTGTTAAGCCAGCCACTATTCGTACCGTTCTCAGCATTGCCATGTCCAGATCCTGGCCGATTCATCAGTTGGATGTTAAGAATGCCTTTCTTCATGGGGACTTGTACGAGACAGTTTATATGTTTCAACCTCCAGGTTTTGTTGACCCTACTCGCCCTGATTATGTTTGTCGTCTTCGTCGATCCCTTTATGGTCTCAAACAGGCGCCTCGGGCGTGGTTTCAGAGGTTTGCAACTTTCATTACAGGTTGTGGTTTTCGGGGTAGTGTTTGTGATCCATCTCTTTTCATTTACCGGTCCGGTCAGGATACTGCATACTTATTATTGTATGTTGATGATATCATACTCACTGCCTCTACTGATGCTCTACTGTCCCGTTTTATTGACCTGATGAAACGGGAATTTTCTAGGACTGATCTTGGCCCGTTGCATCATTTTTTGGGTATTACTGCCACTCGTTCTTCCTCAGGGTTGTTTTTATCTCAGTCGCTCTATACAAAGGATATTATTGCTCGTGCATCCATGACGAACTGCAATCCAGTGGCAACTCCGGTAGACACAAATTCTAAGCTGAGCGCTACTTCTGGTCCAGCAATTTCGGATCCTACTTTATACAGAAGTCTGGCCGGGCCGCTACAATACCTTACTTTCACTCGACCGGATATCTTTTATGCAGTCCAGCAGGTATGTTTATTTATGCACGATCCTCGAGAGCCTCACATGCAAGCCATCAAGCGCATTATTCGATATCTTCAGGGCACTATTGATCACGGTTTGTCACCATCGGTTTCGAATATTTCTGCCCTAACCGCCTACTCTGATGCTGATTGGGCGGGTTGTCCTGACTCACGACGCTCAACCTCTGGTTACTGCATATTTCTTGGGGACAATCTTGTATCATGGTCCTCAAAACGTCAAGCAACTGTGTCCCGTTCCAGTGCCGAAGCAGAATACAGAGGTGTCGCTAATGCGGTGGCTGAAACAACCTGGCTACGGAATCTACTTCTTGAGTTACATATACCATTACGGCGTGCTACTATGGTATATTATGACAATGTGAGTGCTATCTACATGTCTGGTGATCCGGTTCAACATCAACGCACTAAGCATGTAGAGATTGATATCCACTTCGTTCGTGAAAGAGTTCTTATTGGTGACATTCGCGTATTGCACATCCCTTCAGAAAATCAGTATGCTGATATCTTCACGAAGGGTCTTCCACGTCAGTTGTTTCTTAGTTTTCGTTCTAGTCTTAGCGTTTGTTCCTCTCCCGCTCAGACTAAGGGGGTGTAATAGAATATATTTTCCCTTATTTACAGCTCACAGAATATTCTCATTGATGGACTGTAATCATAATAATATATATTGCCTAACATCCCTCTAAGGAAGTTAAGGCGTGTTTTACCAAAACCGACAATACCCAAGCAAGACAACCCTTGCACAACAAGCAAGTCATCTCAAAACGCTAGTAAGTGCAGCCATTACTAACGAAGATACTTGCCTCGATGGATTCTCTTATAACAAGGCTGATAAAATTGTGCGCCATGCTCTAGTAAAAGGTCAGCAACATGTACACAAAATGTGTAGTAATGTTTTTGCGATGATAAAGCACTTAACCGATACCGATATGGAAAATGAGCGGTACATATCCGGAAAAAAATTAGAAAATAATGCTAGTTTGGAAAGCCAAAGCACAGACGGGTTTCCCGAATGGTTATCAGAAGGTGACCGACGACTTTTACAGTCCACAACAGTGACAGTTAATGCTACAGTTGCAGCTGACGGAAGTGGTGACTTTTCAACGGTTTCGGCTGCTGTTGCAGCTGCACCTCTGAAGAGTACTAGGAGATATATAATTAGGATTAAAGCTGGTGTATATAGAGAAAATGTTGAAGTTCCAAAAAAGAAGACAAACTTGATGTTCTTAGGAGATGGAAGAAAGAAGACGATTATCACCGGGAGTAAGAATGTTGTGGATGGGAGCACTACTTTCAAATCTGCTACCGTTGGTAAGTAATCTTAAAACCCATATAATAATTTACGTGCTAAAATGCCTTCCTTTTTCTTAATTAAAAAGAAGAACGAACGCGATTGTCAAAAAATTCGGTCAGGCGGCATCGAAAATTACGTGCTAAAATATTTTCTCTTAATTAAAAAAACGCGATTATCAAAAAATGCATCGGTAATTTGCAGCGTTTAGCAGCTGTTATGTGAACTGGTAATTTGCAGCGTTTAGCGCTGTTATTAGGTCTTTTTTTTAAAATTAAGTTTAACCTTTTTAACCAAAAAAATAATACTAATAATGAGTTAACTAACATAATCTTAATCTTAATAATTAAGAGCTGGTAACTAGATTTAGATTACTCATTTTAACTAAAAGTCAGTAATTACTAATTTGTGGTTGTGTCAAGTGTTGTCAATGTGTACTCAATTACCTGGAACCAAACCGGATCCGGATGAGTCAGGTCCGGTACCGGGTTCTAAAATGATATTGCTACTGGACGGCTGAACGGTTAGGAACCGATAAATTTTCGGATTCTAACAGGTATCATCCGACAGGTACCCGTCGGATATCGGGTATCCTGATATTTGTCTATGTCTTCCTCGATGTAAATGCAAAGATTTCTTCTAATTCTTGTTTTGATTTTTTTCGTTTTTTCTTATAATGGGTTATATGTCCTCACAATTTAAAATCCTGGTCATAATGGACGACTAAAACATTGGTCTGGGTGATATGGACATGCAAATCAAATATATGAAGCAAACCTTTATACCTTTATTAGTTTTCTTCTTCACAACTTCATTATCTTATCCATCTCCGCCATTAGCACCAGAAAACCCATCGACACCAAATCTATTCACCATCGATCGCTTCTCTTTCTCTACTAGCACTACCATTCCGGTTCCCTAAGTGTTACCACCGACACCACCTTCACAACCTTTCCTCACTGTTACAACCACGATCATCAACAACTCCAATACCACTATCATCGTTTTCAATCAAATTAAAAACCTAATCTTCGTCTATTATCTTCATTTAGTTCTCGAAGAGAAGATTATAGTTTTAAATTAATTGATCCATGATTTTGTTTGAATTGAAAACACCACCACTGACATAGAACTCGACCACCATATAATATCTTTAATGCCCTAATTTCGTTAAAGTTTCTCAATTTTATCATCACCTCATAAATTCAGGAAGCTAAATTAGGTTTTTGCCGTCAATTCATAAAATGGAAACTCGAAAATATGATTGGTCCTTGATAATCCTTGAACATGCAAGTCTCCTAACCCTAATTTTATTTTTAATTCTATTTTCTGAACGACTTGTATTCACCTGTATAAAATCTAGGTTAAAACATGATTAAATTTGGTTTGGATTAGACTGGTTTCATCTTGGTTTAACTTTTGTAAAATCCAGTTTAAAATTCATCGAATTGGGTTTGGATGAAACTAGTTTCATATATGTTAAGCTTATGTAAAATTTAGTTTGAAATTGATTTTTTATGAAACTGGTTTCATCATGTTTTGAATTGAGTTGAAATTGTTTTCATGAAAGCTGATACATGGATGAAACTGGTTTTTTCGGATGTATTTGGTTGGAAGGATGAAATCAGTTTCATCTAGTTTACACATTAATATACCTTAATTTTTGTCAGAATACTCAAGATGAAACCAATTTTATCTAGTTGTAGATCGTGATATAACTGTATTTACGTCAAAATATGCAGGATGAAACCAATTTCATCTAGTTATAGACTATGATATAACTGTATTTTCACCGGAATATGCAGGATGAAATCAGTTTCATGATATACCTGGATTTTCCTCACAATATGCACGTTGAAACCAGGTACATCCTGCAAATGAACCAAGTGCGTCAATACAACTTCTTGAAGGAACTACATGAGAAAATTAATTGTATTAGTTTAGTTCGACTGATTTCATATACATCAACGCTTTCATTTGAGTTCGAATGTATGTGTTTCGCTAACAGTTTGACATGCCAAAAAGAATAAGGGTTTTTTTTGTCTGTTGTCCAAAATTTAGTTATAAAAGTTGGGCGAAAAATCCAATTTGGATATTATAAAAGTATCTTAAAAATCTTTAGGTATTTAAACATGCATATATTTTTACTTATCTTTTTGGCCCATAATTTTTATTTGAGGTTTAGCAAACCAATTTTATGTACATTTAATCTTATTTAGAACATTTAGATTTAACATTAATTTTATATAAAACGTTAGAGACATTATTAGTTTCAAGTCAAAATAATGAATATAAAAACGATTTAGCGAAAAATATAGTTGATTTTACGAGATCCAACAAATACCCAGATTCGATGGGTATTTCATGTTTTCACTGGGTTCGGTTCCGGTCCACTAGTTTAGGAACCGAACCCGGAACCAAATAAAATAACTGGGTCTTGTTTCTGGTAGTATACTACCCAGATCCGATTGGACTCGTTCACACCCCTAGTTGTGTGTATAACTAGCTAGCTAGTTGTTGTTGTTGATTGGTAGTTAGGTCATATCTACATACATGACCGACTTATCACTTGTACCCTTTGTCCAATGTGTCTCTTTCAATTTTATTTATGTCTGGCTCCAGAGATGGAGATATATATAGAGACAAGTGGAGTCAATAAACTCCACTTGATTTCAAATTTAAAGTAATTTAAGATTAATAATTTTGAAACTTATGTCTCATGGGGACAAATACGTATGATGGAATTGAAATCTGACTCCTAATGGAATCTAAGTTATAAAAACTGGTACAAAAAATATAAAAAAATATCAAATTTATGACCTAAATATATATATACAAAAAACGATATAAATACCGTGTTTTACTTAATTAAAATGTTTCATAAATTGATAATCATTCAAATTATACAAAAACATCAATGAAAATACGAAAAACAATCACGAGGGCTCCGGCCGCCGATCCCCTATATGCGTCGATGTCGATTTCTATCATATGGATTTTTCCCCAGCATGAAAAAATGTATGGATTCGTCATTGTCTAGCTCCCTAAATTAAAGAGTATCAAATTTCCTTTACGTAGAATTATGCAAGCCACTCTTTCATTTATTTGACCGTCGGGAGTGGAACCAAGTAAAAACAAGTCACCGCAGAGTTGCTAAATGTCTTTTAAGATTACTTAAATTTATTTTTACATAAATCACTCTATTCACGGTGGCGCACGATGCACATACTTTTTATGCAGAAGTTCAAAATGTGTGATCTATTTCCGGGATTGCATTTTTTGATAAATAGATTATTCTATTAACATTGAAATATGCTGATTCTATTGAAAACTTTTTACACGCTTTCGAAGAAGACGCTAAGAATATTTTAGGGTCTCGTACTCTCATGAACTTTGTACAAGTACATGAATTTTTTTGTCTCTGACGGTGCGTACTTTAACTACATGTACTATTACAAAATCAAATGCATCAAAGAAGAGATTTAAGGTATAAAGGTGCTTCAGACCTTATATCTTTATTGATAATATATATATATATATATATATATCAGGGACGGAACCAGAAAATCTTAATTCATTTTCCAGTCCAGGCTAATGATTTTGGTCGACCATATCATTTTTCTTTTTAGACTGTTGGGGTGTGATGGCTACCTGGGCTAAAGCCTGGGTTAGCCCAGCTATAGGTCCGTCAGTGATATATATATATATATATATATCTTTGGAATCGTGTGGCCGCTAATTGATGCATATGGCCTACTATATGTACTACGTACTATACTTCTTCTTAATTGGGTGCATGATGATCGCAGAAGAAAAGAATTGCATCTACGCATCATTTCTCAAATAGCTAGCTAGCATCATATCTATTCTACCTACGTCTATACCTAATGGTGTTAAGCTATTTTACCTTTACTATTGCAGCTATTGTAGGAAATGGGTTTCTAGCCAAGGGCATTACATTTAAAAACACCGCTGGACCGAGTAAACATCAAGCTGTGGCACTCCGAGTTAGTTCAGATTTATCAGCATTCTACGAATGTGACATGCTAGCATACCAAGATACACTCTACGTACATTCTCTTCGTCAATTCTATATCAATTGTTTAGTAGTCGGGACGGTGGATTTCATATTTGGAAATGGTGCAGTTGTATTGCAACATTGCGATATTCATGCACGCCGCCCTAACCCAGGACAGAAAAACATGATTACTGCTCAAGGCAGAACAGATCCGAACCAGAATACCGGAATAGTAATTCAAAAATCAAGGATTAGTGCTACTTCTGATTTACTACTAGTGAAGAGTAGATTTCCTACTTTCCTTGGTCGACCATGGAAGCAATATTCGAGAACAGTTATAATGCAATCGTCTATATCAAACGTCATTGTTCCTGCTGGGTGGAGCGAATGGGAAGGTGCTTTTGCTCTAGACACATTGTTCTACGCAGAGTATTTGAACACTGGTCCTGGTGCAGGAACTTCTGGAAGGGTTAAATGGAAAGGATATAGAATACTTACGAGTGCAAGTGAAGCTGCACCATTTACGGTTGCCAACTTTTTTGCCGGAAGTAGTTGGTTGCGCAGAAAACTTACGAGTGCAAGTTCTAGGGTCTCTTTGAGGCCCTTTTCCCTTCTAATTTTTTTTCCTTATATGACCTTTTTGATTTGATACAAGTATGATGATCATGTTCTCGTATCAGAATTGAAGACCTTATCTAGTTCTTGGGTGTCTCCAACATTTCCATACCGTTTCTATTTAATTCATAAACAGTCGAAAAATAAATAAATTATGCATTTTTGTATATATGTCAGAAATAGCAGACAAGAAAAAAAAAACAAAAAAAATAATGCAAGCCCCCGGTAGGACTCTGATTTACTACCACCGAACTGTCGAACCCAACATTCGCCTGATTAGAAATCAGACACCAATAGCCGCGGTTCTGGAGTCTGGACAGAGACCGTCCCTGAAACCCGGATATGCAAGTGGGGTAGATGGGACCCGCCATCTGAGAATTAGCATGGGGACCCATCGAAGGATGAGCTGGGTCCACTACTAGCGTCACAACCGTATTTAAGAAGTTTAGGATGGGTCAATTTAGAATTTTTGTTAACATAGCTCCGTGATAGAAAAAATATTAAAACCCGGCACTTTTCTTTTCGAAACAAAGAAGAAAAAAAAAACTAAGTTTCTTCAAAACTCAGATCCTTGATCCGTCTGGTTTTGGTTTGACTTTTCAGATCTACCGGACGAATCGAGTTTGATTCCTTGTATATATTTATCTTTCAATAAAAAAATTGTTTTTAAACAATTTTTATGGTTTTCTGATCAGTCTGATGGTTTCAAAATACTATCAGGACTTGTTTTCTTATTCTATTATTAGGGTATTTTGGTGAATTTGTATTTGCATTGTTATCAAGCATGTTATGGATGAAAACGATATACTTTTCCAGATATGGAGATCGTTTGTGAAGAATCTAATTTGGGCATATTACTTCCTTTTTATGGGAGCATCAGATATATTTGATGGTCAAGAAACAAAATGGTTTGAAACCATTATTTCAACAGGCTGCAGAAGTATAAAATGATTTTCTTATCTCGTTTCTTTAAGTTTCGATTATAAATCTTGTATTATTTGTATTGTCCTGTTTATTGATGTAATTGATCAATGTAATCCTTCAAACCTCAAAAAAAAATATTTTTTTATTTTTATTTTTTTATAAGCAAAGGCCTTCAAAAAGGTTAATGATCCCCCTAAACAAAAGGCATCAGCCATATTAGAGGAACATACCAGTACATAGTAGAATTGTTTGTTTTAGCCCACAGGGAAAGTTCATGAGCCACTGAATTACAAGTACGTGGTTGAAAGATAAACAAACAAGATACAAGCTTAGAGGAAAAAAACTGGATATCCTTAAAGATAGCATCTGTTCTATAGTTCTCATTAAAAAAGCCAGCAGAAAATTGATTATTAGACTCTGAGCATCACTTTTTATGGTTAGATGAGTAAGATTTTGCTCCACATCTTTTTGTAAGGCCGCCCAAATAACTCTGGCTTCAGCTTCTTCAGCAGACTCAACTTGAAAAACAATGGAGTCACAAAAGGAAGTAGTGTTGGAGAAGTCCTTCATCACAAGCCTGCACCATTATTCCCAGAAATTTCATCATAAGCTCCATCTGTATTGCATTTTATCCATCCAGTTGGCGGGGGCATCCATTTACCACATATACTAACAGGGACCATAGTGGAAACACTAACACTAGTTTTCCTAGTTAATAACATGGATCTAACTCTCATCAGAACAACAGTGTAATTCTCTTTGATGTTTTGGAACACCAGGTTATTCCTACTTTGTCATAAGGACCAACGGATATCAACAAAGAGACATTGATCCCCATCTGGGAGTTTAGAAACATGATTAACTAACCAAAATAACATCCAAAGCCTAAGTGTTGACACAAAAAGACGATAAGAACCAAACACGACTAGCAAAAGGGAAAATAACTAAGGCATGCATAATCGATTCAGAAGGGTCATTGCATCTAGTACAATCAACAGAGTTCATAGGCATTCTAGTATGAAGGACAGTTCTAGCAGGTAAGGCATTTCTAGAAGCTTTACAACTGAAATACGCTTCCAAAGAGCACTACAAGGGGAAGGCCTGAGCCCTCAAAGTCCCAAGTAAGAATATTTAGAGGTATATCTATCATTCTTTGATAGATCCCAAGCCCTCCTGTCAGGAGTGCAACACTGGCTTAAGAGAATAGAGACAATCTTCTTAGCAGAAGCATCATCAAAGTGGGTGTTTAATCTACCAACATCCCAAGATCTGGTAATAGGATTAATAAAGTAAGATACTTTTATAGTTGGATCTGGAGACACCAAAGGGTTGGGGGACAACAGATCCTAAAGAAGGAATCCATTTTTCACACCAAAGGTCAATAAATTGACCATCTCCAACAATCCAAGTGATAAAAGGTTTGATAAGTTCTTTAATGGCATGTAAAAATTTCCATGTCCAAGAACAATTAGCAGGACACTTGGCATTTAAAAAATCAGTTCTAGGAAAATATCTAGCTTTAAGAGTAGAAGCTAGAAGACAATCAGGGTTCTCAATTATCCTCCAGGTATTCCTGGCAAGCATAGTAAGAATATTGAGCTCAACTTTTCTGAAACCAAGACCTCCTTCAGACTTAGGAGAGCAAAGAATGTCCCAACCCAAAAGATGAAGTTTTCTATCTTTTGGGTCAAGTGTTTTCCCCCACCAAAACTTACAGAGGTGAGAATCCATTTTTTTACAAAGGTGTTTGAGGATAAGGAATGCTCCCATTTGATAAAGAGGAATGGCCTGACCAATATGCTTTATTAAAGTAGTTCTAGCAGCTTGGAAAAGAAGCTTATGGAGCAAGATAGAGATTCTAGCATCAATAGCCTGGAGAATACCCATATGGGTTTGGATTTTAGATGCCTTAAAAGTTGTAGGGGTACCCATATATTTTTCTCCTAAATTCCTATTACTAATATCAAGGATATTAGAGAGCTGCAGTTTGAGATGTTCCGGAATTTTTTTTCTAAAAAGGATACCAGACTTGTCAAAATTAATTTCTTGACCAGAGGCTAAACAGTACTTTTGAAGATACTCTTTGATAGTCTAGAAATCTTCAATAGTAGCTTTAGAAAATAGTAAGGAATCATCAGCAAAGAGAAGGTGTGTCATAGCATGAGTATTTTTATACACCTTTATGTCTTCAACCAACCCTTTTCTAGTCAGAGCATCAATGTAAAAGGACAAAGCCTCATAGAAAATGATATAAAGATAAGGAGACAAAAGGTTTCCTTGGCTTAAGCCTCTTTATGCCTTGATAAGGCCAGTGGGGCTACCATTAAGGATAAAAGAATAAGAGACAGTGGAAACACACTGATTTATGAGTTTAACCCAGTGATCAGAGAGACCCATTTTTTTTTCAAAACATTCTCAAGAAAAGACCATTCCATCTTATCATAGGCCTTAGACATGTCAAGCTTGATGGAAGCAATACCAATGGCTTTATCATGATGATTGACAACATAGATGGCCTCATTAGCTAGAAGGATGTTATCATAAATACTTCCTTTGGGTACAAAATCACTTTGGTTTTGGGAAATTATATTGTTCATAAAGGGTTTTAATCTATTGGCTAAACTTTTAGAAACGATTTTGTAAATAAAGTTACAAAGTATTATGGGTCTGTATTGGGAGACCAACTCAGCTAGAGGGACTTTGGGGATAAGAGGTATGTTGGTATGATTAAAAACTTTAGCAACATTTCCAGTTCTAAAGCAAGTTTGAGTCATGTCAACAACAACTTCTCCCACAATGTCCCAATGTTTTTGATAGAAAAGACCAGTAAAACCATCAGGGCCATGGGATTTTTTTCCACCCATTTTAAAAACAACATTTTTAATCTCCTCTGTTGTGAGGGGAGAGCTTAGAAAAGAATTATTATTATCAGAAAATTTGACAGGACTATCAAGAAGGATTTCATCTTGGAATTGTTGAGGGTGTGAAGAATACAAATTTTTGAAATAGTCAACAAAGGATGTGCTAATGCTATGTCTATCAGTTATAATAGTACCAGCAGTATTTTTAATCCAACTAATAGCATTTCTCTTTCTCTTGAAGAGGGTAACTCTATGAAAATATGGTGAATTTCTATCAACTTCCATGAGTCAAACCTCTCTAGATTTATCTTTCCAGTAGAGTTCTTCCAGATTGGAGAGATATTCCAATCTAGCTTTGAGTCTAGAGATGGCTCTACAATCTGTAAGAGTTATGGTTTGGTACGTAATCAACAAGTTCCTTTCTAGTAGTAGAGATATTAGTTTGCATATTACCAAAGAGACTTGTTCTAATCACGAAGACCTTTTTTTTTATTTAAAAGTTTTGCTTTAAGCTTATAGGCAGGGGATCCCACCACATTAACAGACCAAGAGTTGGCTATAATGTCTCTACAAGTGGGATCCTCTATCCACATAACCATAAAATAAAACGGCCTAGGCATACAAACATCATCGTAGTTAAAACCAATACGCATAGGATAATTATTAGAAGAATCTCCAGGCAAGTTATTAGCACACAATTTAGGGAACAAAATTTCAGCAATGAGATTAATAAGACATCTATCAAGACGTTCAAGAATAAGATCAGGACCATGTTGTTAGAGCACTGCTCGGTCGAACTCGCATGCGTTGCTATCTCAAGCATGTTTGTCAATGTTAGTGATCAAAACTATAAGTCTTGATTTCTAGTCTACTATAGCTAAGTCTCGGACTAGGATAGAAAGTGTAGTTGAGCTCAAGAACTCCATGGTGATCATCATACAAGATGAAGAATTACTCAAAGAACTGGTGGAACTTCATCGACTAAAAGGTATGTGGAGACTTGAACTTATCTATCACTCAAAAGTCTATCTACTCTATCTCCTATCTTGAGACAAAAGTCGTTTTGCTATATAGACTTTGATTATACACATTTGCTATTTCGAGCTGAGTTTATCTCGCCTATATATTTCTCAAAATATGTGTTTCTAGGCGTTCGCTTTGGCCAAGTTCATCTTTACCTAGTGACGAAAGTCATGTTATGTTTCAATCACTTTAAAAATGGCTTTGACGAAAAATGTTTTGTGAATAACAACTATATAACGTCCTCTAAGAATGTTTCAATGATTGAAATGAGAGTTTAGATTATATAACCATTGTTGGATATAAGCATTATGTGGCAACACATATATGTATAAGTCCTTATTCCTTGGAAAAAGTATGCGTACTTTGTTGATCAGGAAAACCGGAACAAGAGTTGTGAGCTCAGTACGCGAACTGGCGGAGGTTCTCATCCCGAGAATATCTGCTGGAGTTTGTGAACTCCTTCCGAGAACTTAAGTCCGCAAACTAAGTCCGCGAGCTTGAGTTGGTTATATCTAAAGAAGATTATTTGTAAACTTATATTTATATAAACTAAGGAATGTAAATTGCAACCGTGGCTATAAAGTTCATGAATCGATTCAAGTGAATCAAATCGTTTTTGCTTCAATTGTGTCTTGTATATTTATATGAGATTTATACAATTGAACAACTCTCTAACTAGTTCATTTGAGTCATTTGAACTAGTTATGGTGAAGAATAATATGGTTGATATGAAAATGCTCATATGGCTAACCATTTGGTTAACTACTGATGAACCAACGAATGTACATGTTTGGGTACGGTTACACAAACCTAAAATCGTGCATTTTATTTGTGTGCAAAAAGATAAGTTTTCGATCTAACGGTTGAAAGATATTAGCTTGAATCTAATCAGGTTTTCTTTTAACGGTGAATATTGAATGCTTTGTTACTAAGCTAACATTGATAGAAAACCCTGATTTGAAAGACTATATAAGGGAGAACTCTAGCAACTGGGAAACCTAATCCCCACACCTCCTGTGTGATACTAGTTGTATTAGCTAGAGTCAGTTCTCCTTTAACCTTAGGTTTCTTCTTGTAAACCAGGTTAACGACTTAAAGACTTCATTAGGATTGTGAAGCCGGACCGATACTACTTTCTTGTAGTTGTGTGATCTTATCTTTCATATTCTATCTTGTTGAGTACAATCGTAATGATTGGATTGAGATTAATATATCCGACATGCAAGATATAAAAGTAGTCACAAACATCTTCATCTCATCGTTTGTGATTCCACAATATCTTCTTTCGCCGCGTCGATTAAGATTATTGTGAGGTGATTGATAATACTAGGATATTCTTCAGGAATATAAGTCCGGTTAATCAATTGGCTCCTGTTCACCTTGATTTATCAAATGACGGAACAAAAACTTGTAGGTACTTCTGTGGGAGACAGATTTATCTATTCCTGCAGACTTTTTTGTGTGATACAAATTTGTTTATTAAAGTCTTCGACTTTGGGTAGTTGCAACTTTTAGTTGTGGGTGAGATCATCTAAGGGAATCAAGTGCGTGGTATCCAGCTGGGATCAGAGACGTAAGGAGCACAACTGTACCTTGGATCAGTGTGATATTGATTGGGGTTCAAATACAGTCCAAACCGAAGTTAGTTTGTAGTAGGCTAATGTCTGTAGCGGCGAAATATAGTGTATGTTCAATCTGGACTAGGTCCCGGGGTTTTTCTGCATTTGTGGTTTCCTCGTTAACAAAATTCTGGTGTCTGTGTTATTTCTTTTCCGCATTATATTTTTTTATATAATTGAAATATCACAGGTTGTGCGTTAGAATCAATCAATTGAAAATCCTACCTTTGGTTGTTGATTGAAATTGATTGATACTTGAACATTGGTCTTTGGTACCGTTCAAGTGATTTCTCGTGTATTTAATTAGACTCGCAGATTACTATTTGCTTGAGTAAGAATTGAATCGGTAAAGAGAGATATAACTCTTTTATATACTTTATTAAGATTGAGTCTAGTTGATTCTCTTGAAAGTATATTAGAGTTAGTCCGTACAGATTGCTAATCGAAATATTGGGTGTGGTTGTTGTACCCCCGCTTTTTCACATGTTGCATATTAGACCAAGTAAATCTACCACCAGAGAATCTAGGATCATGCATATCAAAAGTATCACAAAAATTCCTGAGATTAAGAAAATCATAATCATAAACTTCTAGGCCACCATTTTTATCCTCAGTACCTATCAGAGCATTAAAATCACCTACGAAGAAAATAGGCTCATCTAAAGGTGGTGGAGGTAACTGACATTGACTTTCCCAAAAGGCTTGTCTAAGACTGCTATTAGGTTCACCATATATGAAATGTAAGTGACAAAGTTTGGAGTGGATAATGTCAGTAGAAGTAACATAGAAGCCCCTCAAACTAGATGATAAAACGTTGAGTTGAATTTCCTTTTTCCAATCAAGAACAAGACCACTACTTCTACCAATACTTGGGACATTAAAAGTGCAACGGTATCCAAAGTTTTTCATTCTTATAGCAGCCAAATCTTTATTCATCTTGGTTTCCGATAGAAAAATAATATCAGTGTTAATATTTCTACACAGCAAGCTAAGCTCCTTATTAGATGTTTTCTTACCCAATCCTCTAATATTCCATCCAAGCACATTCACATTATTAACAGGAAAAGGATTGGCATTTATGGCAGTATTAATGGGATCAATAATAGGAAGAGAGGGATTTGAGTTTACCTGAGTGGTGGAAGCAGAACCACCATCAAGAGCTGAGTTATTAGAACCACCAATTTGATTAGTCTCCTGGGTTGAACCGAGATTCATAGAAGCAGCCTCATGAAGGGAATTATTGCATACACGATTGTTTCTTGGAGTATCATCAACAGGTACATTATAACTACAATAGGGGTCGACCATAGAATGGGTATTGAGAGTACAGTTGGAGAGGTTAATGGCAGAATAAATCTCCCAATTTGGTAATAGGAGGACAAAGAGTTGAATAATCAGGTTCAGAAGCATCAGATTGATTTGGGATTACCACAATGCTAGCTAAGGTAGAGTTACTAGCTCTGGTACGTTTTCTCAAATCAGCTCTTGGGTTAATTTTCCTTTTAAGATTAGAAAGAGCATCATGCTCCGCAGCAGCAGAACTAACTTCTTCTCTAGAAATAGCAGGTTGATTTTTTAGAGCAGCCGCCGTTTTGAATCTTCTGGACGAGTTGGTGGTTCGAATCGGACCCCGATTTAGCGATTCATAGGGGATGCTTGAATTTTCAACTGTGACATTCTGGGTAGTAACTTGTTTAAAAATGATTGGAAGACCGTTGTTCAAAAGAAAAGAGCTCTGCTGGACAGGCCCAACATCAAAGATCTTCAAAGCAGTGGATCGATTAACAAAAGGGCCCATCTGGAAATTATTAGATACTCCTTTTTGAGTCACATTCTCAGAGCTTTGAGCTAAGACTTTGGCTTTACCTTTGGTGTTGTCATGATCAATAACATCATCAACTTGAGTTTCATGTACTACTTCAGCTGGAGACATGATGGTATCTTGAGTAACCAGGTTGGTAGTTGGTACAGAAAGTTGAGCCTCTTGATCTTTTGGCATCATTATTTTCGAGACAGCTGGGAGAACATATTTTGATCTTGAGCCAGCTGCTTCTTGTATTAACTTCTGTTTTGATTTCCAAGCTGGAAAATTAGCATCTTTGTGATCTAACACACGACAAGGAGTACAAAAGTACTTAGGAACTTTGTAGTATCTGCATTCAATCAGAAAAGGTTGATCTCTTCCTCAGGTGACGAGAGGGACGCCGGTTGGTAGAGATTTTTGAACATAAACTCTAACACAGACCTTAACATTCTTCTTTAAAGGATGGTTTCCGTATGGTGTTTGGGCTTATACTAATTCTCCTAGCTTGAGAGTGAGTTTTTGAAGATCTTAAAATTCAGTACATTCCTTTGAGATGTTGCATAAGATGAGCCAAAACAGTTCCTCAGTAAAAGAAACTTGATGAGTTACTGGCCATCCATTTGAGGGGACGACTTTGAGAACCATTAGATGACCACAAGCATACCAAGGTCTCTGAAAATTGACCCTTTTGAAATCGCTCTCAGCTAGGAATCTGATAAGGATTTATTTTTTTCAAATCGTTGAAAGTAGTAACAAAAGGTGATTGAGCTAATGGCCATTGATTACAGATGTAATAACGGATTGAAGATGTAGGAATGAGAGTTTCACTACAAACGTATCCAACCATACACCATTTCCAACTATTATCATCTTCAACCAAGATAACAGTTTTATCTATAAAGACTGCTTCAGTTAGTGTTAGAGCATTGCTCGGTCGAACTCGCATGCATTGCTATCTCAAGCATGTTTGTCAATGTTAGTAATCAAAACTATAAGTCTTGATTTCTAGCCTATTTAGCTAAAGGTCTCAGACTAGGATAGAAAGTGTAGTTAAGCTCAAGACTCCATGGCAATCATCATACCAGACGAAGGACTACTCAAGGAACTGGTGGATCTTCATCGACTAAAAGGTATCTAGAGGCTTGAACTTATCTATCACTCAAAAGTCTATTTACTCTATCTCCTACTCTTGAGACAAAAGCCGTTTTGGTATAGACTTTCATTATACACATTTGCTATTTCGAGCCGAGTTTATCTCGTCTATCTATTTCTCGAAATATGTGTTGGTAAGCTTTCGCTTTAGCCAAATTCATCTTTGCCTAGTGACGAAAGTCATGTAATATTTCAATCACTTTGGAAATTGCTCTGACGAAAAATGGTATGTGAATAACGGCTATATAACGTTCTCTGAGAATGTTTCAAATGATTGAAATGAGAGTTTAGATTACATAACCATTGGTAGGATATAAACATTGTTGTGGAAACACATATATGTATAAGTCCTTATTCCTTGAACCAAAGTTTGCGAACTTTGTTGATCAAGAGAAATGGAAGTGGCGTGAGCCAAGTCCGCGAACTCAGTCCGCGAACTGGCGAAGTTCTCAAACCCGAGAATTTCTGCTGGAGTTTGTGTACTCCTTCCATGAGCTTAAGTCCGCGAACCCAGTCCGCGAACTTGAGCAGGTTATATCTAAAACCGGTTGTTCTTGAACTAATGTTTAATAAACTAAGGAATGCTTTTGCAAACCGTGGCTATAAAGTTCATAAACTGATTCGAGTGAATCAAACCGATTTTGCTTCGATTGTGTCTTGTGTAGTTACATAAGATTTCCTTGCAATTAAACAACTCTCTAACTTGTTCATTTGATTCATTTGGACTAGTTATGGTGAAGAAGTAGATGGTTGATATGAAAGGATCATATAACTAACCTTGGTTAACTATTGTTGAACCAACAAATGTTAATGTTTGGGTACGGTTCATAAACCAAAAATTGGATTTGTGTGTAACAAGCTAAATTTTCGATCCAACGGTTGATAAATATTAACTTGAATCTAATCAGGTTTTCATCTAACGGTGAATATTGAATGCTTTGTTACCAAGCTAACATTGATTGTAAACCCTGATTTGAAAGACTATATAAGGGAGAACTCTAGCAACTGGGAAACTAATCCCCACTTATTCTGTGTGATACTAGTTGTGCTAAGCTAGAGTCGATTCTCCTTTAACCTTTGGTTTCTTTTCTAAACCAGGTTAACGACTTAAAGACTTCATTGGGATTGTGAAGCCAGAACGATACTACTTTTATCGTAGTTATGTGATCTGATCTTGCTGTTTCTGTCGTTACGAGTACGATTATAATAATTGGATCGATATTTTATATCTCCAATAGGAAAGATAGAAAAGAATTCATAAACATCTTCGTCTCATCGTTTGTGATTCCGTACAGTCCAGACCGAAGTTAGTTTGGAGTAGGCTAGTGTCTGTAGCGGCTTAATACAGTGTGTGTTCAATATGGACTAGGTCCCGGGGTTTTTCTGCATTTACGGTTTCCTCGTTAACAAAATTCTGGTGTCTGTGTTATTTATTTTCCGTATTATATTTGTTTATATAATTGAAATATCACAGGTTGTGCGTTGTTCAATCAATTAGAATATCCGACCTTTTGGTTGTTGATTTAAATTGATTGACACTTGGATATTGGTCTTTGGTACCATCCAAGTTATCTCTCTAGTATTTGATAAAGACTTGCAGATTTTTATTTGCTTGAGTATATATCAAATTGAGAGATTGAGATATAAACTCTTTGATATACTTTTTATCTAGATTGAGTCTGACTGTCTAGTTGATTTTCTAGAAATTATATTGGAGTTTGTCCATACAGATTGCTAAGAGAAATATTGGGTGTGGTTTTTGTACCCCCGCTTTTTCAATTGGTATCAGAGGAGGCAAACACGTTTAAGACCTTATAAGTCTGTGTTCGTAGCGATCTGACTCTATGGATGAATCTATCTCTAATAACGTACCAGCTCAGAAATTACCAGATGACTCTAAAAGCTTGGATTCACCTGAGAGAACTGTCACATCTAAGTCAATATCTAAACATTCTCTTGATGTAAAAACTGTTGATTGGAAAACTCTCCTAAAAGAACAGTTGGATGAACTTTCTGATGAAGGTGATTCAGATATTGATAGAGATGTTGATGAGGAAGTCTCAGAGTATGCTAAGTTTATGGATTCATGGAATTTGAAGAAGATTACAACTTCTCATGTCTCACCTCTTCTGACTCCTCTCTGTCGAGAAAACAAGAAGTTGAGAAGGTGTTACGCAGGTGTTTATTTTTCGAATCGTTGTTACGAATCGATCCTCAAGGACTCTGAGAAAAACCTACGTATGAAGTCACGTGAATGTGATAATCTTTATCAAAATTCCTTTTTGTTGGAAGAAAAACTTTCAAAATCGCAAGCAAGATATGACTCTCAACAAAAATATTTCGTTGACAAAGAACTTAGTTTTCTTGCCAAAGAAAAATCCTTGGAAACTGACCTTGCAGCTACTCTTGATAAAGTGAAATCACTGGAAGAGAATCTGAGAAGATTCAATTATAGCTCTATAAAGTTGTCTTCTATGATTGGAGCATGTAAAGAACATCGTGATACACGTGGTCTGGGATATAAAGGAATAGACTCTCCAAAAACTAGTAAGATCAATTTTGTTAAAGCTACTGATAATTTTTCATGTGAAAAACCTTTCGAAGCTTGTAATGCGGCTAAGAACAAGTATTCTACTTCTTCCAAATCTACTCAAGAGAACGGTTAAGAATAATTTCTTTAACTGCTATTACTGCGGAAATAAAAGACATTCTTAGCAAAGATGTCGGTTTCGTTTGAGGAATGAAAAACTTCACAACGTGCTTGCATGGATGTCTAAAGATGTCATCAAACCTGTCTCTCACATTGTTGGAGTAAAGGGCACTTTCGACAATCAATAAAACTACTATGATAAGTCTTTTCTTAATCGTGCCTTTGAAACGAAAAGAGGTAGAAGGAAGAACGACAAAAGAGTAAGGATCCAAATATCGCACAACAGTAAGAATTTGTGAAATTATAGATAGAGCCTGCGAAATTATAGAGAGAGTTTGCGAGAAGGTAGCGAAGCTTGCGAGAATGTAGTTTGGGCGCGAGATAATATGAGATGTACTCCACTATATGTGAGCTGTCATCCAATAGGTAGCATCCTATATAAAGAGAAAGGTAGGAGAGAGAAAAGTAACTGATATTATTATTATCTTCTGATTCTTCCCCAAAAACCAGAGAGAGAGAGAGAGAGAGCTCCAAATACTCATTAATGGAGTCTCAATTGTAATCCATATGTAATTACAAACAATCATAGTGAAGATCCCTAACCCCATGGATGTAGATCATATTGATCGAACCACGTAAATCTTGTGTCTTATTTTCTATTTTCATTATTTTTTATCTTTATTTTCATATCAAATAAGTTTAGATCTAGAAATAATAGTCATGATAATACAAGGGGTGTGTTATGGGATTTCCTGCAACTACATAATGGTGCTAGAAACAGGGAATGAGTAAAGGATTTATCCTTCTTGTAACTTGTTGATTCAAGAAATTTTCATGAAGATCAGATACTGTTCATATTTTTCTAGATCTACAAAGTTTAGGTCAAAAATGGAAATTTTATGGAAGAAATCACACTTTCAGGGAGTAAACATCATCAACAATTCAAAGACATGAAAAGAGTGAGATAAAAAAATTAGTTGTTGTGGTGAAATTTAAGGAAAAAAAGGAAGTTTCAGTGGAAGATTTTCATGTTCAGGAGAGGAAGGAAAATGTGAAAGAAGTTAAGGAAGGACGAAGAAAAGATAAGAGGCAGATGCTGCAATTTCTATCACAAACAGAAATTCGCACAGATGGTTTGAGCTGGAGCGAGTAAGCGATAGGTCACGGGTTCGAATTTCGCAGAGACACATATTTTTCATTTTCTTCTCATTTGCATGGAAGAATAAAATAAAAAGAGAAAAATATTGTGCGTTTATTTCACAAAGAGATTCTTGAACAGTTGGTCAACAGAACAATATGTACGTTCGTGGTCGCAGGTTCGAACTTCCCTGCGAGCATAGTTTTCTTCTTTTTACAGATAGCGAAAAAATGAATAATTTCGCAATATTGTTTCATTAGTTCGCAAACAAGAGGTAGTACAGTTGGTCAAGCTTCGCTAGAGTGAGTTGTAAGACTCGAGTTCGAATCCCTCATCAAGCTTAATTTTTCGCACATTTTTGAAATCCTAAAGGCGAAGAAATGGAATAAAGTACAACATTGTGTGTTTCTTTCGCAAGCAACAAGTAGCGCAGATGGTCAGAGAAGGAGTATGCAAACTAGAGGACATGGGTTTGATTCTCCCTGCGACCAAATAATTTTTGCTTCGTAAATATTCATTTCGCAGAGTTGATATTTGATTACTTCACACAGTCTTTGATTATTTCGCAAGAGAGGGTTAGCACAGTTGGTCAGGAAGCATGAATACAAGCAGCAGGTTGCGGGATCAATTCTTGCTTCTTGCATGTTTATTTTTATTATGCGAAATTTATACAGAATTGCCTCTTACAGAGTTGGAATTTGATTACTTCGCAAGAACTTTGATTATTTCGCAAAAGAGGCTTAGCACAGTTGGTATGGTGCGAGAAAATCCAAGAAGCAGATCAAGGGTTCAAGTCTCACTTCTCACACTTCTTTTTGCTGCGCGAAATTCATACATTTCAAGGCATTTATTCACTTCTTTGACAACAACAACGACTCACATGAAAGATAAGTACCACTTCCTTGAACATTTTACTTTATACTAAGAACGAATAAAAAGATTTTTGATTTGATTTACAAAAAAAGCGATTCAATCGCACGATTACAAAGATTTCAAAGATTATAAAGATTACTAAGATTTCAAGATTACAAAGACTTCAAAATCACTTCTCACACTTCTTTTTGCTGCGCGAAATTCATACATTTCAAGGCATTTATTGACTTCTTTGACAACAACAACAACTCACATGAAAGATAAGTACCACTTCCTTGAACATTTTACTTTATACTAAGAACGAATAAAAAGATTTTTGATTTGATTTACAAAAAAAGCGATTCAATCGCACGATTACAAAGATTTCAAAGATTATAAAGATTACTAAGATTTCAAGATTACAAAGACTTCAAAATTACAAAGATTGCGAGATTTCAAAATTACAGAAAACTGAAAAAATTCAATTTATATATTTCTTTAGAATATTTCTTTTGCAGAGAATAAAAAGATTTTTGATTTGATTTACAAAACGCGATAGAATCGCAGAATTACAAAGATTTCACAACTACAAAGATTTCAGAGTTGCCATGTATTAGAATTTCTCTTGAATATTTATTTTGATTCAAATGATATGATATTATGAGAATGAAAGAATGAATGAAAGAGATGACAGAAATGAAAAGATGAATGAGAGAATAAAGAAATGCGAACATTTAGCAGAAACAAAGAGACGCAAAAATTTCGCAGAAACGCGAATAAAATTTCGCAGATAGGGGCGAACCTTTATGGCGTACACCCTAGTTCGCGAATAAAATTTCACAAGAGGCAAATGTAAGACCTAAAGTGCGTCATATAAGGGGGTACCTGTTGCATGGCTCAGGGAAAGGTTACACCGCCCCCGGAACCTGAGTCATGGAGATTTGGGGTCAATAAAGCCCATCCGGGAGAGGCACCTTGGATTCTCAGCCTAAGCATATGACTTAGGTTGGGTGACTAAGTTAATAAGGACTCTCCCAAGGAGTGCAGAATCTGATCAAGGCGCCGAGGCACACGGTTGAGTCAAGAGTGCCAGGGGCGTTTGAAGCGTCCTTGCCATTCTTGACAAGTCTTGGCTTATACTGCACTCGGCCCGAAGAAAACCCCACTTAGGGTACAGTCTCGTAACCATAAGACCTATAGGTAAAAGGGATAAGAGGCTGCGAAAACAACTAGTTGTTGTAAATACCGGATGGGAGGAGCTAACCTTGTATGGTAGAAGTACGCCTCCTTGAAGGGGAAACCAGGGGGGAGATAAGGGCGGCACCTTCCATTAGGGAGCTGATAAGTGTCTTAAGACGCAAATGTCATGAGGCTTTTTACTCGCAAGGGTATTAAGGCTTGTCATATTTGTGCAACAATCCAGAAGAGGCAATAATACTAGAGAAAAAGATAAGACGAGATCAATAGGTCATTACATGAAAGTGTGAAGACGTCCTGCGATTTCGTCGCAAGACGGCAATGTCATGGGGATTTATTTTCACAAGAATATTTAGGCTTGTCATATTGTCGCAACAATCCTGAAGAGGTAATAATACAAAAGAGAAAGTTAAGGCAAGATCAATGGGTTTTTGCATGAAAGTGCAAAGACGTCCTGCGATTTTGTCGCAACGACAAGAGGTAGCAAAATAAGACCTTTAACTAGGAAGGCAAAATAAGACCACATAAGAAAATGAGTAAGCAAGTAAGCTTGCGAGAATGATTATATGTAAGAAAACAAGCTTGTGAATATGTACATGGAAATGAAACTGAGGCAGTGAAAATGCCGCAGACTTGATATCATGATCATACTGTTATGAGATACTAATAGTGCAGGAAAAAGGTAAGATGAAACACAAGTAAGAACTTGTGAGGAAAAATAACTACACAAAGAGGAATGCATACACTAAAGAAAAAGCCAGAGAAATGGAGAATGGAGGCAATTTAAAGCTACATCAATTTTAGCGTGCAAAATGAGCTAAGTAACGCAAACATTAACTATACATTGCAATAGATAAGCATTCTCATCATACTCGCATCATAAAAGCATTGCACAAGCATTTCATGGCATAAACATCGCATACACATTTCATAACATAATCATCACATAAGCATTAGATTCGCAGAATTGTTCAGAATTTCGCAGAATTGTTCAGAATTTCGCAGAGTTATTAAGAATTTCGCAGAATTGTTCAGAATTTCGCAGAGTTATTCAGAATTTCGCAGAGTTATTCAGAATTTCGCAGAATTGTTCAGAATTTCGCAGAATTGTTCAGAATTTCGCAGAATTATTCAGAATTTCGCAGGATTGTCAGAATTTCGCAGGATTGTTCAGAATTTCGCAGGATTGTTCAGAATTTCGCAGGATTGTTCAGAATTTCGCATAATGATTCAAAATTTCGTCAAATGTGTCAGAATTTTGCAGAATGTGATTATTCCGAACGATATGATTATTTCGCTCAATTATTTCGCACAATTATAAGCAACTTGAAGAGATTATACTATCGCATGAGCACAAAACATGAGACAGAGGAAAGATGAGAATGAAGAAACAATTCGCATATTCAACATTTTCTCAAAGATTCTACCCTCATAGATAAAAAACAGAGGAAACTATGGATTACCAAGAAAACATTTTATGTTCTTTATCTTCTCGGCAAGAATCACCAAAAATGAAGTAATAATTTCGCATGAATAGAGGCAATACTTATTATTCTCATTCAAGGACGGATACTTCTTACATTTCGAGAATTGAATATTTATTATACTTCATCAAGGATACTTCATTCTTCTTATACTTCTTCAAGGATACTTCATACTTCGCATACTTCAAAAGATGATACTTTTTATTTGCTTCGCAACATTCCGGAACTTCACAAAAGAATAGAGGCAAGTACGTACTTTTCAAGTCCAATATTCTTTCGCTCGTTCCTCCAACGACTACAACAAGGTGGATTTTTCCCTAAAGATCGCTCTTCAAGCAATATTCAAGGAAAAAGAGGCAAGATGTAGGATCCAAATATCGCACAACAGTAAGAATTTGTGAAATTATAGATAGAGCCTGCGAAATTATAGAGAGAGTTTGCGAGAAGGTAGCGAATCTTGCGAGAATGTAGTTTGGGCGCGAGATAATATGAGCTGTACTCCACTATATGTGAGCTGTCATCCACTAGGTAGCATCCTATATAAAGAGAAAGGTACGAGAGAGAAAAGTAACTGGTATTATTATTATCTTCTGATTCTTCCCCAAAAATCAGAGAGAGAGAGAGCTCCAAATACTCATTAATGGAGTCTCAATTGTAATCCATATGTAATTACAAACAATCATAGTGAAGATCCCTAACCCCGTGGATGTAGATCATATTGATCGAACCATGTAAATCTTGTGTCTTATTTTCTATTTTCATTATTTTTTATCTTTATTTTCATATCAAATAAGTTTAGATCTATAAATTATAGTCATGATAATACAAGGGGTGTGTTATGGAACTTCTTATATACTTGGGTGTTATCCCATGTTACACTGTTCTGAAAGGTCAAAGGTCTACGTCAATTCTTGGTGTGCACAATGAATGGAGGAAACGAAGATCATGAAGTCAAGAAGGGGAAGACTGTCGAGTTTCATGAGAATCATGTTTTCATAACTTGCTATCATGCCATTGATCATGAAAATAAACTACCAGTTCATATGTCATCAGAACTGGTAGGAAATCTTCTTCGAGATTTTGAAGTCGTACATGAACAACTCGGAATCGCAACAAGGAATCTTGAGTTTTTAAAAAACAAACTGAAGAAAGCAACTGAAGAGCTCTTCCATGTTCAATCTCTGGTTGCTGACCGGGTCTAGTGTTTTTCGGATCATGTTCACTATAGGAGCTTAAATCAAGTAAATCTTCTATTTTTCTTGTTTTGTTTAGAAGAATAACTAGAGTTTGGAATATCCATTATTGTGATTACACATAGCTATGTCCAAAGTTTTCATCTTCATGTTTTTAGATTTATTTGTTTAAATTCTAAACTTGTTTGGAAGATGATTCTTGCAGTATTAATCTTCAAATTGTTATGGGATATGTGTGTTTGCGTCCGTGAACTATGATTGTCCCATATCATGTAAAAAGTAAAGTCTTTCATAAGTCGATATTCTTATATTGATAAAGGAATGAATGGACTTTTGACAAATACAAAAGTTAAGCCTATATTGTCAATTATTGATGAAAGATAGGTTAACATCTTTTGTTTGCAAGGATTATGTCTTTTGGTTTTCATTGTGCAAATTGTGATGTAAAATAGAATGAATCCTTGTGTATTCCGCAGTAATTGATCTTCCCTTATCCATATTTTATGTATTACTGTGAGACTCTGTAATGTGTCTTATGTTGAGCATTATAACAACCAAGTTGATTAGTTTGTGATTAGCTTTGTTGTTGTTCCGTAAGGTACTTTATGTCGAGTATTTTTTGAACTAAATTAATCATCTTGTTTGGTTATTTAGTTATAACTCCATAAGTTTTCTTATATTTGAGCGATCTTGACTGGGTTGATTATTATCTTGATTAACTTAGTCATTGCTCCATAGATTCTCTTATGCGAGTATGACCGATTAAATTGATTACTTTTTGTGATTAGTTTGACTGTGTATTTCGATTGAATTAATCATAGGTTCTCTTGTGGTTAATTTGATTGAATACTTTGGATTCAAATTCATACTTTATGTGATTTGTTATGTCCAAAGAAATCCTTCTTTTCTTTCGAAATTAAGGTCGCTCTTGTTGTTCTTTCGGGAATGATATATTATGAGGGAGAGTTCTTTTGAACTTGTGCTTAATTTCCATATCTTTGTGGGGAGTGCGTCTGTGTAATATTTTAGGGGTTATCTTGTATCTTTAAACTCTTTTATGAATGCATTTATCTTCGGCTTTATGATTGCATCTAAATAGTGTGTTTCTTTCTTTTGGTCATGAAATGTCTCTTTCGGAAATTTCATTAGGATCCCGTTCTTGTACCTTTGCCAATTTTATTGACAAAAAGGGGGAGAATTAATATGTAGTTCACACTACAAATACATATGGTTTTCGGATCATTATGTAAGGAGAGTGGTTTCCATGTGAGATGGAGTATTGACTAAGGGGGAGTGATACATATCACCATAGTATTGTTGTTGAAGTTGTGATACAATTGAACTTTGACGTTGTATAATGATACTATGACACTGTATAACAATGATTGAGAACTATTGTTTTCTTGTTGTTATAGCTACGGATTTTCAACAACGATGATACTAAACTTATAACCTTTGGGATCATTGGAGTACTTGGAAGTGACGAAGATTTCGAGTAATGTTGAAGATTTCGAGTAATGTTGAAGATTAGACATGTGGAATAGGAGCTAAAAAAGTTAATTTATTTATTTTTTGTATTTCATATGTATTAATAGTTTTGTTACTAAAATTGACAAAGGGGGAGATTGTTAGAGCATTGCTCGGTCGAACTCGCATCCGTTGCTATCTCAAGCATGTTTGTCAATGTTAGTGATCAAAACTATAAGTCTTGATTTCTAGCCTATTTAGCTAAAGGTCTCGGACTAGGATAGAAAGTGTAGTTAAGCTCAAGACTCATGGAAATCATCATACAAGATGAAGGACTACTCAAGGAACTGGTGGATCTTCATCGACTAAAAGGTATCTAGAGAATTGAATTTATCTATCACTCAAAAGTTTATTTGCTCTATCTCCTACTCTTGAGACAAAAGTCATTTCGGTATAGACTTTCATTATACACATTTGCTATTTCGAGCCGAGTTTATCTCGTCTATCTATTTCTCTAAATATATGTTGGAAAGCTTTCGCTTTAGCCAAATTCATCTTTGTCTAGTGACGAAAGTCATGTAATGTTTCAATCACTTTGGAAATTTCTCTGACGAAAAATGGTCTGTGAATAACGACTATATAACGTTCTCTGAGAATGTTTCGAATGATAGAAATGAGAATTTAGATTACATAACCATTGGTAGGATATAAGAATTGTTGTGGAAATACATATATGTATAAGTCCTTATTCCTTATTCCTTGAACCAAAGTTTGAGAACTTTGTTGATCAAGAGAAATGGAAGTGGCGTAAGCCAAGTCCGCGAACTAGCGAAGTTCTCAAACCCAGAATTTCTGCTGGAGTTTGTGTACTCCTTCCACGAGCTTAAGTCCGCGAACTTGAGAAGGTTATATCTAAAATCGCTTGTTCTTGAACTAATGTTTAATAAACTAAGGAATGCTTTTGAAAACCGTGGCTATAAAGTTCATGAACCGATTCGAGTGAATCAAACCGATTTTGCTTCGATTGTGTCTTTTGTAGTTACATAAGATTTCCTTGCAATTGAACAACTCTCTAACTAGTTCATTTGAGTCATTTGGACGAGTTATGGTGAACAAGAAGATGGTTGATATGAAATTGATCATATAGCTAACTTTGGTTAACTATTGTTGAACCAACAAATGTTAATGTTTGGGTACGGTTCATAAACCCAAAATTGGACTTTTCATTTGTGTGTAACAAGCTAAGTTTTCGACCCAACGGTTGAGAAATATTAGCTTGAATCTAATCAGGTTTTCATCTAACGGTGAATATTGAATGCTTTGTTACCAAGCTAACATTGATTGCAAACCCTGATTTGAAAGACTATATAAGGGAGAACTCTAACAACTGGGAAACTAATCCCCACACATTCTGTGTGATACTAGTTGTGCTAAGATAGAGTCGATTCTCCTTTAACCTTTGGTTTCTTCTTCTAAACCAAGTTAATTAACGACTTAAAGACTTCATTGGGATTGTGAAGCCAGAACGATACTACTTTTATCGTAGTTGTGTGATCTGATCTTGCTGTTTCTATCGTTACGAGTACGATTGTAATAATTGGCTCGAGATTTTATATCTCCGATATGCAAGATAGAAAAGAAGTCACAAACATCTTCATCTCATCGTTTGTGATTCCGCAATATCTTTTTTCGCTGCGTCGATTAAGATTTTACTGAGGTGATCAATAATAATAAGTTGTTCTTCGGGAATATAAGTCTGGGTTATTGATTGGTTCTTGTTCACCTTGATTTATCAGAAGATGGAACAAAAACTCATAGGTATATTCGTGGGAGATGGATTTATCAATTACCGTAGACTTTTCTGTGTGATAGAGATTTGTTTATTAAAGTCTTCAACTTTGGGTCATAGCAACTCTTAGTTGTGGGTGAGATCAACTAAGGGAATCAAGTACGTAGCATCCTGCTGGGATCATAGGCGTAGGAGCATAACTGTACCTTGGATCAGTGAGAGATTGATGGGTTCAACTACAGTCCAGACCAAAGTTAGTTTGGAGTAGGCTAGTGTCTGTAGCGACTTAATACAGTGTGTGTTCAATCTGGACTAGGTCCCGGGGTTTTTCTGCATTTGCGGTTTCCTCGTTAAAAAAATTCGGGTGTCTGTGTTATATCTTTTCCGCATTATATTTGTTTATATAATTGAAATATTACAGGTTGTGCGTTGTTCAATCAATTAGAACATCCGACCTTTTGGTTGTTGATTTAAATTGATTGACACTTGGATATTGGTCTTTGGTACCATCCAAGTTATCTCTCTAGTATTTGATAAAGACTTGCAGGTTTCTATTTGCTTGGGTATATATATACTGAAAAAGCGGGGGGTCTAACAACACCACCAATATTTCGCTTAGCAATCTATATGGACTAACTCCGAAACACTTTCTAGAGAATCAACTAGACAGTCAGACTCAATCTAGGTAAAAGTATCTCAAGGAGTTAATATCTCTCTCTTGTTTTGATTTACTCAAGCTAATAGAAATCAGCGAGTCCTAATCAAACACAAGGAATAACTTGGACGATACCAAAGACCAATGTCCAAGGATCAATCAATGATAATCAACAACCAAAGGTTGGATTAATATAATTCATGATCTAAACGCACAACCTATATTATTTCAATTATAAAGATAAATAATATAATGCGGAAACTGAAATAACACAGACACCATAAATTTTGTTAACGAGGAAACCGCAGATGCAAAAAAACCCGGGACCTAGTCCAGATTGAATACACACTGTATTAAGCCGCTACATACACTAGCCTACTCCAAGATAACTTCATACTGGACTATAGTTGAACCCAAATCAGTCTCCCACTGATCCAAGGTACAGTTGTACTCCTACGCCTCTGATCCCAGCAGGATACTGCGCACTTGATTCCCTTAGCTGTTCTCACCCACAACTAAGAGTTGCTACGCAAAATCGCAGGCTTTAACAATAAATAAATCTCTCTCACACAGAAAAGTCTATCAAAGGATCAATCTGTCTCCCACAGAAAAACCCTAAAGTTTTTGTTCCGTCTTTTGATAATAATCAAGGCGAACAGGAACCAATTGATAATCCGGTCTTATATTCTTGAAGAACAGCCTAGATTAATCAATCACCTCACAACAATCTTAATCATATGGTAGTGAAACAAGATGTTGCGGAATCACAAACAATGATACGAAGATGTTTGTGATTACTTTTTATATCTTGCCTTTCGGAGAAATCAAACAATCTCAAGCCAATAAATATGATTGTACTGTTATGATAAAAGATGCAAGATCAGATCACACAACTACGATAAAAGTAGTATCGGTCTGGCTTCACAATCCCAATGAAGTCTTCAATTCGTTTAACCTGGTTTTAGAAGAAGAAAACCAAAGGTTAAAGGAGAACCGACTCTAGCACGCAAACTAGTATCACACATAAGGTGTGAGGATTAGTTTTGCAGAGTTGCTAGATGTCCCCTTATATAGTCTTTCAAATCATGGTTTTGCCTTGGTAACAAAGCAATCAATATTTACGTTAGATGAAAACCTGATTTAGATCCAAGCTAATATTTCTCAACCGTTAGATAGAAAACTTAGCTTGTTATACACGAATGAACTGCATGCTTCTAGGTTTGTTAACCGTACCCAAATGTGTGCATTGTTGGTTCAACAATAGTTTAATCAAAAGGTAAATCATATGACCATTTCATACCAACCATGTTCTTCTTCACCATAACTAGCTCAAATGACTCAAATGAACTAGTTAGAGAGTTGTTCAACTGCAAGGAAATCTTATGTAACTACAAAAGACACAATTGAAGCAAAGATGATTTGATCCACTCGAATCGGTTCATGAACTTTAATAGCCACGGTTTGCAAATGCCATCCTTAGTGTTTTAAGATTAAGTTCAGAAATCATCTTTAGATATATAACCTTCTCAAGTTCGCAGACTAGGTTCGCGGACTTAAGACACCGGATAGAGTTTACAAACTCCAGCAGAAATTCTCGTGATGAGAACTTCACCGGTTCGCGGACTTATCTCACGCAAGTAGTTTGTTAACTCCAGCAGAAATTCTCGGGTTTGAGAAATTCGGCAGTTCGCGAACTTGGCACTTGCCATCCTTCCGGATCTCTTGATCAATAAAGTTTGAAAACTTCGGTTCAAGAAATCTATTGGTTATGTAATCTAAACTCTCATTCCAATCATTGAAACATTCTTAGAGGACGTTATATAGTTTTTAAACCATTTCTCGTCAAAGCAATTTTCAAAGTGATTGAAACATATCATGACTTTCCTCACTAGGTAAAGATAAACTTGGTCAAAGCTAAAATCTTACCAACACATATTCTGAGATATAGATAGGCGAGGTATACTCTGCTCGAAATACCAAATGTGTATAATCATAGTCTATATATATAACATACGACTTTTGTCTCAAAGAGTAGGAGATAGAATATATAAACTTTTGAGTGACAGATAAGTTCAAGTCTCCACATACCTTTTTGTCGAGAAGTTCCACCGGTTCCTTGAGTAGATCTTCGTTTTGTATGATGAATCGCCATGGAGTCACTGAGCTCTACTACACTTACTATCCTAGTCCAAGACTTAGCTATAGTAGACTAGAAATCAAGACTTATAGTTTTGATCACTAACATTGACAAACATGCTTGAGATAGCAACGGATGCGAGTTTGACCGAGCAGTGCTCTAACATATATCAAATCGAGAGATTGAGATATAAACTCTTTGATATACTTTTTATCTAGATTTAGTCTGACTATCTAGTTGATTCCCTAGAAAGTATATTGGAGTTTTTCCATACAGATTTCTAAGAGAAATATTGGGTGTGGTTGTTGTACCCCCACTTTTTCAGTTAGGGTAGATGGTACTTTAAGCTTGTCTGCCATTTGTTTGGTGAGCTTTTGGATTTCAAGGTTTTCAGAAGTATTAGAGGACTGTGATAGAGAGGAATCCATATATAATAGTGATGAAGAGAAGTAAGTTTTATCAGAGATGAGAGACTGGCTAGAGATTAAAAGAAAGATATGAAGGGAAAAGATTCTTGTAGCAGTGCAAGGATTATGATAGAGTCCTATCATACAAATGTGAAGATGCGGCTTGACTGTAACATCAAAATCAAACTGATCCTTAAAATGGGAATTCTGAAGGAGTTGAAAATGGGTTGCAAGGTGAAGAGTTTTGGAATAGTATGGTTTTGTGAATGATTCCTACTTTTTGTATTTAAACAAAGAGCTCTTTTCAGGGTTATTAGATAACCTGGTACCTTTTCTAGGAGTAGTTGATGGGGACATTGGCTTAGTTATCATGTGATGTTTGTAATCAAGAGCCATGCAGGGGGTATACTTAGCCAAGTAACTTAACTTTATTCTTTGTACGTCTTGGACTTACGTAAGCATGATGCACTACAAAAAATCCTAGCAAAGACCACTAAAATCTCGCAACTATTAGTTGCCAAATGATATCGAAACAAGTCAAAGGGAACTAGTAGTTCCTATATACTTCCGCAACAATCTGCACGCAACTACCATTTTTATTAGTTTCTGAATTCTTTAGCAACAAGTATATGCCAACTACATGAAATATACTAGTAGCCTGATGCTTTGGGAACTAGGCGAAGGAAACTCTTTGTTCCTACATAGTTTGACAACACGTCAATCGCAACTATAGGTTTCATTAGTTTCCAAACTCTTTAGCAACAAAGATATGTCAACTACATATAATGCACTAGTTTCCAAACTCTTCGGAAACTAAGCTTGCACAATTAACCGATGGCATAGTTGCTTAAGACTTTGGAAACTAAACCAGCAACTGTGATTGCCAAAGGTTTGAGCACCCAAATACACCAACTAAATTATGTTAATTGTTAATGTTAAAACACCTGTTGACATTTAAATTAAAAGTTTGAGGCTCTTTGCAGTTATGTTTCTCATTCTTTTGTAAATAGCTTGCTTGAAAAAAATTAGTTGGATGTTTTCTGCTTTTGTTTTGAATATTTTAATTCGAATGACCAGAAGTCACCTACAGTATTACTTGTTGGAACCGAAGTTAGATTAAAGAAAATACAAGGAAAAGGGTAAGGGTAAGAGTGTTGGAACCGAAGTTAGATTAAAGAAAATACAAGGAAAAGGGTAAGGGTATGGATATGAAGGTTGGTGAGTATTTAAGAGCTTTTTCATTGCATAGATAGTAACCCTGAGTAGTTGTGCACATCCTTACAAATGTCATAAACATAGTTGTGTAGGGTAATAAAATCTGGGGGTGGTAAAGGTAAAAACTATTGTGGTGAATTTTGGGTTTACTTGTGGTGGTAAACGAGGACTTTTTCTTAGGGTGAAACTACATGATTGCCTGAAAGACGTAAGCGATAATCCAACTGTTAATGATGCCTCAATTAAAAGTAGTGCCTCCCAACAGGTGCTTCTTGCTCTGAATCTGCATAAAACCAATAGTTTTAATTAAAACCCAAATAAACTCTTCAAAATTAGGTAGCTTAATTAATCTTCTTTTAAAAGTAATTCCAGCATAATTTAAAGTAAATGAAACGTCTAAAATTAGACTTTGAAAATAGGATTTAGTATGATAATGATGAAAACTGAAGGGTTGCGCATGGCATTAAAGTGGAGTGAATAGCTAAGCGACAAGACGCTTGACCAAATGCCATAAAGGGCCATTTATGGATAATCTACCACCATTATTTAAGAGAGGTAGGGAGATAAGCCAGGGATTAAACCAAAAGAAGCAAAGAAATGATAGAGAAAAAGAGATTAAGAAAAATGGCTGATGCTGCATCCAAATCTTCCGGAGGAGGAAGTCCAAGCCTGCCACCTGAGTCTGATGCCATGCGTCATGCAAAGAATGCAATTTAAGCTCTAACCAGTACTGAAATGGAGAGTTTAATAGATTATTTGAATATGGATAAAACCAAGAAGAAAGAGCAGAAAGACATAGAAGAATTTGAGAGATTGAGAATTGATAATGATGAAGAGTTCCAACTATGGCTGAGAAAAGTAGAGGTTGTTGATGCACGCCGACATCGCAGGAGACTTCAACGAAGAGGAGAATGAAAGCCGTCATGGGGGAATACTCGAAGTATGACTGAGAGTGACAGTGAGAATGAAGAGAAGAAAGACTATTATGAAGAAGAGAAGGAGGAAAGCAGTGACGATTCTTTAAAGAGGAAGAAAAAAACAAGAAAATTGGAGACGGGGAAGAAGAAAAGGCAGGAATTTGAAGAAATAATGTATGAACGCTATCTAGCACAAAAGGCCCATGAACCCCGGAAGTTTGCTCGGACCATGTCAGAACCGCTAAATGTCCATTCTAACGGAAAAGAAATTCGAGGGATGGATATCGATGTAAATCTTGTGTTCTCTGGTCCAACAATGCCTTGTAGTGACGGTGAAGAAGATGAGGACGAAGATATCCAGGGGCCATATACAACTTCTGACAATGACTATGGTAAGGGTGTTTACTATATCTTTGATGAGTTGAACTATACCAGCGACAGTGAGGATGATTATGAGTAATCATCACTGAAATGATATCAATTTCCTTAGAACTAGAGCACAGAGAGGCTCTCGAACATCTTCATGAAAATTATGAGGAAATTGATGGTATTTAAAGTCGCTGAAGAAGTGCTTGGAAAAGGGAATTTCGACATGTAACATTTGGTGGTAAGATCTGTTGGAATCTTACAACAATGAACAACACGTTAGACGTATCAAAATAATATGTAAAGAAATAATCCAAAACAACTCTACCAAAATAACTTGACGAGGGCAGAATCACAGGTTCAATAAGTTATCCTTAACACATTAGTTCACGGGTATACTCGAGTTGAGTAATGCTAAACCCCTCACAGCGAAGATGTGTCCAGGATAAGACTGCCCGATATAACTTGAGTTAGCACAACGCAAGCTACCCTCTCTTCGAACTCAGCAACGGGGATGGAAATTAAACACCGCAAACTCACAAAATCAAGAAGATGAAGAAAAGAAGACAGAAAGATGGTCGCTTCTTGTGTGTTTTTAAAACCGAATTTCGAGTTATATTTATAGGATGAAATACTTGCAAATTAAGTTAGGTTTTGGTTTTCTTCAAAAACAAGTAAAAGAAATTTACCCATAAATAAAACTCTTAAGAAATCAATTTTGGAATTAATTTCTTAAAGAAAAACTCTCCAAAAATAAATCTTTGTAAGAGAAGAACTTGGTGCATAGTATACGCGTATATGCATGGGTCGAACCTTAATCAGTTATCTTGTTCAAGGTATTTTGGCTGCTCCTGATCTCCCCAACCTTAATCAGTTATCTCGTCGTATATTTGAACAAGATTTCCTTAATTTGGATCACATAGTATGACAGAATTTTATCAGTTGTAGTTTGCAAGAATTTTGGTGTGTTTACCTATTTTTGTCTAATTGTCAAAATGATGAACATTTCTGGCATCAGGGCCGGCCCTGAGGCAATGCAGTCAAAGGCTATCTTTGGGGCATCACGATCAGGGGCAGCAAAAAAATTTTTTTATTAGGGGAGTTTTATGTTATAGCAGAAAACTGGGGGTCTAGAAAAGAATTATAAATACAAAATATGATGCATTTTTAAAAGAACAAAGGGCATGTTATAAAGAAGGAGTTATAAGAGGGGTTAATACTAAAATATCAAAGGAGTTAACACTAAATACATAACAAGTGGGACGGATTTCACATTTTCACTTCAGAATTTTTTTTTTGTTAAACTTCTCGTTCTCTCCGTCGGCTGAAAACTCCATTGCTCCAGGCTTCCAGCCTCCATGATGGTGTGATCCTTCCTATTTTTCTTCCCAACAAGTCAACAACAATTAAATCTTTACGGTAAGTTTATGAAAAACAGATTATCACTTATATTATATGATTAGTTTTCTTTTTAATCTTTTGATTTCTACTAGAAAACCTAAATCGTATTTTTATGGCAAAAAAATTCAAAACCCCAATTAATCTTTTGATTTCTAAATACCCAACGATCATATATATATATATCTTAGTTACAGGATCTAAATAATTTGTTGATTTTAAAAGAGCTACAATTTAGTCATTTAGGGTTAGGATTATTTTGAAGAAATAAATTGTGTACTGTTTTTGTTGTTTAACATATTTTTTTGCTTGTTGTGTAATATATGTGTTTGATTAATTGCAGGCATGGTTCTGAAAAGAAAGCAATCTTCTGGATGTCAAAATAGGAAGAAAAAGAAAAAGAGATTGGAATCTACTAAATCTCTAGTAGTTTCTTTTGATAAGTTTTTGATTAGGAATCAACCAGCAATTGAGAATAAGGGCGATGAGGATAATGCTACAGATGATAATGGTAAGAATGAGGGGAATGGGGATGATGGTGCTGCTGATAATGGTTTAAATGAGGGGAATGGGGATGATGGTGCTGCTGATAATAGTATGAATGAGGGGAATGGAGATGATGGTGTTGCTGATAATGGTATGAATGAGGGCAATGAGAATGAGGGTGATGCTGATAATAGTGTAAATGAGGGAAATGTAAATGATGGTGGTGTTGAGAATGGTATGAATGATATCAATGAGAATGACAGAAGGGAGGATAATGTCAACAAGACGGTAGGAACGAATGAAGTTGGTAATTATTGTGAAGAGTTAAGCCATATAGATATGTTTGATCCGGCTAATTGGAATACAATTGATAAAAAGCTTGTTGATTTTTTGGTAGAGAAGGGTCCAGTGAGAATTGATAATATCAAGTTCCCTAGAGATTCCAAGGGCGATCATTTCTCTAGCACTTATTACTTTCGGAGAATGAGAAATTTTGAGAAACAAGAAAGGAGATGGCTAGTGTATTCGACATCTTTGGATAAGGTATTCTGTTTTTGTTGTAAATTGTTTAAGAAGAGGGAAACTAATTATCAGTTGTGTGAAAGTGGGTTCAATGATTGGAATAACCTAAGTGGAAGACTTAGTACTCATGAAAACAGTGGAGAGCATGCTGTTTGTATGTTTAATTGGCTTGAGTTGGAATTACGATTGAGAAAAGAAAAAACCATTGATAAGAGAATACAAGAACAGATCAATAGAGAGAAGACACATTATAAAGATGTTTTGGAGAGGATGATGGACGGCATCTTGTTCCTAGCGAAGAATGGTTTAGCATTTCGTGGGGATAGTGAGAAAATTTATACAAAAAATAATGGAAACTTCTTAAGTTTCATAGAGGTACTTGCAAAATATGATCCCGTGTTAAAGTATCACTTGGAGAGTATCGAAAAGAATGAAATGCGGTATCATTATCTTAGCCACAAAATTCAGAATGAACTGATTTCAATGCTTGCTGATGAGACGCGAAAGCTTATTCTGAAAAAAATCCACGAGGCGAAATACTTCTCAATTATTCTTGATTGTACTCCGGATGTTTCTCGCAGGGAACAAATGTCCATTATAATCAGATGCGTAGATGTTTCAACAGCAAGAATTGAGGAATATTTTCTTGGGTTTTTGAAAGTTGAAGATAAAACAGGAGAAGGTTTGTTTTTTGAACTTCAAGAAGCATTGATAAACCTTGGATTAAATATTGATGATATAAGAGGGCAGGGATATGACAATGGAGCAAATATGAAAGGAAAACACAAAGGTGTACAAGCAAGACTACTCGAGATTAATCCAAGAGCATTCTACACACCGTGTGCTTGTCATAGTCTAAATCTAATACTTTGTGATATGGCTAAGTCATGTCCTAAAGGATTGTCTTTTTTTGGATCCATACAACGTATTTATACGTTATTCTCGGCTTCTACTAATCGATGGGATTTGTTCAAAGAAGAGATTGGAGAGAAAGGTTTGACTCTTAAACCATTATGCGATACTAGGTGGGAAAGCCGTGTAGCAAGTATCAAAGCGATAAGATACCAAGCTCCTGAAATACGCAAAGCTTTAGAGAAGTTGCGAGATTCATCCTCTATTTCTCAAGAAGTCAGCACAGCCGAGAGCCTAGTAAGTTTTGATATGCATAATTTTGAATTTTATGTTAGCTTGACAATCTGGTATAAACTTTTATTTGCTGTTAATACCGTGAGTAAATCTTTGCAATCTGAAAATATGGATATTGGTGTTGCTATAGAAAAAACAAAAGGTCTAATTGTTTTTTTTAAAGAGTATAGAAAAGATGGGTTCCAAAAGGCAATGGAAGAAGCGAAGGAGATTGCAGATGGTATGAATATTGAACCTACATTTCGTGAAGCTCGCACCACTCGTACTTGCGAACCAATATCAGGTGAGGAATTTTTTAGAAGAACTTACTTTTTATATATAATGGACAGAGCTATATCATCATTCAAGGCCAGGTTTGAACAGTTTCGATTATATGAAAAAATATTTGGTTTTCTGTTTGACTCGAACAAGTTAAGAACTATGAGTGAGAATGAATTGATGAGGTCCTGTCTCGCACTTGAAGGTTATTTGAAGCATGGTACATCTAGAGATATTGATGGCAGGGAGTTATATTTGGAATTGTTAGTCATGAGAGTTGCATTACCTAAGGCTTGTAGCAAACCAATGGAGGTTTTACAATTTTTACTAAGAATGGATGGTTGCTACCCAAATGCGTGGATTGCTTATAGGATACTGCTCACAATTCCGGTAACAGTTGCATCGGCGGAAAGAAGTTTTTCTAAGCTAAAGTTGATTTTATCGTATCTTCGATCAACTATGTCAGAAGAGAGATTAATTGAATTGTCTATGCTGGCAATTGAAACAGATATGGTTATGCAAGTTGATTTTAAAGTTATACTTAATGATTTTGCATCTAGAAATCTAAGAAGAATCAACTTTCAATAGATGTTATTTGTATGATTATCTGAACCCTTTACTTTTATTGTTTTCTGAACCATAATTTGCTTGACATATTTACATGCTGAGAATGATATACTTATGGAAAGGTTTGTCTAGTAAACATATATATGTACGGACTTATATGGAAGGGGGCAACATTTTTTTGGTTTTCTTTGGGGCAGCAAAATGTTAGGGCCGGCCCTGTCTGGCATAGAGTTATAAAATAGGGTACAAAGAAGAAGGGAATGGTCATGTTGCATACTGTGTTTATTACTCCACTGGTAGAGACTAGAGAGACACAAGAGTAGTGAAATTCTGCAGTACTAGGAGAGCTGGAGGTTTTATACCTACCTACTATGTAGTTAAAGGCTAGCTAGGCGCACGAGTCGTGCACGGGGCGCCTTGCTAATAAAGCGCCCAAAGCGCTAAAATGTGAGCCACTATTTTTTTTTCTCGACGCCATAGCCTCGGTGCTAAGCGAGGCGACGCGAGACAAAGGGCTTGGGCGCATAGCACCTCATACAACATAACCGATAACTTATTTTACTTATTATGAAAATGATGCTATGCAAATTAGTCATTTCTTTCGTTTTCTGAAATGCTGGATCTGTGTGCCCTGAACTTACTAGCAAGATTACCTGACAAAACAATAGCTGAAATGAAGAACCTTGTTGTCTTAACAGGGGAGCTCTAATGTTGATTTAATAGACAATTTATTCGAGTCAGGAACTTGTATTAGGAAGAAAGACACTGGGAGTTTTGAAAACTTTCCTGTGTGCCATAGGTTCTCAGACCTCAGTTTTTGTTTTTTGGGAAATAACAGTAATCGAGTTGTCTTCTTAACTGGAGTAACAGCTGGTTGTTTACATCGTAAGATGTTGATGTCGTCAAACCTCAGTTTATGGTGTCCTGGAAACTCCATTCGGAGGATGAGATCTCTACCATCAGCAACAATTTCACTCTTTAGCTCATCATCCTGTTATTGTTTTGAGGCAATCATGATTGGTGTCAAAACTTTCAGCATCTAAGCTTCTTCACCTTAGTCATTTGGGGTAAGGCCATGTCCCGTTTTACACATTTAGGGTTCGATCACTGTCACTAAATTTACGAAAAGAATACTGAAGAGTTTTGTTTTGTTCTGTGGTTTGGAGACTGGACAGAGAACTCAATAGTGAAATGGCTTTCTTCTTCTTTTTGTTCTGTTCGGGGAGCGAAACTTTGGTTATAGCACTTCTAGTTTCATCACCCGCAGAGGGACCAAAGGCGCGTCCAAAACAAAAAAAAATGTACCTGCAATTTTTAGGAACCTATCCTTTAAAGAGCGGAATTTTGCAGCATATAGCTCCCGCATTTCGAACTTTTTTTAAGTATCATGTAGCAGAGCAACATGTCCCAGAATAGGTTTCGTATGAATAAAGTGGTCATTTGATCACCCCATCTACACCGAAAAGAAAATACATGAAGTGCTGATAAGTAGTTATGAATATTGCAAATTGACTTGGTATGGGGAAAATATTATTAAATTAAATTGTAATTTATTGAAAACATATACAAAAATAAATCAATAAATTATTGGTGATCTAAGAATTTTCATGGGTTCCTTTTCTATCTCCTTAATCGAAAATCTCCTGAATGGTAGCTTTACCATCCAAGGCACCAAGTATGGCATCTGTATGCTCCTGTACCACCTTCCAAGCCCCAGTCACATGTCTTTCCTCTGTCAGTGTTGCTCCGACAGCAAACCGAATCATGTACACCCCTCCAACTACTGCATGAGTCATATAAATCTTCCCGGACGCATTAACTGATTCAAGCAATTTTGCATTTACCTCATTTGTTTGAGCTTCAATGTAATCATGTTCAACTATTTTTTGCCTGAGAATTGCAGCTGGTTTAAGGCGAAAGCACACCATGGCAAATGTTCTAGGAACCACAATCTCAAACCTGTTATCCATGCCAATGAGCCCTTGAAAATGCTTAGCCATTTTGACATGACTCCTAAGGAAGGTTCTTAAGTTAGCAATTCCATAGCTGCGAAGTACTAACCAGAGTTTCATGGATCGGAATCTTCTACTAAGCGCTATTTGCCAATCTTTGTAATCAATAACTTGTTTGGAATCTGTTGCTTTGTTCTTCAAATATTCTGGACTTGTTGATAATGCCTTGACCAGGGAGTCGGAGTCTTTCACCCATAAACAACAACAATCCAAAGTAGTAAAGAACCACTTGTGTGCATTTAGACTAAACGAGTCTGCATCTTCCATGCCATCGATGAAGTGCCTGAACTCTGGGCAGATACAAGCACTTCCAGCGTATGCTGCATCGATATGAACCCAAATACCAAAAAAGTTTGCCACCGCGCAAAGTGGGCCAATAGGATCTACGGCTGTTGAAGAAGTTGTTCCGACAGTGGCACAGAGAAACAATGGAACTAACCCGGATTCGATATCAGCAAGAATTGTCGATTGAAGTGAATTTGGAGAGAGACCAAAATTTGTAGCCTTGGAGGTTGCGATAGCACGGAAATTCTTAGGATTAATCCCAGCAATTTGAGCAGCTTTCTGTAGTGCACAATGGGTTTGATCAGAAGCATAAACAACCAACTTGTTAATATTTTCACTACCAATTTTGTTCAGCATTTTATCTCTTGCCGCAGTTAGAGTACATAAAATGGCTTCACAAGTAGTCCCTTGCAAAACTCCTCCACCTCCCGAACTTCCGTCTGATGAAAAGAGAAATGATTTGGGAAGCGTAAGCATCTGGCCAAGCCAATTCATAACAATACTCTCCAACTCAGTTGCGGCCGGAGATGACATCCAATTAAACCCGACAACATTAAATCCGGTACTTAGCATTTCCCCTAGGAAACCAGCGATAGAACCACTAGAAGAAAATAAGCAAAGTAATTTGGACTTTGCCAGTGAGTTAGACCAGGGATGATATCATTTGTCACATCTTCAAGAATGGTTTCAATGGATTCAGGATTGTACGGAGCTGATTCGGGTAACCTTTTCTTCAAATAACCGGGCTCGACTTGGCTTCTAACTGGATATTTCTCAACATTTTTGTAGTAATCAGCAAGGAAATCAATAATCATGTGACCTTGCCTTCTGAATTCATCTGGATCAAGTGGATTTTGCGAACACAGCGACATGCTTTCAAAGTTATTAGCTGGAAGACTTCCCATTGTTACTATCAGTTTTGCTGATTAGTGAGTGAGATAGAGAGAATTGGTATTGAGTTTAGTGAAGAAGAAGTAAAGAAATGAAATGTCTTATATATATATATATAGATAATGAACGCACATGGAAAAAGCTTTAATTAAGACACGTTCAAGGTGGCTTCAAGGTAGTTGGTTGGAGTTGGTCAAAAAAGGGAATGCATTTGGTGTTTCCTTGATATGAAGACTGAAGTGGAAGTTCACTTTAAACCTAATAAACACATTTTATATGATCCATATAGTGCTGCACTGATAATACACTCAGTGGCTGATGCAAGAAAGTGACAAGAAGAAACTAGTTTACAAACGTGGGTTCGCTTTTTTTTTTTTTTAAGGGTACACTTATTGACTTACACCATGCCTGTTTAGGGGCTCGTAATTTGAATCCGACTCGACTTAAATTAGATGTAAGGATGTTTGTGTTTTCATTATTTTTATATCCGATTTGAGATGTGATTCCGCTCATATTTATGATTTTAGCGCTATTTGAGCTAGATATCACTTTTTTTTTGAAGCATGTATTTTATGAGATTAAGCTGAAATTACACGGGGATATGTTATACCCATAGAGTCTACTATTAAAATAGAACTTATCAATGGGGGAGTTACATTGTCTCATATTGTTGTTGTGAGCTTTCCCCTGAGAGCAATCATATATCGCTTGATTTGCCAGACCGTCCGCTACTTGATTTCTTTCCCGGCAGACGTGCCTAATGGTGTATTGCTGAATTTGGGTAAACATTTGCTTGATTTCTGCAATCTGATTAAAATATAAATGGGGTGTCGGCGTCCGAGTTTTTTTTTTTTTCACATTTTTTATTGATTGAAAAACTAAAGAAACAGTTTACAGGACTGACCAAAATGAACTTACAAACCCAAGAGACTAAAGAAGGAAAAGCAAAGACAATAATGTAGATGGCCCAAAATGATCCTAAGCCCAATACATCAGAAAACTGTGCTTTGTATCATTACAACCAGTTCCAAAGAGAGACACAGATCCTTCTTAAACTTTGAAAAATTTCTCACCTGAGATTCATAAGGTTGCTGCCAACTAACTCCATTCAATCTATAACCACATTCATGAACCAGCTGCATAATTCTGCATTTAAATCCATTCAGATTGGGTTTCTTCTCATCAATTTTTTTTGCATTTTTCTGAAACCACAATTCTGTCATGGTTGCACAAGCTGCTATCATCCAAACTTGCCTGACAAGAGGACTCTTATTCTTTGCTGATGTACAAACTTCATCAAATGATTTTGGATTTGCAAAACAAAAGACCCTGTTCAACCAGTCCCAAACTGCATTACTGAAAGCACATTCCCACAGAGTGTGATTCATGGTGTCTTGAGCTTCCAAACATATGCAACACATGGAAACCATTTCAAATTCATTCTTCCTCATTACCTCATCATCAACATATACTTCTTGCTGTATTTTCCAGATGTTACTGGCTATGCTAGTATGCAGAAAATTCTGCCATATATACTTAGGTCATGGAAGTATTGATTCCTTATGCCTTATCTTCTCAATTGCAATATCAATGTAGAAATTTTCATCATTACTAGCAGCCCACACCATGTGATCAGTTCCACCCCTTATTACTGGCAAAGAATTCACTGGAATGATCTTTTGTAATTCAGTAGGAACACACCAATTTCCTTCTAGGATCAAATCCTGTACTTTAATTCCAATGTGACTTTTCACATAGTCTGTGAACCCAGTCTCTTCAATTATTGCACATTCACCTAACCAAATGTCAAACCATACAGAAATCTTTGATCCATTCCCAACATCCCATCTAATATCTTCTTTTAAATTATTCCATGCCCATTTTAAACCCTTCCAAACTGAAGACTGTTTCCAATTACAGGTCAATTGCGCATTTTTGTCTTTAAACTTTGCAGAGATAAATAATGCCCATTCTTCATCTGAGGTTAAGATTTTCCACATCATCTTCATTAATAATGATTTGTTAATAGTTTTCAATCTTTTGATGCCAAGACCACCTTCCTCATATAGTGTGCAAACTCTTTTCCAAGAGATTGTCTTAAACTTTGTTAACTCACCATCACCAGTCCACAAGAAGTTTCTAATTAACTTTTCACACACTTTAATCACAGACAAAGGCCATTTGTAGACTGACATATTATATATGGGAACACTACAAAGAACAGATTTTACCAGAATCAACCTATCTTGAAATGAAAGTAATCTGCCCTTCCAAGCTGCCAACTTCTTTGAATCAGTTCAACTATAGGCCATCTCATGGCAGAAGTGATTTTTCCAGGAGCCAAATAAACACCCAAATACTTATCTGGAAATCTAGAAATTTCCATGTTTACAAGTTCACTAATCAATATTTTCCTCTGCTGTGTAGTGTCATCCACAAAGAGTTTACTTTTAACTTTATTAATGATTTGACCAGAACATGCTTGATAAGTATCTAGAAGTTAAAGCGGATTTAATAAACTCTTCCTACCACCATTGCTAAAAATGAATACATCATCTGCAAAGAAGAGATGTGTAGGATGAATACCTTTTTTTTGTAACCATTGGCTGCATTTTCCTTTTCTCCACCAGAGCTGAAATGTTTCTGCTAAATGCATCTTCCATAATCACAAAAAGAATTGGAGATAAGGGATCTCCCTGCCTCAGTCCTATTTCAACTTTAAAAAAGCCACAGGGTCCTCCATTCACCAACACTGAAATTCTTGCTGATTTAAACAGTTATTATCCATTCACACCAATCATTTGAAAATCCATATTTCTTTAATACTTTGATCAAAAACTCTCAACTCACTGTGTCATAAGCCTGAGAAATGTCAAGTTTCATACTTACATTCCCTCCTATTCTTTTAAACTTCATTTCATTAACAAGTTCAGATGCTAGAATAACTTGTTCATGAATACTTCTTCCTTTGACATGTGCTATTTGTTGAGGAGATATCAGCTTCTTCATTAACTCACTCATTCTGCTGGTGATTATTTTTGTAAATATCTTAAAGATAACATTGCTCAATCCTATTGGTCTGAACTGATTAGCGTTTTTTGCAGCTTGTGTCTTAGGTAATAAGAATAAGAAACTAGAATTCATTCCTTTGGGAATAAATTTTCTTCTCCAACAGAATTGAATAGCTGCAACTAAATCTTGTTTAATTATCTCCCAACAACTTCTATAAAAAATACCTGAAAAGCCATCTGGACCAGGAGCACTTTCTGGATCCATTTCAAAAATTATCTTCTTAATCTCTTCTTCATCTGGAATGACATCAAGCATTCTTTGATCATTTTCATTAATAACCTTAGGAATCACCTCCAACAGTTCATCATCTTCTTCCACAGGGGCATGCTCAAATTTCTTTTGAAATGGTTAACCAAGTGTTGAGCTATTAAATCCTGACTTGCAAGTACATTCCCATCATCATCTTTTATTTCATTAATTGTATTCATTGCATTTCTAATCTTCATATTTGTGTGAAAAAAACTAGTATTAGTTGTTCCTTCCTTAATTCATTTGACTATGGATTTTTGCCTCAATAAAGTGTTTTCTTGAATCTCTCTACTTGCATGTTCATTTTGAGCTTGAACTAATTCATTTAGAGAATCTTCATCAAATGGATTATTATCAGATATCTCAGTTGCAGCTTTAACTCTTTCTTCAGCTTCTATTATCTTTACCTGAACATTTCCAAAAACTTTCCAATTCTAGTCATTTAACACCTTTTTAAGTTCCTTCAACTTGTGTAAAATTGAAAAGCAGGATCACCAGTAACTGCTTTTTCCCAACATTCAGCTACTACTTCCAAAAAGTTAGAATGACTAATCCACATTTTTTGAAATTTCCTAGGTATATTCTTTGGTTTAGGAATGCTTGCACAACCACCTAGTAGAGGAGCATGATCAGAAACAATCCTCATTCCAACCTTGTATCCCCAATCTCCATACATTTGTAACCATTTTTGATTGAACTCTGTCTAAATTGCATAAAATCCTCTTATTACCTTGTTGACAATTAGACCAAGAAAATTGAAGACCATTTTTTGGAGGAGGAAGAAGTTCACACTGATTTATACATTCATTGAAATCTAACATTGCAGTTCTATTAGGAAGTCTACCACCAACTTTTTCATCTTGAGAAATTACTGCATTAAAATCACCAAGAATTATCAATGGCTTATTAAGATCACTTATTAACTGCATTTAAGACCACAAAAACCTCCTTTGAACAACCTTCACATGGGCATGAACACTAGAAACTAAAACATCACCAACACTAACTGTTATCATTTGACTAGAAACTGATATAACTTGTGGTTGTGCAATACTTTTGTTCCAGAACAACCAAATATTCCCTTTTCTACCTTGACAAGAGTTATGAATCACCATTTTTTCCATTCCAGGAACATTTAACTTTTGACAGAAAGAAGCACTACAACTAACTTTTGGTTCATCTACCCACACTAAATATGGACTAAATTGATTTACTAAAGACCAAAGTTTTTCTTGAGCCCTTAATCTTCTCAGGCCCCTGACATTCCAAAATATTATCTTCATTGTTTAGTTGGAGGGTTTCTGGTACCCCCTTTACCTTGATTCTTTCTAAAATTATATTTATTATTGAAAGGAGCTTGTTTAGATACATTTGGTTGATCAGGTGGACATTTAGCATTAGATGTACTAGCTGCTGTATTGACCATTTCCTTCTCCACCACTTTGGCCCAAGAAGTTACTTGCACTGGAGTGTTAACTACTGTGCCACTTAAACCATCAAAAAATGGAATCATGCTGCTATTTTCTTCTACTTCAGTAACTGTTTTTGGTGATGAAACCATATTTGGTGTTGATACCACCTTTGGAGTTGATACCACATTTGGTGCTGACATTACTTTTGGAGTTGATACCACATTTGGTGTTGACACTACTTTTGGAGATGAAACATCTTTTATTATTTCTGCAGGTACCTCTGCACTTTCAACTATCTCCATAGGACTAAATTTACTTTGCTGTAATAAAACTTCTACACCTGAATTACTTGGTAAAACATTATGTTGAATGGAATCAACAATTGAATCTTCTTGAGAGGAATAATCACATATATCGAAAGGTACTGGAGTAGGATTCTCCTTTGTAGCACTCTTCCTTCAGCATTTATATTTTTAAGATTTTTAAATTTCTCCTTTCTACGTTCGTCTGATGTGGTAGTGAGGTGGGTACGTTATTTATTTATTTATTTTATATTTTATTAATAAAAGGGTACACTTATTGACTTACACTAGGCATGTTTAGGGGGGGCTCGAAATTTGAATCTGACTCAACTTAAATTAGATGTCAGGTTATTTGTGTTTTCAATTTTTTTATATCTGATTTGAGATCTGACTCGTCTCGTATTTATGATTTAACGCTATTTGAGCTAGGTACCACTTTTTTTTTTTTGAAGCATGTATTTTATGAGATTAAGTTGAAATTACACGTGGATATGTTATACCCATAGAGTCTACTATTAAAATATAACTTATAGATGGGGGAGTTACATCGTCCCACACTGTTGTTGTGATCTTTCCCAGAGAGAAATCATCCGTCGTTTGATTTTCCAGACCGTCCGCTGCTTGATTTCTTTCCCTGTAGACGTTCTTAATGGTGTATTGCTGAATTTGGGTAAACATTTGCTTGATTTATGCAATCTGATTAAAAATATACCATGAGGCGTCGACGTCCGAAGTTAGAAACCTCATTGAATTCTCCGAGTCTATTTCGAATTGAACTTTTGGCCCGCTTCCGTTCCGTCACCATTTTAGAAGCAATGAACATGACCCAAGTTTCTGCTACAAGTGCAGTGGTGATTCCTAGTGGTTGTGTTATTGCTAAAATTGTGCCGGCTCTCTCGTTTCGGCATATAATACCTTCTCCCGCTATTCCGGGATATCCCCTTGCTGCTCCATCCACGATAATTTTGATCGAATCTAAGTGGCGTTTGAGCCATCCCACGAAGATGGTTGATGTCGCTAGTGTTCTTTGTAATGTGTTTGGATATGGTTGCATCCCAGGTAGCATTGGCGGCAGGTAGTTCTGAGCCCTGGTATATTTTGCTGGAATTTAAAGGCCATTTACTTCATATTCATCGGATCTGGTTGTTGCTGGCTATCGACAATGTCGTTTTTGGTTATCCATAAAGACCAAAAAGGGAAATAAAAGGTTGTGCTTGTTGGGGAATGAGGTTTGGTTGAAAGATATTACTGAACCATTTGGTTGAAAGATTTTAATTATGGGAGGTGATTTCCTCCAAGTACTACCAGTGATCCAAGGAGTATAAGGGGACAAACACTCGATGCATGTCTTAGCAGGTAAAAAATTCCATATTGATATGCGGTAGTTAAGACGTAATATTTCTTAATGTGATAGTTAAGAAGTAATATTTCTTAAACTTTGATAACTAACTTTTAAGCGAATAAATTGAAATGACATTGAATTACATTACATTCATAACATATCACATTTGTAGGAAAAGTACATGATTTACACCTGAAGAAGAATATGCATGTAGCTGAAGATGCAACTTATTTTGAGTATTTGATTCGTTTTTGGTGATAGGGATGAACCTTGCATTGCTAATGAGATAAAGGTTCGGCAAGAGATGGTCATGTCTTAGCTTATAGATGTAACATTTTCAAACTTTGTGGATAATGCAAGAGATAAAGACTACATAGTCAACATGGCCCTGATTACACCGTTGAACGAGTCCGTCGAGAAGCTTAATGACCGAGTACTTTGCATACTTCAAAAATTGAAGGAACATGGCTAGATCCCAAATTATTTGATCATAGAACAAAGATTTTACAAAAAAGAATAAGAAAAAAAGAATCCAAGATGAATAAGGTTTACAGATACAAAGGAGAGAAAAGTTAATCTTCCAACCGTATCTTTGTTGGTACAATCTTCACCGAAAATTGTGTTAATCTAACAATAGAAGAACATATCCATGTCCCTGTTAATGATGTTACGATGAATAATGATATTGCGACACTGTTGTGATTTTGTTTTTCTTTTTCTTCTGTTGAAGCGAGTAGAGAAGGATCAGAGAAAGAAGATGGAGGAGGAATAAACATAGAAAACGAGATGGGAGGAAATAAAGGCACATAATTAGGTTTTTTTAGTATAAATAATAAGGGCAAGTATTTTTATTGACTAGAAGCGCAAGTACTAGTGGGACTGGAGTACTTGACATATTGTATTTGTCCATGTAGAGTCCGTGACCTTCTTACTTTCATGTATTCACATTAAACAACTTTTCTTTTAACTATTATTTGTATGACCTAGTAAACCACTGGTTGAACCACCGGTCGACCCAGTTGATCCTGATCCAGTAAATTTACAGGTTCGTTGTCCGGTCTGGATTTTAAAACATTGGAATAATGTTGTTTATAAAGAAGTCTTTATGTCTTAGAAAATTATGAGTTACCAATACGCGTTTTCAATGTAGAAGGATATTTATGATTGAAAAATTATTAAATGAAATATTTGAATTTAGTTGTAATTACTTTTTGCAGATTAGTTTGAAATGAATTTTCATCACTTGGCGTTGATTGTTGACTTTGACCATTGACCGAGTGTTGACTTTAACCGGTAACTAATGCATGGAAAAAACAAAATTACGATGCAAACGGAACCGCAAGCGCATCATACGTGCATACTATACTAATATACAAAAATAAATCAATAAATTATTGGTGATATAACAATTTTCCACGGGTTTGTTTTCTATCTCCTTAATCGAAAATTTCATGAAATGATGATTAGTAGTATGAATATTAATTGACTCACTATGGAGAAAATATTATTAAATTGAACTGTAATTTATTCAAAACATGTACAAAAATAAATCAATAAATTATTAGTGATCTCACAGTTTTCCACGCGTTTCCTTTCTCTCTCCTTAATCGAGAATTTCATGAATGGTAGTAGTTTTACCATCCAAGGCACCGAGTATGGCATCTGTATGCTCCTGTACCACCTTCCAAGCCCCAGTGACATGTCTTTCCTCTGTCAGTGTTGCCCCGACGGCAAACCGAATCATGTACACCCCTCCAACAACAGCATGAGTCATGTATATCTTCCCGGACGCATTGACTGATTCAAGCAATTTCGCATTTACCTCATTTGTTTGAGCTTCAATGTGATCATCTTCAACTATTTTTTTCCTAAAAAAGGCAGCTGGTTTAAGGCGAAAGCACACCATGGCAAATGTTCTAGGAACTACAATCTCAAACCTGTTGTCCATACCAATGAGCCCCTGAAAGTGCTTAGCCATTTTAACATGACTCCTAAGGAAGGTTCTTAAGTTAGCAATTCCATAGCTGCGAAGTACTAACCAGAGTTTCATGGATCGGAATCTTCTGCTGAGCGCTATTTGCCAATCTTTGTAATCGATAACTTGTTTGGAATCAGTTGCTTTGTTCTTCAAATATTCTGGACTTGTTGATAATGCCTTGACCAGTGAATCAGAGTCTTTCACCCATAAACAGCAACAATCCAAAGTAGTAAAGAACCACTTGTGTGCATTTAGACTAAATGAGTCTGCATCTTCCACACCATCGATGAAGTGCCTGAACTCTGGGCAGATACATGCACTTCCAGCATATGCAGCATCAATGTGAACCCAAATACCGTGCAATTTTGCCACCGCGCAAAGTGGGCCAATAGGATCTACGGCTGTTGAAGAAGTTGTTCCGACAGTGGCACAGAGAAACAATGGAACTAACCCGGATTCGATATCAGCAAGAATTGTCGATTGAAGTGAATTTGGAGAGAGACCAAAATTTGTAGCCTTGGAGGTTGCGATAGCACGGAAATTCTTAGGATTAATCCCAGCAATTTGAGCAGCTTTCTGTAGTGCACAATGGGTTTGATCAGAAGCATAAACAACCAACTTGTTAATATTTTCACTACCAATTTTGTTCAGCATTTTATCTCTTGCCGCAGTTAGAGTACATAAAATGGCTTCACAAGTAGTCCCTTGCAAAACTCCTCCACCTCCCGAACATCCGTCTGATGAAAAGAGAAATGATTTGGGAAGCGTAAGCATCTGGCCAAGCCAATTCATAACAATACTCTCCAACTCAGTTGCGGCCGGAGATGACATCCAATTAAACCCGACAACATTAAATCCGGTACTTAGCATTTCCCCTAGGAAACCAGCGATAGAACCACTAGAAGGAAAATAAGCAAAGTAATTTGGACTTTGCCAGTGAGTTAGACCAGGGATGATATCATTTGTCACATCTTCAAGAATGGTTTCAATGGATTCAGGATTGTACGGAGCTGATTCGGGTAACCTTTTCTTCAAATAACCGGGCTCGACTTGGCTTCTAACTGGATATTTCTCAACATTTTTGTAGTAATCAGCAAGGAAATCAATAATCATGTGACCTTGCCTTCTGAATTCATCTGGATCAAGTGGATTTTGCGAACACAGCGACATGCTTTCAAAGTTATTAGCTGGAAGACTTCCCATCGTTACTATCAGTTTTGATGATTAGTGAATGAGATTAAGAGATGTTATGTTTTTTTTTTTTGCTGAGATTGAAAGAATTGATGTTATGATTAATGAAGAAGAATGGAGGATTTATATAGAGAGGATAAAGAACATGGAAAGAGCTTTAAGACACGTTCAAGGTGGCTTCAAGGAAGTCAACATCTTACTGACCGATGCATGAAAGTGACAGAGTGAGAAGGAAAAAAATACTTTACAATGAGACTGGAAGAGCGAGTAAACACTCATTGACATTCAAAGTTGAAAATTTTCTTGACATAAAAAAAGGAGTCTGCTGAGAATGCAATTTGCAATTTTGCACATGGGAATTCATATTAAAAGAATATGCAGATAAGACTCCACAGTAGGGCTGCACATGGGTCGGGTTGGGTCGGGTTTGACCTCACCCGTCGCCCAACCCATTGATGGTGGGTAATATAAGTTTTCACCCGCAACCAACCCAACATTACAATGGGTCGATTTTCACCCGACCCACATTTTGGTGGGTTGGATCGGGTGGGTGGTGGGTTACCCGCCATAAAATACAATGTACATTACATTAAGAACCCAATTGAAATAATCCAACCCAAAATCAATCTTAGGAAACAAAACCCTAATTAGTATTTACAAATTATAATGATTCCTAGTCTCACCTTTGGTTGTTGGTTTACTGGTGACGATGTTGATTGATTGCTGCTGGTGATGCTGTGATTTGATTTACAAAGCGAAGAGAAAATGAAAAAATAAACTGAGCCTCTGAGACTGCCGTTGAAGGGAACTGATTGAAGACTCTTCAGTGAAGAGAAGTTACCGATGATTAGGTTTAGGCATTATATATTATCACTTCAATGGATGTGGTTCATCTAGGATAGGTAATCTAAGGGTTAGCATTAATTTAGAAATATTTAGGTGGGTGGGTGGGTTGGGTCGGGTGAGGGAAGTTGTCACCCACAGTCGACCCACCATACGACGGGTTTTGATATTGTGACCCATAATCGACCCGCTCCTAAGTGGGTTGGGTCGGGTGCGGGTGATTTCAGGCAGGCGTGGATTGGGTTGGTGGGTTGAGTCGGTTTTGTGCAGCCCTACTCCACACTGCTACACTTAATGATGCACTAGTAAAAAGAATTATTTAAAAATGTGGCGTGACCAAGAAAGTTGGTAAAGTCATGATCTCAGTTTACGGATTCATAGTTTCCTTCCAAGTAATATTTTTAAAATCAACAAAGCATCCTTGCTACTTTTTAAGGCAATAAAAGAAGTACAAAAATGGGATGGTGCTTCTTATATAGCAAAGAAAGAACAAGTATTTCAGTGAATGGAGCAATTGCGCGGGCTAGTATATTTATATGATTCACCCAGTGATTGCCTTCTCTTGGCCTTTTCTTCACCACCTTGTTTACATTGTCATAATCAGCTCCAATGTAATATCTTTGAAGAATTATATTTTACTTCTAGTTCCTTCAACCGGTTTCTTCTATCAAACAAACCTTTTAATTCCTTTTTTCACCTTTGCAATTGGTGATTCTGAAACTGAAACGATGGAGCAAATTTTAAGGGAAACAAAACCTGAAGGCCAAATAAAGGAAGAAAAAATGCTCCTACAATGGCAAAAGGGTTGTGTATCTTTGACAATGCAAATCTTGTTGACAGTGCATAAGTACACTTCTCTTGTTCCTTGCCACTATTAATGCGAAGCAGTTAGTTGCTCGAAAATGGTCTTCTTTTGGCAATTATTCACCTCCTTGTTCACAACATGATCGTAATCATCTACGGGTTCTCTTATTATCATTTTGTAGTTGGCTTCATTATTTCGTTGAAGCCTAAGCTCTTGAACTTGTTTCTGGTCGTTCATTGATACCCCCATCAGACCCTACGTTAAGGAAAAGGAAGTGAGGAAAACTTGAAGATAGGTCGGTACGTATCTAACAAGTTATCTACGTACCCCAAAACCTAACTAATCCATTCCATATACTAATTAGTTCTTAATATCGTATGATTAGTTCTTAATATCTCCACTTGACTGTGTTCATTATATACAATCTTGAACTAAAATCTTATTTAGTTCCACCAACCTAGCAGATCGCCGTGCTTCATCTCTCCAATATGTACATGTGGCTCAATTTATTCCCGTAATACATCTAACAAATTCAAAATACAAAATTTAAGAGAATTTTCAAACTACACTATCTCTTGCAAATTAATATGAGTAATTACATTAACTTAAAATAATTACCTGTTCGGAACTCCGGGATGCGCTATAGCAAAGAATGATTATCTAGCAACAAATCAACTGTTCGTTTTTTGAAAGTCATCATTATTGGCACGGTTTCTCGTCTTCAACACTCCAAGATTGTATGTGTTGATGTTTACTCCAAGTTGCAACTACAGATGCCATTAACAACCTTCAAATGCAATTCCAGATGAAGCGACTGCTAATACAATTATCTTTTGTGACCGGAGTTTTACCAATATGGCTGTCCTCGAACAATGCCTTTCCAGTTCCTCCACTGGCATTTACAAAAAAGATTCTCCAAGTTAGTATTCGAGAATTATCTACTCCAAAACCTAAATAATTCAGTTTCTGACTACATACAAAGATATTAATTATATCCCTTACAATCAAAGAGTACTATGATTGGTTGTGCTGCAAGGATTGGATAATAAATCTATAAAAGATTTAATTAAAGAGCATGTCATCGTATTCTTCTGTCACCTAATTTTTCAACTTCCATCGTTCAATCTTAATTATTATCGGAAAACATTCTTTGCATTTCCAATCAAGATTTTCACACAAGGCAGAAACAATTTTCTTTGATAAAATCTCTTTGCTTTCAAAACAAAAAAAAAATATAAAGAAAACTATCCGACGCTATGAGGATGGCTGGTAGGTTTTAAGAAAGCCTACAACTATACCTGCAAGTATACAGGATCGAATGTAGCTAGTGATGGGAAGAAACGGAAAGTCCTCAGAGACTTGGAGGGTGCAAATCTACAGCATGAGATGCAAGATGAAAGAAAACACAAGAAAAATTAACAGATATGCTAAAGATACTCACAGGACTTATGATGCAGGTGACTTAAACTAAATGTGAGATAAAACAATGTTGCAATTGACTGAAGAGCTAAAACTACAACTAAAAGTACAGCTAACACATATATACAAGTAGTATGCAAATGATGCAGAACTACACAGTTGCAGTAGTATGCTACAAAATAAATTAAACTATGAAAACTATGTGATATGGCAGGTGATACTAATATGCAAATGGCAGAAGTTACACTAAGTCACAAAGTGCAGAAACTAAAAATCAAAAATTACAGCTAAAGATACAAAAGTAAGTTACACTAAGTTACACTAGCAATGACTGAAAAGAAAAAACTAAACAAAATATGTACAGGGTAAAGTAAAGAAAAAGAAAACAACAATGGCACCGCTACCGAGTCCCCGGCAGCGGCGCCAAAAACTTGGTAGGTTTTTAAGAAAGCCTACAACTACACCTGCAAGTATACAGGGTCGAATGTAGCTAGTGATGGGAAGAAAGGGAAAGTCCTCAGGGACTTGGAGGGTGCAAATGTTGTTTCTACTTTTCTAGTGACAGTGGGAATGAATTTTGTGTTGTGTTGAAACACAACTGAGCTGTTTTGGTATGTGACTGAAATAGTGACAGAAAGTAAAGGTAACAGTGGCAGGGTGCTAAGGCTTCAAATCCACCATTTTACCTATGCTAAGGCAATCTCAGTTCAATACTGCTCTTGTCCCTTGTTAGTTATCAGTCAGCTTCTAGGCTTTCTGACTAACTAGATGGCAATGGAGGTTCTATGTCTGCTGCTCATCAAAGGGTTGGGTTAGAAAGGAGGCTAAAGGCACTAAGATAATTCTAAACCTTGTGATAGTTGGGGCTCTCACACTGCAACTACCTGCAGAGAAGCCACTTAGGTGTTTTAACAACCTAAAGGATGTTCTAATCACCACTAAAGTGCTTTGATTAAGACTATCTTAAACATTTCAGCACAACAAGCACAATATCTAGCTTGGATTAAATTAGCAGAAGCATCATGATTTCATCTCCCCCTTAGCAATTAAACTAGAACATGATGAATTTGATGAAACAACTGAAGATTAAAATGAACTGATATTGAAAACAAAATTAACAGTTGAGGTCCTGGCTATTCCAGGCCTCTTGGTGGTGCTCTGGCTAGTCCAGGCATATCTTTAACACAACACACAAGCCTTCTATTTATACCCAAAATTAGGGTTTACAATTTTCCCCCAAATTCAAAACAGGGCAGTTAGGGTTTCTGATTTCTCACCTAATTAGATGGGACAATTGCTCCATCTCTTCGACCCACTCTTCTTCTGCTCTTCCTGCTCCTCTCCATGCCTTCCAATTACGTCTATAGACTCACCTATTTCATCAATTTCTCACCTAGGGTTTCAGGGAGAGGTGAGGTGGAGAAGAACGAAGAGAGTTCGATGGGAGAAGAGAGAAGGGAGTGTTTGGTTGGGTTCTGTTTTGGGTGAAATAGGGTTAGGTATTGTGGTGTTGAGCGGGTGCAGAAAATTTTGATGAACAGCGAAGATGAGCGTTGGATTGTCACTTATGAAATGGATCTAACGACAAGATGGAAGCAGGTCTTGAGCGACCGTTGGATGATGAGATGGATCCAATCTGACGGCCAGGAGCTGAGGCGGGCTTGGATCTTGATATGGGAGTGGGATGGACTTTGGGCCTTGGGTATGCCAAGCCCATATCTTCTTTAAGAACAATTCTTCCTTGTTAAGCCCATTTCTAGCCTTTTGGTCTTGTGCACAACATTCCTCGCGGCTTCCTTGCGTGATTCCTATCGGCTTCCTTGCGTGATTCCTATCGGCTTCCACCACTTTTCTGCTCTTTTCCGCTCCGTAATTCCATCCAAACTTTATTTAGAACCTAAAAATACAAAATTAATTAAGAAAAGTATTTATTCTTGAAAACAATGAAAATACATAATATGGGATAAAATGGAGAATTAGAGCACAAAAGATGAGTTAATTGCCAACAAAAAGATATAGAAATCTGCACTTTTTAGCACTCATCAAATACCCCCAAACCTGAATTTTACTTGTCCTCAAGTAAAACAAAACTAAGGAAATCCTACCTATACCACTGTCGCTGGTCTCTCGATTGCATTTAGCGAATGCAATAAGCCTTTTAAACCACTAAGTGTCCCTAGTGGACGAGTGAAGTCTCGTGAAGGTTTGCTTAGAACGTACCTACAAAGTTCTAGGACAAAATATAAGCTCAGATTCCATCAAATGTGACATGTGCAAGACAGTTTAAGCTCGCAGCAAAATGGAGATGTCAATCTAGCTATCTAAGGCACAATCCTAGCACTGATAACAAATAAAGACATGTGATAAGAGTGTAAAGTGTATCTACACGTGTAAAGAAAGATCGGATGTTATGACTACTAATCACCAAGAGATAGTTTCTCAGGCTAAGAACCAAGGTCGAAATCTAGCTAGCTGTCCGGACTTTACGAGAATTGTGAATGAGTTGGAGGTATTTCACAATTACTCGCGTTGTACATCAATGGCATACACCCTCCTCGCTTATTACAATGAAACAACAAAATGACTCTTTACATGACTCTTATTTACATTGACTACTCTCTTTTATTTTTGGAACAAGAGAGGATGGAATTGATAAATACTTGATTTTTTTTTATTTTTTTTGATTTTTTCCTGAATATATACATCGTGTTTTTTTTTTTTTTTTTTTTTTTTTTTTTTTTTTTTTTTTTTTTTTTTTTTTTTTTTTTTTTTTTTTTTTTTTTTTTTTTTTTTTTTTTGGAACAAGGAAACACTTTTGATACATAAGGAAAAAGAAACAAAAAATTACATGACACTTTGCAAGAGGTAGCCCTTTTTGATGCACCCAGTTAAATTCGATGGTTGTTTTTCTTAATGTAACCTCCACCTTCTATCCCAACCAACCAAAGAATAAGTTAGTCAAGTTTCGTTCAGTATTCTAAAGTGATTGGCAACTAAAACTTCCGATAGAACACCTCAAGGATGAGGCTATACATGTATTGGTAGATTGTGCGCGTGCAAGTTTCTTATCACTATGTGAATTGTGCTAGAATCAGGGTGCCTAAATATCTAGACTAAGACTCATAAGAATTACATATTTGCACAAGAGTCAACATTTCAAGGTAAATGAGCTCCATTTTTATGTTTTTTTTTTTTTTTCAACATTTTTCAATTTTTTATTTTGATTTTTTCATTTTCTTTTTTTCCAAAAAGAATGAGTTCTATTTTTAGCGGTTACACCAACTTAACAAAATCGAAAAGACAAACTCATTGCATTTATTTCTATTTTCTTTCTTTTTTTCACATTTTTTATACCTTGGCTTATACAGTAAAAAAATGTCATTGTTGGAGTTGGATCAGATTCGGCATTGAATTTATAGGAGCAGATCTAGAATTTTGGTGCTTAATGCTGGAACCATTACTGAATTCTGCTGCAACTGTATCCACAACAACATCCTTAGGGATTGATAACGGGTCAAGATCGAGTACCATACCTGAAAATAAGCCCCTCGTATCACCTGCACACCTAGCTGGGATATTGTAAGAAAACCCAAGCAAGTTGCGAGCAGCAATTTGATAAGAGAAGCCACTCCTTCAATAGATGTTCCTATAGCCTGCCCACCTCTAATATTAATGCAGCCATACACCAGCTGTGGTCGAGTAATCACTGAGAATCTCTACGAGCAGGAACTTCCATTCTTTCTTGTTTTAGGATCCGAGAACCAATCAAATGGTTTCCACTCTTTATAAATAACCATATTCTTAGAACGACGAGACCAAATGTGAGAAAACTACGGTGTCACATTTGTCTATCTTATCACTGTCCAGCTTAAAGAACCCGCAAGAAACCGGCAAACCTACCTCATTTCTTCTCATCTAGGTTAACAGGAACAGCACTCAACCACCTAACATACAATGCGCCTGCATTTCACTGGGCTCCCAGATGATTTTCCTAATTACCTTTCCAATTCATTTAATCTAGTCTAGTATTTAGTCGTATCCGAGCTCGCTTCTTGGCTGCAAACTTTTCCTATTAGTCTATTGAGTGATTAGGTCTCAGCTACAATTTCACAATCATCCCCACCCAAACTTCTTACCTTCTTCAAAGGCTGCTCCAGCGAGTTGCACATTGGATTGCTTTTATCCGAACTGATGCTAACAACTCTCTTATTCCCAGAAGCACATTGTGAAGTAGCTTCCCTATTCATGTTCACAGTATCTGAATGCGCTACATCTAATGGTTTCACAGAACCAGAAGGACCCAAGCTACCAGCTCTTTTCCAATCAAACTCGTAACGCTTTTCTTTATCTGAAAGCACATTATATGCTTTTTCGATGAGCCCCAAAGATGATTGAATTTCCGGAAACTTGTTCTTAATGGGTTCCAAAGTTCTGATCAGTTCTGTATACTGAAACTCTATGTCGGACTCACTGGCTGTCTTGTTAGTCTGGAGAACCGAATACCAATCAATTCCACTCCCTTGTAACTGATCTTCAGCTGCACATACTATGTCACATACTTTTATCAACTCATCAATATAATCAAGTCCAGGATATGCTGTCCGTGCTTCGATTAACTTTTTCCTAGCACCAACATAATCATTTTGCTTCATCAGAATTAATGCAGTCGATCTTCGCCTAGCTGCTCCTCCCTCAACTCTGCCCCATTTTTTCTTAGAACAGTTGGGCAATGTATCAATAATCTGGTAAACATTTCTAAACATTTGGTCAACACCAGTGACGGTGTTTTCGCGTTCTACAGCTCTATGATGCTTGGCAGCAGTCACAGCAATAGCTGGTGGTTGATTTGGAGATATACTCTCAAAAGGAACATGAAATACTGGATCTGGTTCAGCTGAAATGCCATCAACAGGAGTATCATCAACGGGAACCACAGCTTCTGATATGGTTGTACTACTGGCTGCAGGCATGTTGCACACATCTTGATGAATAACAAAAACATCCGCTGTGGTTGAATTCTCATGGAATTTGACCATACGTTTCAAATCTCTATCATTAAAAATCGTAATCAGTGTTTTCCCATGACCTGCAAGAATATATTTGATAGTCACAGTCTCAGGACTATAATTCCACATTCCAGCAAGCTCCAACTTGAAATCATCAAACTTAGTTTCGTTATCAATGTCGACTGCATGAGCATCTTCACCATTAATGTATGACAATGAACCATCTTTATTTTTCACAAACTCACCCCCAGATTGACATATAGTTATAAGTTTCTTCTGATCCCCCATTACCTACACAGTGTACACACAAAATCAAAAAATTGAAATTTCCACATATATTTTTCAAAATTCCAATTCACAGGGGAAATCTGCGTTAGCAATGATCCATTTTGGAAAATATAAGACTTTGAGAAGCCCCATTTTCCAAAATTCCAATCACAGGGAAATATACGTTAGCAATGACGAAAATTCAAGATTTTGAGAAGCCCCATTTTCCCAAAATTCCAATTCACAGGGTAAATCTGTAGCAAATTCAAAATGTTGCCCCATTTTGCAAAAGTACAATACCCAGCGAAAAGAATTTCCAAAAACCCTAAAATTAACGATTGTAAACCCCTTCAAAATATAAGCTCAGTAGTAATTGATGGAAGAATTGCCAAGAAAAAAAAAGAAAAAAAAGTGAGAAGGAGAGACTTACTGAAATATGAAGTGTAAGAAGGGAGAAGAAGAGCCAGGAGCAGCAGCAAAGATGGGAATGTTTTTGCCTTACTTGTCCCTCCCCCCGGCCATGAGCACGAGGCTATGCCATTAATAGATCAGTTCTGCTATAAACGTAGTTTTAGAATTGTTAGGGCAAAGATTCAAACCCTGTCAGGGCTTTTCAGAGAGGGACTCAGGGACTTAATCAGGATTTTCTATGACTAAGGGCTTGGTTAGGGGGTTACCTAAGGTAAGAAAATGTCAAATTATCCTTCCATCCAGTAAAACCCAATCTATAAAAACCTACTTCAAAATCATTTTGTCTTCTCCTCTCCTTTCTTCTCGTAACCATGGTTGTGAAAATCGATTCGAATTCAAATTTTCTGAAATAAATTTAAGTTGTTTGTTAGAATCGTTTTTTCCAGAATCGTACTTTGGCTGATTTTGACTATGATTTTTGATTTAGTCAGACAAGAAATTTCTACTGAAAATATGAAATTAAGACATGAATAGAGATTCGAACTTGGGTTCCCCTGTTCGTTGTAGTGTACCCTTTACGACTGTACCAATTTGGTTGTTGCTGTTAATATTCAACTTGTTTTATATATAGAGTACTTATACATAAAAGATCAAAGTCTTAATATTGTTCCATTTAAATCGGTGAAATTTAGAGGTACATAGTAGCGATTCAACAATCAACCACGAATCTTCGATTTATGATTTAACATATGATTCGATTCTAAAAATTGAAATACGATTCGCTCCACGATTCACGATTTCACAACCTTGCTCGTACCCTTTCCTTTTTTTTGTTTCATCAAAACATTTTATTGTCCTCGACTATTAGGCTGTTCGAGAAACTTATAATTGTCGATTAAAATCTATATTATAGATGCAGAAGAAGAACGTTGATAAAGATTGCAGTGCGATAATCAACAGAAACCTCCAATCATTCAACAGTATAGTTAAACAAACCAAGAACAAAAATTTCGAACTCCTCGTCAAGAAGATAGATTATGCGGCATGGTTTATGTGAGGTAAGTTTTGACAAACCCACTTTTTATTTGTTGCTTTTTGTTTGAAATAGGTTTGATAAATTAGTAATAAAAATAGGTTGCAGAATCAGTTACGATTGAGAGTGACTCATTTCTTAATAGTAAATCCATTCTCAGAATATTCTTAGGCTAGGAAATAATGAACTCCTAGCCATAAATGTGTTTTCCCATTTTAATTGCACGTGCGTTTACAGTTTGGTTTTGTATCCGTAATCAATTTACGGTAGGCTTTGTTTCAAAAACCTCATTATAAAAAATCCTTAAACTATAGTATTCTTCCAAGTACTTTTACGACAAGTTTTTAGTGTTAACAAATCAACAATATATAATTTAGGTTTACAGTTGGGTAATTTTGTTTTCATTATATATACTTAACCTTAATAAATCTTGGAAATTGGAACTACAAATTTTTGTCCAAGAACTTTTACGTTTAAGTTCGATTTATAACATAAAACTTAAGTTTTCTTACGATTGGGTTTGTTGTTTCAGAAACCTACTCGTTATTATAATTTTCAATTTGTAGGTGTTCCATTTTTTGAAATTACCAAACCTAAATCGATCAGTTTTATTGCTCATATGTTGTAGGGAATCCAGATAGGGAAAATCCTAAGAACAGGAGAGGGACTAAAATAAATAAGATTGATCTCACGTCTACCGGTCGCCATGATATACATTATAGAGTTATGAACAAGAATGAAAAGAATAAGAAGGTTGTGGCGGAGGAAAACCTATTACCACTTCTGGTTAGTGAAGCAATTCAATCTAAATCCAGAGAAGAATCAGAAGAAAAGACTAAACAAGACATGGAAGATACTGTGTTTGAAGAGATGATGATGAAGAAGAGATAGAAAATGATCATGAAGAATATTGTACCTTCATGCAAGAAATAAATATTGTTGTTGCTTCAGCTCAAGTTAACAAAAAAAACTCGAGAAAGAAACCTTCACTGAGAGGCAAGCATATTCCTAAAGGAAGATATTTCCTAAGAAGAAGAATGGTGGACTCTGGGGCGAGGCTACAAATAGGTCTGCAAACTTATTAGAGCATAAAAACATTCCTGAGATGCTGAAGTCTGTGAGACGCATGTAATAATATAAAATATTCAATTTATTTCTTATATGGTATGATTTTGTTTAAAAAATTTTGTTTACTTCCATTCTAAGATTATAAACTAGCGATAAAAAAATTAAAACATCACAAGGCGAGTTATTGGCCACTTGGTCAAAAATATTTTGTTTTTCATACTCTAGCAATAAATACAGGGAAATGGCCTGGAATTTAGTATGATAATGTTGTTGTCACTGCCTCCAGGGAACAATATTGGCATGAAACTGATATGTTTCATCTATCATTCGGTGAGATGATGGTGACAACCGGGCAATGTCAAGCAAATTCTGGACTTAGAAGTTGAAGGAAAAGCTATGTCTGAAGGTTTTGGCAACAATATGACTTGGACTTTTTTCATACTCTTGTTAATTAAAGACGCAATAGGGTGGGAAAGTCACGAAACCTAAAAATAGTTCAGATGGATGCTGGAGATAAACCAGGGGAAGCAAGAAAGGATTCAGGTATACCTATCACTAAAAAGATATTGTTGGCTAATTTAAGGACCAAATTTGGAGGGACGGCCAATAAGGAACGAGAAGGATGAAAAGAAGAGGGTACCCAAATACACCATAATATTTTTGTTTCAACCTATAAGTCCTCTTACCAAGTGCGATCGTCTATGGACAAAGTCGAGACAATACAAAAACTTCGGTATTCACACTTTGTGTGATTGTCTATGATACGAGATCGAGACAATACGACCACCAAAGTGTGATACTTGATAATAGGTTCGGAATTAACCAAACTCTATAGGATCCATATCAAATATAACATAGTTAATGTAAAGTGCAATTTAATTTAAATTATATAAACAAATATAATTGCGGAAATAAATCACACAACATGATTTTGTTAACGAGGAAAACTGCAAGTGCAGAAAAACCCCGGGATCTAGTCCAGAATTGAATACTCTCATAATTAAGCCAATATAAAATACCTAAACCAACTTCATATACTTGAGACCAAGAAAATACCCTAGTTCACTTAGTTTCCTCGGTATTCCTGCGCTTCCGACTTCGATGGTCACGCACTGTTACAATTCCTTTGGATTGTATTTCACACAACAAAGGAACAACGAAAATATGTTTGGTAACAACTATATTGATTCTTTCAAGATAAAGATATCTCAAGTCATATGAAAAGGCTCATCCATTTAAATTCAATTCTAGTTGGATCCCAGACGATCAAGGTTTGTGCACACACAAAGATATGAGAACTAATAAGAAATCTTCTTCATCTTCAAATCTTCTTTAATCTTCAATAATAACCTGCACATTACCACTTGAATCTCTTGTGATCAATCACACACAGAACGGAGTCTGTTAACAATGGGTACAAGATATCTTTGAATATAACAACAGTTCTAAAGATCTCGTCGATACTTCGATCTAGTATGAGTGAATATTATATCAGAAGAGAAGATTCTCAAGAATAAACACACTAGGTTCAATCAAAGTTTCAACAACCTTTAGTCAATCAAATCAATCGAAAACTAATAACACTGCAACTATCTAGTTTCCCACCAACAGTACTCGTATAGCTTTTTGATCCCACATAAGTATTTAAACGAGCGGTCGTAAGAGATTTTACCTAATTAGGATACTTTCCTCTTCGAATAGACGGCTCCACCAGAAAGAACAAGAAATGAAGTTTGCATGGATCTTAGGATAGTTTTGTTAGAAATGTAAACTGAGGTATTTATAGACCAAGGATGTTTGGACATCATGGAATTTCCAAAAAAAAAAATATTCTCAAGATTTGCAATGAATTGAAAAATTCGATTTTCCTAATTCCGATTAATGCTTGTCAAAATTTGCGAAATCTCTCAATAGAAAATATCCAATTAGTAAATGCACATTGCTAATTTTTATTATCTAGATATATACATTTAATTGATGGTAATTAAAGCACATAAAACTAAAAACGTTAATTAAAAGATTCTCAATTTATTTCGGCACATGATCTCCTTGAATATTAAGGAATATCTTTGAAAAATAAAAGATAAGAGCTATTGTACGTGTTCAAAGTATGTTGACATCTTTTCACTGTAAATCCTTATTCATATTTACATGGATTTACTTTCTTGGAATCGGTCATACAACACTTACAGACAAGTTTAGAATTAGTTTCCCTGTATTCCAAGAAAACTATGTGATTGATCAAATAAAAAATCACATACATTGGTTCAATCGGTTCTACCAATCACTAGGATCGGTTATACCTTAATATGAAAGTACTTGTGATAGGTCACACAAGTAACAAGGATCGGTTACATCAGTTACCAGGACCGGTTACCAATTACAAGGATCGATCATACTCTGTGATCGGTCATACCAATTACTATGATCGATTACACCAATTACTAGGATCAGTCATACCATTACAAATACTGATCATACCATCTTATGGTGATTACTTAGGATCGGTTACACTTATTAATAAAACCAGTCATACCAAATCATAAGTCAGGCATTGTGATTAGTTATACCAAGATACATAACATAGTTACGATCGGTTCTACCATCTCACATATATTGGTCATCCAAAGATTTGGAATGAATAGCCGGACCAATAAGCCTAATGATTCCCCTTACGATTCACGAAACAAGATCATGAATGTATTTCCTTTAAACGAATGTAAAACATTGTTTCCTAGGATGAAATCTTTACCATAACTCATTCACATAATCATAAAAGTATATACAAGATTATGTCGATGTCATATCTACGAAGTTCAAAAGATAAGCGTTATACTTCGTAGTCTAATTCCCTAATACTATGATCATACAACTATGACCATGTTGCATCACTAGAGTATTATACAATATGTACAGTATATACATCTTCGCAGTTACGTTTTCAATATAGCACGACTTGAAAGATACGTTAGGAATGAAACAGTTCAAGTCAATATTACTAACCTCAAGTGGAAGGATGATGTCATCATTGTAGTTCACTACTTCTTCACTTTCTTCAGGTCTTCGGAGTAATACTTGTGTGTCTCAACATTCCTAGACTTTCTAGTCTAACCTATACGAAGTTTGTAACACCCCGAGTTACGGAACAAGGTCGAACCCGTGTGGAGATCCGAACTCAAAGCGTTACGGGCCGGAACGAGACTTATGCATATATTTATTCTTGCTATAATTTACTTTTATACCAAACATGATTGAAACTTTTACACATTAATTAAAGCATATAAAATACATTAAACATCGTTCAAAACATTTTCAACTAAACTTTTTTTTTAATTCAATTTACGCTTCAAACAATATAAGAAACAATGCAGTCATTAAGCTATTCATTTCTAGCTTCCACTTCCAACTTCTATAAATCTACAAGGAATGTCAATTGGGGTGAGATGACAGCTCAATGGAATGCATTCCCTTTCTCAAAATATATCAAAACATGTCAATCAATCAAACAAAATGTGTCCGACAAGAGTATATGGTGCACCTTCAAGGATTTAATTATATTTATGTTCATCAACTATACTCACAATCTATCAACTCCTCTTAAATGCACGAGTATCCTTGGTTCGTGCCCCGTTGATGGTATTTTTCAATGATGTTGCAGTAGATGATTCGTTGAAGACTTGTGAAAGCAATAGTTTTAGACTTAATGAAACTTAAAAATAAACAAAACTTAATTCAAAATTTGATTTCAAGATTTAAAACTAGACCAAGACTCTGGATTCCACTATTCCTTTAACTAATTGGTTGATAAAAAAGTATTTCAAGAATTATTATTAATCTCTTCTTCACAGTAACACACTAATAATCTGTAAGGTTCCCAAACATTAAATATTGTAATCCCTAAGCATGATTTATTAAAGAAATATTTATGAGCATAAGACATCAAATTGATTCACAACTAATTAAGAAAACTATTTTCATCTCATAAAACACACAATTATAATGATCTTAGTGGATTAAATTAAATTAATAATAATTAAAATCATAAAACGAAATTACCAATCAAGCATAAGTGAATAGTTTCCTCTGTCGCCTTGGTCACGTGAGAATTAACTCATCATGTTTGAAACACGCTCAAATTTTAATTTCATTTCTCAAAGTGTTTACAAATAATGAATTGGGAGTAAAAATGATTAAACTGGATTTGTAACAATTATTTTTGTTACAAATCAAACTGTTACATAGAACGATATAAATGAAGTGTCGTTGGCACTGTAGCACAACGACTGTCTCCTAGGGTCTAATGTTCTTCACAGCAGCAGAAATGATGATTCTCTACAACTTGAATTTCTTGGCTCTGTAATGTCATAAACTCTCCCAAACTCTCAGTCCTTTTTTTTTGTGATCCCAGCGGCCTATATATACCCATTTGGATTGAGAATAAGTCCCCATAACTCCAAATAATCTCGGCAGTCAATAAAATATTTTTCATGCAAGATACGGGAATTTCTTCCCTGTTTTATATCTTCACGCGTTTTTGTGCAGCTGACACACTCCAAACTGTATGAAACACGTACCAGAAGCATCTAAATTATTTGATGTCTCATGCAAACCCCTAGTTAGCACATAAAATCACGTGGATGTCTCATCGGAACTTCCTTCTTCTCCGTGTTATCGGAAATAATGAATATCTCGAATCTGATTTAGTTACCATTCCTGTTTAGTGACATTGGGATGGACCCAACCCAAAACCAACAGAAAATCCCGAGAAAATCTGATGCAAACCAAATCCAAGGATTAAGTTGTTGCAGCTTTTCTTTCCCACCAAAAACAGTTGCTCAAACCGTGAAGAAGAAGGTCTCCCCCTAGCCAGAGTAGGGGTGCTGATAGCACTGGGGTGCAAATAGTAAAGAAGGTGCCCCTTATCCAAAACTGGGGTCCATTTAGAAGCTGTCCTCCGGGGTGGCTTTTATCAACTTTTCAAGCCGATTTTTCCAAAAATGTTTATTTCTCAAAAATACCTACAAACACGCAAAACACCATAGTAAGTACAAAATCGAGTACCAACAATACAGACATTGAGGACAATTCAGACACAAAAAATGTGTCTATCAAATACCCCCAAACTTATTATTTTCTAGTCCTCGAGCAAAACTAATCTAGAAAATAAAATCCTAACTCACTGTCGCAGGCATCACGGCTACACTTAGCACGTGCAACAAGCCGTTAAACCGCTAGGTGGCCCTAGCGGCCGAGTGTTGTCTCGGGAGGGTTTACAAGAGCTGTACCCACAAAACCTTTACTCTAGACCCTATCTATCTACGCAGAACCTTGAAAGGCACTAAAGAATCTCCTTGGTTGGCATATTCTCATTGACTACAAGAGGAAGTACCCTGATGCGAAATTCCAATTGTTGTACACGAGTTTGCACTCAAGCATACTAAAATTCATATATAAGTGACACAACTCTACTCATATAGTTTCTGGACGTCATAACCGGAGTCAACCAATCACATGGAAAGATTAAGAAGATGGATGTAGAAAAAAACGTAGATGGTTTTGATGTTGACTAAGGTGAACGGTGTTTCCCATATCTGTCTGAAGGCCACTACTAGGATGAACCTATCCTAATAGACTGAGATACCGGTCTGACTAATACCAACACAGGTGCCATATACAAGGGGACCAGCGGGTGATAAACCTAACTCTAGGTCAACACAACTGACATATACAAGGGCACCAATGGTCGACTTTATTGAATTTATTCCGATTGGTCTGATGGTCTGGTCTCAACTTTTTTTTTTTTGTATCTCAGTCACTCTATTTCACCCTAGCAATGGTAACAACTTGAATCGTGTACCCCACCAAATCACTTAGAAGCATATTTAAAAGAAAAGAAAATAAAAACAGAAGTGAAAAGGATTCAACGAGATATGGCGAAACTACCATGTTTTTTCTTCTAATACCTGAGCTCTGTGCTTTTATGAATAGACTATATAGATGTTACCATCTAATCAGATTGGTTCCTCAGCTCCTACAACCAAGATGTTTCCATCCACTTAGATTGGTTAGTGCCAACCTTAATAAGCATAAATTTCTAGGCTCTGGAGTTTATTTATTGCAACTGAAAGCTAACAAAAATTTTCTTCCCCACCCCAATCTTAAATATAACATTGTCCTCAATGTTTCTAATGAAAGAGCAATACCAAAAAGTAAAGTAACATGATAAATCAGTAAAGAGAGAAGTCGGAAAGATAGTACCTGGGTGAAGAAAAAAATCAAAAACTAATATACAACATACAATCGCCTCGATGGTCAATCAAGGGTAAACAGGTTCCTCCAGAGGGACCTCCTCAACATCACCTGTAGGAAAGGGCTCTAAAAAGGGTTTCAATCTCTGACCGTTAACCTTTGAAGAACTACTACCATCCGGTGTATCGATCTCAACAGCTCCATGAGGAAAGACAGTGCGAACAATAAAAGGACCCGTCCACCGAGAACGTAACTTCCCAGGGAAAAGATGCAAGTGGGTATCATACAGAAGAACTTTTTTACCTGGAGAAAATGACTTTCTTAAAATATTTCTATCATGCACAAGTTTCATTTTGTTCTTGTACTCCTTAGCATTGTCGTATGCATCTCTACGAATCTCTTCCAACTCATTGAGCTGGAGTTTTCTATGGGCTCCTGCCTTGTCAAGTGAAAAATTTAGCTGCTTAACAACCTAATATGCTCTATGTTCTAACTCAAAAGGTAAGTGACATGCCTTTCCATACACAAGTCGATAAGGTGACATTCCAATGGGGGTCTTAAACGTAGTACGGTAAGCCCATAAGGCATCAGTAAGCCTAGATGACCAGTCTTTCCGATTAAGATTAACTGTTTTCTCTAATATACGTTTTATCTCCCTATTGGAAACCTCTACTTGACCACTAGTATGTGGATGATACGGGGTAGATACCTTATGTGTAATACCATATTTCTTCATAAAAAGCCTAAAAGGTCCATTACAAAAGTGCGACCCTCCATCACTAATTATAGCTCTCGGTGTACCAAAACGTGTAAGTATATTATATTTCAAGAACTCAATCACAACCCTATGGTCATTGGTTTTACACGCAACCGCCTCAATCTACTTAGAGACATAGTCTACAACAAAAAGGATGTATAGGTAACCAAAATAATTAGGAAACGGACCCATAAAGTCAATACCCCACACATCAAAGACCTCAACAACTAAAATAGGGTTCAAGGGCATCATGTTCATACGGGAAATGGTTCCTAACTTCTGGCAACGCTCACAAGTAACACAGTAACTGTGGGAGTCTTTAAACAACGAAGTCCAATAGAATCCACACTGCAATATCTTAGCAGCAGTCTTCTTAGCACTAAAGTGACCCCCACATGCATGATCATGACAAAAGAAAATAATACTGGACTAGTCACTCTCAAGCATACATCTCCTAATAATCCCAAAAGAAGTGCTTAACCTCGGCTAAAAATCTAGAACGATCTTGTTTACCCCAATGTTGGGGCATTCGACCAGTAACAAGATAGTTCACTATATTCGCATACCAAGGTAATTGGATAATAAAGAACAGTTGTTCATCAGGAAAGCTATCCCTTATAGGAAGGGAATCATTAGGGGAATCAGCAACTAGCCTAGACAAGTGGTCTGCTACTACATTTTTTCACCCTTTTTGTCTCTAATGTCTGGAGAAAACTCCTGCAACAAAAGGATCCACCTAATCAATCTAGGTTTCGTATCCTTCTTAGACAAAAGATATTTCAAAGCAGCATGATCAGTATATATTACGACCTTACAACCTAAGAGATAGGGTCTAAACTTGTCCAAGGCAAACACAATGGACAACAGTTCATTCTCTGTAGTGGTATAGTTCAATTGTGTATCATTCAGAGTTTTGCTAGCATAGTAAATCACATGAAGTAATTTGTTTTCTCGCTGACCTATCACAACACCAATAGCATAATCTGAAGCATCACACATGATCTCAAAGGGTAGGTTCCAGTTGGGTGCCTGGACTATGGGGGCGATAGTGAGTAAAGTCTTAAGATTCTCAAAAGCCTCTAAATAAGCATTATCAAAGATAAACTTAACATCTTTTGCAAGCAAATTGCAAAAAGGTCTAAAAATCAAGCTAAAATCCTTAATGAATCGACGATAAAAACCTGCATGCCCTAAGAATGACCTAATATCTCTTACGGTTTTTGGGACCTGTAAAGTCTTAATAAGGTCAACTTTGGCTTTATTTACCTCTATACCCTTAGAAGATACAATATGCCCTAAAACAGTTCCTGAACGAACCATAAAGTGACATTTCTCCCAATTAAGCACTAAATTCTTTTCCTTACACCTAGTCAACACTAATGACAAATGATGCAAGCACTCATCGAAAGACGAACCAAACACTGGAAAATCATCCATAAAGACCTATAAGAACCTTTCTACCATGTCAGAAAATATGCTCATCATACAGCACTGAAAAGTTGCAGGGGCATTACATAGCCCGAAAGGCATGCGTCTATACGCAAAGGTACCAAAGGGACAGGTAAAAGTGATTTTCTCTTGGTCTTATGGGGCAATAACAATCTTATTATAACCGGAGTAGCCGTCTAAAAAGCAGTAATGACTATGTCCAACTAATCTCTCTAGCATCTGGTCGATGAAAGGAAGGGTAAAGTGGTCCTTCCTAGTGACCTTGTTCAATTTCCTATAGTCAATACAAACACGCCAACCCGTGGTCACTCGGGTTGGGATTAATTCATTGTTATAATTCTGGACTACAGTTATACCGTATTTCTTGGGAACAACCTTAATGGGGATAACCCACTTACTGTCTGAAATAGGGTAGATAATGCCTGCATCTAACAACTTAAGAACCTCGGTTCGAACTACTTCTTTCATATTAGGGTTTAGTCGACGTTGCATCTCCCTAGAAGGTTTGGTGTCTTTCTCTAAATAAATTTGATGCATACAAATTGTAGGACTTATACCCTTAATGTATGTTATGGTCCACCCTAAAGCTTCCTTGTTGTTTTGAAGGACGGTTACTAGCCTACTTTCCTGATCACTATCCAAGTCGGAAGCAAGAATCACAGGTAAAGTCTCAGACGAGCCTAAAAACACATACTTCAGGGTATTTGGCAATGGTTTTAGGTCCAACTTAGGAGGCTCTTCTAATGAAGGAACTAGGGTAGACTTAGAAACTGGTAGTGGTTCGAACTTAGGTTTCCATCCATTACTAGTATCTAATAAAGGGGCCGAATCTAACAAAGCATTCACCTCTTTAATCACATTATCATCATCAAAATCAATCCCAAAGTGAGCTAGGCATTTCTCTAATGGATCTTCTAACAAAGTGTTTGGTAATGACTCCTCGACTAATGTTCCTATCATGTTTACCTTTTCTATGTTCGAGTCATCTAGTTCAGAGGGTAGCTTACTAATATTAAAAATGTTCAGCTTAATAGTCATGTTACTAAAAGACAAATTCATAATGCCATTTCGACAGTTAATGATCGCATTGGATGTAGCTAAAAACAGGCGACCTAAAATTACCGGTATCTGTTTCTCTGGGTCAGGTACAGGTTGGGTATCTAGGATAACAAAATCCACTGGATAAATAAACTTGCTGACCTCTATAAGAACATCCTTGATCACACCACGAGGAATTTTAACGGACCTATCAGCTAACGGAAGTGTCATCTGGGTAGGTTTCATCTCACAAGTCCTAGCTTAAGGTACACATGATATGGTAGTAAGTTCACACTGGCTCTTAAGTCAAGCAACGCTTTCTCAACACGGTATTTACCTATTGTGAAAGAAATGGTAGGGGACCCTGAGTCTTTATACTTAGGAGTAGTGGTATTCTGAATAATATAACTCACATGACTAGCTAGAAAGGCTTTCTTCTGGACACTATGCTTTCGCTTTCGCGTACACATATCCTTAAGAAACTTGACATAAGCGGGAATATGCTTAATTACATCTAATATGGAAGATTGATAGTTACCTGCTTAAAAACCTCCAATATATCATTAAAGTTGGACTCCCTCTTAGTTGGAACTAGCAGCTGTGGGAATGGGGCTCTAGGAACAAAGCCGGACTCATTAGGACCCTTATTGGTCTCTTTAGAGACTCTATCAATCTCTTCATTTTCTGGCTCAGAAGGGTGAACTACAACATGTTCACTTTCAGGCATGGCGACCTTATTGTCAACTTTCTTTCCACTCCTAAGGGTTGTAATAGAATTCACATGATTGTACGATTTCTCTCCTTTGGGATTAGGATTAGTATGACTAGGGAACCTTCCATCTTCTCTCTCACTTATAAACTTAGCTATTTAGCCGACTTGAAGTTCTAATTTAGCAATAGTATGGGAATTATTCTTCAAATTCTGCCTGGTTTCTTGTTGAAAGCTAAGGTGGTTATTTGATAACAAATCATGGTTCTTTGCTAACATAATAAGAGTTTCTTCTAAGTTAGAGATCTTTTTCTCAGAAGGGTTCTGAAACTGGGTTGGACTTGAAGAGTTCTTAGTATAACCAAAACCTGGGGGAGGATGAGAATTACTAGACTGACCTTGATTCTGGCCCTTAGACCAAGATAAATTAGGATGGTTTCTCCAACCAGGGTTGTAGGTCTCTAAGTATGGGTCAAACTTCTGACGATTTTCAAACCTAGAGTTGTTATAGATAGCATGGGCTTGCTCTTCACTAACCTGACCTTCCCAAAACGAGTTATCGGGTTCTATTCCACAACTAGAGACTTGAGAGACTCTAATTCTATCATTAGGTTCAACAAGGGACCTATTTTTAGACCGACCCATTTCCAAAACTTCTAACCTTCTAGACAAAGCAGCAAAATTAGCATCTGATGCAAAACTCGTATCTACCACATTGGTGCTACTTCAATTAACCAAAAGTCTTTTAGGGGGTTCAACACAAGGCTTCCACAGTTGGGATTTTTCAATTACATCTTCTAAGAAGGGAAATGCTTCATCAACCTTTTTACTCGTGAACATACCAGCGCACATAGACTCGACTATGGCTTTGGTCGAATAGTCTAAACCGTCATAAAGAATTTCAACTAGTTTCATTTTCTCGAACCCATGGTGAGGACATTGCGAAAAAAGATCATTAAATCTCTCTAAAAACCTATAAAGAGATTCTCCTTCTTGTTTCACACTGGAACTAATTTTCTGCCTAAAAGATGCGGTTCTATGCTTAGGGAAAAACTTTGAGTAGAAAGCAGCAGTAAGTTCGTCCCATGTTTCTATAGACCCAGATGGTAGGTTATTCAGCTAGGACATGGCTTTAGCTCTTGAGAAAAAGGGGAACATCCTAAGTTTCAAGACTTCATCACTAAGGTCTTTAATATTAATTGTTCCACAAACTTCTTCAAAGTCCCTAACATGAAAGTAAGGGTTTTCATCGTCTTTTCCTAAGAATATAGGGACCATCTGAAGGATACAAGGTTTCAACTCATAATCAGCCGTAGAGGCTGGAAATTTAATGCACGATGCTCGGTTGGTCCTAGTTGGGTACATGTAATCTTTCAAAGTAGCCATTGCTGGCACAACTGAAGTACTAGGGGTATTTTCCTCACGAAGAGACAGATTCTCAAAACTGAAGTTTCCAAAAACGAGGCTCTCAAAAGAAGAGTCTTCGAGCTCCCCTCTTCCACAAGAAGAACTACTAGGTTTTCACTAATCAATCGACCTAGATTGTCTCTTTTCCAAGCCTTCTCTCTAATAACCTTGGGCATACACTAGAAAAAACAAAATTAAAAAAGAAAAATCCTAAAAGGAAGGGAAGTTCTATGCAAACACAAACAAGGTTGACTCCACCACAACAAACCTACTGATTTCTAGCAAACAAAAAGCATGATGGCTCCACTTAGATTGTTTCTAGACCAGCTTCTATTCCTCCAAGAGGAAACTAGGTACAATTTTATCAAACCTCGTAGGACAATCCGAATAAAGTAAGTCGAAGAGAAGTGAGAAAAGCTCTGAGGAGCTTTGATACCCCCACCTCTTTGGCAACGTTTCCCTAGGTTATAAGGCAGCTCTAATCAACTTTCAGTAATCTTCCTGAACTTTGAGCTAGGCTAACAAAATACCCAATACGATCCTTTTGAACGACTTTCCTATAATCTCGTTACCCTATCCGTCTCGTTCTATTCAGTATTTTAGGCTTGGGTTCGCGTTAGGTATCGTTTTCCTAAAGCGGGCAACAAGAGAACGGTGATGAAATCCGACCCTTATCTTGTATGGCCAGTCCTTTCCCTTTGCTAGAAAATTAAACCATTTTCAGTCCTCAACATATAAGCACAAGGAGGAAGACAGTAAACCCGCTGACAGGGGATTCACGGGTGTTTCGATAAACTTACCTCCCGTACCAAACGGGGGATGCACCGTTGTAGTCGATTCGAGCCACAACTCCTATGTCATGTATGAACCCGAGGAGCCGAGGCAATATCGTAATTGCCGTCATTCTCTATAAACAATTTAATATTTAATATACTACCCTTCCGTAGGGTTTAAAAAATAAAAGAATGTCCAAATGTCCAAGTACAAAGTCCAAAAAGGAAAGTGCAAAAATAAAAAGAAAATTACAAAAATAGAGAATATCCTAATACAATTTCTAAAAACTAACAATAATCTAAAAGATAAAAACAAAATCTAATAAAAATTTCCCTCTTTTAGTTTTTTTTTAATTTCTTCGTTCTTTTCGCTTTGTTCTTAACTCCAAATCTTTAAGTATTAATTACCAAAAGATTTGGCAAATTTTTCTTTTGCTCCAAATTCCAAATTCTGTAGTAAAAAGACAAAAATCCAAAAACGTAAAGTAGAACAAATAAATAAAAACCTAAAAAAAATAAATCTAAAAACTCTAGCCTAAAGACAAATCCGCGTCGGTGGCGCCAAAAATTAATGGTATTTTCAATGATGTTGTAGTAGATGATTCGTTCAAAACTTGTGAAAGCAATAGTTTTAGACTTAATGAAACTTAAAAATAAACAAAACTTAATTCAAAATTTGATATCAAGATATTAAAACTAGACCAAGACTCTGGATTCCATAATTTCTTTAACTAATTGGTTGATAAAAAAATATTTCAAGAATTATTATTAAGCTCTTCTTCACATCAACACTCTAATAATCTGTAAGGTTACCAAACATTAAATTGTAATCCCTAAGCATGAATTATCAAAGAAATATTTCTGAGCATAAGACATCAAATTGATTCACAACTAATTAAGAAAACCATTTTCATCTCATAAAACACACAATTACAATGACCTTAGTGGATTAAATTAAATTAATAATAATTGAAATTATAAAAGGAAATTACCAATCAAGCATAAGTGAATAGTTTCCTCCGTTGCCTTGGTCACGTGAGAATTAGCTCATCATCATGTTGGAAACATGCTCAAATTTTAATTTCATTGCTCAAAGTGTTTAAAAATAATGAATTGGGAGCAAAAATGATTAAACTGGAATTGTAACAATTATTTTTGTTACAAATCAAACTGTTACAAAGAACGATATAAATGAAGTGTCGTTGGCACTGTAGCACAACGACTGTCTCCTAGGGTCTGATGTTCTTCACAACAGCAGAAATGATGAATCTCTGCAACTTGAATTTCTTGGCTCTGTAATGTCACAAACTCTCCCAAACTCTCCGTCCTCCACTTTTGTGATCCCAGCAGCTGATATATACCCATTTGGATTGAGAATAAGTCCCCATAACTCCAAATAATCTCGGCAGTCAATAAAATATTTTTCATGCATGATACGGGAATTTCTTCCCTGTTTTATATCTTCACGCGTTTTTGTGTAGCTGACACACTCCAAACTGTATGAAACACGTACCAGAAGCAGCTAAATTCTTTGCTGGCTCACGCAAACCCCTAGTTAACACATAAAATCACGTGGATGTCTCACCGGAACTTCCTTCTTCTCTGTGTTATAGGAAATAATGAATATCTGAATCTGATTTAGTTACCATTCCTGTTTAGTGATATTATGATGGACCCAACCCAAAACCAACAGAAAATCCCGAGAAAATCTTATGCAAACCAAATCCAAGGATTACGCTGTTGCAGCTTTTCTTTCCCGCCAAAAACAGTTGCTCAAACCGTGAAGAAGAAGGTCTCCCCCTGGCCAGAGTAAGGTTGCCGATAGCACTGGGGTGCAAATAGTAAATAAGGTGCCCTTTAGTAATTGAGTGCCCCTTATCCAAATCTGGGGTCCATTTAGCAGCTGTCTTCCGTGGTGGCTTTTATCAACTTTTCGAGCCGATTTTTCCAAAAATGTTTATTTCCCAAAAATACCTACAAACACGGAAAACACCATAATAAGTACCAAATCGGGTACCAACAATACAAACATTGAGGACAATTCAGACACAAAAAATGTGTCTATCACCCGTCTATCCGTGTATCCTTGGCACGGGACTGCCAACCTCACTTGCACGAGTATCCTTGCGTCGTGCCCCACCTATCCGTGTATCCTCGATATGGGAACCGCCATTCAAACATATATATCCATTCATTTTTAAATTCTCATCTTGTTACACTGAATACGGAACTACCATATTAAGTTATATCGTAATACACCGAATAGCGAACTACCATATTAAGTTGCACGCGCCACACTGAATCAGGCAGAACTGGACGGACAGTACTGCCAACGCCGGGAACCGCCGCCTGCCGCCGCAACCGAACGCCGGCGTCTCTGTCTGCTACAACCTGCCGGAGAAGATGATTGTATCGTTGACGGAGAAGATGACCGTCGCCGGCAGCCACCGGCGACCTGCTGCCGGAGCCGGAGGAGATGAAGATTCTGTCGATGACGTCATGCTGACATCATCGGGTGACGCAATGATGATGCAGTTGACGGCGTCAACTAACGACATTATGGATAACGATATATGCTTAACATTAACGGAATCTTCTGCCGGTAACGGAATATGGTAATAGAATCGGCATCTGCTTCACGATGAGGTATGCTGACGTCAGCGAGCAGAACCTGCTGACTCGGCTTTTGTGTTGACGGAGCGTCCACTGATTGGTCCTCCTTGCGGACGAGGCACTGTTGACGTGGCGCCTGCTTGTCTTTAGTGAGGTATTTTACCTATGGGCTTAGTTAGCCATACTTGGCTATCTAAAGAGTTTACTAGGCCTAATGAACATACTTGGCTAATAAGGGGAGTATTTTGGGCCTAAGTAAGACCATTTTTATTATGAAACCATAATGGTCTCCCATTGTTAGGTCCATATTTTTAGTGTAAAATATTATGCTACAAACATCGCCCCCTCTTAATCCATAACTTGTTATGGGTTAAGAAGTTCGGGTTCCCCTCTGAATTTGCATTTTTCTGGAGTGTTGCATAATTCGCCCCCAAGCGCGTTGTTTGGAGTGTTATGCAACTCGCCCCCAGGGATGTAATGATTGTGTTGGAGTGTTACATATCTCGCCCCAAAATGGTTGAGGTGACATATAACTCACCCCCAATATGTTTTGTGTCATGCTGCTCATGCTCGCGCAAGGGTGCACTTCCCTGCTGCATTATTCTCGCGCATGGAATGAGAAGTTGAGTTTTTCTGCTATCTTGAATTCACGCAGGGGGGCAATCCTACTATTCAAGATACGCGCAGAGTTGAGATGTGTACATTTTCACATGCCTAGACAGGTGAAAATGTTCGCCACATTTGTTGATACCCAAATGATGGCCATACAATTGGAATAGGGTAAAAATGCTTGAACTGTGCATTCACCCTATCTGCGAGGTGTCAGAGACGTTGCTGACAGTAGACTTGAATTGTACTGTTTTTCCATTTAGGACTGACTGCGGATTTGATCGTCCGCAACATCTTTAAACATGAATAATTTCGATAAAGTGTGGAATACCAAAATAATGTTGAATTAAATTTCTGAATAGAAATAGCAAGATAAGTATCTACTGCTTGACAACAGCTGCCTCGTTAAAACCTTTGCGTGGAAAACCCAGTGGGATAAAACCATCATAAAGGAAAAAGAGTGCAGCACAACAGGATTTGGAACTACTCTTAATGATAAAACTTCTTCAAGTGGAACGAATTCCACGGCTTCCATGGCTCACCATCTTGAGTACCGTCGAGGTTCCTTAGGTAGTAAGAGCCACGAGATGTTGGCCTGTCCACTATGTATGGACCTTCCCAGTTTCCTCCAAGCTTCCCACAATTTGGTTCCATTGTGGCGTCTCGAGTCTTCTTCAAGACATATTCCCCTGGCTTGAATGATCGTTCTCTGACTTTACGATCATATCTCAGCTTGATTGTCTGCTGGTATAGGACCAACTGTTGCAAGGCTGCTTCTCTCTGTTCTTCCAGCAACTCTTTATCCAGAGCCAATATGCTGTCGTTTTTCCCAGATTTGACAGCATGAGTTTTGGTAGTCTTGAGATGTACCTCGGTGGGTATGACCGCCTCCGTCCCATAAGACAGTGTAGATTGCGAGAATCCAATGGATATTTTTGAGGTCGTTCGATAGGACCGTAAGACTCCAGGGAATTCTTCTGTCCATTTTCCCTTCGCTTTCTCCAGCCTTTTCTTGAGATTATCCATAATAACGCGGTTGATTGCTTCCGCCTTCCCGTTGCTCTGAGAATAATAAGGAGATGAGAAATTGTGGTGAATATTCAGGTTCTCGCAGAATTCTTTGATCACCATAGAATCAAAATGCTTCCCTTTGTCTGATACTATCGCGTCTGGGATTCCAAATCTGCAGACGATATTCTCCCATATGAACTTTTTCACATCATTTCTGGTAAAATATACCAGTGCTACTGCTTCGACCCATTTGGTGAAATAATCAATAGCGGCTAGTATGAATTTAACGCCTCCAGGAGCTTTGGGAAGTGGTCCGACAATGTATAGTCCCCACATAGAGAATGGCCAGGGACTAAAAACAAGATGCAATTCGTTGGCGGACCTTCTAGAAATCGGGGCGTGCTCTTGGCACGACACGCATTTCTGTGCGTATTCTTTAGCATCTGTCTGCATGTATGTCTAGAAGTATCCCTGGGCAAGTATCTTGTGCGCGAGACTGCGCCCTCCAGAATGGTGCCACATATTCCTTCATGAGCCTCCGCCAATATTTGTTGCCCTTCTTCTGCCGATATGCATCGCAAAAATAGCTCCAAAGCTACAGGTTTGCGGTACAGCTGTCCTTCGATCATTGAATATCTCCAAGCATTCTTCTTCACTTTTGAAGCGAGATACTCATCTTTTGGGAGTTCACTGGTTTTCAAATACCTAATATAAGGTTGACGCCAGTCTGAAGCGTTTTCAGCAAGATTTCCTGAATCATTTATCACTAGATTTTCAACATCCATATTGCTGTCACTGTTTTCAGTATCTCCCTGTGATGATGTAGTAGCCCCCTCGCCCCCACTAGCGTGTTCGAGAGCCAGAACAAAGTGGATGTCGGAGATGCTAGGTAACTCTTGGAAATCCACTACAACAAAACGAGTGGTATCATTTCAACTGCGGAAGAAAGATATGCTAAAGCATCTGCATGCCTGTGTTTCCAGCCGTGGTAGCTGCCCAATAGAGAACTGGTCGAACTCGTTTGCCAGCTCTTTCATACGATTCAAATATAAGGCCATCCTTTCTTCCTTGGCTTTGTAGGTCCCAGAAACTGGTTAACTACTAATATGGAATCAGTTACGAGCTTCACGTTCTTCGCATCTAATTGTTTGACAGCCTTTAAACCGATAATTGCTGCTTCATATTCAGCTTCATTGTTTGATGCTTGAAAACCCAATCTAGTCGCTTTCTCGATCCTCGAGCCTTCGGGAGTAAGGATGACACATCCAACTCCAGCTCCACCAACATTTGATGACCCATCAGTAAATATAATCCATAATGGTTCAGGTGTATCTATCACCATTGCGGAGTCGCCCCCAGTCTGATCGGTGGCTGACTCTATGGGTTTGAACAACTTCTATTCTTCTTCGGTAACTGTTTCTATGTCGTCCACAGGAAAATCTGATAGCAGTGCAGCCAGGGAGTGTCCCTTCTATGCAGTTCTGGTCTCGTACTTGATTTCATACGCCCCCATAAAATTTGACCATATGGCTAGTCGGCTGGAATCATCAGCACGTTCCAGGATTCTCTTCAGCGGGTATTCTGAATAGACAACGATCTGCCTCCCTTGGAAATAAGGTTTGAGGCGACGAGATGCATGGAACAGTGCAAGTGCTATCTTTTCAATCTTTTTGTACTGTGTTTCCACCCCCGTCAAAGATTTACTGACGAAGTAAACAACCTTCTCATGTGGATCCGTAACAAACAGCACTGCACTTACAACGTTCTCGGTTGCATCCAGATAAACCCCATAGGTTGTATAGTTTTTGGACTAACCAAAACTGGAGGAGTTGAAAAATACTGTTTGATCTCATCGAAAGATTTTTCGCACTCATCCGTCCAACCAAAATTCACTGGTTTTTCAACATATCAAAGAATGGTTTGAATCGATCCAAAGAGCGTGAAATGAAACGATTTAAAGATGCTAATCGTCCCGCCAACTTCTGGACCTCCTTCTTCGCTCTTGGGGATGGAATCTCTCTGATGGCTCTGATTTTCTCCGGATTGCCTCGATTCCTCTGTGCGTCATCAAGTATCCAAGGAACTTTCCCGACGACAGCCCGAATAAACACTTTGCTGGATTGAGCTTCATTCGATAGTGCCTCAAGATATCAAATGTATTCTGCAGATCAAGAAAATGCGACTCCTTTTGTTTAGATTTTACTACCATATCGTCGATATACACTTCCATCGTCTTCCCAATCAGATCTTTGAAAATATGGTCTACCAAATGCTGGTAGTTCGCCCCTGCGTTCTTTAGCCCGAACAGCATCACAGTATAGCAGTAAACTCCTCTGTCAGTCACAAACGCGGTATTATTTTGATCTTCCTCGAACAAAGGTATTTGGTTATACCCTGAAAAACTGTCCATGAATGATAGTCTCCCATACACTGAGGTTGCATCCACCAAATCTCTTATCCGTGGCAGCGGGTACGGATCACTCGGACATGCTTTGTTCAAATCAGTAAAATCGATACAGACACGAATTTTACCATTCTTCTTTGGAACGGGTACGATATTAGATATCCAGCGAGGATACTTCACTGGTCGAATAAAGCCTGCTTCCAACAACTTTTCGATTTTTGCAGTAACTCCATTTTTTTTGCTTTGCGCCATATTCCTGATTTTCTGACGAACTGGATGGAACTTCTCATCGATATTTTCTGATGCAACGCGACCTTCGGATCTATCCCAGGCATCTCAGCAAAACTCCATGCGAAAACGTCGGTGTTTGGCCTTAGTAATGTAATCAAACCATCACGTTCGTGTGCAGGAAGATCTGCCCCTACGAACGTTGTTTTGTGCTTCTCATCTCCAATCTGGACCTCGATCAGTTTCTCGACTGTTGGGGGTTCAGCTGCGTCCCTTATATGATTTTGTAGGGAGAGGATTCTGTAATTGTTATTTCTGCTCGACTCGCATGATTTGGTTCCCGCTAACTTCTGACTTCTTGTAATCATCCATTGCACTCTCGTGACACTTGTGGGCGGCCATCTGGTCGCTTCTAACTTTCACGACTCCTGGAGGGGTAATGAACATCAAACATTGATGATATGAGGATGTGACTGCACCGATCTCATGCAGCCAGTCTCGTCCCACGATCGCATTGTAGGGGGCTCCACAATCGAGCAACAAGAAATTGCCTAAAACGGACTTGTCAGCCACTGTTATAGGTATCTTCACTTTTCCAATTGCCTTTGTAACTTTGCCACTGAAATCGATAATTGGATTCTCATCCTCTTCGATCAAGTCGTGTGGGAGATTCATAGAGGAATAAGATCCTGAAAACAGCACGCTCACTGAGCTTCCTGTATCCACTAGAATCCGGTGTACACGAAAGCAGTTATAACGATAGCATCATTGTGTGGAGCATATACACCTATCATGTCTGTTTCAGAGAACTCGATCTTTATGCACCCAAGCTCCCGAATTTCTGCTACATTTCCACTGACAAAATCGATATGATTTGTCAAGTACCATTCTTTTAACTGCCTGAGCTTTCTCCTGGTTTCATCTTCCGATGCCCGCCTGGTCATTGAATGGATCCTGGCATGACTGACATTTATCACATGTGCGTTAATCACATGTGCTGTGCCAAACTGTCCAGGATCTTTCCCAAAATCCTTTTCACGTACTCTTGCCGCTTTCCAGCGTCGATCATTCGCTGGACCTCGATCTGTAAAGAGCGACAATTATCGGTCTTGTGACCATGGTCTTTATGGAACTTGCAGTATTTTCTCCTATCACGTTTATCACGTGTCTATGCTGGCAAAGGATGAGGGGGGCTCAAATATTTTCTGATTTTCTCATACAACTCTGCAAGCTGTATGTTCACCGGTGTCAGCTTCATATCATGATATTTCTGGAATCCATTTTCCATTCGTTCACCTTGGTTCTTCTCTCGGACTTCACCTCGATCATTGTGCTGGCCTCTCGAAAGGTTCTTCGACTTATCTTTCCTCCCAACATTTGGATGATTTGATGATCTGTTAACATATCTCGTCTCTCGATCTTTGCAATCATCCTCCACTCGAGCATATTCTTCCACTTGATCATACAGCCCTTCCAGAGTCTTTGAGGGTCTCTTGACCAAGGAACCGTACACACCTCTTTGATCGTACTGGTACGCCAGCTTGTAAGCTTCGATGACGATTTGATCGTTGGCACCATCTACATATGCTAACTCTTTCTTGAAGCGTCGAGTAAACTATCTGATGCTTTCCTCCTTCCGAATTCCTAGAAGGAACAAATCGTGGCATCCCTTACGATCACGTCTGTTGTACTTGTAGTGGGAGAATAATTCTCCAACCAATTCATGGTAGGCATCGACCGACTGTGCCGGGAGTTTATTGAACCACTTTATTGCTCCTCCATCCAGTGACTGTGGAAGCATTTTGCACATCAACTCATCATTGTGCTGCCACAGAGTCATGGCAGTTTCATAGTGTAAAACATGTTGATTTGGATCACCTATTTTCTCGTCGAACTTTTACAGTTTCGGAACTTGAAAATTCATTGGCGGTTGGAATTCTCTGATATTGAGCTTGAAAGGGGCTCCTGCAGATCGATGCAACCGGTCTATCTTTTCTTCTCTGGACAGTTTTTTCGACATTACTTTCTCGATCATCTTGCAAAGGCGAGCCTATGTTGTTGAGTTTACGTCGCCATCTGAGGAACGGTCTACCTTCCCATAATCTCGGTCCTCTAGAATATGAGATGTAGTTCTCATTTTTTTCCTTTGGTGTCCAGCGGGCTCTCTTCCATCTCTGCCTTGCTCCGAACGAGCATAGTAATCGTGCGAAAATTGTTTCTCATCGTGTCGGTCTCGAACCTCATCTTCATCATTCCTGAGACTTTTGAACCGGTGGAAGTTCTGGCTACACTCTACTGAGTTGCAGTTGGTCGGGTCCCTGCTCACCGAGGTCGTACATGCCTTCGCTTAGGTAGATCTCCAGTGACCAACATATTTTTCTCCGTTCAATCAAGATTGATCACTTCTATGTTTCGGTCTGCAGCTTGCGGGATAACTCGTCTTCCAAGACGTTGCCATACAGACCTACCCCTCTAGTTGTTCAGATTACCAGACCTAGGTCGAGCCTGGTTTTCGCGTTCTAACCTCAGGAGACCGCTCTCCTTCTACAACTCGTTCAACCGATTGAGTAACAGTTCTTCCTCTGTACTAGGAGTCGCGGTGCGGCCATCTTGCAGGTTATGTCGATCGTTATTCCTCCTAGACGGGTTGCCGAGCACATGCCCTCTCTTTCCTCGAACTTGTGGGTTTCCCCCATCAACCTCCATTCCTTCGTTATCGATCACTGGCTGTTTTTCCCTTCTCTGATTCAGACTTGGAGTTCTGTCACGGAAACGATCTCGATCTCGTCCATGATCCAGGGATCTGTTATGAGCATGATTTTGACCCTGCCTATTTCCAATGGGTACTGCTGGAGCTGACTGAACCTCAATTTCGTGCCCTTCATCTTCGTCTCTCCTGTGCTGTTGGGAATCGCTGTCAGAATCGTCCCTTCGTGCGGTCTGTATGATTACTGCGATAACTCGATTTGTTAAAACACGATTATCTTTCCTCGAAACCCTTGGTCGGCGCCAATGTTTGGATGGTAAAATTTCTTCTACCCCAAACACGAATTTGATGATGATTTTGCTGATGATCGATCCGCTGTTTATCCTCCAATTGAATTGAGTAATGAGGGGTACCTGCAAAAAACACTCCAATGGTAAAGTCAGTTTATGATTTTTCACTGGAGCTTTTGTGAAAAGAATTGCATACCTCTTTGGATTGTAAAACCGTCCATTTATATGTTACAAATTTCCGTTTTAGATGCAGGCATGAATTGCAATAACTGGCCCTGCATGCCTCCTGTAGTAACTGTCCCTGCATGCCTCCTTGCCATAACTGACCCTGCATGCCCCCCTGTCGTAACTTGCATTGACTGGTCCTGCATGCTTCCAGAATCTTTCTCATGGATTTATGTAATTAACCAGAATGATGCAAGGGGTTGCCCAAATAAATGAGTACAAATCCCAAACCCAAGAAGGAAGTTTGCCTAAGCCCAAGAAGAATTTTACATAAGCCCACAGTGGGGATAGGAAATCTGCAATGCTAATCAGCATGGGGAGGAATTATCCAAGGGCTACGGAATTAAACTGCATCTTGTTACAGTGAATACAGAACTACCATATTAAGTTATATCATGCTACACCGAATAAGGAACTACCATATTAAGTTGCACGCGCCACACTGAATCAGACAGAATTGGCCGGACGGTACTGCCGCTGCCGGTAACCTCCGCCGCCACAGGGAGCCGCCGCCTGCCGCCGCAACCGAACGCCGCCGTCTCCGGCTGCAGGACTTGGCTGCTGGGTTCGGCCGCCGGCATTGGTCGCCGACTACTGCTGCTGCAACCTTCCAGAGAAGATGAACATCGCCAGCAGCCGCCGGCGACCTGCTGGTGTACCGGAGCCGGAGGAGATGAAGATTCTGTCGATGACGTCATATTGACGTCATCGGGTGACGCAATGCTGATGTAGTTGAAGGCGTCAACTAACGGCGTTAGGGATAACGGTATATGCTTAACATTAACGAAATCTTCTGATGGTAACGGAATATGCTAACAGAATCAGCACCTGATGACATCACGATGATGTATGCTGACGTCAGCGAGTAGAACCTGCTGACTCGACTTTTGTGCTGACGAAGCATCCACTGATTGGTCCTCCTTGCTGACGAGGCACTGTTGACGTGGCGCCTACTTGTCTTTAGTAAGATATTTTACCTATGGTCTTAGTTAGCCATACTTGGCTATCTAAAGGAGTTTACTAGGCCCAATGAACATACTTGGTTAATAAGTGGAGTATTTTGGGCCTAAGTAAGACCATTTTTATTATGAAACCATAATGGTCTCCCATTGTTAGGTTCATCTTCTTAGTGTAAAATATTATGGTACAAACATCGCATTACCGTAGCACGAGTATCCTTGGATCATGCCCCACATATCTGTGTATTCTCGGTACGGGCACTGTCATTCAAAGAAATATATTCATTCATTTATAAATTCACACTATCGTAGAACGAGTATCCTTGGGTCGTGTCCCACCTATCCATATATCCTCGGTACGGGCACCGCCATCCAAAAAAGCATATCCAATTATTTATAAAATAATTTTATCATACAATATACATTTTGATATTTGAAACCACTTCATCAACAAGTCATAAGTTCACAACCTAATTAACAATGTAATTCTTTCGACCATTTAAGCAAACACACTAACTGCAGAATTTGACGTTATAAGTTTCGTAATGATAACTTTGTCCGATCTACCTCAAAATTTTAGTGAATATTCCTGACACCATAATGTATAACATATCAAAATTTCACATGAAACTAACGGCTCAATCAAAAGATATTTCTTTTACAAACGCATTATAAAATCTAGGCAGACAACATCATTTTACCAAACTATTCACCATAAATTCATATTAGTCTCAAATTATGCAAACTCAAAGCACAATGAAAGATAATATATTTATCTACAACTTTTGTTAAGAGCTTAAATCATTTTAGCATTACTAAGACTGTCTAAGAACATCAAAACTTCGACAAAACGAAACTGTTCAGAATTTCAAATATCACAATCCAAATTACAAGGAATATTCAACGGTGAATTTGCCTAGGAAAATTCTCAAATTTTAACAAGAGATACCTAATCATGTTATAAATCAATAGGAGAATCCTGATCATCAATAAGATATATATATATATATATATTCAATTAAATTTCATAAACCTAACAATACAAAGGCATACAAAATAAACACCAAGGACAAACACCAAAAGAGAAAGGGTTTCACATTTTACCTTAATTTTATTAAGCCTCTACTGATTTTCTTAATCCTTCTTCTCCAAATATCTCTAACTCCATCTTCCTCTCCTAGCTTTCTCTCTAATTTATGTTTGTAACCCCCATTTTTTTTCTCACTCTTTCGTTTAAAAACCAAACACTAATTCCCATATTAATACTACTCCTATTAATAATAATACATCATATTTATTATTTCCTTATTTCTTTTTATTTTTCTTTTCATTTTCTATTAATCAAAATGTTTATTTTATTATTTATTAGTTATTCTATTTCCACCATAACTTGTAGCCTTTCTAATTCAAACAACCTAGCTAGACTAAGGCAAAGGAAACATTTTAAACCACATGGTTAGCTAATTTGGGTATAGCCCGAACCGAAACCGTAACTAAAAATACCGGGTATTACAAAGTTGACTTTAGTATATAATCAAGTGACTTTAGATGAGTTTTGACACACTAAAATATGACAACCAAACTTGATATACCAGCACTTGGTGAGTTCAGCCGAGCTATGCTCTAACAAAGGCCATGATAGACGAAACAAAAGCTACGCGTACAACGACAACATATTTGTTGTATGCCCTTGGTACTATATTCTTCCCTGATCTCTCGAGAAATATGCTTAATGAGCATTAATTATCAACAAATGTTGAGGATTACGGGAAGACCATAAAGTATTCATGGGGAACTGTCACCCTCTCTTATTAACTTGAGATCCTTCAAAAATCCTTGAGAGTTGGAGTTATTCAGATTGTCGAGAATGTTGATCTTTTCCAAGTAATTTATTGGTTAATTTTAATGTTTGCCGCATTTATTATGTTCGTTTTGATGTCTTCTCTTATTGTATGATATTTTTTTCACAGTCATGTGTATATGACCACTTTCCTTACATGATCCCTTACATATTGGAAAGATGGAGAAACTGGTCGTACATGACGAGAGTTCCCCTTTACTGGTACTCAACAAAAGAACGAATAAGGTAAGGTAGCTGATTTGAGGTTGAAATTGATAGTTTCGTAGTTCAAGACATGTGATTTTTGACCCTTATATTTGAAGCTCCAACAAAGTGGAAACTACGTTAGTGTGTTTACAGATATTGTAGGCTACAACGGACCTTTTTTATATCCAACGGGGTTCATAATGACCAATCCTCGTCGAACTCTCGACCAAAATGGTCATGTCCAAGAAAAAGTTACTAGGGAAGCATTCAAATTGTATGTTTGTAAGAACCTTCCTTACAAATTAGCACAAAAAGAATAATAAATCTCTAAGGATAGAAATTGGAGAGGGAGAAACAAAATAATTGAGAGAGAATGAAACTTTTGATTAACTTTTTCTTTCACTCCTCTCAACCATAGAAGGGAATAAAAGGATAACACAAAACATAACTTGTGTGACTCGCAAGAGCGCAGCAAGAGATAACATCCAAACAACAATTCAAAAGTAAATACTACTGGGTGCCAGTATAAGATGGACAACCCTTAACAACAGTTTAAAGCAACAATTTAAACTTGGGTCCTAATAAATACCCTTTACTCTTACAAATCCTTGACCTCAAGGATTAGCTTTGGAAATTGACATGCCATGAATTCCTTGTCTTCCTATGTAGCATCTTGAGCTGAAAAATTCTCCCATTGCACTAACACTTGAGTAATGTTATGTATATTCTTCTTAACTTTTCTGCTGCCCAAAACCTTCAAGGGCGTAATTTTCATCTCCTTGTCCATATTTAATTTGACAGTGTAGTTTGGGGTAGCATTCCACTTCCCAGCTTGGCTTTAAGTTGAGAGACATGAAATGTGGGATGTATCTTGGACTCAGGAGGAAGTTGTAGCTTGTATGCCACCTTCTCAATTCTTTCAAACACTCTGTAAGGGCCAAACAATTTATCTGCCAACTTCATATTTCTCCTCAGCTGCAATTAGGTTTGTCTGTAGTGTTGCATCCTTAAATAAACCAAGTCTCCTACCTTGGACTCTCTCTCTCTCTCTCAGTTCTCTTATCATTTTGTTGTTTAATCCTGTGTTGAGCTTCCTCAAGAACACCCTTTAGTACTTGTGCAATGACCTTTCTCTGCTGCAAATAATCATCTGCCTCTAGACTAATCCCAACATAGGATGAAGTTACACCAAATTGTGGGGGTGTATATCCATACAAAGCTTCAAATGGTGTTAACTTAAGGCTGTTATGGAGGCTAGTGTTGAACCACTATTCATCCAATGATAACCATGACCCTCACTTACTAGGTTTGTAACTAGTCATACATCTTAAATAAGTTTCAAGGCATGCATCCATCCTCTTAGTCTGTCCGTCTGTTTGAGGGTGATAAGCAGTACTCAAATGCAAAGAGGTACCCATTCTTGATAAAACACTTTTTCAGAAATTGCTCATAAATATATTATCTTTATCAGATACTACGGTTTTGGTAATCCATGTAATTTAATGACTGAGTCCAGTATTACCTTAGCCACTAATGTTGCTGCGTAAGGATGACTGAGTGCCAAGAAATGGTTATACTTGGTATATCTGTTTACCACTACCAGGATGACTTCCCTCCCTTCAGATTTTGGCAGACAAGAAATAAAATCCATGCTAATGTCAGTCCACGCTTATTCAGGTACTGGTAGAGGCTGCAAAAATGTAGATGGAAGAGTAGTAAACCCTTTATGCTGCTAGAATGTCCCCCCACTGAAGAAGCATGTACTACTGTCATAACCTTGTTTCTCAGCCCACCAGAACTGTCAATGTAAATTCTACCTTTATATATAATGACATCTTGTTCCAGTGAAAACTCCCCAAAATTATTGTTTTTCAATATCAGTTTTGAAAGTAACCCTTGTGCTACAATATCTTCTAAGTAACTCTCTTTCACTTCATTCAACCAAGCTGGATGTAGTTGAGAAATAACATTGCAAGATGCATATTCTTGGATTTTCACTGTAAATAGTGTATCTGGTACCTTGTTATTACACCCCTTCTTATACTTCATTTCATAGTTGTATCCTAGTATTTTAATAACCGCTTTTGTTGCAGGAGTGAATGGACCCTTTTCTCTAAGAAGTATTTGATACTCTGGTGATCAGTGTAAAGTAGGGCTTCCACTTGTTAACTACCATGACTATTGCCATCATCTCCTTCTCATAAGTTGACATTGCTAAGAATCTGGTACCCATTCCTTTGTTGTAGAAGACAATATATTGGTCTCTTTTCTTGCATCAACACAACTCCCACTCCCAAATCACAAGCATTTGTGGCCAGATCAAATGGCTTGATAAATTCAGGTAGAATGAGTACTGGTGTAGTAGTCATAGCTTCCTTGAGTAGCTCAAAAGCCTTGAATGCATCTGAATTCCACTGGAAATTGTTCCTCTTCAATAGCTCAGTAAGTGGTTTAGAAATAATACCATAATTTTGTACAAATTTTCAATAGTACCCAGTTATCCCTAGAAATCCTCTTAACTCCTTCAAGGTCATGGGAACTGGCCAATTCTTCATGCATTCCACCTTAGCTGGGTCAGCACCAACACCATCACCACTGATAGTATGACCTAAGTACTCAAGTGAGGTCTGACCAAAAGAACACTTGCTTATCTTAGCAAACATATTATGCTCCTTGAGTAATTTCAGAGTGATCTCCAAGTGTTTAGCATGAGTCTCCATATCAGGGATGTAAATTAGGATGTCATCAAAGAAAACCAATATATACTCCCTCAAATGTGGTTTAAAAACATTATTCATTAATGCTTGGAAACTTGCTGGAGCATCGGTTAATCCAAATGGCATAAAAAAATTCATAATGCCCTATGAATCTTAAATGCTGTCTTGTGAGTGTCTGGAGGATACACCCTGATTTGGTGGTAACCGGCTCTCATGTCACTTTTTGTGAAGACCTTGGACCCATGTAATTCATCAAGTAACTCTTCTATAATTGGGATTGGATCCTTAATGGTGAGCTTATTCATATTTCTATAATACACACGGAATATTCAACTCCCATCCTTCTTCTTAACAAGCAAAATTGGAGAGAATGGGATGTGACTAGGCATGATAATCCCAGACTTGAGCATTTCTTGCACCAATTGTTACACAACCTCTTTTTGCACATATGGAATTCTATAGGGTCTTTCGTTTGGAGGTGTAGAAAGTGGTTTTGAGGGTATGTGATAGTCATGAGCTCTCTTTGGAGGTAGGCTAGTGGGTTCTTGAAAGAATGAGAGTTGTAATATTTCAAAATGGGTTGCAGAGGTTCTAGGGTATTGGTATGCACTTCAATGACTGTAATAGAAAAACGGTATCCCACCAATCCATGCTTGTTCTTCTTGAAATATTTATGGCATGCTTTTGCTGAAATCATAGATACCTTTGGAGTGTCATCACTTCCCCTCAATTTAATCTCTTCATTTTCTCTGTTGAAAGATACAGTCATCTCCTTGAAATCAAACTTGACAGGTCCACACCTAATACCATAACACATCCTCCCAAAGCCAAGACCCTGGCATCACATTGAAATTTATGCCCCTGCATGCTCCATGAGAAGTTGGGACATCTAGCATCACTAGTGAGTTTGTTCTCATATGCCACAGCTACATGGAAAGTTGTTGTGGGTTCTATATAAAAACGACTGTATCTAGCTATCTCAGGGTTCACAAAAGTGCGTCTACTTCCACTATCCACTAATATGGTCATAGGTATGTTGTTTCTAGTCATCGCTTGTATCCTTATAGTGTTGTGGGACTTGTTACCTGACAGGGCATGCAGAGAAATGTCAACTTCCTCCTCCAATTCCTGAATTACTTGAGAGCTGACTGGTGAAGCTTCTTCAGATGTACATTGTTCTTCATCATCTCCCACTAGCATGAACAACTGTTGTGTGATGCATTTATGTTTATTAGTATACACTTCGTCACAGTTATAACATAAGCCCTTATCACGTCTAGACCTCATCTATATGCATAAGTGAGTTTCCTAATGGGGGGTAACCTTGGGCTAGTGAAACCCTTTGGAGAGGCAGAGCTTGTCTTTAGAGATGCCAAAAAACTCCTGTTGTTGATGTGGCTTGGAATGTAGATAGGTGGAAGTTTATGGATGACTTTGGTGTTCTAAATAATCTTCTCCATTATAGCCTCTTGAATCCTAGCTAAATACATTGCCTATTGCAGACTAGTTGGTGAGAACATTTGTACTGCAAGCCTTAACTCCTCCTTCAATCCACTTACAAAACTGAAAGTAAAGTAATCTTCAGTTAGATGTTTGTTCTTAGCAAGCATGAAAGCTTTTTAGATATTAAAATACAGTTCCTTCCTGACTCAACTTATTGAATTCCCCTACCATGTCATCATGACCTAGCTCTTGGAACCTAAATTTGATATCAACAACAAACTCTTCCCATAAAATGACTTCTCTGTCTTCTTGATAGTCTTGAAACCATACATCTGCTCTTCCATATAAGTATAGTGAAACTAACATGAATTTTTGTTCTTCATCCAAAACATGTAATTGGAAAAAACTTCTACACTTGCGAATCCAAGACCTAGGATTATTACCATCAAACATAGGAAACTCAATTTTAGGTTTGTGAGGATTAGTAATCTGATTTAAGATTTGACAGTTACCTTGACCATTACTGCCCTCTCCTGACTTAATGTGTGAGTGAGATCCATTCGGTGTCTGTATCAGGCCATCACCATTTTTTAGTCTGCTAGTGATTTTATCTTCCATGGATTGCATCTCAACAGTTAACGAGTTTGAAATGTTACCCTGGGCTTCATCAAACTTCTTGACAATTTCTTCATGAATTTTCATCATAGTATTGAACTTCTTGTGAAGATCATCTAGGTCTTTCTGATTAACCATGGTTCACAGTTCACACAGATCGACTGCTCTTGATACCAATTGTAAGGACCTTTCTTACGAATTAGCACAAAGCAATGGTGAATCTCTAAGAATAGAGATTGGAGAGGGAGAAACAAATAATTGAAAGAGAAGAAAATTTTTGATTAAACATTACCGACGGTCGTACTAAACTTCTGACAGTGTTCATGCCTCCTGACAAGTAATCTGGATATCGTACTAAACTACAACCCAGTACCGACGGTCGATGTTTAGAACAACCGTCATCGACAACATTACCAACTCCAGATGATGGAGGTAGTGGCTCTATAAACCAACATATCATATTACTAGTCCAAAATAATATACAAAAGCAAATTACAACTAGGTTAAAAATCATCAAACCTAGCCGCAATGATCTTGAACTAGGATCGTTGAATCCGATCTGGGATTATTATACCATTTTCAGATTTGTTAAGCCCAACTCAGGATCATTACACCGCTTTCTAAATCGTAGATTCATTTACTATCCCACAAAGGAGATATGGGCAACTCAATTCAACTCAACCAAATTTGATATTTTTAAAACTTTCTATATTTGAGATGAATGCCATCTAGAACATAACGGGCTTAACCGTTTTTGTGAATAGTCGAGGTGTGAGTACTTTATAAATCACTAATGAAAATTTTGTAATAAAAAATTATAGTGAAAATGGGGACTATTAAGTTTACTGTTTTCAAAGTAAAGGCTCACCTAGTATGTTGTAAGATGGTTTTAATATAGATAGGATGAGATGCCAGGTTCCTCAAGGCACTCAGACCTCGCAACTCTTGTTAACAATTTAATTTCTATTAACATAAGGTTAGATTTAGGTTTTGAAAGAAAAAAGAAAAAGGCTCTAAAGTCCAATGCCCCACCAAGGCAACACTAATTAAGATCGTTCAGGAAATTTTTAGGTCGTGTGGTCTTTCTGCATTGATGAAACTACCTTTTAAAATTGTTACTTAGAACAAATCTTATGGGTATTGTCACTCTTTCAAATGAAAGAGTGCACTACCAATTTGATCAAATTAGAGGTTTCCATGGGTAGTGTTTAGTCCCCTTTTCCCCCAAAAACGTTCATGCACTCGTTCATTTGAACGGGTGGTTGGGAGTGTAACACTAGACGAGGACTGTCCCCGTCAAAAAAATTTACAACTTTTTGAACCAAACGGGGGACAGTCCCCCGTCAAAGTAGTTTTTTAGATTTTTTTTTTTTTATTTTGACGGGAGAAAGTCTCCCGTCTAAGTAGGTATTTTAGTTTGTTTTTTTTTTTGACGGGGGAAAGTCCCCCGTCTAAGTAGTTATTTTAGGTTTTATTTTTTGACGGGGAAAATCCCCGTCTAAATAGATTTTTTAGATTTTTTTTTCTTTACGGGAAAAAGTCCCCCGTTTAGTGTTCCCTTCTATTTCTGCCCATAACGGCTTCACTCTTTCATATGAACGAGTCCTATTTCATATGAAAGATTTAGTCTTTATTTGGGACCTACCCATAGAATATGCTCTTATAAAAAACTATGAATATGCAAATCCTCGCAATGACATGACAAACTTTCATGATCATCCCGCAGTTGTAACTATTTTCTATTTTATAATGCATTCATCGGGTGTATCACTGAGGCGTCTATATATGTGCATATATATATTAGAGAAACTTAAAAAAATACCCATGTATGCAATTATAAATAAGAAAATGTCCACATTTTTTTGAAATTAAAAAAATGACCATTCCGTTTGGAATTCTGTCATATCTAACGTGTATGGTATTTTCCATTTGACTTGGTCAATTTTTATGTCGCGATTACCTTATTAGCCTTTCAACTCTATAAACAAACATAATCAGTCGTTCCTTTCCTCTGCCTTATGCGTCTTCCTCTTCCCCTGTCTAATTTCTTCTTTCGAAATTCTTCTTTGATTCGTTACTGTCGATCCTCTTCCGCTAAGCATATGAAATTAAAGTCGAGATTATAGCAATTCTATAGATAATGAAGAAGAATGGAGTGTGTATAGAGATTGGTTGCTAACAAAACTTAGGGTTTCTGTATAGAGATTGGTTGTTAACAATTTTACAATCGTTGGATAATAATTAAGCAGATTCATAACAGAAGCAGTTGATCGATTGGGTAAGGTTGGGTTCGTGTTAAATTATCTTATGCATGTTTCCTTGAATTTGAATTGATCATTTAGGTTTCCGATTGTTAATTTGGGTCTGCGTGTTTGTCGACACTGGTCCGCCCCCTTTCTCTTAGCGATCTATTGCAGCTGGTGCTGTTTCGTTAGTACATACGGTGGGATTCGGCTAGAATTGGTGTTCGCCAATGGTGATTGTTTGGGTATTTATACAGACGTAAGGAAGAGGAGATCAAACATTCATTAAATCTCAATGGAACTATTTGCCGCTGAATCCATTAATATTAATTTGTTGGTGATGATTTGGAATAGAATTGTGGCTGGTATACCATCGGATGAGACGTTTGGATTCTGATATCTTACAAAGGAACAAGGAAGAATGGGTTCTCAATTAAGTCAATTTGGATTCGAATTTTCCTAATTTTGCTGTCAATATGAGTGATGAATGGATTGGAGTTATGTTGGCTAAAATAATTGGTACATAAGTGGAAGTTCCGTGAAGTATTGAAATTGGAATTAACATGGTTTAGATTTAACTTTTTAACACCAATTAATTGTTCTGGATGGTTCTAAATCAACTATTTCTTAAGAACAACCGTGAATGGATCGAGATTTAGCCATCGCTGGGTGACGATTTGATTAGAAACTGACTCACTAACTCAGTGAGTCTCAGTGATAGTAAAGGAATTCAGGGGCTAGAATGTCTTTTAATACAGCCAATTTACTGTCACATGTCATGTAACGCTGGTTAGCCGTTTTTTCAAAAAAAAACGGGACAGAAAAGGTGGATTCATGGGCATGTTTTTAAATATCAAAAAAACGTGTGCATTTTCTTAATTAGATTTCCCCATATGGGCATTTTCTTAATTCTCCCCGTATATTATAAGGAAATCCCATGTGCCAAATTGCAAATTACATGCACTCTCCTTTCTCTTAATCATCAGGAAAGCTGAAATTTTAAATGTCAATAAGTGTACCCACTTTCCTGTCTCATTGTAAACTATTTTTTTCTTCTCACTCTGTCACTTTCATGCGACAGTCGGTGAGAGTGTACTAGCTAGCAGTGCAGAGCACTATGGAACGGATCACTTGGAATATGTTGATTAGGTAAAAGTGAATTTCCACTTCAGTCAAGGCCTTCATATCAAGGAAACACCAAATGCATTCCCTTTTTTTGACCAACTCCAACTAACTACCTTGAAGCCACCTTCTAGATACTTATCAAGCATGTTCTGGTCAAATCATTAATAAAGTTAAAAGTAAACTCTGTGTGGATCCTAGTTAGTAAGTTCGCGAATGATTCGCGAATCATTCGCGAATTTTTCCGTATCACGAATTTTACCGTTTTATTCGCGTACGTTTGCAACTCCGAACTCAAGTCGCGTATTATGTGGCATTCCCGGATTATTCGCGAACCGTTCACGAATTTTACGTATTCCGAATGATACGTCCGCTTAATTCGCCATAAATTCTTTAACTTTAACTTTTCAAAAACTCCACTTTTTGGGCTTTACTGCCTTCCGAGCATACACGACCGAATATTAGACGTGTTGTAATTTTTATGAAACAAAAACGACCGAAGAGATTTGAAGGTGAAGGTGAGAGAGATCTCAAACTCACTAACCAAGCATCTAAACCACCATACGACGTCATCTTGGATAACTAATGTTGTATATATTATTAATATCATCATATTAAGTTTATTTTTTCTTTAAATAACTCACACATATGCATAAAAATTGGTCTATGACCTTATAAATACAAATTATTTGTTATATATAGATACCGAATTTTCAGAGCCGAACTCACATTTATAAATCGAATTATACACGTACGTATGCCGTTCCGAATTACTGACGAATCACGTCCCGTTGACCGAATTTTGGACCGAATCTGGATTTTACAAAACCGTATAATACTCGTACGTTTACCGTTCCGTACGTTTGCCGAATCCCGAATTGCTAACTAGGGTGTGAATGATACTACACAGCAGAGGAAAATATTGATTAGTGAACTTGTAAACATGGAAATTTCTAGATTTCCAGATAAGTATTTGGGTGTTTATTTGGCTCCTGGAAAAATCACTTCTGCCATGATATGGCCTATAGTTGAACTGATTCAAAGAAGTTGGCAGCTTGGAAGGGCAGATTACTTTCATTTCAAGATAGGTTGATTATGGTAAAATCTGTTCTTTGTAGTGTTCCCATATATAATATGTCAGTCTACAAATGGCTTTTGTCTGTGATTAAAGTGTGTGAAAAATTAATTAGAAACTTCTTGTGGACTGGTGATGGTGAGTTAACAAAGTTTAAGACAATCTCTTGGAAAAGAGTTTGCACACTATATGAGGAAGGTGGTCTTGGCATCAAAAGATTGAAAACTATTGACAAATCATTATTAATGAAGATGATGTGGAAAATCTTAACCTCAGATGAAGAATGGGCATTATTTATCTCTGCAAAGTTTAAAGACAAAAATGCGCAATGGACCTGTAATTGGAAACAGACTTCAGTTTGGAAGGGTTTAAAATGGGCATGGAATAATTTAAAAGAAGATATTAGATGGGATGTTGGGAATGGCTCAAAGATTTCTGTATGGTTTGACATTTGGTTAGGTGAATGTGCTATAATTGAAGAGACTGGGTTCACAGACTATGTGAAAAGTCACATTGGAATTAAAGTACAGGATTTGATCCTAGAAGGAAATTGGTGTGTTCCTACTGAATTACAACAGATCATTCCAGTGAATTCTTTGCCAGTAATAAGGGGTTGAACTGATCACATGGTGTGGACTGCTAGTAATGATGGAAATTTCTACACTGATATTGCAGTTGAGAAGATAAGGCATAAAGAATCAATACTTCCACGGCCTAAGTATATATGGCAGAATTTTCTGCATACTAGCATAGCCAGTAACATCTGGAAAATACAACAAGAAGTATATGTTGATGATGAGGTAATGAGGAAGAATGAATTTGAAATGGTTTCCATGTGTTGCATATGTTTGGCAGCTCAAGACACCATGAATCACACTCTATGGGAATGTGCTTTCAGTAGTGCAGTTTGGGACTGGTTGAACAGGGTCTTTTGTTTTGCAAATCCAAAATCATTTGATGAAGTTTGTACATCAGCAAAGAATAAGAGTCTTCTTGTCATGCAAGTTTGGATGATTGCAGCTTGTGCAACCATGACAGAATTGTGGTTTCATAAAAATGCAAAAAAAATTGATGAGAAGAAACCCAATCTGAATGGATTTAAATGCAGAATTATACAGTTGGTTCATGAAGGTGGTTATAGATTGAATGGAGTTAGTTGGCAGCAACCTTATGAATCTCAGGTGAGAAATTTTTCAAAGTTTAAGAATGATATGTGTCTCTCTTTGGAACTGGTTGTAATGATACAAAGCACAGTTTTCTTAGGTATTGGGCTTAGGATCATTTTGGGCCATCTACATTATTGTCTTTGCTTTTCCTTCTTTAGTCTCTTGGGTTTGTAAGTTCATTTTGGGTCAGTCCTGTAAACTGTTTCTTTAGTTTTTCAATCAATAAAAAATGTGATTCAGCAAAAAAAAAAAAACTCGGACGCCGACACCCCATGTATATTTTTAATCAGATTGCATAAATCAAGCAAATGTTTACCCAAATTCAGCAATACACCATTAGGCACGTCTGCCGGGAAAGAAATCAAGTAGCGGACGGTCTGGCAAATCAAGCGATATATGATTGCTCTCAGGGGAAAGCTCACAACAACAATATGGGACAATATAACTCCCCCATTGATAAGTTCTATTTTAATAGTAGACTCTATGGGTATAACATATTCCCGTGTAATTTCAGCTTAATCTCATAAAATACATGCTTCAAAAAAAAAAGTGATATCTAGCTCAAATAGCGCTAAAATCATAAATATGAGCGGAATCACATCTCAAATCGGATATAAAAATAATGAAAACACAAACATATTTACATCTAATTTAAGTCGAGTCGGATTCAAATTGCGAGCCCCTAAACAGGCATGGTGTAAGTCAATAAGTGTACCCTTAAAAAAAAAAAAAAAGCGAACCCACGTTTGTAAACTAGTTTCTTCTTGTCACTTTCTTGCATCAGCCACTGAGTGTATGTATTATCAGTGCAGCACTATATGGATCATATAAAATGTGTTTATTAGGTTTAAAGTGAACTTCCACTTCAGTCTTCATATCAAGGAAACACCAAATGCATTCCCTTTTTTGACCAACTCCAACTAACTACCTTGAAGCCACCTTGAACGTGTCTTAATTAAAGCTTTTTCCATGTGCGTTCATTATATATCTATATATATATATATAAGACATTTCATTTCTTTACTTCTTCTTCACTAAACTCAATACCAATTCTCTCTATCTCCCTCACTAATCAGCAAAACTGATAGTAACAATGGGAAGTCTTCCAGCTAATAACTTTGAAAGCATGTCGCTGTGTTCGCAAAATCCACTTGATCCAGATGAATTCAGAAGGCAAGGTCACATGATTATTGATTTCCTTGCTGATTACTACAAAAATGTTGAGAAATATCCAGTTAGAAGCCAAGTCGAGCCCGGTTATTTGAAGAAAAGGTTACCCGAATCAGCTCCGTACAATCCTGAATCCATTGAAACCATTCTTGAAGATGTGACAAATGATATCATCCCTGGTCTAACTCACTGGCAAAGTCCAAATTACTTTGCTTATTTTCCTTCTAGTGGTTCTATCGCTGGTTTCCTAGGGGAAATGCTAAGTACCGGATTTAATGTTGTCGGGTTTAATTGGATGTCATCTCCGGCCGCAACTGAGTTGGAGAGTATTGTTATGAATTGGCTTGGCCAGATGCTTACGCTTCCCAAATCATTTCTCTTTTCATCAGACGGAAGTTCGGGAGGTGGAGGAGTTTTGCAAGGGACTACTTGTGAAGCCATTTTATGTACTCTAACTGCGGCAAGAGATAAAATGCTGAACAAAATTGGTAGAGAAAATATTAACAAGTTGGTTGTTTATGCTTCTGATCAAACCCATTGTGCACTACAGAAAGCTGCTCAAATTGCTGGGATTAATCCTAAGAATTTCCGTGCTATCGCAACCTCCAAGGCTACAAATTTTGGTCTCTCTCCAAATTCACTTCAATCGACAATTCTTGCTGATATCGAATCCGGGTTAGTTCCATTGTTTCTCTGTGCCACTGTCGGAACAACTTCTTCAACAGCCGTAGATCCTATTGGCCCACTTTGCGCGGTGGCAAAATTGCACGGTATTTGGGTTCACATTGATGCTGCATATGCTGGAAGTGCATGTATCTGCCCAGAGTTCAGGCACTTCATCGATGGTGTGGAAGATGCAGACTCATTTAGTCTAAATGCACACAAGTGGTTCTTTACTACTTTGGATTGTTGCTGTTTATGGGTGAAAGACTCTGATTCACTGGTCAAGGCATTATCAACAAGTCCAGAATATTTGAAGAACAAAGCAACTGATTCCAAACAAGTTATCGATTACAAAGATTGGCAAATAGCGCTCAGCAGAAGATTCCGATCCATGAAACTCTGGTTAGTACTTCGCAGCTATGGAATTGCTAACTTAAGAACCTTCCTTAGGAGTCATGTTAAAATGGCTAAGCACTTTCAGGGGCTCATTGGTATGGACAACAGGTTTGAGATTGTAGTTCCTAGAACATTTGCCATGGTGTGCTTTCGCCTTAAACCAGCTGCCATTTTTAGGAAAAAAATAGTTGAAGATGATCACATTGAAGCTCAAACAAATGAGGTAAATGCGAAATTGCTTGAATCAGTCAATGCGTCCGGGAAGATATACATGACTCATGCTGTTGTTGGAGGGGTGTACATGATTCGGTTTGCCGTCGGGGCAACACTGACAGAGGAAAGACATGTCACTGGGGCTTGGAAGGTGGTACAGGAGCATACAGATGCCATACTCGGTGCCTTGGATGGTAAAACTACTACCATTCATGAAATTCTCGATTAAGGAGAGAGAAAGGAAACGCGTGGAAAACTGTGAGATCACTAATAATTTATTGATTTATTTTTGTACATGTTTTGAATAAATTACAGTTCAATTTAATAATATTTTCTCCATAGTGAGTCAATTAATATTCATACTACTAATCATCATTTCATGAAATTTTCGATTAAGGAGATAGAAAACAAACCCGTGGAAAATTGTTATATCACCAATAATTTATTGATTTATTTTTGTATATTAGTATAGTATGCACGTATGATGCGCTTGCGGTTCCGTTTGCATCGTAATTTTGTTTTTTCCATGCATTAGTAAGAAGGTCACGGACTCTACATGGACAAATACAATATGTCAAGTACTCCAGTCCCACTAGTACTTGCGTTTCTAGTCAATAAAAATACTTGCCCTTATTATTTATACTAAAAAAACCTAATTATGTGCCTTTATTTCCTCCCATCTCGTTTTCTATGTTTATTCCTCCTCCATCTTCTTTCTCTGATCCTTCTCTACTCGCTTCAACAGAAGAAAAAGAAAAACAAAATCACAACAGTGTCGCAATATCATTATTCATCGTAACATCATTAACAGGGACATGGATATGTTCTTCTATTGTTAGATTAACACAATTTTCGGTGAAGATTGTACCAACAAAGATACGGTTGGAAGATTAACTTTTCTCTCCTTTGTATCTGTAAACCTTATTCATCTTGGATTCTTTTTTTCTTATTTTTTTTTGTAAAATCTTTGTTCTATGATCAAATAATTTGGGATCTAGCCATGTTCCTTCAATTTTTGAAATATGTTTCAATACTTCAATTCCTTTTTTTTTGATAAACAAAGGGGGTTAGATAAAATCTGTATTTTCTTTTGATACAATTTTTTTTCGTTTTTTTGCCTTGATTAATATGGCTGGGTTAACCAGTTTAGATCGGACTGGGTCAATGGATTACTGGTTCAACCGCCCGGTTTAACCGGTTCACTGGTTTTTTTAACATGTTATTGTTAGTGGATCAATGTCGAACCAGACCGTTTTTCTTACTGGTTCATCGGTTTACTGGTCTAACCGGTCGGTCCGGTCCAGGTTTTAAAACACTACATTATTCGTGTACGTTCCGTTCTTCTTTGTAACAGTGCCTTTAGTCGCTAATACTTTTGTGTTGCTAATCGAAACTTTTCTCGAGAGAGAAACGTCCAATTCACCATGGCTGAACACATGTTCAAGGAAAAAAATACTCGTATTTTTGATCGTTTTCCCTTGCGCCTTGTTGACTGTAAACGCGAATATAAACAGATCGGAAATTGTTGATGTTTAAACTTGTATGGGAGATTCAGATTCTCAGGTGGCTCCAGTGGCATCCTGTGAATGAAGACTCGTGTACCTATGGAATTCCCACTAATAATTACGTCATATGTACAATTTGGGAAGAACTCTTTGATTATTAACCTGGTACCATTACATAGACCATTTTTTGCATCAACATTCCGCAACAACATAATAGGTGCAACAATATGCAATTTCAAAGAAAATGTGTGGGGGTAAACCCCTGGAGCAATGTTGTTCAAGTATCCTTGCTGGTAAAGACCGTGAATGTGTAGGATATAACCTCTTTTCCAGTAAAGATGAAAAGTACTCGGTCATTAAGCTTCTCGACGGACTCGTTCAATGGTGTAATCAGGGCCATGTTGATTAGGTAGTCTTTATCTCTTGCATTATCCACCAAGTTTGAAAATGTTACATCTATAAGCTAAGACAATGAATCATCACGGTATGACCATCTCTTCCCGAACCTTTATCTCATTAGAAATGCAAGGTTCATCCCCATCACCAAAACGAATCAAACACTCAGAATAAGTTGCATCTTCAGCTACATGCATATTCTTCTTCAGGTGTAAATCATGTACTTTTCCTACAAATGTGATATGTTATGAATGTAATGTAATTCAATGTCATTTCAATTTATTCGCTTAAAAGTTAGTTATCATAGTTTAAGAAATATTACGTCTTAACTATCGCATTAAGAAATATTACGTCTTAACTACCGCATATCAGTATGGAATTTTTTACCTGCTAAGACATGCATCGAGTGTTTGTCCCCTTGTACTCCTTGGATCACTGGTAGTACTTGGAGGAAATCACCTCCCATAATTAAAATCTTTCAACCAAATGGTTCAGTAATATCTATGATATCTCTCATCGTCCTATCAAATGTTTCTAAAGAGTAGCGATGCGCCATTGTAGCTTCATCCCACATAAGGACAGTAGCTAGCATGCCTCAAAAGTTCAGCTTCCTCGGATTGCTTTTTCGTACAACACGTGGAATTTGATGTCTGTGTCATTAGAAGCTTAAACCTTGAGTATGCTAACTACCACCATGTGACATAGTAGCAGTAATTCTAGACGTGGTTGTTGCTATCATAATACCACCATTTTTCCTGACAGTCGCCAAAATAGTACGATACATAAATGTCTTCCCAATACGTCCAAGATCATCTATGAAGAAGACCTTGCTTTCCTTTCGCTCAATTTCTATCATGATTATATTATAGGCCCTATATTGATCTTCATTAAAATTGTTGATAGAATATAGGTATTCCTCGGATGTAGGAATCGACAACTCTTCTTGAATTAGACTTAGAATCATCAATTCGTCCCTATAAGTGGCGGAAGATCATATATGCATATATCTATCTCTCATCGTCCTATCAAATGTTTCTAAAGAGTAGTGATGCGCCATTGTAGCTTCATCCAACATAAGGACAGTAGCTAGCATGCCTCAAAAGTTCAGCTTCCTCGGATTTCTTTTTCGTACAACACGTGGAATTTGATTTCGGTGTCCTTGGAAGCTGAAACCTTGAGTATGCTAACCTACCACCATGCAGTTCTAGACGTGGTTGTTGCTATCACAATACCACCATTTTTCCTCACAATCTCCAAAATAGCACGATACATAAATGTCTTCCCAGTACGTCCAAGATCATCTATGAAAAAGACCTTGCTTTCCTTTCGCTCGATTTCTATCATGATTATATCGTAGGCCCTATATTGCTCTTCATTAAAATTGTTGATAGAAGATAGGTCTTCCTCGGATGTAGGAATCGGCAACTCTTCTTGAATTATAGAATCTTTCAACCAAATGGTTCAGTAATATCTGTGATGTCTCTCATCGTCCTATCAAATGTTTCTAAAGAGTAGCGATGCGCCATTGTAGCTTCATCCCACATAAGGACAATAGATAGCATGCCTCAAAAGTTCAGCTTCCTCGGATTGCTTTTTCGTACGACACGTGGAATTTGATGTCGGTGTCATTGGAAGCTGAAACCTTGAGTATGTTAACCTAACACCATGTAACATAATAACAACAATTCTAGACGTGGTTGTTGCAATCACAATACCACCATTTTTTCTGACAGCCGCCAAAATAGCACGATGCATAAATGTCTTCCCAGTACGTCCAAGATCATCTATGAAGAAGACCTTGTTTTCCTTTCGCTCAATTTCTATCATGATTATATCGTAGGCTCTATATTGCTCTTCATTAAAATTGTTGATAGAAGATAGGTCTTCCTCGGATGTTGGAATCTACAAATCTTCTTGAATTAGACTTAGAATCAATAATTCGTTCTTATAAGTGGCGGAAGATCATACATGCATATATCTTTGTCGTGCTGCTTAATTATCGAATTCAACTCACGAAGAAAAAGATCTGATAAGAATGTTGAGCTTGTATTTCTTGAACTCGTGTAATACTTGACCTTATTGTTGAAAATTCATCTCATAATTCTCTCACACCCGTCGAATTATAAAAGGTTAAGATATATGCAAATTGTCTTCTGAGAGATGACGACATATTAACTGTTGCTGCTTCAACCAAAGACGCCCTCGCACTCTGATCATTCTCTAAGAGACCTAAATTTTTGGAAGCTCTCTTGAATATACGGCATCTCTCTCTGATAAGTGCATAATTCATATGATTTTAGTATCCATTCCATACTTGCTTTAGCTATTATTCTTGCATATTTTCGTATTATTACTCTTGTTTTCTCTTATTTGTCTCAATTAGGTGAATCATCCAAAAAGGAGCTATAAAGTGCTGAAAAGATCTAAGAAGAGAAGTATTCCAAGAATCCAAGCGCCCAAGTCCAAGAGAAGTGGAAGAAGTGCGACGAAAAGGAGCAAAACGCTCAAAATCAAGACTCAGCCCAAAGACCGATCTTAACTCATTCAAATTAAGTATTTCTCATCATCATCTCGAATAGAATTGAAAGATATAAATAATGCAAAAAGAATGAGGTTATTCCGAGTTCGGATGAAGAAGTTGTGGCCAAAACAGTTTTTATTGAATACCGAAGACAGTGAAGTCCGCAAACTGGGTTTGCGAACCGAGTTCGCAGACTTATTTCCGAAAATTTCTGCTGGAATTTGAAGTTTTCGGACTGGGTACGCGAACTTATCAAACGGGAAACGTGTATTCAAACCTTGGAAGGCCTAAGGGCACGTTTGGGAACGTTAATTCGTTATTTTGGGTCGGGTTCTTGAACCGAACCCAATACGTGAACACCAAGCAATGTAAAACCTATAAAAAGGTATTAGGTTATGTGAAATCATATCACATCATTAGGTCACGAAATTGTTAGGGTTTGGAGAGAAGAAACATCACACGGAGCGATTATCAATCGTAACGTTATCTCTTTACTTTTCTAATATGTATATCATGGATGTTTCTACATCCTTGAGTAGCTAAACACCTATTGATTTAGGATGAATTCTAAGTTGTAAACAATATTTGAGTTATTATATTAATCTACTTTGAAGTTCTTCATATGATTATCGTTTGTTTATACTAATTAATATTTATGATTGATTGATACATTGTTTAGGTGGCCAACTAAATTGATTTGTTGATTCAATCTATTGTTAGTATTGAGTTAGGAGATAAGTAATCGTCGAATAACTTGTACACAAGTAGAGAACACAAAACCGTGCAGAGGGATTCTGTGGAGCGATTGTGTGTATAAACAACTTTAAAAAGTGGACCTTGATCTAAGAGTCTAACTAGTAGGATCAACCTATAAATTCACAAAAGATAAAGAATTTGATTGGATTACACCTTGAGTGATCTACTATTTGGTGTTTCGTTGAATAGAATCTGGTAGGCGAGAACTTCTGTATCCAGTGATATAAGGAATTTAGGGTATAACACTAATCTAGCTGTTATTCTACGGTTGGTGATAATGTATGATTAACGACGAGTAGGCAATTATAATAACTCATTGACGGTTTATATACGAAGAAGGATTCCTCGATAATATCTCTCTTTATTGATTACAATACAATTTTATTTGCTTTGATTATTTATTTTGTTCACAATCTAAAACAAAACCTCCCTTGTGACACTTTGACAACTAAAACTCAGTTCCCTTCGTGGGAACGATCCTTACTTCCATTATATTACCAGTTAATTGTGTGGAGATAAAATTATTAATTTGATTGCACTTACGACAGCCATCAAATTTTGGCGCCGCTGCCGGGGAGCAGTCGGTAGATTTAGTTGTTATTTTTATTAGTTTTAATCTTGTTTTTAGAATTTCTTTTTATACTTTAATTTCGTTTTTCTAGATTTTTATTTTCAGGTACTTAATCCCTGGCACCTAAAGACTGGGAATACCAGAGGTGCGGAATCCAAACTCGCAGGGGAACGGTGTTACAAGCACATCCACAGTTGCAAGAAGAACCTTCTACTTCAACAATGGTAGGCAGTACAAATAATCCACCACCTCCACCTGTGGAGAGGAAGTTAGGAAAGTTGAGATCTCCATGCTTAGATTCACAACCACTGTGCATTACAATCACTAACCCAGTGGAGCTGAAGTTGAGCTTACTTCATCATCTGCCAAAGTTCAAGGGACTTCCAGGTGCAGATCCGAATCGTCATCTTCGAAAATTTCAACATAAGATGACAAGTCTTAGGAAAAGTACCAAAGACAGTGATACGGCATTGCTGCAAGCCTTCCAATTCTCTTTAATAGATTCAACGGAAGAATGGTTGTATTACCTTCCTCCAGGGAGAATTACAACATGGGCCGAGATGAAAAAGCTATTTTTAGAGAAGTATTTTTCTGCTTCTAAGGCAGCATCCGTTCGTAAAGAGATTAGTGTTGTTCTCCAGATTACTGGGGAGTCTCTATATGAATACTAGGATAGGTATAAAAAATTAGTGGCAAGCTGTCCCTATCAAAACATATCTCCAACACTCATCATTCAATACTTCTATAAAGGATTACTTCCAGAGCAACGAAATTTTATTGATGCAGCCGCTGGTGGTTCACTTACTGAGAAAACAATCTCGCAAGCGACTAGTTTGATCGAGAGTATGGCTTCGAATGCTCAACAATTTTACAGCAGACATGACTCAAATGTCAGGAGAGTGAGAGAGATTGGAGATTCAAATACAGAGCATCGATTAAGTACTATTGAAAATGAAATTCATCGTATAGCCTCTGTAGTTGCTCCACCATACGAAGACGAGGCCGAGGTAAATGCTATATTTCCTAATCAGAGGCAAAGGTATGATCCCTATTCGAATATTTATAACCCTGGTTTGAAAGATCATCCTAATTTTAGTTATGCTAACAAGCAAGATGCAGCTCCCAATCCATATGTGAGCCAAGGTGGTTTTAAACAACAACAACCTCAGAATGAGGAATCCAAGTTTGAAGCACTCATATCCATAATCAAACAGGGTCAGCAGAAAACTGATCAGTTCATACAAGATGCCAAACAGAATCAACTAAAAACTGATAATGCTATTAAAGATTTGGAAACTCAAATGGGGCATTTGGCTACAACAGTGGGTAAGTTGGAAGCACAAGCATCAAAAAAGTTACCATCTCAACCGTTCGTGAATCCAAGAGAGCACGTTAATGCGGTTACGTTAAGGAGTGGAAGACAAACTGAAGATCCACATCAACAAAAAGAGGTTAGTAACGACATCAAAAAGGAAGTATAAGAGGAAACCGTCCCAAAGGAAAAGCCAACCTCAAACGGCCAACATAAGGACACGATTCCCACTTTTAGCATATCACCTTATTTTCCTAGTCGTTTTTCCAAATCCAAGAAAGAAGCTCACGACAAGGAGATCATGGATATTTTTAGCAAGATACACATCAACATTCCATTTATTGAGGCCATCAGAACCGTACCCAGATATGATAAGGTTTTGAAGGATTTGTGTACAAGGAAGGATAGGTTGATTGCTAATCAGATTACTCAAGTGGGCGAAAGTTCTACAGCTATGTTGCTAAAGAAGATGCCTACAAAGTGTGAAGATCCTGGAAGTTTTACGGTACCAGTTACCATTGGCAACCGACGATTTGAGCGTGCTTTGCTTGATTTGGGAGCATCCATAAGTGTTATGTCAGCCGATGTTTATGATTATTTGAATCTCGGACCTTTAAAAGAGGCAAATATCACTATTCAATTGGCTAACAGGTCCAATATATATTATAAGGGAGTCGTGGAGGACGTGTTAGTTCAAGTGAATATCGGTTAATCTTTCCGGTTGATTTCTACATTGTGGATATGCACAATGGAGATAATTGTTCATCTACTTCGTTACTTCTTGGGAGACCATTCATGAAGACTGCAAAGACGAAGATTGATGTTGATAGTGGTGCACTCACTATGGAATTTGATAAGGAGATCATAAGGTTCAATATTTTTGAAACCATGCGCTATCCTAGTGATGTTCACTCAGCCTTCTCCATTGATGTTATTGATTCGTTAGCACAACAAATGTTTGATTTGAATGCTGAAGATGAACTTGGAATTGTGATACGGAATAACATTGATTTGGACGTTCATGGACATTCGAACATGGACATTGAGATATCCAAAGAATTGGTGGAGATGTGTGGTGCTTTAACAGCACTACAAGAAGCAAAAACGGGTAATATTTCTTATATTTCGTTACCCATAACTAATGAGGTTCCTTTACCTTCTATTGTGCAGGCACCGAAACTTGAATTGAAGTCGCTTCCAGACCACCTAAATTACACATACTTGGGTGATAAAGAAGAACTTCCAGTGATTATTGCAAAGAACCTCACACCAATACAAGAAGAACGTCTACTTAGGGTTCTAAAAGAGCACAAAACGGCTATTGGTTGGACAATTGCTGACATCAAAGGAATTAGTCCATCCATGTGCATGCATAGAATCCTAATGGAAGATGATTTTAAGCATGTACGTGATTCTTAGTGTAGGCTTAACCCCCCAATGATGGAGGTCGTGAAGAAAGAGATCCTCAAATTACTAAGTATGGGGGTGATTTACCCAATTTCTGACAGAAAATGGGTTAGCCCGGTTCAAGTGGTGCCTAAGAAATCAGGTGTCACTTTTGTTAGAAATCAAGATGATGAACTTGTTCCTACAAGAGTTCAAACAGGATGGAGAGTATGCATAGACTACAGAAAGCTTAATACAGCAACCCGAAAGGATCACTTTCCTTTTCCTTTCATTGATCAGATGTTAGAGAGGTTAGTTGGAACTCACATTATTGTTTTTTTGACGGTTATTCGGGCTACAATCAGATTGTTATTGCGCTGGAGGATCAGGAGAAGACTAGTTTTACTTGTCCTTTTGGTACGTTTGCCTATAGACGAATGACGTTTGGTCTTTGCAATGCACCTGCAACTTTTCAGAGGTGTATGGTCAGTATATTTTCTGACTTTGTGGAGCGCATTATTGAGGTATTTATGGATGATTTTAGTGTTTATGGTGATTCATTTAATTTTTGTTTACAAAATCTTGAACTTGTGCTTAAAAGATGCATAGACACTAATCTTGTTCTTAATTGGGAGAAATGTCACTTTATGATAAACCATGGCATAGTGCTTGGTCACATTGTGTCCTCTCGAGGGCTTGAATTTGACAAAGCAAAGATATACTTAATAAGAAAATTACAATATCTCACTTCGGTGAGGGAAATTCGTTCTTTTCTTGGTCATGCAGGTTTTTACAAGCTGTTTATCAAGGATTTTTCCAAAATCTCAATGCCGATGTGCATATTATTGCAAAAAGAGGTTATTTTTTACTTCAACAAGGAGTGCAAGGATGCCTTTGATAAATTTAAAGAATTGTTGACAACTACACCAATTATCAAGTCACCAGATTGGAGTTTACCATTTGAATTAATGTGTGATGCAAGTGACTATGCAGTTGGAGCCTTTTTGGGTCAAAGAGTAGACAAGTTGTCTCATGTGGTTTATTATGCATCTAGGACCCTAAACGATGCACAAATCAACTATTCTACAACCGAGAAAGAATTTTTGGCTATAATGTTTGCACTTGAAAAATTTAGATCCTATTTGGTTGGTTCAAAAGTGGTTGTGTATTCCGATCACGCAGCACTTAGGTACCTACTAAAGAAGAAAGAAGCTAAGCCAAGACTTTTACGGTGGATACTGCTACTGCAAGAATTTGATTATGAAATCAAGGATAAAAGAGGTGTTGAAAATACTATTGCGGATCATCTCAGCAGACTTGTTGTTTCCGAAGAAGAACTTCCTTTACAAGATCGTTTTCCAGACGAACAACTTTTCTCAATTGAAGATTCAACACCTTGGTACGCGGATACAGTGAACTACTTGGTTACAAGACAAGTACCTAGTACAATGTCTAATTTTCAAAAGCTTAAGCTTAAGAAAATAGCCAAGCAGTATGTGTGGGATGAGCCATACTTGTGGAAATACGGTTCTGATCAAATCATCCGCAGGTGCATACCTAATTCTAAATTTCAATCTATTCTTACTTTTTGTGATATTTATGCATGTGGTGGTCACTTTGGTTCTAAACGTACCGCTTTCAAAGTACTTAAAAGCGGATTTTATTGGCCTACCTTATTTGAGGATGCATATATTTTTTGCAAATCTTGTGATAGATGTCAAAGAACGGGCAATCTAGGTGCTCGAAATCAAATGCCACTCACACCAATTCTTGTTGTTGAAGTATTTGATGTGTGTGGAATTGATTTTATGGGTCCTTTTGTCAATTCTAATGGAAAATTTTATATACTTCTTGCTGTGGATTATGTTTCGAAATGGGTGGAAGCTAAAGCCACCCCTACTAATAATTCTCAAGTTGTTGTGAGTTTGTGAAGGAATATATTTTCTCTAGACATGGTAGTGGTTATCAGTGACGAAGGTTCGCATTTTCAGAAATCCTTCCATGCTCTACTCAAGAAGTACAACATAACACACAAGGTTGGTACGCCGTACCACCCACAGACTAGTGGGCAAGCCGAAATCTCAAACCGTGAGATTAAATCCATTCTTGAGAAAAACGTAAACACTACACGGAAAGATTGGAGTTATAGGATTAATGATGCATTATGGGCATATAGAACGGCGTACAAAACACTGATTGGTATGTCTCCATATCGGTTGGTATATGGAAAATCTTTTCATCTTCCGGTTGAACTTGAACATAAGGCATATTGGGCGATAAATATGTGCAACATGGATTATGACAATGCGGGGAAACAAAGAAAGTTACAACTCAATGAGCTAGAGGAGATACGTAATGATGCTTACGAGAGTTCTCGTATGTACAACGAAAAGACGAAACTATTCCATGACAAGATGATTTCTCGAAAGAATTTTGTTATGGGGAAAAAAGTTCTTTTATTTTATTCTCGTCTTAAACTATTTCCTGGTAAGCTAAGGTCCAGATGGATTGGACCATATGTTGTTACTAATATTTATTCTCATGGCGCAGTTGAAATTTCTAATCTTAGAGATGAAACAAATTTAAAGGTTAACGGACATAGATTGAAGCCATATTATTGAAGCATTGCTTATGTGGATATGGATGTGCAAGAATTTCATGATTATCTCACTCTGGAGGAGTAATTGACGGAATGCCAAGTCGGGTTGAGGACATTAAACTAAGCGCTAAATGGGAGGCAACCCATGGGCTTTGTATCTCTATCCTTTTGTTTTTAGTTTTCTTAGTTTTTCATTTCATATCTTGCATTCCCATCTTAGATTTTACAAGTCCTATATCTATAATGAAAGTTTTGATGAATTCTCGTCAGAAAATTCTGACTGCGCAGCTGTCACGAAAATAGCTCTCGAGACTTCATAGGAGTCCGATTTGACTGGTTGACTACTACTTTTAAATAGGACAGACTCATCTTTCTTTTCCAAAAAGAAAATATGAATTCGGAGTTTGTTAAATTGGAGCGATAGGCCTGGACATTTGAGTTTCAGTATTTTTCCAGAACTTTTGCAGATTGCATGAGAGTCAGTCCGTAGGCGAACAACTTTCGTTTAGGATGTTTTTCCTAGTTCCCTATCCATTGGTACAATTTTTGATTTTAATTTGTTGTTACGTCAGATTTCAAAATTTTCGGTTTTGAACATTGAGGACAATGTTGACTTTAAGTGTGCGGGAGCATTTAGTATCATACTATTTGCATATGCACATAACAAATAATACTCTTTGATTTCTTGCATCCTTGAGACTTCATCTTTTGGAGTTAATTATGAGCTATTTAGGATGACACTCTACACCTCTTACAATTCTTACGGCTACAGATTAAGTTCCATTTATTTCAATCCTTAAATATATATGTTCATAATTGAATGAAAAACTAAACTATGGTAGTCGTTTGAAAGAGTCATCCTCGCAATCATTATTGAATCACTTTCTTTTTATTTTTGCAGTTTATGTTTCTCTAAAGTGATTTGGTGGGATCCTAATACTGCCGTGGATGTTGTAGCAAGGTAATCATTGGTTGAGTATATAAAAGTCCCATAAGACAATTGTCTTACACTCTTAAAGAGTAAAGAGTGAGCCGAAAAAATTAAAAAAGAAAAGAAAAGAAAAGAAAAGAAAAATAAATATGGCTCCTATTCTTTTATTGACACTAATAAATGATAGGTCCGAAATCGCGGATAATCATAGTCGATGAAAACAAAAATCATATCATCATTATATAGCAAGTAAAAAGACTATTGATGAGGTTCTTGACACTTGGATAGCAGTATGTGTGAGACGTTGTCCCTGTCTCCGTCGCCCAAGCAAGCATGGAGTGCAGGATCCAAGGCAACTATCACATAATTGCTGAAAAGGAACATGCGCTTAGAATATCTAATCATGTGGTCGAGTTAAATAGGCGTTTCTCTCAACTAGTGCGCTATAAATATATATCCTTTGACGACATTCATAAAAGTATTGTGGGTAACATCTTTCACTTAAGTCAACATTTGCACACTTCAATTTTCTATTTTCATTTTCTTATCTATCCATGTGATTTCAGTATGCGAGTGTTATGATAAACGTTGTAACAAGTACGATGACTATCTTAGTAGAGTTTTGCAAGAAGATTGAATGTCACACGCAAGTAATTGCTTATGTGTGATGATTGGAATGTATGTGTGATGTTTGTAGCTAAAGAACATATGCAAGCTCATTATTTGGCTTTCTACTTTGTGTTTATCCTTAGCAATTCTTCCAAGGAGAGATATTGCAGTAGGTTTTGTGGGTATACCTCTTGTAAGCCCTCACGAGACTATAACTCGTCCACTAGGGACACCTAGGGGTTTAAAGGCATGTTATTCATGCTAAGAGTAACTGTATCCTCACGACATGGAGTTGTTGTATTTAGGATTAGTTTTATTTATTTTGCTCGAGGACTAGCAAAATCTAAGTGTGGGGGAATTTGATAAGTGCATAATTCATATGATTTTAGTATCCATTCCATACTTGCTTTAGCTATTATTCTTGCATATTTTCGTATTATTACTCTTGTTTTCTCTTCTTTGTCTCAATTAGGTGAATCATCCAAAAAGGAGCTATAAAGTTCTGAAAAGAGCTAGGAAGATAAGTATTCCAAGAATCCAAGCGCCCAAGTCCAAGAGAAGTGGAAGAAGTGCGGCGAAAAGGAGCAAAACGCTCAAAATCAAGACTCTGGCCAAAGAACTATCTTAACCCATTCAAATTAAGGATTTCTCATCATCATCTTGAATATAATTGAAATATAGAAAGAATGCAAAAAGAATGAGGTCATTCCGAGTTCGGATGAAGAGGTTGTGGCCAAAACAGTTTTTATTGAATACCGAAGACAGTGAAGTCCGTGAACTGGGTTTGCGAACCGAGTTCGCAGACTTATTTCCGAAAATTTCTGCTGGAATTTTAACTTTGCGGACTGGGTACGTGAACTTATAAAACGGGAAACGTGTATTCACACCTTGGAAGGCCTAAGGGCACGTTTGGGAACGTTAATTCGTTATTTTGGGTCGGGTTCTTGAATCGAACCAATTACGTGAACACCAAGAAATGTAAAACCTATAAAAAGGTATTAGGTTATGTGAAATCATATCACATCATTAGGTCACGAAATTGTTAGGGTTTGGAGAGAAGAAACATCACATGGAGCGATTATCAATCGTAACGTTATCTTTTTACTTTTCTCATATGTATATCATGGATGTTTCTACATCCATGAGTAGCTAAACACCTATTGATTGAGGATGAATTCTAAGTTGTAAACAATATTTGAATTATTATATTAATCTACTTTGAAGTTCTTCATATGATTATCGTTTGTTTATACTAATTAATATTTATGATTGATTGATAGATTATTTAGGTGGCCAACTAAATTGATTTGTTGATTCAATCTATTACTAGTATTGAGTTAGGAGATAAGTAATCGTCGAATAACTTGTACACAAGTAGAGAACACAAAACCGTGCAGAGGGATTCTATGGAGCGATTGTGTGTATAAACAACACTAAAAAGTGGACCTTGATCTAAGAGTCTGACTAGTAGGATCAACCTATAAATTCACAAAAGATAAAGCATTTGATTGGATTACACCTTGAGTAATCTACTACTTGGTGGTTCGTTGAATAGAATCTGGTAGGCGAGAACTTCCATATCCAGTGATATAAGGAATTTAGGGGATAACACTGATCTAGCTATTATTCTACGGTTGGTGATAATATATGATTAACGACGAGTAAGAAATTATAATAACTCATTGACGGTTTGTATACGAAGAAGGATTCCTCGATCATATCTCTCTTTATTGATTACAATACAATTTTATTTGCTTTGATTATTTATTTTGTTCACAATTTAAAACAAAACCCCCCTTGTGACATTTTGACAACTAAAACTCACTGCTCTTCGTGGGAACGATCCTTACTTCCATTATATTAATAGTTAATTGTGTGGAAATAAGATTATTAATTTGATTGCACTTACGACACGCATCACTCTCCATTAACAAAACAAACAATAGCTCATCTAAATAAGTCGGACCTCTAACGTGGTTCAGAATTTTCCTTAAGAACCAAACCTCTCCTTCACATGAAGGTACTGTATAATCCCTTCCAATCGCCTTCCGTGTACTTCGTCTTCTTCTCTACTCATTTGTTTTTGTATCCCAAAGGTAGCATTCTGGGAATTCACGGTATAGAAACTCCCTTGCTCTAGGATCGCGAGCATTTGTCACAAAGAACTTTGTCAAAGTTTTTCTCAAATTCCTTTTTATCAGAAAAAATTTCATCTAACGTTTGATAATCATGGTACCCGAGGCTCTGTTGGTTGGGAAGATGTATCTGTAATCTCACCATTGAAGGATAGACCTTATCAAGGGTAAAGCTAAATATCTTCTGCATTGCCTCTTGAGCACAAACCCATCTTGCATTAATATACCTCGTTATCTCATCATGGTCTTCTGGCCGTATTCCAAAAGATACACAATCTGGACCCTTATACACATATTTGTAAAGATATTTAACACTTTCCACACTGCTACAAATTTCTATATTTATGTGACAATCATATTTTTGTAATAACCAAGGGTTATAAGGCATAATCATCTTATTTAAACGTTGTCCATCATTACGTCTCATGTAAACATGTGATGCATTTTTTCCTTGTACAGTACACTCAAAAAATTGCTTTGAAAAGATTTTTTACATTTGTCATCTCCCATGTGCACTTATTGACACATGGACCATGAATCATCCACTTTTCACACACTCGTGTAGTTTTGCCTCTTCATCAAGGTCAGGTATTTCTGCTCTCACTATCTTGTCATAATCATCGGGACCTTCTAATTTGTCTTCATCACTCAAAATAGTTAACATATGAACATGTGGCAGACCCCCTTTTTGAAATACAACAACATGCACATGGGAAGCTACTCTACCAAATATTGACTTGGTGAAAAAAATCTTCCTTCAACTCCTCAAGCTTTGCATGGACACCCTTGTAGTCAGATCAGGTCTATCCGCTGCAGATAGATCGGGTTTTAGGTTGGACATGATTTCATACCAAAGTGGTTTGAAATTCATTGTAATGAACAAATCATGCTTCATATACCTTTTCACCAGTGCTATTGTGCCATGATATCGCTAGTACATATCATGGGGGATCCCCATGTATGAGGAAGGAAGCACGTTCCTTTGACCAAGATTCCTTGTCATGAATTTTTCTTTTATTAAGATTTCATGGAAGTACTTTCCTTAATTGTTTGAGTCAATTTTTCACTATTCATACTACTGTGCCGATCACCTCTTGCAAACAGAAATCCTACATTCACAAAACAAATAGATTGTATCACGACAAATAGCTTCTGGGGCCATGACTCTTCTATTAAGAAGCTCCACCAACTAGGAAGAGACAAGCTACATAATCCCAAAGCTCAGGGAGGATTGTTCATCATAAGCAACAGGGAACATAATAAATCTCTTCTCATGAAACGAATTTAGAACATTCACAAAAAACCAACCTGCATATTAGCCAAATTATATAACGCAAAATACCTCAAACAAAACCCCATTTTCGGAGACATCCCTCCCTTCCCGTCATCTCCCAGTACATATTCAAACAAAATCTCTTTTATCAAATTAGAGACAGATTAAACGACCATATCAAAGCAAACTGGATTCCACAATTCAACAACATTAACCCAACCCTATGTTATCCCATACAATCGGTCGCTGGCATCATCGACACCCCAACAAAGAATTGGAATCATGATAGGCTGAATCTACTTCCCCAACCCATAGATCAACGAATTGTCATCATTCACATCACGCGGAATAACTAACCAGGCAAGATCATATGGCCTTTTACCAAAAGTGAAAAATATATCACAACATTAGGATATAAATGCCTCATCAACGACTCTGCATAAACTCATCAAAACCCTCTCCCCCAACCAACTTCCTTTCGACACTCTCGTGTCCCCCAAAAGTACAACTTTTCTTGTGGAAAGCAATTAATGAGAGTCTGCCAACCCTCAACATTCTCAACCGCATCCAACCCACCAATTCCAACGTATGCCCTCAATGTAGTTCTAGTCCTGAAACGTCCGATGACATTCTTATTCATTGTCAAACAACCATAGATTCTTGGAACCTCCTCCCACTTCACATTACAAAAAACCATAACACCACACATAACGTACCCACCTCACTACCACATCATAAGACTGTCTCCCAACTCCACAAAACCAAACCTCATTCCCCAGAAAGCACAACCTTTTATTTCCCTTAATGGCCATTAAATTCCAGCAAAATATACCCGGGCTCAGAACTACCTGCCGCCAATGCTACCTGGGATGCAACCATATCCAAACCCATTACAAAGAACACTAGCGACATCAACCATCTTCGTGGGATGGCTCAAACGACATCAACCTATTATATGCCGAAACGAGAGAGCCGTCACAATTTTAGCAATAACACAACCACTAGGAATCACCACTGCACTTGTAGCGGAAACTTGGGTCATGCTCATTGCTTCTAAAATGGTGACGAAACGGAAGCTGCCAAAAGTTCAATTCGAAATAGACTCGGAGAATTTAATGAGGTTTCTAACCTCGGACGTCGACGCCTCATGGTATATTTTTAATCAGATTGCAGAAATCAAGCAAATGTTTACCCAAATTCAGCAATACACCATTAAGAACGTCTACAGGGAAAGAAATCAAGCAGTGGACGGTCTGGAAAATTAAGCGACAGATGATTGCTCTCTGGGAAAGATCACAACAATGTGTGGGATGATGTAACTCCCCCATCTATAAGTTATATTTTAATAGTAGACTCTATGGGTATAACATATCCACGTGTAATTTCAACTTAATCTCATAAAATACATGCTTCAAAAAAAAAGTGGTACCTAGCTCAAATAGCGTTAAATCAGAAATACGAGCCGAGTCAGATCTCAAATCAGATATAAAAAAATTGAAAACACAAATGACCTGACATCTAATTTTAGTTGAGTCAGATTCAAATTGCGAGCCCCCCTAAACATGCCTAGTGTAAGTCAATAAGTGTACCCTTTTATTAATAAAATATAAAATAAATAAATAACGTACCCACCTCACTACCACATCATACGAATGTAGAAAGGAGAAATTTAAAAATCTTAAAAATCTAAATGCTGAAGAGAAGAGTGCTACAAAGGAGAAGCCTACTCCAGTACCTTTCGATATATGTGATTATTCCTCTCAAGAAGATTCAGTTGTTGATTCCATTCAACATAATGTTTTACCAAGTAATTCAGGTGTAGAAGTTTTATTACAACAAAGTAAATTTAGTCCTCTGGAGATAGTCGAAAGTGCAGAGGTACCTGCAGAAATAATAAAAGATGTTTCATCTCCAAAAGTAGTATCAACACCAAATGTGGTATCAACTCCAAAAGTAATGTCAGCACCAAATGTGGTATCAACTCCAAAGGTGGTATCAACACCAAATATGGTTTAATCACCAAAATTAGTTACTGAAGTAGAAGAAAATAACATCATGCCATTTTTTGATGGTTAAATGGCACAGTAGTTAACACTCCAGTGCAAGTAACTTCTTGGGCCAAAGTGGTGGAGAAGGAAATGTTCAATACAGCAGCTAGTACATCTAATGCTAAATGTCCACCTGATCAACCAAATGTATCTAAACAAGCTCCTTTTAATAATAAATATAATTTTAGAAAGAATCAAGGTAAAGGGGGTACCAGAAACCCTCCAACTAAACAATGAAGATAATATATTGGAATATCAGGGGCCTGAGAAGATTAAGGGCTCAAGACAAACTTTGGTCTTTAGTAAATGAATTTAGTCCATATTTAGTGTGGGTAGCTGAACCAAAAGTTAGTTGTAGTGCTTCTTTCTGTCAAAAGTTAAATATTCCTGGAATGGAAAAAATGGTGATTCATAGCTCTTGTCAAGGTAGAAAAGGGAATATTTGGCTTTTCTGGAACAAAAGTATTGCTCAACCACAAGTTATATCAGTTTCTAGTCAAATGATAACAGTTAGTGTTGGTGATGTTTTAGTTTCTGGTGTTCATGCCCATGTGAAGGTTGTTTAAAGGAGGTTTTTGTGGTCTGAAATGCAGTTAATAAGTGATCTTAATAAGCCAATGATAATTCTTGGTGATTTTAATGCAGTAATTTCTCAAGATGAAAAAGTTGGTGGTAGACTTCCTAATAGAACTGCAATGTTGGATTTCAATGAATGTATAAATCAGTGTGAACTTCTTCCTGCTCCAAAAAATGGTCTTCAATTTTCTTGGTCTAATTGTCAACAAGGTAATAAGAGGATTTTATGCAATTTAGACAGAGTTCAATCAAAAATGGTTACAACTGTATGGAGATTGGGGATACTAGGTTGGAATGAGGATTGTTTCTGATCATGCTCCTCTACTAGGTGGTTGTGCAAGCATTCCTAAACCAAAGAATATACCTAGGAAATTTCAAAAAATGTGGATTAGTCATCCTAACTTTTTGGAAGTAGTAGCTGAATGTTGGGAAAAAATAGTTACTGGTGATCCTGCTTTTCAATTTTACACAAGTTGAAGGAACTTAAAAAGGTGTTAAATGACTGGTATTGGAAAGTTTTTGGAAATGTTCAGGGAAAGATAAAAGAAGCTGAAGAAAGAGTTAAAGCTGCAACTGAGATATCTGATAATAATTCATTTGATGAAGATGCTCTAAATGAAACTCAAAATGAACATGCAAGTAAAGAGGTTCAAGAAAACACTTTATTGAGGAAAAAATCCATAGTCAAATGAATTAAGGAAGGAACAACTAATACTAGTTTTTTCCACACAAATATGAAGATTAGAAATGCAAGGAATACAATTAATGAAATAAAAGATGATGATGGGAATGTACTTGCAAGTCAGGATTTAATAGCTCAACACTTGGTTAACCATTTCAAAAGAAATTTGAGCATTCCCCTGTGGAAGAAGATGATGAACTGTTGGAGGTGATTCCTAAGGTTATTAATGAAGATAATCAAAGAATGCTTGATGTCATTCCAGAGGAAGAAGAGATTAACAAGATAATTTTTGAAATGGATCCAGAAAGTGCTCCTGGTCCAGATGGCTTTTCAGGTATTTTTTATAGAAGTTGTTGGGAGATAATTAAACAAGATTTAGTTGCAGCTATTCAATTCTGTTGGAGAAGAAAATTTATTCCCAAAGGAATGAATTCTAGTTTCTTATTCTTATTACCTAAGACACAAGATGCAAAAACTTCTAATCAGTTCAGACCAATAGGATTGAGCAATGTTATCTTTAAGATATTTACAAAAATAATCACCAGCAGAATGAGTGAGTTAATGAAGAAGCTGATATCTCCTCAAAAAATATCACATGTCAAAGGAAGAAGTATTCATGAACAAGTTATTCTAGCATCTGAACTTGTTAATGAAATGAAGTTTAAAAGAAGGGGAGGGAATGTAAGTATGAAACTTGACATTTCTCAGGCTTATGACACATTGAGTTGGGAGTTTTTGATCAAAGTATTAAAGAAATGTGGCTTTTCAAATTATTGGTGTGAATGGATAATAACTTTGTTTAAATCAGCAAGAATTTCAGTGTTGGTGAATGGAGGACCCTGTGGCTTTTTTAAAGTTGAAATAGGACTGAGGCAGGGAGCTCCCTTATCTCCAATTCTTTTTGTGATTATGGAAGATGCACTTAGCAGAAACATTTCAGCTCTGGTGGAGAAAAGGAAAATGCAGCCAATGGTTACCAAAAAAAGGTATTCATCCTACGCATCTCTTCTTTGCAGATGATGTATTCATTTTTAGCAATGGTGGTAGGAAGAGTTTATTAAATCTGCTTTAACTTCTAGATACTTATCAAGCATGTTCTGGTCAAATCATTAATAAAGTTAAAAGTAAACTCTTTGTGGATGACACTACACAGCAGAGGAAAATATTGATTAGTGAACTTGTAAACATGGAAATTTCTAGATTTCCAGATAAGTATTTGGGTGTTTATTTGGCTCCTGGAAAAATCACTTCTTCCATGATATGGCCTATAGTTGAACTGATTCAAAGAAGTTGGCAGCTTGGAAGGGAAGATTACTTTCATTTCAAGATAGGTTGATTATGGTAAAATCTGTTCTTTGTAGTGTTCCCATATATAATATGTCAGTCTACAAATGGCTTTTGTCTGTGATTAAAGTGTGTGAAAAATTAATTAGAAACTTCTTGTGGACTGGTGATGGTGAGTTAACAAAGTTTAAGACAATCTCTTGGAAAAGAGTTTACACACTATATGAGGAAGGTGGTCTTGGCATCAAAAGATTGAAAACTATTAACAAATAATTATTAATAAAGATGATGTGGAAAATCTTAACCTCAGATAAAGAATGGGCATTATTTATCTCTGCAAAGTTTAAAGACAAAAATGCGCAATGGACCTGTAATTGGAAACAGACTTCAGTTTGGAAGGGTTTAAAATGGGCATGGAATAATTTAAAAGAAGATATTAGATGGGATGCTGGGAATGGCTCAAAGATTTCTGTATGGTTTGACATTTTGTTAGGTGAATGTGCTATAATTGAAGAGACTGGGTTCACAGACTATGTGAAAAGTCACATTGGAATTAAAGTACAGGATTTGATCCTAGAAGGAAATTGGTGTGTTCCTACTGAATTACAACAGATCATTCCAGTGAATTCTTTGCCAGTAATAAAGGGTGGAACTGATCACATGGCGTGGACTGCTAGTAATGATGGAAATTTCTACACTGATATTGCAGTTGAGAAGATAAGGCATAAAGAATCAATACTTCCATGGCCTAAGTATATATGGCAGAATTTTCTGCATACTAGCATAGCCAGTAACATCTGGAAAATACAACAAGAAGTATATGTTGATGATGAGGTAATGAGGAAGAATGAATTTGAAATGGTTTCCATGTGTTGCATATGTTTGGCAGCTCAAGACACCATGAATCACACTCTGTGGGAATGTGCTTTCAGTAATGCAGTTTGGGACTGGTTGAACAGGGTCTTTTGTTTTGCAAATCCAAAATCATTTGATGAAGTTTGTACATTAGCAAAGAATAAGAGTCTTCTTGTCAGGCAAGTTTGGATGATTGCAGCTTGTGCAACCATGACAGAATTGTGGTTTCAGAAAAATGCAAAAAAAATTGATGAGAAGAAACCCAATCTGAATGGATTTAAATGCAGAATTATACAGCTGGTTCATGAAGGTGGTTATAGATTGAATGGGGTTAGTTGGCAGCAACCTTATGAATCTCAGGTGAGAAATTTTTCAAAGTTTAAGAAGGATTTGTGTCTTTCTTTGGAACTGGTTGTAATGATACAAAGCACAGTTTTCTTAGGTATTGGGCTTAGGATCATTTTGGGCCATCTACATTATTGTCTTTGCTTTTCCTTCTTTAGTCTCTTGGGTTTTTAAGTTCATTTTGGGTCAGTCCTGTAAACTGTTTCTTTAGTTTTTCAATCAATAAAAAATGTGATTCAGCAAAAAAAAAAAAAAAAAACTCGGACGCCGACACCCCATGTATATTTTTAATCAGATTGCAGAAATCAAGCAAATGTTTACCCAAATTCAGCAATACACCATTAGGCACGTCTGCCGGGAAAGAAATCAAGTAGCGGACGCTCTGGCAAATCAAGCGATATATGATTGCTCTCAGGGGAAAGCTCACGACAACAATATGGGACAATGTAACTCCCCCATTGATAAGTTCTATTTTAATAGTAGACTCTATGGGTATAACATATCCCCGTGTTATTTCAGCTTAATCTCATAAAATACATGCTTCAAAAAAAAAGTGATATCTAGCTCAAATAGCACTAAAATCATAAATATGAACGGAATCACATCTCAAATCGGATATAAAAATAATGAAAACACAAACATCCTTACATCTAATTTAAGTCGAGTCGGATTCAAATTATGAGCCCCTAAACAGGCATGGTGTAAGTCAATAAGTGTACCCTTAAAAAAAAAGCGAACCCACGTTTGTAAACTAGTTTCTTCTTGTCACTTTCTTGCATCAGCCACTGAGTGTATTATCAGTGCAGCACTATATGGATCATATAAAATGTGTTTATTAGGTTTAAAGTGAACTTCCACTTCAGTCTTCATATCAAGGAAACACAAAATGCATTCCCTTTTTTGACTAACTACCTTGAAGCCACCTTGAACGTGTCTTAATTAAAGCTCTTTCCATGTGCGTTCATTATATATCTATATATATATATATAAGACATTTCATTTATTTACTTCTTCTTCACTAAACTCAATACCAATTCTCTCTATCTCCCTCACTAATCAGCAAAACTGATAGTAACAATGGGAAGTCTTCCAGCTAATAACTTTGAAAGCATGTCGCTGTGTTCGCAAAATCCACTTGATCCAGATGAATTCAGAAGGCAAGGTCACATGATTATTGATTTCCTTGCTGATTACTACAAAAATGTTGAGAAATATCCAGTTAGAAGCCAAGTCGAGCCCGGTTATTTGAAGAAAAGGTTACCCGAATCAGCTCCGTACAATCCTGAATCCATTGAAACCATTCTTGAAGATGTGACAAATGATATCATCCCTGGTCTAACTCACTGGCAAAGTCCAAATTACTTTGCTTATTTTCCTTCTAGTGGTTCTATCGCTGGTTTCCTAGGGGAAATGCTAAGTACCGGATTTAATGTTGTCGGGTTTAATTGGATGTCATCTCCGGCCGCAACTGAGTTGGAGAGTATTGTTATGAATTGGCTTGGCCAGATGCTTACGCTTCCCAAATCATTTCTCTTTTCATCAGACGGAAGTTCGGGAGGTGGAGGAGTTTTGCAAGGGACTACTTGTGAAGCCATTTTATGTACTCTAACTGCGGCAAGAGATAAAATGCTGAACAAAATTGGTAGAGAAAATATTAACAAGTTGGTTGTTTATGCTTCTGATCAAACCCATTGTGCACTACAGAAAGCTGCTCAAATTGCTGGGATTAATCCTAAGAATTTCCGTGCTATCGCAACCTCCAAGGCTACAAATTTTGGTCTCTCTCCAAATTCACTTCAATCGACAATTCTTGCTGATATCGAATCCGGGTTAGTTCCATTGTTTCTCTGTGCCACTGTCGGAACAACTTCTTCAACAGCCGTAGATCCTATTGGCCCACTTTGCGCGGTGGCAAAATTGCACGGTATTTGGGTTCACATTGATGCTGCATATGCTGGAAGTGCATGTATCTGCCCAGAGTTCAGGCACTTCATCGATGGTGTGGAAGATGCAGACTCATTTAGTCTAAATGCACACAAGTGGTTCTTTACTACTTTGGATTGTTGCTGTTTATGGGTGAAAGACTCTGATTCACTGGTCAAGGCATTATCAACAAGTCCAGAATATTTGAAGAACAAAGCAACTGATTCCAAACAAGTTATCGATTACAAAGATTGGCAAATAGCGCTCAGCAGAAGATTCCGATCCATGAAACTCTGGTTAGTACTTCGCAGCTATGGAATTGCTAACTTAAGAACCTTCCTTAGGAGTCATGTTAAAATGGCTAAGCACTTTCAGGGGCTCATTGGTATGGACAACAGGTTTGAGATTGTAGTTCCTAGAACATTTGCCATGGTGTGCTTTCGCCTTAAACCAGCTGCCATTTTTAGGAAAAAAATAGTTGAAGATGATCACATTGAAGCTCAAACAAATGAGGTAAATGCGAAATTGCTTGAATCAGTCAATGCGTCCGGGAAGATATACATGACTCATGCTGTTGTTGGAGGGGTGTACATGATTCGGTTTGCCGTCGGGGCAACACTGACAGAGGAAAGACATGTCACTGGGGCTTGGAAGGTGGTACAGGAGCATACAGATGCCATACTCGGTGCCTTGGATGGTAAAACTACTACCATTCATGAAATTCTCGATTAAGGAGAGAGAAAGGAAACGCGTGGAAAACTGTGAGATCACTAATAATTTATTGATTTATTTTTGTACATGTTTTGAATAAATTACAGTTCAATTTAATAATATTTTCTCCATAGTGAGTCAATTAATATTCATACTACTAATCATCATTTCATGAAATTTTCGATTAAGGAGATAGAAAACAAACCCGTGGAAAATTGTTATATCACCAATAATTTATTGATTTATTTTTGTATATTAGTATAGTATGCACGTATGATGCGCTTGCGGTTCCGTTTGCATCGTAATTTTGTTTTTTCCATGCATTAGTAAGAAGGTCACGGACTCTACATGGACAAATACAATATGTCAAGTACTCCAGTCCCACTAGTACTTGCGTTTCTAGTCAATAAAAATACTTGCCCTTATTATTTATACTAAAAAAACCTAATTATGTGCCTTTATTTCCTCCCATCTCGTTTTCTATGTTTATTCCTCCTCCATCTTCTTTCTCTGATCCTTCTCTACTCGCTTCAACAGAAGAAAAAGATAAACAAAATCACAACAGTGTCGCAATATCATTATTCATCGTAACATCATTAACAGGGACATGGATCGGTTCTTCTATTGTTAGATTAACACAATTTTCGGTGAAGATTGTACCAACAAAGATAAGGTTGGAAGATTAACTTTTCTCTCCTTTCTATCTGTCAACCTTATTCATGTTGGATTCTTTTATTTTTTTTGTAAAATCTTTGTTCTATTGGGATCTAGCCATGTTCCTTCAATTTTTCAAATATGTTTCAATACTTCAATTCCTTTTTTTTTTTTGATAAACAAAGAGGGTTAGATAAAATCTGTATTTTCTTTTGATACAATTTTTTTTTCGTTTTTTTGCCTTGATTAATATGGCTGGGTTAACCAGTTTAGATCGGACTGGGTCAATGGGTTACTGGTTCAACCGCCCGGTTTAACCGGTTCACTGGTTTTTTTAACATGTTATTGTTAGTGGATCAATGTCGAACCAGACCGTTTTTCTTACTGGTCTAACCAGTCGGTCCGGTCCAGGTTTTAAAACACTACATTATTCGTGTACGTTCCGTTCTTCTTTGTAACAGTGCCTTTAGTCGCTAATACTTTTGTATTGCTAATCGAAACTTTTCTCGAGAGAGAAACGTCCAATTGACCATGGCTGAACACATGTTCAAGGAAAAAAATACTCGTATTTTTGATCGTTTTCCCTTGCGCCTTGTTGACTGTAAACGCGAAATATAAACAGATCGGAAATTGTTGATGTTTAAACTTGTATGGGAGATTCAGATTCTCAGGTGGCTCCAGTGGCATCCTGTGAATGAAGACTCGTGTACCTATGGAATTCCCACTAATAATTACGTCATATGTACAATTTGGGAAGAACTCTTTGATTATTAACCTGGTACCATTACATAGACCATTTTTTGCATCAACATTCCGCAACAACATAATAGGTGCAGCAATATGCAATTTCAAAGAAAATGTGTGGGGGTAAACCCCTGGAGCAATGTTGTTCAAGTATCCTTGCTGGTAAAGACCGTGAATGTGTAGGATATAACCTCTTTTCCAGTAAAGATGCAAAGTACTCGGTCATTAAGCTTCTCGACGGACTCGTTCAATGTTGTAATCAGGGCCATGTTGACTAGGTAGTCTTTATCTCTTGCATTATCCACCAAGTTTGAAAATGTTACATCTATAAGCTAAGACAATGAATCATCATGGTATGACCATCTCTTCCCGAACCTTTATCTCATTAGCAATGCAAGGTTCATCCCCATCACCAAAACGAATCAAACACTCAGAATAAGTTGCATCTTCAGCTACATGCATATTCTTCTTCAGGTGTAATTCATGTACTTTTCCTACAAATGTGATATGTTATGAATGTAATGTAATTCAATGTCATTTCAATTTATTCGCTTAAAAGTTAGTTATCAGAGTTTAAGAAATATTACGTCTTAACTACCGCATATCAATATGGATTTTTTTACCTGCTAATACATGCATCGAGTGTTTGTCCCCTTGTACACCTTGGATCACTGGTAGTACTTGGAGGAAATCACCTCCCATAATTAAAATATTTCAACCAAATGGTTCAGTAATATCTATGATGTCTCTCATCGTCCTATCAAATGTTTCTAAAGAGTAGCGATGCGCCATTGTAGCTTCATCCCACATAGGGACAGTAGCTAGCATGCCTCAAAAGTTCAGCTTCCTCGGATTGCTTTTTCGTACAACAAGTGGAATTTGATGTCTGTGTCATTGGCAGCTTAAAACTTGAGTATGCTAACCTACCACCATGTGACATAGTAGCAGTAATTCTAGACGTGGTTGTTGATATCATAATACCACCATTTTTCCTAACAGTCGCCAAAATAGTACGATACATAAATGTCTTCCCAATACGTGCACGATCATCTATGAAGAAGACCTTGCTTTCCTTTCGCGCAATTTCTATCATGATTATATTATAGGCCCTATATTGCTCTTCATTAAAATTGTTGATAGAAGATAGGTCTTCCTCGGATGTAGGAATCGACAACTCTTCTTGAATTAGACTTAGAATCATCAATTCGTCCCTATAAGTGGCGGAAGATCATATATGCATATATCTATCTCTCATCGTCCTATCAAATGTTTCTAAAGAGTAGTAATGCGCCGTTGTAGCTTCATCCTACATAAGGACAGTAGCAAGCATGCCTCAAAAGTTAAGCTTCCTCGGATTTCTTTTTCGTACAACACGTGGAATTTGATTTCGGTGTCATTGGAAGCTGAAACCTTGAGTATGCTAACCTACCACCATGCAATTCTAGACGTGGTTGTTGCTATCACAATACCACCATTTTTCCTCACAATCGCCAAAATAGCACGATACATAAATGTCTTCCCAGTACGTCCAAGATCATCTATGAAGAAGACCTTGCTTTCCTTTCGCTCGATTTCTATCATGATTATATCGTAGGCCCTATATTGCTCTTCATTAAAATTGTTGATAGAAGATAGGTCTTCCTCGAATGTAGGAATCGGCAACTCTTCTTGAATTATAGAATCCTTCAACCAAATGGTTCAATAATATATGTGATGTCTCTCATCGTCCTATCAAATATTTCTAAATAGTAGCGATGCGCCATTGTAGCTTCATCCCACATAAGGACAATAGCTAGCATGCCTCAAAAGTTCAGCTTCCTCGGATTGCTTTTTCGTACGACACGTTGAATTTGATGTCGGTGTCATTGGAAGCTGAAACCTTGAGTATGTTAACCTACCACCATGTAACATAATAACAACAATTCTAGACGTGGTTGTTGCAATCACAATACCACCATTTTTCCTGACAGCCACCAAAATAGCACGATGCATAAATGTCTTCCCAGTACGTCCAAGATCATCTATGAAGAAGGCCTTGTTTTCCTTTCGCTCAATTTCTATCATGATTATATTGTAGGCCCTATATTGCTCTTCATTAAAATTGTTGATAGAAGATAGGTCTTCCTCGGATGTTGGAATCTACAAATCTTCTTGAATTAGACTTAGAATCAATAATTCGTTCTTATAAGTGGCGGAAGATCATACATGCATATATCTTTGTCGTGCTGCTTAATTATCGAATTCAACTCACGAAGAAAAAGATATGATAAGAATGTTGAGCTTGTATTGCTTGAACTCGTGTAATACTTGACCTTATTGTTGAAAATTCATCTCATAATTCTCTCACACCCGTCGAATTATAAAAGGTTAAGATATATGCAAATTGTCTTCTGAGAGATTACGACATATTAACTGTTGCTGCTTCAACCAAAGACGCCCTCGCACTCTTATCGTTCTCTAAGAGACCCAACTTTTTGGAAGCTCTCTTGAATATACGACATCTCTCTCTGATAAGTGCATAATTCATATGATTTTAGTATCCATTCCATACTTGCTTTAGCTATTATTGTTGCATATTTTCGTATTATTACTCTTGTTTTCTCTTATTTGTCTCAATTAGGTGAATCATCCAAAAAGGATCTATAAAGTGCTGAAAACAGCTAAGAAGAGAAGTATTCCAAGAATCCAAGCGCCCAAGTCCAAGAGAAGTGGAAGAAGTGCGACGAAAAGGAGCAAAACGCTCAAAATCAAGACTCAACCCAAAGACCGATCTTAAATCATTCAAATTAAGTATTTCTCATCATCATCTCGAATATAATTGAAATATATAAAGAATGCAAAAAGAATGAGGTTATTCCGAGTTTGGATGAAGAAGTTGTGGCCAAAACAGTTTTTATTGAATACCGAAGACAGTGAAGTCCGCAAACTGGGTTTGCGAATCGAGTTCGCAGACTTATTTGCGAAAATTTATGCTGGAATTTGAAGTTTGGGGACTGGGTACGCGAACTTATCAAACGGAAAACGTGTATTCACACCTTGGAAGGCTTAAGGGCACGTTTGGGAACGTTAATTCGTTATTTTGGGTCGGGTTCTTGAACCGAACCCAATACGTGAACACCAAGCAATGTAAAACCTATAAAAAGGTATTAGGTTATGTGAAATCATATCACATCATTAGGTCACGAAATTGTTTGGGTTTGGAGAGAATAAACATCACACGGATCGATTATCAATCGTAACGTTATCTCTTTACTTTTCTCATATGTATATCATGGATGTTTCAACATCCATGAGTAGCTAAACACCTATTGATTTAGGATGAATTCTAAGTTGTAAACAAGATTTGAGTTATTATATTAATCTACTTTGAAGTTCTTCATATGATTATCGTTTATTTATACTAATTAATATTTATGATTGATTGATAGATTGTTTAGGTGGCCAACTAAATTGATTTGTTGATTCAATCTATTGCTAGTATTGAGTTAGGAGATAAGTAATCGTCGAATAACTTGTACACAAGTAGAGAACACAAAGCCTTGCAGAGGGATTCTGTGGAGCGATTGTGTGTGTAAACAACTCTAAAAAGTGGACCTTGATCTAAGAGTCTAACTAGTAGGATCAACCTATAAAATTCACAAAAGATAAAGAATTTGATTGGGTTACACCTTGAGTGATATACTACTTGGTGTTTCGTTGAATAGAATCTGGTAGGCGAGAACTTCTGTATCCAGTGATATAAGGAATTTAGGGTATAACACTAATCTAGCTGTTATTCTACGGTTGGTGATAATGTATGATTAACGACGAGTAGGAAATTATAATAACTCATTGACGATTTATATACGAAGAAGGATTCCTCGATAATATCTCTCTTTATTGATTACAATACAATTTTATTTGCTTTGATTATTTATTTTGGTCACAATCTAAAACAAAACCTCCCTTGTGACACTTTGACAACTAAAACTCAGTTCCCTTCGTGGGAACGATCCTTACTTCCATTATATTACCAGTTAATTTTGTGGAGATAAAATTATTAATTTGATTGCACTTACGACAGCCATCAAATTTTGGCGCCGCTGCCGGGGAGCAGTCGGTAGATTTAGTTGTTATTTTTATTAGTTATAATCTTGTTTTTAGAATTTCTTTTTATATTTTAATTTCGTTTTTCTAGATTTTTATTTTCAGGTACTTAATCCCTGGCACCTAAAGACTGGGAATACCAGAGGTGCGGAATCCAAACTCGTAGGGGAACGGTGTTACAAGCACATCCACAGTTGAAAGAAGAACCTTCTACTTCAACAATGGTAGGCAGTACAAATAATCCACCACCTCCACCTGTGGAGAGGAAGTTAGGAAAGTTGAGATCTCCATGCTTAGATTCACAACCACTGTGCATTACAATCACTAACCCAGTGGAGCTGAAGTTGATCTTACTTCATCATCTGCCAAAGTTCAAGGGACTTCCAGGTGAAGATCTGAATCGTCATCTTCGAAAATTTCAACAGAAGATGACAAGTCTTAGGCAAAGTACCGTAGACAGTGATACGGCATTGCTGCAAGCCTTCCAATTCTCTTTAATAGATTCAACGGAAGAATGGTTGTATTACCTTCCTCCAGGGAGAATTACAACATGGGCCGACATGAAAAAGCTATTTTTAGAGAAGTATTTTTCTGCTTCTAAGGCATCATCCGTTCGTAAAGAGATTAGTGTTGTTCTCCAGATTACTGGGGAGTCTCTCTATGAATACTAGGATAGGTACAAAAAGTTAGTGGCAAGCTGTCCCCATCACAACATATCTCCAACACTCATCATTCAATACTTCTATAAAGGATTACTTCCAGAGCAACGAAATTTGATTGATGCAGCCTGATGAGTGCCAAATATTGTATATATTTATCCCTTTTTCTTTGGCATTTAACTCATCTTTTATGCATTAATTCTACATTTTATCCCATATTCTGTATTTTCATTGTTTTCAAGAATAAATATTTTTATTAATTAATTTTGCATTTTTAGGTAATAAATAAAGTTCGGATGAGTCGCGGAGCGAAAAGAGCGGAAAAGTAGTGAAAAGCCGGGAGAAATCACGCAAGGAAGCCGCAAAGAATGGAGCGCACGTCCAAAAAGCTGGAAATGGGCTCAAGAAGAAGAAAGTTGTTCTTAAAGAAGAAGTGGGCTCAAGGTTTTCCAAGCCCAAACTCATTTCCCAAACCCATATTCTATACCCAAAAGCCTAAAACCCAAATCCATACCCGCTTGCGTCTTCAGCCGTCAGATCAGTTCTCAGAAGCATCCGACGGTCGCTCCCTTGTTGTGCATCGAAGTTTGATATCTCCGCCTAACACTACAACACCTAACTCCATCTGGCGTCGTTGATTTTGTTGTATTATATAATCCAGCGGTCGCTACAAGCTTCACTTCATCTCACCGTACGATTGATCTTTCATCTCCCTATCCCACGGCTCAGCGTCGCAGATCATCAAACTCGATACACTCGCCTCACACCCAAGTGCCGAACACCCTAGACCTCAAACAAACGCACCCTTCCCCTTTCTCCATCGAACCCATCTCCTCCATCACCCCCCTCTGCAGAACCACCATACTCCGTACCACCACCATGTCCGTCTCCATCATCACCACCTCACCCCAAATCACTCCACTATTTTCTCCCCGACTCTACTCTACCTAAGCCCATCATCACCATCACGTACCATCTCTTTAGCATCACTAATTTCTCCAATTTCTCATCTCTCTGCTCACTGAAACCCTAGGTGAGAAATTGGGGATATAAGTGATGATTAAAGCAACAATTGAAGCATGAGAGGAACGAGAAGAAGCAGGAGAAGAGTGGGTCGACGAGATGGAGCGAGTATCTCATCAACAGTAGGTAAATCAATTTCACCAAACCCTAGTTCTACTGATTTTGGGGGAAAATTGGGGGAAAACCCAATGATGTGTAATGGGTATAAATTGATGTTGTGGGGAGTGTGTGAAGGACACTTTTACCTCTCTGGACTAGCCAGTAGAGAATTGCTACAAATTTATGAACTTCAAATTTCAGTGTTTTCAGTTAACAGTTGAGAATTGCTTCTGTTGTAGTTATCTGATATGTTGCAATTGTGTTTAAATTATCTCATATGATGTATGTTGCCATAACATGGTTAGCATGAGCTAATCAGCCTCAGGCCAAGGCTCAGTGAAGCCTTGTGCACTGTCAAGTGTGAATGAGCTAGGATAGTTACTTCCTGTTGCTGTGTTTTGATTGTGCAAATGAGAGATGCCAATGCTCATAGAGCCTGTGATTGGCTGTACTGTCAAAAGACAGCCAATGCTAGGGGTAGACTAGTGAGCAAGTTGGTGTTCTTTTCATTTCTAGTTGTATGCTTAGGAATGAACATAACCTAGAAACATGTCACTTGATTAGGACACAAGGTGGATCATAAGCCTTGGCTTACCCACCAATCCCTTTCAGTCACTTTTATTTTCAGTCCTGTGTGTTTGTATTTCAGTTACTTTTCTTGCCTTTCATTTTCTTGCACCTTGTAGCTTTTGTGCACTGAAGTCAGTGCATAATCCTCACCCTGCCCTTGGCTGCCAAGCCTTGGTTTTGCTGCTTTTCTTGGCTGTTTCTTTGCTGCTTTACTTTCCAAGCCTTGGTTCTTGTCTGTTATCTTTCCCTGCTGTGGTTCTTAGCCTGTTTCTCTATTGCTTTACCTTGCATTCTTGTTTGTATGCCTGAAACCTTGCCTGCCATAGTGCATTGCCACTCTTATTAGCCTAGGAAAACTTCTTATATGCTCCTCTCCCTGTGGACAAACCCCTACTCACCCTTTTATTACAAATCTTGACCTTGTATACTTGCAAGTGTTTTGTGTGCATCTTGATCATCACACCAAGTTTTTGGCGCCGCTGCCGGGGAGCTGGCTGCCATCTTTTTGAAGTTTTCAAAGTGCTGCTGGTGTGCAAGTGTGCATTTCTGCTGCTTGTTTTCTGCTGTTGGTGTGCAAGTGTGCAAGTGTTGGTTTCTGCTGCTGTTGGTGTGCACTACCTTGCACTGCTGCAAGTGCAAGTGTTGCTGAAGCTGCTGTGAAGCTGCTGCTGCTGCTGCTGGTGGTATGGAGCTGCTGCTGCCAAGCCAACTGGGCTGCCAACTGAAGCTGTCAACTGGGCTTGCATATTTCTCTGCTGCTGGGCTTGTGCCAACTCTCTGCAGCTGGGCTTGAACCAACTGAGTTGGGCTTAGTAACCTCAATCTCGCTGGGCTTGCAACTTCTGCTCCTGGGCTTCGCTGCAGATTCTGCTGGGCTCTGCTCCACCTGTTGCTGCTGGGCTTGGACGTGAGATGCTAGGACGATCCTAAAGCCCAACTGGGCCTTGCAACTAAAAGGGGACTAAAAGCCTATTTTTGGGCTTCCCTCCAAAAACAAGTAAGCCTAACCCATGAGTTAACCCACTTGGGCCTCATTTAAATTCAAATTTGGGCTTGTAATAATTAATTTAATTATTTATTTTGGGATTGTAATAATTTTTATTTTCTTTTTCTTTTTTTTTTTATATTTGGGATTGTAATTATTTTTTTTTTGTTTTCTTTATTTTTCTTTTTTCTTTTATGGGTTTGTTTAATTATTATTATTGTTTTTATTTTCTTTTATGAGTTGTGATAATTTATGCTAGGTTTAGTTCAAAAATTTTCAAAGCCCAAATTTTTAAACCAAAAACAAAACCCTTCTTAAACCAAAACCCATTCAAAACCAAATCTTCATAACCCTTGTGGGCCAAATTGTTTCCGATTGCTCTGACCAACATGTTAGTTAAGGTACCTACTAGGACATGATTGTGACCTACAGAGACCAGACAAACAGACTTGTTAGAATTAACCCAGACGAACCTATCGAAATTCTAAGTTCTGAGGGAGACAGTCCAGATCAACCAGAAACAATGGGAGAACCCGTACCCTCAAGGATTATATGTACCCAACTAGAGCCAGTCAACCTTCTTGTATTTTGCTACCCGAGGCTAATGGCCATTATGAGCTGAAATCAGCACAATACAGATGCTTCCTATTTTTAGAGGTGTTGAGAATGAAAACCCGTACCACCACGTGAGAGAATTCGAGGAAATTTGTGGAACTCTGCGTTTCACTCAAATGACCGACGAAACCCTGAAGTTAAGGCTTTTTCCTTTCTCCCTGAAAGATAAGGCAAAGGCCTGGCTCTATGCTTTACAGCCTCAATCCATCATGACATGGGATGACCTCATAAAGGAGTTTTTCAAAAAGTTTTTCCCGAACCACAAGACTGCGACAATTCGTCAAAGTCTGAATAGCTTTGTGCAATTAGAAGGTGAGACCTTAGCTAGATACCTGGAGAGATTCAATGAATTATTGCTCCAATGTCCCCATCATGGTTTTGAAAAATGGAGACTTGTGCAAATTTTGTATGAAGGTCTAGATGTGTCCACCCGAACAACGGTTGAGTCGATGTGTAATGGTCTATTCGTAGATAAAACTGCTGACGCGTCTTGGGACTTCTTGAATTGAAGTAGCTGAAAAGACGCAACAGTGGGAATCCATCCGTGAAACCAGAAAGACTACATCCGAAGCAAAGGCTTTTAGGATTGAAGCGGATTTTGAGGGTAGAGCAAACATGGCATCAATAGTTAGGAGATTAGAAGAGTTAGAACTACATAAAAATTCAAAACCTTCCACCACTACTCTCCGAGAACATGTCGCTTCATCTGTTTGTGCTGCTTGTAACGACCCCAACCATCAATTCCAAAATTGTCCAGATTTGCTTGCAGTCCAGGAGTCTAGGCTTGAACAGGCACATGCCATGTTTCAAAAACCAGAGCATAACCCTTATTCACAGACCTACAATCCAGGATGGAGAAACCACCCTAACTTTTCATGGTCAAAAGGACCCACTCAAGGAGGACCATCTCAACCCACACTATCAATCAGAGCTATCAAAACAATCAGGGATATCAGAACAATCAAGGTTATCAACACCCGAGAAACCCTCAACAACAATCAAACTCTCAACAACAATCATATCCTCAACACAATACCGACAAGAGATTGTCCACCTTAGAGGAAATGTTCCAGAGTTTGATGCAAAGTCAGAAAAATCTAGATCAAAAGATGGATCAAATATGTGAGAGAGAAAAGGGTAAACTTCCGAGCCAACCCCAACAAAATCCAAAGAGGATATTTCAAACAGGCACAACATCCTGCACTGAAACCTCACCTGATCAAATCCATGCCATTACCACCCTCCGAAGTGGTAAAGTCATCGAGAACAACGTGGCGAACCTAATGAATCTGATACAAATTCCACGTGTCTCCACAACCCCAGAAAACCAAAGAATCTGAGCAAGTTGGAAAATCTGACAATTCTACTGCTGTGAATGTCCCTTTGCCAACTCATCTTCCTGTTGCTCCCTCATCCTCAAAGATTGATCTATCAACAGAAAAGTACCCATTACAATGAGATGTTAGATCTGTTCAAGAGAGTCAACATCAACATTCCTTTTCTTGAAGCAATCAAGCAAATCCCTGCTTATGCCAAATTCCTCAAAGACTTGTGTACTCAAAAGCGCAAGCTCAATGTGCAAAAACGTGCTTTCTTAGCTGAGCAGGTGAGTTCCATCATTCTGAACAAAACTCCACCCAAGTTTAGGGATCCAGGATGTCCAACAATTTCTTGCACTATAGGAGAACACACGGTCAATAAAGCGTTATTAGACCTAGGTGCAAGTGTTAACCTACTGCCATATTCTGTTTATGAGCAGTTAGGTCTTGGGGAGTTGAAACCAACATCTATCACTCTACAACTGGCAGACCGATCTGTCAAGATTCCTCGTGGAGTGGTGGAAGATGTTTTGATCAAGGTTGACAAATTCTATTTTCCCGTAGACTTCATTGTCTTAGACACTCAACCTGTACAAAACCCAGACTGTCACATTCCTGTCATCTTAGGACGTCCTTTCTTGGCTACGTCCAACGCGATCATCAACTGTCGGAATGGAGTGTTAAAACTGTCTTTTGGTAACATGACGGTAGAATTGAATGTGTTCGATATTAGTCAACAACCTGTGAATCTTGATGATGATGATGTACATGAAGTTAATATGATTGAAGGATTAATGCAAGATTCGTTGACTAACATTCTATCCGTTGACCCCTTTCAAGCATGTATGGAGAACTTTAACCCTGATTTCTATGATGATGCATACTGTAGTGACGTCCTATCTCTGCTCGAATCTGTACCTCAAATGGACGTCACTGAAAGGAAATATGAAGTGGAACAACCCCTATTCTCTGATTCCAAGCTTATTCCATCCATTGTTGAGCCACCCAAGCTTGAATTGAAACCATTGCCTAGTACGTTGAAGTACGCATTCCTAGGTTCTTCTGATACTTTACCTGTCATTATTTCATCATGTTTAGACACGGAACAGGAAAGTAAGCTTTTAGAAGTACTTAAGGAACACAAAGAGGCCTTAGGATGGACCATCTCAGATCTCAAAGGAATTAGTCCCACCATTTGCATGCACCACATTAACCTTGAAGAGAATGCCAAACCATCGAGGGAAATGCAAAGGAGACTTAATCCTAACATGAGAGATGTAGTCAAAGGAGAGATCCTGAAACTACTTGATGCGGGTATCATATACCCAATTCCCGATAGCAAATGGGTTAGTCCCATTCAAGTTGTGCCTAAGAAGTCAGGCATTACTGTTGTTCAGAACGACAAGAATGAATTAGTCCCTACTCGTACAATCACAGGATGGCGAGTATGCATCGACTACAGGAAGTTGAACACAGTAACAAGGAAGGATCACTTCCCGCTCCCTTTCATTGACCAAATGCTAGAACGTGTGTCTGGACACAGTCACTACTGTTTTCTAGATGGCTTTTCCGGTTATAACCCCATTTTGATTGTGGAGATTTTTGATGTTTGGGGGATAGACTTCATGGGTCCATTTCCCATGTCTGACAGCAAGTTGTACATCCTAGTCGCAGTTGATTACGTTTCTAAGTGGGTAGAAGCCATAGCAACCAGAACAAATGACCACAAGGTGGTACTTTCATTTCTAAAGGAGAACATATTTTCACGTTTGGTACCCCTAGAGCTATCATCAGTGACGGCGGTTCACATTTTCGTAACAAGTACTTTGAGTCTTTAGTACGCAAGTATGGCATAACTCACAAGGTTGCTACTCCGTACCACCCTCAGACTAGTGGACAAGTGGAAGTGTCTAATAGGGAAATTAAGCACATTCTGGAGAAGACGGTTAACCCGTCCAGGAAAGATTGGTCATTGAGATTGAATGATGCTTTGTGGGCCTACAGAACAGCTTATAAGACACCAATTGGCATGTCCCCCTATCGTCTAGTGTATGGAAAGCCGTGCCATCTACCTGTGGAATTAGAACATCGTGCCTACTGGGCAATCAAAGAGCTGAACTTCTCTCTGGACGAAGCTGGAATTCAACGGAAACTTCACTCACGAGTTGGAAGAATTGAGAAATGAGGCTTATGACAGTGCCAAGCTGTACAAGCAGAAGATGAAGATATTTCATGATAAGCGTATTCTGTGCAAATCCTTCACTCCTGGTCAGAAAGTCTTGCTGTATGACTCCCGATTACATCTTTTTCCAGGAAAACTGCGTTCCAGATGGAAGGGTCCGTACCTAGTACGCACAGTTTTTCCTCATGGAGCTGTAGAGCTGGAGGATGTCTCCAACAAGAACGTTTTCAAAGTCAACGGGCAGAGATTAAAGCCATTCCTTGAGCCATTTCCACCCGACATTGAAACAACCGACCTGGAGGACCCAGTCTATGTGGACTAAACTGGTCCACTCTTTCCCTAAAAAACCAAAACAGTTTTCCAAATGTTTCCCTAAAAACCAAAATTTTTCGTTTTCCCATCAAAACCAAAATTTGTCTTTTTCCCAACAAAACCAAATTTTTTCCAAAAAGTCCAATCCCATTAAAAACCAAAATTTTCTTATAGATAATGTGTTAGTTAAATTTCCCTTTTGTATATATTTTGTGCTCATCCATTGTGACTCCTAATATGATGGATTTTTGCCTTGAAATAACGGAGTTTTAACTGAGCTACCACCGTACAATCGGGTATTCTCTCTCCTTTTACTCTACTCAGCATGTTCCTCTTCATATATTGTTTTATAATTCTTTCCATGTTTTGAAACATTGAGGACAATGTTTAGTTTAGGTTTGGGGGTATAGAGTAGATGCCATGATAATTTGCCATAATTGAAAACAAAACTTCTTCTTTTTGAAAAAATTGAAAAATTCCAAAAAAATTAAAAAATTGAGAAATTCAAAAAAAAAAAAAAAAAAAAAAATTAAAAAAATGAAAAATCATAAAAATGGAGCTCATTTACCTTGAAATGTTGACTCTTGTGCAAATATGTATTTTTATTAGGAGTCTTAGTCTAGATATTTAGGCACCCTGATTCTAGCACAATTCACATAGTGATAAGAAATTTGCACGCGCACGATCTACCAATACATGTATGGCCTCGATCTTCAAGGTGTTGGATAGGAAGTTACGATTGCCAATCACTTTAGAATACTGAACGAAACTGGACTAGCTTGTTCTTTGGTTGGTTGGGATAGAGGATGGAGGTTACATTAAGAAAGACAACCATCGAATTTAACTGGGTGCATCAAAAAGGGCTACCTCTTGCAAAGTGTCATGTAATCTTTTGTTTCTTTTTGTTATGTATCAAAAGTGTTTCCTTGTTTAAAAAAAAAAAAAAAAAAAAAAAAAAAAACGATGATATATTCAGAAAAAAAAAAAAAAAAATATATCAGAAAAAAAAAATATACAAAAAAATATAGTATTTATCAATTCCATCATCTCTTGTTCCAAAAATAAAAAGAGAATAGTCAATGTAAATAAGAGTCATGTAAATAGTCATCTTTTGTGTTTTCGTGTTGTAAGCAAGGAGGGTGTATGCCATTGATGTACAACGCGAGAAATTGTGAAATACCTCCAACTCATTCACAATTCTCGTAAAGTCCGGACAGCTAGCTAGATTTCGACCTCAGTTCTTAGCCTGAGAAACTATCTCTTGGTGATTAGTAGTCATGACTTCAGATCTTTCTTTACACATGTGTAGATACACTTTACACTCTTATCACATGTCTTTTTTTGTTATCAGTGCTAGGATTGTGCCTTCGATAGCTAGATTGACATCTCCATTTTGCTGTGAGCTTAACTGTTTTGCACATGTCACGTTTGATGGAATCTGAGCTTATATTTTGACCTAGAACTTTGTAGGTACGTTCTAAGCAAACCTTCACGAGACTTCAACTCGTCCACTAGGGACACTTAGTGGTTTAAAAGGCTTAGTGCATACGCTAAATGCATTCGAGAGACCAGCGACAGTGGTATAGTTAGGATTTCCTTAGTTTTGTTTTACTTGAGGACAAGTAAAATTCAGGTTTGGGGGTATTTGATGAGTGCCAAATATTGTATATATTTATCCCTTTTTCTTTGGCATTTAACTCATCTTTTATGCATTAATTCTACATTTATCCCATATTCTGTATTTTCATTGTTTTCAAGAATAAATTTTTATTAATTAATTTTGCATTTTTAGGTAATAAATAAAGTTCGGATGAGTCGCGGAGCGAAAAGAGCGGAAAAGTAGTGAAAAGCCGGGAGAAATCACGCAAGGAAGCCGCAAAGAATGGAGCGCACGTCCAAAAAGCTGGAAATGGGCTCAAGAAGAAGAAAGTTGTTCTTAAAGAAGAAGTGGGCTCAAGGTTTTCCAAGCCCAAACTCATTTCCCAAACCCATATTCTATACCCAAAAGCCTAAAACCCAAATCCATACCCGCTTGCGTCTTCAGCCGTCAGATCAGTTCTCAGAAGCATCCGACGGTCGCTCCCTTGCTGTGCATCGAAGTTTGATATCTCCGCCTAACACTACAACACTTAACTCCATCTGGCGTCGTTGATTTTGTTGTATTATATAATCCAGCGGTCGCTACAAACTTCACTTCATCTCACCGTCCGATTGATCTTTCATCTCCCTATCCCACGGCTCAGCGTCGCAGATCATCAAACTCGATACGCCCGCCTCACACCCTAGCGACCGAGCACCTACACCTCAAACAAACGCACCCTTCCCTTTCTCCATCGAACCATCTCCTCCATCACCCCCCTCTGCAGAACCACCATACTCCGTACCACCACCATGTCCGTCTCCATCACCACCACCTCACCCCAAATCACTCCACTAATTTCTCCCCAACTCTATTCTACCTAAACCCATCACGTACCATCTCTTTAATCATCATTTACAACCTCAATTTCTCATCTCTCTGCCTGAAACCCTAGGTGAGAAATTGGGGATATATATGATGATTAAAGCATCAATTGGAGCTCGAGAGGAACGAGAAGAAGCAGGAGAAGATTGGGTCGACGAGATGGAGCGAGTATCTCATCAACAGTAGGTAAATCAATTTCACCAAACCCTAGTTCTAATGATTTGGGGGAAAATTGGGGGAAAACCCAATGATGTGTAATGGGTATAAATTGATGTTGTGGGGAGTGTGTGAAGGACACTATTTACCTCTCTGGACTAGCCAGTAGAGAAATTGCTACAAATTGTTATGAACTTCAAATTTCAGTGTTTTTCAGTTAACAGTTGAGAATTGCTTCTGTTGTAGTTATCTGATATGTTGCAATTTGTGTTTAAATTATCTCATATGATGTATGTATGTTGCCATAACATGGTTAGCATGAGCTAATCAGCCTCAGGCCAAGGCTCAGTGAAGCCTTGTGCACTGTCAAGTGTGAATGAGCTAGGATAGTTACTTCCTGTTGCTGTGTTTTGATTGTGCAAATGAGAGATGCCAATGCTCATAGAGCCTGTGATTGGCTGTACTGTCAAAAGACAGCCAATGCTAGGGGTAGACTAGTGAGCAAGTTGGTGTTCTTTCATTTCTAGTTGTATGCTTAGGAATGAACATAACCTAGAAACATGTCACTTGATTAGGACACAAGGTGGATCATAAGCCTTGGCTTACCCACCAATCCCCTTTCAGTCACTTTTATTTTTCAGTCCTGTGTGCTTGTATTTCAGTTACTTTTCTTGCCTTTCATTTTCTTGCACCTTGTAGCTTTTGTGCACTGAAGTCAGTGCATAATCCTCACCCTGCCCTTGGCTGCCAAGCCTTGGTTATTTGCTGCTTTTCTTGGCTGTTTCTTTGCTGCTTTACTTTCCAAGCCTTGGTTCCTTGTCTGTTATCTTTCCCTGCTGTGGTTCTTAGCCTGTTTCTCTATTGCTTTACCTTGCATTCTTGTTTGTATGCCTGAAACCTTGCCTGCCATAGTGCATTGCCACTCTTATTAGCCTAGGAAAACTTCTTATATGCTCCTCTCCCTGTGGACAAACCCCTACTCACCCTTTTATTACAAATCTTGACCTTGTATACTTGCAAGTGTTTTGTGTGCATCTTGATCATCACACCACAGCCGCTGGTGGTTCACTTACTGAGAAAACAATCTCGCAGGCGACTAGTTTGATCGAGAGTATGGCTTCGAATGCTCAACAATTTTACAGCAGACATGACTCAAATGTCATGAGAGTGAGCGAGATTGGAGATTCAAATACAGAGCATCGATTGAGTACTATTGAAAAGGAAATTCATCGTATATCCTCTGTAGTTGCTCCACCATACGAAGACGAGGCCGAGGTAAATGCTATATTTCCTAATCAAATGCAAAGGTATGATCCCTATTCGAATATTTATAACCCTGGTTGGAAAGATCATCCTAATTTTAGTTATGCTAACAAGCAAGCTGCAACTCCCAATCCATATGTGAGCCAAGGTGGTTTTCAACAACAACAACCTCAGAATGAGGAATCCAAGTTTGAAGCACTCATATCCATAATCAAACAGGGTCAGCAGAAAACTGATCAGTTCATACAAGATGCCAAACAGAATCAACTAAAAACTGATAATGCTATTAAAGATTTGGAAACTCAAATGGGGCATTTGGCTACAACAGTGGGTAAGTTGGAAGCACAAGCATCAAAAAAGTTACCATCTCAACCGTTCGTGAATCCAAGAGAGCACGTTAATGCGGTTACGTTAAGGAGTGGAAGACAAACTGAAGATCCACATCAACAAAAAGAGGTTAGTAACGACATCAAAAAGGAAGTAGAAGAGGAAACCGTCCCAAAGGAAAAGCCAACCTCAAACGGCCAACTAAGGACACGTTCCCACTTTTACCATACACCTTTTTCCTAGTCGTTTTTCCAAATCCAAGAAAGAAGCTCAAGACAAGGAGATCATGGATATTTTTAGCAAGATACACATCAACATTCCATTTATTGAGGCCATCAGAACCGTACCCAGATATGATAAGGTTTTGAAGGATTTGTGTACAAGGAAGGATAGGTTGATTGCTAATCAGATTACTCAAGTGGGCGAAAGTGCTAACTATGTTGCTAAATAAGATCCTACAAAGTGTGAAGATCCTGGTGGTTTTACGGTACCAGTTACCATTGGTAACCGACGATTTGAGCGTGCTTTGCTTGATTTGGGAGCATCCATAAGTGTTATGTCAGCCGATGTTTATGATTCTTTGAATCTCGGACCTTTAAAAGAGGCAAAGATCACTATTCAATTGGCTAACAAGTCCAATATATATCCTAAGGGAGTCGTGGAGGACGTGTTAGTTCAAGTGAATCAGTTAATCTTTCCGGTTGATTTTACATTGTGGATATGCACAATGGAGATAATTGTTCATCTACTTCGTTACTTCTTGGGAGACCGTTCATGAAGACTGCAAAGACGAAGATTGATGTTGATAGTGGTGCACTCACTATGGAATTTGATAAGGAGATCATACGGTTCAATATTTTTGAAACCATGCGCTATCCTAGTGATGTTCACTCAGCCTTCTCCATTGATGTTATTGATTCGTTAGCACAACAAATGTTTGATTTGAATGCTGAAGATGAACTTGGATTGTGATACGGAATAACATTGATTTGGACGTTCATGGACATCGAACATGGACATTGAGATATCCAAAGAATTGGTGGAGATGTGTGGTGCTTTAACAGCACTACAAGAAGCAAAAACGGGTAATATTTCTTATATTTGTTACCATAACTAATGAGGTTCCTTTACCTTCTATTGTGCAGGCACCGAAACTTGAATTGAAGTCGCTTCCAGACCACCTAAAGTACGCATACTTGGGTGATAAAGAAGAACTTCCGGTGATTATTGCAAAGAACCTCACACCAATACAAGAAGAACGTCTACTTAGGGTTCTGAAAGAGCACAAAACGGCTATTGGTTGGACAATTGCTGACATCAAAGGCATTAGTCCATCCATGTGCATGCATAGAATCCTAATGGAAGATGATTTTAAGCATGTACGTGATCTCAGTGTAGGCTTAACCCCCCAATGATGGAGGTCGTGAAGAAAGAGATCCTCAAATTACTAAGTGTGGGGGTGATTTACCCAATTTCTGACAGCAAATGGGTTAGCCCGGTTCAAGTGGTGCCTAAGAAATCAGGTGTCACTGTTGTTAGAAATCAAGATGATGAACTTGTTCCTACAAGAGTTCAAACAGGATGGAGAGTATGCATAGACTATAGAAAGCTTAATACAGCAACCCGAAAGGATCACTTTCCTTTCCTTTCATTGATCAGATGTTAGAGAGGTTAGCTGGACTCACATTATTTTTTTGACGGTTATTCGGGCTACAATCAGATTGTTATTGCGCGGAGGATAAGGAGAAGACTACTTTTACTTGTCCTTTTGGTACGTTTGCCTATAGACGAATGACGTTTGGTCTTTGCAATGCACCTGCAACTTTTCAGAGGTGTATGGTCAGTATATTTTCTGACTTGTGGAGCGCATTATTGAGGTATTTATGGATGATTTTAGTGTTTATGGTGATTCATTTGATTTTTGTTTACAAAATCTTGAACTTGTGCTTAAAAGATGCATAGACACTAATCTTGTTCTTAATTGGGAGAAATGTCACTTTATGGTAAACCATGGCATAGTGCTTGGTCACATTGTGTCCTCTCGAGGGCTTGAAGTTGACAAAGCAAAGATAGACTTAATAAGAAACTTACAATATCCCACTTCGGTGAGGGAAATTCGTTCTTTTCTTGGTCATGCAGGTTTTTACAGGCGGTTTATCAAGGATTTCTCCAAAATCTCAATGCCGATGTGCAATTATTGCAAAAAGAGGTTATTTTTGACTTCAACAAGGAGTGCAAGGATGCCTTTGATAAATTGAAAGAATTGTTGACAACTGCACCAATTATCAAGTCACCAGATTGGAGTTTACCATTTGAATTAATGTGTGATGCAAGTGACTATGCAGTTGGAGCCGTTTTGGGTCAAAGAGTAGACAAGCTGTCTCATGTGATTTATTATGCATCTAGGACCCTAAACGATGCACAAATCAACTATTCTACCACCGAGAAAGAATTTTGGCTATAGTGTTTGCACTTGAAAAATTTAGATCCTATTTGGTGGTTCAAAAGTGGTTGTGTATTCGATCACACAGCACTTAGGTACCTACTAAAGAAGAAAGAAGCTAAGCCAAGACTTATACGGTGGATACTGCTACTGCAAGAATTTGATTATGAAATCAAGGATAAAAGAGGTGTTGAAAACTTGCGGATCATCTCAGCAGACTTGTTGTTTCCGAAGAAGAACTTCCTTTACAAGATCGTTTTCCAGACGAACAACTTTTCTCAATTGAAGATTCAACACCTTGGTACGCGGATATAGTGAACTACTTGGTTACAAGACAAGTACCTAGTACAATGTCTAATTTTCAAAAGCTTAAGCTTAAGAAAATAGCCAAGCAGTATGTGTGGGATGAGCCCTACTTGTGGAAATACGGTTCTGATCAAATCATCCGCAGGTGCGTACCTAATTCTGAATTTCAATCTATTCTTATTTTTGTCATACTTATGCATGTGGTGGTCACTTTGGTTCTAAACGTACCGCTTTCAAAGTACTTGAAAGTGGATTTTATTGGCCTACCTATTTGAGGATGCATATATTTTTTGCAAATCTTGTGATAGATGTCAAAGAACGGGCAATCTAGGTGCTCGAAATCAAATGCCACTCACACCAATTCTTGTTGTTGAAGTATTTGATGTGTGGGAATTGATTTTATGGGTCCTTTTGTCAATTCTAATGGAAAATTTTATATACTTCTTGTTGTGGATTTTTTCGAAATGGGTGGAAGCTAAAGCCACCCCTACTAATGATTCTCAAGTTGTTGTGAGTTTGTGAAGGAATATATTTTCTCTATGGACAAGAGTGGTTATCAGTGACGGAGGTTCGCATTTTCAGAAATCCTTCCATGCTCTACTCAAGAAGTACAACATAACACACAAGGTTGGTACGCCGTACCACCCACAACTAGTGGGCAAGCCGAAATCTCAAACCGTGAGATTAAATCCATTCTTGAGAAAACCGTAAACACTACACGGAAAGATTGGAGTTATAGGCTTAATGATGCATTATGGGCATATAGAACGGCGTACAAAACACCGATTGGTATGTCTCCATATCGGTTGGTTTATGGAAAAGCTTGTCATCTTCCGGTTGAACTTGAACAAAGGCATATTGGGCGGATAAAGATGTGCAACATGGATTATGACAATGCGGGGAAACAAAGGAAGTTACAACTAATGAGCTAGAGGAGATACGTAATGATGCTTACGAGAGTTCTCGTATTACAAGGAAAAGACGAAACTTTTCCATGACAAGATGATTTCTCGAAAGAATTTTGTTGTGGGGAAAAAGTTCTTTTATTTTATTCTCGTCTTAAACTATTTCCTGGTAAGCTAAGGTCCAGATGGATTGGACCATATGTTGTTACTAATTTATTCTCATGGCGCAGTTGAAATTTCTAGTCTTAGAGATGGAACAAATTTAAAGGTGAACGGCCATAGATTGAAGCCATATTATGAAAGCATTGCTTATGTGGATATGGATGTGCAAGAATTTCATGATTATCTCCCTCTGGAGGAGTAATTGACGGAATGCCAAGTCGGGCTGAGGACATTAAACTAAGCGCTAAATGGGAGGCAACCCATCGGTTTTGTATCTCTATCCTTTTGTTTTATTTTCTTAGTTTTCATATCATATCTTGCATTCCCATCTTAGATTTTACAAGTCCTATATCTATAATGAAAGTTTTGACGAATTCTCGTCAGAAAATTCTGACTGCGCAGTTGTCACGAAAATAGCTCTCGAGACTTCATAGGAGTCCGATGATTTGAGTGGTTGACCCCACTTTAAAGAGGACAGACATCTTTCTTTTCCAAAAAGAAAATCTGAATTCGGAGTCTGTTAAGTTGGAGCGATAGGCCTGGACATTTGAGTTTCAGTTTTTCCAGAACTTTTCAGATTGCATGAGTCAGTCCGGAGGCCATCAAAGTCAGACCTTTATCGAAACTTCCCTTTTGACACTTATAGAAAAGACGTAGGCGAACAACTTTCTTAGGATGTTTTTCCTAGTTCCCTACCCATTGGTACATTTTTGAGTTTTTGTTACGTTAGATTCAAAAGAATTTTCGGTTTTGAACATTGAGGACAATGTTGAGTTTAAGTGTGGGGAGCATTTAGTATCATACTATTTGCATATGCACATAAAAATAATACTCTTTGATTTCTTGCATTCTTGAGACTTCATCTTTTGGAGTTAATTATGAGCTATTTAGGATGACACTCTAAACCTTTAAACAGTTCTTACGGCTATAGATTAAGTTCCATTTATTCAATCCTTAAATATATACGTTCATAATTGAATGAAACTAACTATGGTAGTCGTTTGAAAGAGTCATCCTCGCAATCATTACTGAATCACTTTCTTTTTATTTTTGCAGTTTATGTTTCTCTAAAGTGATTTGGTGGGATCCTAATACTCGTGGATGTTGTAGCAAGGTAATCATTGGTTGAGTATATAAAAGTCCCATAAGACAATTGTCTTACACTCTTAAAGAGTAAAGAGTGAGCCGAAAAAAGAAAAAAAAAAAAAAAGAAAAGAAAAATAAATATGGCTCCTTTCTTTTATGACACTAATAAATGATAGGTCCGAATCGCGGATAATCATAGTCGATGAAAACAAAAATCATATCATCATTATATAGCAAGTAAAAATACTATTGATGAGGTTCTTGACACTTGGATAGCAGTATGTGTGAAACGTTGTCCCTGTCTCCGTCGCCTAAGCAAGCATGGAGTGCAGGATCCAAGGCAACTATCACATAATTGCTGAAAAGGAACATGCGCTTAGAATATCTAATCATGTGGGTAACATCTTTCACTTAAGTCAACATTTGCACACTTCACTTTTCTATTTTCATTTTCTTATCTATCCATGTGATTTCAGTATGCGAGTGTTGTGATAAACGTTGTAACAAGTACGATGACTATCTTAGTAGAGTTTTGCAAGAAGATTGAATGTCACACGCAAGTAATTGCTTATGTGTGATGATTGGAATGTATGTGTGATGTTTGTAGCTAAAGAACATATGCAAGCTCATTATTTGGCTTTCTACTTTGTGTTTATCCTTAGAAATTCTTCCAAGGCGAGAGATTGCAGTAGGTTTTGTGGGTATACCTCTTTTAAGCCCTCACGAGACTATAACTCGTCCACTAGGGACACCTAGGGGTTTAAAGGCATGTTATTCATGCTAAGAGTAACTGTATCCTCACGACATGGATTTGTTGTATTTAGGATTAGTTTTATTTAGTTTGCTCGAGGAATAGCAAAATCTAAGTGTGGGGGAATTTGATAAGTGCATAATTCATATGATTTTAGTATCCATTCCATACTTGCTTTAGCTATTATTCTTGCATATTTTCGTATTATTACTCTTGTTTTCTCTTCTTTGTCTCAATTAGGTGAATAATCCAAAAAGGAGCTATAAAGTGCTTAAAAGAGCTAGGAAGAGAAGTATTCCAAGAATCCAAGCGCCCAAGTCCAAGAGAAGTGGAAGAAGTGCGGCGAAAAGGAGCAAAACGCTCAAAATCAAGACTCTGGCCAAAGAACTATCTTAACTCATTCAAATTAAGGATTTCTCATCATCATCTTGAATATAATTGAAATATAGAAAGAATGCAAAAAGAATGAGGTCATTCCGAGTTCGGATGAAGAGGTTGTGGCCAAAACAGTTTTTATTGAATACCGAAGACAGTGAAGTCCGTGAACTGGGTTTGCGAACCGAGTTCGCAGACTTATTTCCGAAAATTTCTGATGGAATTTGAACTTTGGGTACTGGGTACGTGAACTTATAAACGGGAAACGTGTATTCACACCTTGGAAGCTAAGGGCACGTTTGGGAACGTTAATTCGTTATTTTGGGTCGGGTTCTTGAACCGAACCCAATACGTGAACACCAAGAAATGTAAAACCTATAAAAGGTATTAGGTTATGTGAAATCATATCACATCATTAGGTCACGAAATTGTTAGGGTTTGGAGAGAAGAAACATCACATGGAGCGATTATCAATTGTAACGTTATCTTTTTACTTTTCTCATATGTATATCATGGATGTTTCTACATCCATGAGTAGCTAAACACCTATTGATTGAGGATGAATTCTAAGTTGTAAACAATATTTGAATTATTATATTAATCTACTTTGAAGTTCTTCATATTATTATCGTTTGTTTATACTAATTAATATTTATGATTGATTGATAGATTATTTAGGTGGCCAACTAACTTGATTTTTTGATTCAATCTATTCCTAGTATTGAGTTAGGAGATAAGTAATCGTCGAATAACTTGTACACAAGTAGAGAACACAAAACCTTGCAGAGGGATTCTGTGGAGCGATTGTGTGTATAAACAACACTAAAAAGTGGACCTTGATCTAAGAGTCTAACTAGTAGGATCAACCTATAAATTCACAAAAGATAAAGCATTTGATTGGATTACACCTTGAGTGATCTACTACTTGGTGGTTCGTTGAATAGAATCTGGTAGGCGAGAACTTCCATATCCAGTGATATAAGGAATTTAGGGGATAACACTGATCTAGCTATTATTCTACGGTTGGTGATAATCTATGATTAACGACGAGTAGGCAATTATAATAACTCATTGACGGTTTCTATACGAAGAAGGATTCCTCGATCATATCTCTCTTTATTGATTACAATACAATTTTATTTGCTTTGATTATTTATTTTGTTCACAATCTAAAACAAAACCCCCCTTGTGACATTTTGACAACTAAAACTCACTGCTCTTTGTGGGAACGATCCTTACTTCCATTATATTAATAGTTAATTGTGTGGAAATAAGATTATTAATTTGATTGCACTTACGACACGCATCACTCTCCATTAACAAAACAAACATTAGCTCATCTAAAGAAGTCGGACCTCTAACGTGGTTCAGAATTTTCCTTAAGAACCAAACCTCTCCTTCACATGAAGGTACTGTATAAGCCCTTCCAATCACCTTATGTGTACTTCGTCTTCTTCTCTACTCATTGGTTTTTGTATCCCAAAAGTAGCATTCTGGGAATTCACGGTATAGAAACTCCCTTGCTCTAGGATCGCGAGCATTTGTCACAAAGAACTTTGTCAAAGTTTTTCTCAAATTCCTTTTTATCAGAAAAAATTTCATCTAACGTTTAATAATCATGGTACCCGAGGCTCTGTTGGTTGGGAAGATGTATCTGTAATCTCACCATTGAAGGATATACCTTGTAAAGGGTAAAGCTAAAGATCTTCTGCATTGCCTCTTGAGCACAAGCCCATCTTGCATTAATATACCTCGTTATCTCATCATGGTCTTCTGGCCGTATTCCAAAAGATACACAATATGGACCCTTATACACATATTTGTAAAGATATTTAACACTTTCCACACTGCTACAAATTTCTATGTTTATGTGACAATCATATTTTTGTAATAACCAAGGGTTATAAGGCATAATCATCTTATTTAAACGTTGTCCATCATTACGTCTCATGTAAACATGTGATGCATTTTTTCCTTGTACAGTACACTCAAAAAATTGCTTTGAAAAGATTTTTTACATTTGTCATCTACCATGTGCACTTATTGACACATGGACCATGAATCATCCACTTTTCACACACTCGTGTAGTTCTGCCTCTTCATCAGGGTCAGGTATTTCTGCTCTCACTATCTTGTCATAATCACCGGGACCTTCTAGTTTGTCTTCATCACTCAAAATAGTTAACATATGAACATGTGGCAGACCCCCTTTTTGAAATACAACAACATGCACATGGGAAGCTACTCTACCAAATATTGACTTGGTGAAAAAAATCTTCCTTCAACTCCTCGAGCTTTCCATGGACACCCTTGTAGTCAGATCAGGTCTATCCGCTGCAGATAGATCGGGTTTTAGGTTGGACATGATTTCATACCAAAGTGGGTTGAAAGTCATTGTAATGAACAAATCATGCTTCATATACCTTTTCACCAGTGCTATTGTGCCATGATATCGCTAGTACATATCATGGGGGATGCCCATGTATGAGGAAGGAAGCACTTTCCTTTGACCAAGATTCCTTGTCATGAATTTTTCTTTTATTAAGATTTCATGGAAGTACTTTCCTTAAATGTTTGAGTCAATTTTTCACTATTCATACTACTGTGCCGATCACCTCTTGCAAACAGAAATCCTACATTCACAAAACAAATAGATTGTATCACGACAAATAGCTTCTGGGGCCATGACTCTTCTATTATGAAGCTCCACCAACTAGGAAGAGACAAGCTACATAAACCCAAAGCTCAGGGAGGATTGTTCATCAGAAGCAACAGGGAACATAATAAATCTCTTCTCATGAAATGAATTTAGAACATTCACAAAAAACCAACCTGCAAATTAGCCAAATTATATAACGCAAAATACCTCAAACAAAACCCCATTTTCGGAGACATCCCTCCCTTCCCGTCATCTCCCAGTACATATTCAAACAAAATCTCTTTTATCAACTTAGAGACAGATTAAACGACCATATCAAAGAAAACTGGATTCCACAATTCAACAACATTAACCCAACCCTATGTTATCCCATACAATCGGTCGCTGGCATCATCGACACCTCAACAAGGAATTGGAATCATGATAGGCTGAATCTACTTCCCCAACCCATAGATCAACGAATTGTCATCATTCACATCACGCGGAATAACTAACCAGGCAAGATCATATGGCCTTTTACCAAAAGTGAAAAATATATCACAACATTAGGATATAAATGCCTCATCAACGACTCTGCGTAAACTCATCAAAACCCTCTCCCCCACCCAACTTCCTTTGGACACTCTCGTGTCCCCCAAAAGTACAACTTTTCTTGTGCAAAGCAATTAATGAGAGTCTGCCAACCCTCAACATTCTCAACCGCATCCAACCCACCAATTCCAACGTATTCCCTCAATGCAGTTCTAGTCCTGAAACGTCCGATGACATTCTTCTTCATTGTCAAACAACCATAGATTCTTGGAACCTCCTCCCACCTCACATTACAAAAAACCATAACACCACGCATAACGTACCCACCTCACTACCATATCAGAAGACTGTCTCCCAACTCCACAAAACCAAACCTCATTCCCCAGCAAGCACAACCTTTTATTTCCCTTTTTGGTCTTTATGGATAACCAAAAACGACATTGTCGATAGCCAGCAACAACCAGATCCGATGAATATGATGTAAATGGCCTTTAAATTCCAGCAAAATATACCCGGGCTCAGAACTACCTGCCGCCAATGCTACCTGGGATGCAACCATATCCAAACCCATTACAAAGAACACTAGCGACATCAGCCATATTCGTGGTATGGCTCAAATGCCACTTAGATTCGATCAAAATTAACACGGATGGAGCAGCAAGGGGATATCCCAGAATAGAGGGAGAAGGTTTTATATGCCGAAACGAGAGAGCCGGCATAATTTTAGCAATAACACAAGCACTAGGAATCACCACTGCACTTGTAGCGGAAACTTGGGTCATGCTCATTGCTTCTAAAGCGGCCAAAAGTTTAATTCCAAATAGACCCGGAGAATTCAATGAGGTTTCTAACCTCGGACGTCGACGCCTCATGGTATATTTTTAATCAGATTGCAGAAATCAAGCAAATGTTTACCCAAATTCAGCAATACACCATTAAGAACGTCTACAGGGAAAGAAATCAAGCAATGGACGGTCTGGAAAATCAAGCGACGGATGATTTCTCTCTGGGAAAGATCACAACAATAGTGTGGGACGATGTAACTCCCCCATCTATAGGTTATATTTTAATAGTAGACTCTATGGTTATAACATATGCACGTGTAATTTCAACTTAATCTCATAAAATACATGCTTCAAAAAAAAAGTGGTACCTAGCTCAAATAGCGTTAAATCAGAAATACGAGCCGAGTCAGATCTCAAATCAGATATAAAAAAATTGAAAACACAAATGACCTGACATCTAATTTAAGTTGATCCAGATTCAAATTGCGAGCCCCCCCTAAACATGCCTAGTGTAAGTTAATAAGTGTACCCTTTTATTAATAAAATATAAAATAAATAAATAATGTACCCACCTCACTACCACATCAGACGAATGTAGAAAGGAGAAATTTAAAAATCTTAAAAATCTAAATGCTGAAGAGAAGAGTGCTACAAAGGAGAAGCCTACTCCAGTACCTTTCGATATATGTGATTATTCCTCTCAAGAAGATTCAGTTGTTGATTCCATTCAACATAATGTTTTACCAAGTAATTCAGGTGTAGAAGTTTTATTACAACAAAGTAAATTTAGTCCTATGGAGATAGTCGAAAGTGCAGAGGTACCTTCAGAAATAATAAAAGATGTTTCATCTCCAAAATTAGTGTCAACACCAAATGTGGTATCAACTCCAAAAGTAATGTCAGCACCAAATGTGGTATCAACTCCAAAGGTGGTATCAACACCAAATATGGTTTCATCACCAAAATTAGTTACTGAAGTAGAAGAAAATAACAGCATGCCATTTTTTGATGGTTAAATGGCACAGTAGTTAACACTCCAGTGCAAGTAACTTCTTGGGCCAAAGTGGTGGAGAAGGAAATGGTCAATACAGCAGCTAGTACATCTAATGCTAAATGTCCACATGATCAACCAAATGTATCTAAACAAGCTCCTTTCAATAATAAATATAATTTTAGAAAGAATCAAGGTAAAGGGGGTACCAGAAACCCTCCAACTAAACAATGAAGATAATATTTTGGAATGTCAGTGGCCTGAGAAGATTAAGGGCTCAAGACAAACTTTGGTCTTTAGTAAATCAATTTAGTCCATATTTAGTGTGGGTAGCTGAACCAAAAGTTAGTTGTAGTGCTTCTTTCTGTCAAAAGTTAAATGTTCCTGGAATGGAAAAAATGGTGATTCATAACTCTTGTCAAGGTAAAAAAGGGAATATTTGGCTGTTCTGGAACAAAAGTATTGCTCAACCACAAGTTATATCAGTTTCTAGTCAAATGATAACAGTTAGTGTTGGTGATGTTTTAGTTTCTGGTGTTCATGCCCATGTGAAGGTTGTTTAAAGGAGGTTTTTGTGGTCTGAAATGCAGTTAATAAGTGATCTTAATAAGCCAATGATAATTCTTGGTGATTTTAATGCAGTAATTTCTCAAGATGAAAAAGTTGGTGGTAGACTTCCTAATAGAACTGCAATGTTGGATTTCAATGAATGTATAGATCAGTGTGAACTTCTTCCTGCTCCAAAAAATGGTCTTCAATTTTCTTGGTCTAATTGTCAACAAGGTAATAAGATGATTTTATGCAATTTAGACATAGTTCAATCAAAAATGGTTACAACTGTATGGAGATTGGGGATACAAGGTTGGAATGAGGATTGTTTCTGATCATGCTCCTCTACTAGGTGGTTGTGCAAGCATTCCTAAACCAAAGAATATACCTAGGAAATTTCAAAAAATGTGCATTAGTCATCCTAACTTTTTGGAAGTAGTAGCTGAATGTTGGGAAAAAATAGTTACTGGTGATCCTGCTTTTCAATTTTACACAAATTGAAGGAACTTAAAAAGGTGTTAAATGACTGGTATTGGAAAGTTTTTGGAAATGTTCAGGTAAAGATAAAAGAAGCTGAAGAAAGAGTTAAAGCTGCAACTGAGATATATGATAATAATTCATTTGATGAAGATGCTCTAAATGAATTAATTCAAGTTCAAAATGAACATGCAAGTAGAGAGGTTCAAGAAAACACTTTATTGAGGCAAAAATACATAGTCAAATGAATTAAGGAAGGAACAGCTAATACTAGTTTTTCACACAAATATGAAGATTAGAAATGCAAGGAATACAATTAATGAAATAAAAGATGATGATGGGAATGTACTTGCAAGTCAGGATTTAATAACTCAACACTTGGTTAACCATTTCAAAAGAAATTTGAGCATGCCCCTGTGGAAGAAGATGATGAACTGTTGGAGGTGATTCCTAAGGTTATTAATGAAGATAATCAAAGAATGCTTGATGTCATTCCAGAGGAAGAAGAGATTAAGAATATAATTTTTGAAATGGATCCAGAAAGTGCTCCTGGTCCAGATGGCTTTTCAGGTATTTTTTATAGAAGTTGTTGGGAGATAATTAAACAAGATTTAGTTGCAGCTATTCAATTCTGTTGGAGAAGAAAATTTATTCCCAAAGGAATGAATTCTAGTTTCTTATTCTTATTACCTAAGACACAAGCTGCAAAAACTGCTAATCAGTTCAGACCAATAGGATTGAGCAATGTTATCTTTAAGATATTTACAAAAATAATCACCAGCAGAATGAGTGAGTTAATGAAGAAGCTGATATCTCCTCAACAAATAGCACATGTCAAAGGAAGAAGTATTCATGAACAAGTTATTCTAGCATCTGAACTTGTTAATGAAATGAAGTTTAAAAGAAGAGGAGGGAATGTAAGTATGAAACTTGACATTTCTCAGGCTTATGACACAGTGAGTTGGGAGTTTTTGATCAAAGTATTAAAGAAATGTGGCTTTTCAAATGATTGGTGTGAATGGATAATAACTTTGTTTAAATCAGCAAGAATTTCAGTGTTGGTGAATGGAGGACCCTGTGGCTTTTTTAAAGTTGAAATAGGACTGAGGCAGGGAGATCCCTTATCTCCAATTCTTTTTGTGATTATGGAAGATGCACTTAGCAGAAACATTTCATCTCTGGTGGAGAAAAGGAAAATGCATCCAATGGTTACCAAAAAAAGGTATTCATCCTACGCATCTCTTCTTTGCAGATGATGTATTCATTTTTAGCAATGGTGGTATGAAGAGTTTATTAAATCTGCTTTAACTTCTAGATACTTATCAAGCATGTTCTGGTCAAATCATTAATAAAGTTAAAATTAAACTCTTTGTGGATGACACTACACAGCAGAGGAAAATATTGATTAGTGAACTTGTAAACATGGAAATTTCTAGATTTCCAGATAAGTATTTGGGTGTTTATTTGGCTCCTGGAAAAATCACTTCTGCCATGATATGGCCTATAGTTGAACTGATTCAAAGAAGTTGGCAGCTTGGAAGGGCAGATTACTTTCATTTCAAGATAGGTTGATTATGGTAAAATCTGTTCTTTGTAGTGTTCCCATATATAATATGTCAGTCTACAAATGGCTTTTGTCTGTGATTAAAGTGTGTGAAAAATTAATTAGAAACTTCTTGTGGACTGGTGATGGTGAGTTAACAAAGTTTAAGACAATCTCTTGGAAAAGAGTTTACACACTATATGAGGAAGGTGGTCTTGGCATCAAAAGATTGAAAACTATTAACAAATAATTATTAATAAAGATGATGTGGAAAATCTTAACCTCAGATAAAGAATGGGCATTATTTATCTCTGCAAAATTTAAAGACAAAAATGTGCAATGGACCTGTAATTGGAAACAGACTTCAGTTTGGAAGGGTTTAAAATGGGCATGGAATAATTTAAAAGAAGATATTAGATGGGATGTTGGGAATGGCTCAAATATTTCTGTATGATTTGACATTTGGTTAGGTGAATGTGCTATAATTGAAGAGACTGGGTTCACAGACTATGTGAAAAGTCACATTGGAATTAAAGTACAGATTTGATCCTAGAAGGAAATTGGTGTGTTCCTACTGAATTACAACAGATCATTCCAGTGAATTCTTTGCCAGTAATAAGGGGTGGAACTGATCACATGGTGTGGACTGCTAGTAATGATGGAAATTTCTACACTGATATTGCAGTTGAGAAGATAAGGCATAAAGAATCAATATTTCCATGGCCTAAGTATATATGGCAGAATTTTCTGCATACTAGCATAGCCAGTAACATCTGGAAAATACAACAAGAAGTATATGTTGATGATGAGGTAATGAGGAAGAATGAATTTGAAATGGTTTCCATGTGTTGCATATGTTTGGCAGCTCAAGACACCATGAATCACACTCTATGGGAATGTGCTTTCAGTAATGCAGTTTGGGACTGGTTGAACAGGGTCTTTTGTTTTGCAAATCCAAAATCATTTGATGAAGTTTGTACATCAGCAAAGAATAAGAGTCTTCTTGTCATGCAAGTTTGGATGATTGCAGCTTGTGCAACCATGACAGAATTGTGGTTTCATAAAAATGCAAAAAAAATTGATGAGAAGAAACCCAATCTGAATGGATTTAAATGCATAATTATACAGCTGGTTCATGAAGGTGGTTATAGATTGAATGGAGTTAGTTGGCAGCAACCTTATGAATCTCAGGTGAGAAATTTTTCAAAGTTTAAGAAGGATCTGTGTCTCTCTTTGGAACTGGTTGTAATGATACAAAGCACAGTTTTCTTAGGTATTGGGCTTAGGATCATTTTGGGCCATCTACATTATTGTCTTTGCTTTTCCTTCTTTAGTCTCTTGGGTTTGTAAGTTCATTTTGGGTCAGTCCTGTAAACTGTTTCTTTAGTTTTTCAATCAATAAAAAATGTGATTCAGCAAAAAAAAAAAAAAAAAAAAACTCGGACGCCGACACCCCATGTATATTTTTAATCAGATTACAGAAATCAAGCAAATGTTTACCCAAATTCAGAAATACACCATTAGGCACGTCTGCCGGGAAAGAAATCAAGTAGCGGACGGTCTGGAAAATCAAGTGATATATGATTGCTCTCAGGGGAAATCTCACAACAACAATATGGGACAATATAACTCCCCCATTGATAAGTTCTATTTTAATAGTAGACTCTATGGGTATAACATATCCCCGTGTAATTTCAGCTTAATCTCATAAAATACATGCTTCAAAAAGAAAAGTGATATCTAGCTCAAATAGCGCTAAAATCATAAATATGAGCGGAATCACATCTCAAATCGGATATAAAAATAATGAAAACACAAACATCCTTATATCTAATTTAAGTCGAGTCGGATTCAAATTGCGAGCCCCTAAACAGGCATGGTGTAAGTCAATAAGTGTACCCTTAAAAAAAAAAAGCGAACCCACGTTTGTAAACTAGTTTCTTCTTGTCACTTTCTTGCATCAGCCACTGAGTGTATTATCAGTGCAGCACTATATGGATCATATAAAATGTGTTTATTAGTAGGGCTGGCAATGGATAAATATCCGCCGGATATTGCCCATACCGATAAGGTTAAGGTTAAGGGTTATCGGATATCCGATATCCGATAACATCCGACGGATATCAAAAATCCAATTCGATAAGGTTAAGGTTAACCTATCGGATATCGGATTTTTATCCGGTAATATCCGGTTTTGTTGGACAGAAGCAAAAGCTGAAATTTTAACGGAATTTTCAAGTGTTTAACTTAACTGAAAGACAGAAAACCCACACAAACACTACTCCAGTGTCTCAGTCACATCACACATGAAAAAAAAAAAACTACAAACACCCAACCAAACAGTCTGAAAACTAAAGTACACAACAGCAAAAAAGAAAAAACCATGTCTTCTTGTAATGTCAAACAACTTGCTACTGATGATCTTCCTTGGCTGCCTGGTTACATGTTGCATCATTGCATCAACTTCAGTCGATGACTTCCATATCTGCATTCACAAACAATCAATTAGAAAAGAAACAAAAGAGAAGCTCTGAAATACAAATTAACAGCAATAGCATCAATATTAGTAGTAAGTGGAATTGGTGTTTGTATACGAATTCCGGTAAAAGAGTATCAACATTAAGACCAGAAAACAATATATTATGATAAAAGCGCATTTGCAGGTGGAGTTATACTAGCACTAGCAACAGGGTTTATACATGTTTGTCCATACTCATGCTACTCATGGTCATGCTCATGGTTATGCTTTCCTTGGTTGTTGCAGAAAATGAAAGATTCAATTGTTGTTCGATCAGCTAATGGTACATGATGCATCACAGAAAAGCAAAGGAAAAGAACTAAGCAAAGGAAAAGAAGATTTACCTGCATCAAAGGAGCCTGGCAGCCAATCACTTAAGAATAGAAGTGCTTGGACTAATTCTGGACTTAATGAAGCTCTGTGTGTTGTTAGAACCCTTCCACCATCGCTGAACATGGACTCTGATGCTACACTGGTCACCGGAACAGCCAACACATCCCTTGCTATCTTTGATAGAATTGGGTACTTAGCGGCACTTAGCTTCCACCAACTCAATATATCAAAATTGTATTCATCTTGGGGTGACACAGTTGGAAGAATTGGTTCTTCTAAGTACGTCTCTAACTCAGATTTTTGAACATCATATTCATCATTTTCCAACAGAAAAGTAGCATAATCTGGGTTAGTTGTACCTGGGCCTCTTACATCCATGCGAGAGACAGAGTTGCTAAAGAAAGCAGGAGCTGAAGTGTTGTTTTGAGATTCATATGCCTTGAAAATTTTGGTCAAGTATATTCTGAACTTCTCATACTCAACTGATGCACGTTCATTATCCCCAAAAATTATCTTATATGTGAACCTAACCCATTTTTCCTTATATCTTGGATCTAAGACCACTCCAATGCTCATAATCAAGTTACTCTCACTCCAGTATGCATTAAACTTTTCTCTCATTTTCAACCCCATTTCTCTGACATACTCAAAAGTACTATCTTCCCAACTTGTGATGCTTTGGTTAATTTTGTATACCCCATTGTAATAAAGATTCGCAGTTGGATACTTAATCCCTGCAAACTCAGTTGAAATATTATTAAAAGCCTCTAAACAATTACAAATTTCTATTCCTTGGTCCCACTGCTCACTTGATGGCAGAATATCGAAGTCAGAATCGAACTCACTAAGTCTATGAAAAGCTTCTCGCAGTTTAATTGCATTCTTAAGCATCGTAAAAGTGGAGTTCCACCTTGTGTCCACATCTAAACTAACTTCTCCATACAATCTACATTGTTTCAATGCTGTTTCAAACTTCTCTTTCCTAGCTTGTGAAGACTTTACATACTTAACACAATCTCTAATACCCTCTATAAACACAGCAGCTACTTTCATGCCATACAATACAAACAAATGCAGTATATGGTTACTACACCTCATGTGAAACAATTTTCCTTGAAGCAACAAACAATTCTTACCATCTAGCCACTTAATAAGATTTCTCATCATAACACCATTAGCTGGAGCATTATCAGCAGTCAAAGCAAAAAACTTCCTATCAATGTTCCATTCCAATGTGCAAGTTTTGATAAAATCTGAGAGAACATCTCCTGTATGCGGGGATGGAACTACAATGTAAGCTAAGGTTTTGGCAATCAAATTCCACTCATCATCTATAAAATGGCATGTAACACAACAATAACCATCTTTAGTGTGTTTGGCAGTCCACATATCAGTTGTGAGACTACATTTGGAAGTCAAGTTCTCTAACTGTAATTGCAATTCACCTTTCATTTCAGCGTAACACCTCAACACATCAGCTTTACTTGTATTCCTACATGGCATTCTCGCAGCAGGGTTCAAAGACTTAACAAAATCTCTAAAATAGATATGCTCAACCATGTTAAGTGGGTAATCATGTTTAGCAATCATTTTAGCAAGGAAGTTCCTAGTAACTATTGGATCATACTTGTAATTAAGTAATTTAACTTGGTTAGTACCTGCTTTTTTAACTGAAGTGGTAATCTTCATCTGGCCTGGCTTGTTTTGAGGCTTCTGAGGACAGATTCTTAGATGTTGAGCCAAGCGGGTAGTTCCTTGTTCACTACAAGCAGGTACCAACTTTTTGCAATGATGACATTCACCCATAAGGACAGCCACTTCCTTACCCGGGTTATCTTTATCAGGCTCTACAATGATTTTCCTAGTGAATTCATCCCATGAAGGTGACCTTGTTGTGCGCAATTTCTTCAATAAAGCAATAACAAGTGGATGATTTTCATCTGCTACTTCTGCTAATGATCTCTTATTACTTGAAGAAGGTGTTGTTGAAGCAATTGTTGAAGCAACACTTTGATCTTCTTGTTCTGGCTGTTGGGAAATTGGTTGACTGCAGCTTGGAGTTCCAACTCTATTGGATGCTTTTTCACTTTGAGACATTCTGAGAACAACGACAACCCTGAAATAAACACACAGTTCATGAGTTCATTAATGTACATATGACATAAAAAAGGATTAAACAGAAACAATCAATTAGAAAGAAAAACAAATAGTGATGCAGACAAACAAAATTAGTTCTCAAATACTTTGATTTTTTGATACCAGACAACAAAGAATTTCAAATTCATATAAATCCAATAGAAACTCAAACAGTTATTTCCCTTCTAAGTTCTTCTTATAAACCCTAATTTCTAATTTAGGGAAGAACATCACAAACCCTAACTCTCTAAAATCAAAATTAAACATCACACAATTTTATAATTCAAAATATACATCAAACCCACCTACAATCCGCTATTCGCAACAATAATAGACAACAAAAACAATTAAATACGCAATCGATTTGGGGAAAAAAAACCTAAACTTCGAAACAATAATAGAAAACACAAACAATGACTTACTTCTTGATTGAGAGTCTCTAATCATCAATATTCTCGACCAAATCACGATCAAATCGATCGCTCAGTCCCCCTCTCTCGATCAAATCACGAACCAGTGAATCAGAGAATGAGAAAAAACGGACTTTTGGTAGAATGAATGAAATGGGTTATTCTCTCCCGACATGCGACACATATACCCTAGGGGTAGGAAATTACAAGTACACCCCTAGACTATCGGATATCGGATATTAACCTAACGGAAACAGCCTATTCCGATATCGATATCGTTAAGAGGAAATATCCGATAGCATAACGGATTCCGATATCCGATATCCGATATGTCGGATTAATCTCAGGTGAGAAATTTTTCAAAGTTTAAGAAGGATCTGTGTCTCTCTTTGGAACTGGTTGTAATGATACAAAGCACAGTTTTCTTAGGTATTGGGCTTAGGATCATTTTGGGCCATCTACATTATTGTCTTTGCTTTTCCTTCTTTAGTCTCTTGGGTTTGTAAGTTCATTTTGGGTCAGTCCTGTAAACTGTTTCTTTAGTTTTTCAATCAATAAAAAATGTGATTCAGCAAAAAAAAAAAAAAAAAAAACTCGGACGCCGACACCCCATGTATATTTTTAATCAGATTGCAGAAATCAAGCAAATGTTTACCCAAATTCAGCAATACACCATTAGGCACGTCTGCCGGGAAAGAAATCAAGTAACGGACGGTCTGGCAAATCAAGCGATATATGATTGCTCTCAGGGGAAAGCTCACAACAACAATATGGGACAATATAACTCCCCCATTGATAAGTTCTATTTTAATAGTAGTCTCTATGGATATAACATATCCCCGTGTAATTTCAGCTTAATCTCATAAAATACATGCTTCAAAAAGAAAAGTGATATCTAGCTCAAATAGCGCTAAAATCATAAATATGAGCGGAATCACATCTCAAATCGGATATAAAAATAATGAAAACACAAACATCCTTACATCTAATTTAAGTCGAGTCGGATTCAAATTGCGAGCCCCTAAACAGGCATGGTGTAAGTCAATAAGTGTACCCTTAAAAAAAAAAAGCGAACCCACGTTTGTAAACTAGTTTCTTCATGTCACTTTCTTGCATCAGCCACTGAGTGTATTATCAGTGCAGCACTATATGGATCATATAAAATGTGTTTATTAGGTTTAAAGTGAACTTCCACTTCAGTCTTCATATCAAGGAAACACCAAATGCATTCCCTTTTTTGACCAACTCCAACTAACTACCTTGAAGCCACCTTGAACGTGTCTTAATTAAAGCTTTTTCCATGTGCGTTCATTATATATCTATATATGTATATATATAAGACATTTCATTTATTTACTTCTTCTTCACTAAACTCAATACCAATTCTCTCTATCTCCCTCACTAATCAGCAAAACTGATAGTAACAATGGGAAGTCTTCCAGCTAATAACTTTGAAAGCATGTCGCTGTGTTCGCAAAATCCACTTGATCCAGATGAATTCAGAAGGCAAGGTCACATGATTATTGATTTCCTTGCTGATTACTACAAAAATGTTGAGAAATATCCAGTTAGAAGCCAAGTCGAGCCCGGTTATTTGAAGAAAAGGTTACCCGAATCAGCTCCGTACAATCCTGAATCCATTGAAACCATTCTTGAAGATGTGACAAATGATATCATCCCTGGTCTAACTCACTGGCAAAGTCCAAATTACTTTGCTTATTTTCCTTCTAGTGGTTCTATCGCTGGTTTCCTAGGGGAAATGCTAAGTACCGGATTTAATGTTGTCGGGTTTAATTGGATGTCATCTCCGGCCGCAACTGAGTTGGAGAGTATTGTTATGAATTGGCTTGGCCAGATGCTTACGCTTCCCAAATCATTTCTCTTTTCATCAGACGGAAGTTCGGGAGGTGGAGGAGTTTTGCAAGGGACTACTTGTGAAGCCATTTTATGTACTCTAACTGCGGCAAGAGATAAAATGCTGAACAAAATTGGTAGAGAAAATATTAACAAGTTGGTTGTTTATGCTTCTGATCAAACCCATTGTGCACTACAGAAAGCTGCTCAAATTGCTGGGATTAATCCTAAGAATTTCCGTGCTATCGCAACCTCCAAGGCTACAAATTTTGGTCTCTCTCCAAATTCACTTCAATCGACAATTCTTGCTGATATCGAATCCGGGTTAGTTCCATTGTTTCTCTGTGCCACTGTCGGAACAACTTCTTCAACAGCCGTAGATCCTATTGGCCCACTTTGCGCGGTGGCAAAATTGCACGGTATTTGGGTTCACATTGATGCTGCATATGCTGGAAGTGCATGTATCTGCCCAGAGTTCAGGCACTTCATCGATGGTGTGGAAGATGCAGACTCATTTAGTCTAAATGCACACAAGTGGTTCTTTACTACTTTGGATTGTTGCTGTTTATGGGTGAAAGACTCTGATTCACTGGTCAAGGCATTATCAACAAGTCCAGAATATTTGAAGAACAAAGCAACTGATTCCAAACAAGTTATCGATTACAAAGATTGGCAAATAGCGCTCAGCAGAAGATTCCGATCCATGAAACTCTGGTTAGTACTTCGCAGCTATGGAATTGCTAACTTAAGAACCTTCCTTAGGAGTCATGTTAAAATGGCTAAGCACTTTCAGGGGCTCATTGGTATGGACAACAGGTTTGAGATTGTAGTTCCTAGAACATTTGCCATGGTGTGCTTTCGCCTTAAACCAGCTGCCATTTTTAGGAAAAAAATAGTTGAAGATGATCACATTGAAGCTCAAACAAATGAGGTAAATGCGAAATTGCTTGAATCAGTCAATGCGTCCGGGAAGATATACATGACTCATGCTGTTGTTGGAGGGGTGTACATGATTCGGTTTGCCGTCGGGGCAACACTGACAGAGGAAAGACATGTCACTGGGGCTTGGAAGGTGGTACAGGAGCATACAGATGCCATACTCGGTGCCTTGGATGGTAAAACTACTACCATTCATGAAATTCTCGATTAAGGAGAGAGAAAGGAAACGCGTGGAAAACTGTGAGATCACTAATAATTTATTGATTTATTTTTGTACATGTTTTGAATAAATTACAGTTCAATTTAATAATATTTTCTCCATAGTGAGTCAATTAATATTCATACTACTAATCATCATTTCATGAAATTTTCGATTAAGGAGATAGAAAACAAACCCGTGGAAAATTGTTATATCACCAATAATTTATTGATTTATTTTTGTATATTAGTATAGTATGCACGTATGATGCGCTTGCGGTTCCGTTTGCATCGTAATTTTGTTTTTTCCGTGCATTAGTTACCGGTTAAAGTCAACATTCGGTCAATGATCAAAGTCAACAATCAACGCCAAGTGGTGAAAATTCATTTCAAACTAATCTGCAAAAAGTAATTACAACTAAATTCAAATATTTCATTTAATAATTTTTCAATCATAAATATCCTTCTACATTGAAAACGCGTATTCGTAACTCATAATTTTCTAAGACATAAAGACTTCTTTATAAACAACATTATTCCAATGTTTTAAAATCCAGACCGGACAACGAACCTGTAAATTTACTGGATCAGGATCAACTGGGTCGACCGGTGGTTCAACCAGTGGTTTACTAGGTCATACAAATAATAGTTAAAAGAAAAGTTGTTTAATGTGAATACATGAAAGTAAGAAGTTCACGGACTCCACATGGACAAATACAATATGTCAAGTACTCCGGTCCCACTAGTACTTGCCCTTCTAGTCAATAAAAATACTTGCCCTTATTATTATTATGTGTAATTAATTATTTATACTAAAAATACCTAATTATGCGCCTTTATTTCCTCCCATCTCGTTTTCTATGTTTATTCCTCCTCCATCTTCTTTCTCTGATCCTTCTCTACTCGCTTCAACAGAAGGAAAAGAAAAACAAAATCACAACAGTGTCGCAACATCATTAACAGGGACATGGATATGTTCTTCTATTGTTAGATTAACACAATTTTCGGTGAAGATTGTACCAACAAAGATACAGTTGGAAGATTAACTTTTCTCTCCTTTCTATCCGTAAACCTTATTCATGTTGGATTCTTTTTTTATTTATTTTTTTTGTAATCTTTGTTCTATGATCAAATAATTGGGATCTAGCCATGTTCCTTCAATTTTTGAAATATGTTTCAATACTTCAATTCCTTTTTTTTGATAAACAAAGGGGGTTAGATAAAATCTGTATTTTCTTTTGATACAATTTTTTTTTCGTTTTTTTGCCTTGATTAATATGGCTGGGTTAACCAGTTTAGATCGGACTGGGTCAATGGGTTACTGGTTCAACCGCCCGGTTTAACCGGTTCACTGGTTTTTTTAACATGTTATTGTTAGTGGATCAATGTCGAACCATACCGTTTTTCTTACTGGTTCATCAGTTTACTGATCTAACCGGTCGGTCCGGTCCAGGTTGTAAAACACTACATTATTCGTGTACGTTCTGTTCTTCTTTGTAATAGTGCCTTTAGTCGCTAATACTTTTGTGTTGCTAATCGAAACTTTTCTCGAGAGAGAAACGTCCAATTGACCATGGCTGAACACATGTTCAAGGAAAAAAATACTCGTATTTTTGATCGTTTTCCCTTGCGCCTTGTTGACTGTAAACGCGAAATATACACAGATCGGAAATTGTTGATGTTTAAACTTGTATGGGAGATTCAGATTCTCAGGTGGCTCCAGTGGCATCCTGTGAGTGAAGACTCGTGTACCTATGGAATTCCCACTAATAATTACGTCATATGTACAATTTGGGAAGAATTCTTTGATTATTAACCTGGTACCATTACATAGACCATTTTTTGCATCAACATTCCGCAACAACATAATAGGTGCAGCAATATGCAATTTCAAAGAAAATGTGTGGGGGTAAACCCCTGGAGCAATGTTGTTCAAGTATCCTTGCTGGTAAAGACCGTGAATGTGTAGGATATAACCTCTTTTCCAGTAAAGATGCAAAGTACTCGGTCATTAAGCTTCTCGACGGACTCGTTCTATGGTGTAATCAGGGCCATGTTGACTAGGTAGTCTTTATCTCTTGCATTATCCACCAAGTTTGAAAATGTTACATCTATAAGCTAAGACAATGAATCATCACGGTATGACCATCTCTTCCCGAACCTTTATCTCATTAGAAATGCAAGGTTCATCCCCATCACCAAAACGAATCAAACACTCAGAATAAGTTGCATCTTCAGCTACATGCATATTCTTCTTCAGGTGTAAATCATGTACTTTTCCTACAAATGTGATATGTTATGAATGTAATGTAATTCAATGTCATTTCAATTTATTCGCTTAAAAGTTAGTTATCATAGTTTAAGAAATATTACGTCTTAACTATCGCATTAAGAAATATTACGTCTTAACTACCGCATATCAGTATGGAATTTTTTACCTGCTAAGACATGCATCGAGTGTTTGTCCCCTTGTACTCCTTGGATCACTGGTAGTACTTGGAGGAAATCACCTCCCATAATTAAAATCTTTCAACCAAATGGTTCAGTAATATCTATGATATCTCTCATCGTCCTATCAAATGTTTCTAAAGAGTAGCGATGCGCCATTGTAGCTTCATCCCACATAAGGACAGTAGCTAGCATGCCTCAAAAGTTCAGCTTCCTCGGATTGCTTTTTCGTACAACACGTGGAATTTGATGTCTGTGTCATTGGAAGCTTAAACCTTGAGTATGCTAACCTACCACCATGTGACATAGTAGCAGTAATTCTAGACGTGGTTGTTGCTATCACAATACCACCACGATACATAAATGTCTTCCCAGTACGTCCAAGATCATCTATGAAGAAGACCTTGCTTTCCTTTCGCTCAATTTCTATCATGATTGTATTATAGGCCCTATATTGCTCTTCATTAAAATTGTTGATAGAAGATAGGTCTTCCTCGGATGTAGGAATCGACAACTCTTCTTGAATTAGACTTAGAATCATCAATTCGTCCCTATAAGTGGCGGAAGATCATATATGCATATATCTATCTCTCATCGTCCTATCAAATGTTTCTAAAGAGTAGTGATGCGCCATTGTAGCTTCATCCTACATAAGGACAGTAGCTAGCATGCCTCAAAAGTTCAGCTTCCTCGGATTTCTTTTTCGTACAACACGTGGAATTTGATTTCGGTGTCATTGGAAGCTGAAACCTTGAGTATGCTAACCTACCACCATGCAATTCTAGACGTGGTTGTTTCTATCACAATACCACCATTTTTCCTCACAATCGCCAAAATAGAACGATACATAAATGTCTTCACAGTACGTCCAAGATCATCTATGAAGAATACCTTGCTTTCCTTTCGCTCGATTTCTATCATGATTATATCGTAGGCCCTATATTGCTCTTCATTAAAATTGTTGATAGAAGATAGGTCTTCCTCGGATGTAGGAATCGACAACTCTTCTTGAATTATAGAATCTTTCAACCAAATGGTTCAGTAATATCTGTGATGTCTCTCATCGTCCTATCAAATGTTTCTAAAGAGTAGCGACGCGCCATTGTAGCTTCATCCCACATAAGGACAGTATCTAGCATGCCTCAAAAGTTCAGGTTCCTCGGATTGCTTTTTCGTACGACACGTGGAATTTGATGTCGGTGTCATTGGAAGCTGAAACCTTGAGTATGTTAACCTACCACCATGTAACATAATAACAACAATTCTAGACGTGGTTGTTGCAATCACAATACCACCATTTTTCCTGACAGCCGCCAAAATACCACGATGCATAAATGTCTTCCCAGTACGTCCAAGATCATCTATGAAGAAGACCTTGTTTTCCTTTTGCTCAATTTCTATCATGATTATATCGTAGGCCCTATATTGCTCTTCATTAAAATTGTTGATAGAAGATAGGTCTTCCTCGGATGTTGGAATCTACAAATCTTCTTGAATTAGACTTAGAATCAATAATTCGTTCTTATAAGTGGCGGAAGATCATACATGCATATATCTTTGTCGTGCTGCTTAATTATCGAATTCAACTCACGAAGAAAAAGATCTGATAAGAATGTTGAGCTTGTATTGCTTGAACTCGTGTAATACTTGACCTTATTGTTGACAATTCATCTCATAATTCTCTCACACCCGTCGAATTATAAAAGGTTAAGATATATGCAAATTGTCTTCTGAGAGATGACGACATATTAACTGTTGCTGCTTCAACCAAAGACGCCCTCGCACTCTGATCATTCGCTAAGAGACCCAACTTTTTGGAAGCTCTCTTGAATATACGGCATCTCTCTCTATAAATGCATAATTCATATGATTTTAGTATCCATTCCATACTTGCTTTAGCTATTATTCTTGCATATTTTCGTATTATTACTCTTGTTTTATCTTATTTGTCTCAATTAGGTGAATCATCCAAAAAGGAGCTATAAAGTTCTGAAAAGAGCTAAGAAGATAAGTATTCCAGGAATCCAAGCGCCCAAGTCCAAGAGAAGTGGAAGAAGTGCGACGAAAAGGAGCAAAACGCTCAAAATCAAGACTCAGCCAAAGACCGATCTTAACTCATTCAAATTAAGTATTTCTCATCATCATCTCGAATAAATTGAAAGATATAAAATGCAAAAAAATGATTATTCCGAGTTCGGATGAAGAAGTTGTGGCCAAAACAGTTTTTATTGAATACCGAAGACAGTGAAGTCCGCGAACTGGGTTTGCGAACCGAGTTCGCAGACTTATTTCCGAAAATTTGCTGGAATTTGAAGTTTGCGGACTGGGTACGCGAACTTATCAAACGGGAAACGTGTATTCACACCTTGGAAGGCCTAAGGGCACGTTTGGGAACGTTAATTCGTTATTTTGGGTCGGGTTCTTGAACCGAACTACGTGAACGCCAAGCAATGTAAAACCTATAAAAAGGTATTAGGTTATGTGAAATCATATCAATCATTAGGTCACGAAATTTTAGGGTTTGGAGAGAAGAAACATCACACGGAGCGATTATCAATCGTAACGTTATCTCTTTACTTTTCTCATATGTATATCATGGATGTTTCTACATCCATGAGTAGATAAACACCTATTGATTGAGGATGAATTCTAAGTTGTAAACAAGATTTGAGTTATTATATTAATCTACTTTGAAGTTCTTCATATGATTATCGTTTGTTATACTAATTAATATTTATGATTGATTGATAGATTGTTTAGGTGGCCAACTAAATTGATTTGTTGATTCAATCTATTGCTAGTATTGAGTTAGGAGATAAGTAATCGTCGAATAACACAATAGAGAACACAAAACCTTGCAGAGGGATTCTGTGGAGCGATTGTGTGTATAAACAACACTAAAAAGTGGACCTTGATCTAAGAGTCTAACTAGTAGGATCAACCTATAAATTCACAAAAATAAATTCGATTGGATTACACCTTGAGTGATACTACTTGGTGGTTTTGTTGAATAGAATCTGGTAGGCGAGAACTTCTGTATCCAGTGATATAAGGAATTTAGGGTATAACACTAATCTAGCTGTTATTCTACGGTTGGTGATAATCTATGATTAACGACGAGTAGGAAATTATAATAACTCATTGACGATTTATATACGAAGAAGGATTCCTCAATAATATCTCTCTTTATTGATTACAATACAATTTTATTTGCTTTGATTATTTATTTTGTTCACAATCTATAACAAAACCCCCCTTGTGACACTTTCACAACTAAAACTCAGTGCCCTTCGTGGGAACGATCCTTACTTCCATTATATTACCAGTTAATTGTGTGGAGATAAAATTATTAATTTTATTGCACTTACGACAGCCATCAAATTTTGGCGCCGCTGCCGGGGAGCAGTCGGTAGATTTAGTTGTTATTTTTATTAGTTATAATCTTGTTTTTAGAATTTCTTTTTATATTTTAATTTCGTTTTTCTAGATTTTTATTTTCAGGTACTTAATCCCTGGCACCTAAAGACTGGGAATACCAGAGGTGCGGAATCCAAACTCGTAGGGGAACGGTGTTACAAGCACATCCACAGTTGCAAGAAGAACCTTCTACTTCAACAATGGTAGGCAGTACAAATAATCCACCACCTCCACCTGTGGAGAGGAAGTTAGGAAAGTTGAGATCTCCATTCTTAGATTCACAACCATTGTGCATTACAATCACTAACCCAGTGGAGCTGAAGTTGAGCTTACTTCATCATCTGCCAAAGTTCAAGGGACTTCCAGGTGGAGATCCGAATCGTCATCTTCGAAAATTTCAACAGAAGATGACAAGTCTTAGGCAAAGTACCGAAGACAGTGATACGGCATTGCTGCAAGCCTTCCAATTCTCTTTAATAGATTCAACGGAAGAATGGTTGTATTACCTTCCTCCAGGGAGAATTACAACATGGGCCGAGATGAAAAAGTTATTTTTAGAGAAGTATTTTTCTGCTTCTAAGACAGCATCCGTTCGTAAAGAGATTAGTGTTGTTCTCCAGATTACTAGGGAGTCTCTCTATGAATACTAGGATAGGTACAAAAAGTTAGTGGCAAGCTGTCCCCATCACAACATATCTCCAACACTCATCATTCAATACTTCTATAAAGGATTACTTCCAGAGCAACGAAATTTGATTGATGCAGCCGCTGGTGGTTCACTTACTGAGAAAACAATCTCGCAGGCGACTAGTTTGATCGAGAGTATGGCTTCGAATGCTCAACAATTTTACAGCAGACATGACTCAAATGTCAGGAGAGTGAGCGATATTGGAGATTCAAATACAGAGCATCGATTGAGTACTATTGAAAAGGAAATTCATCGTATAGCCTCTGTAGTTGCTCCACCATACGAAGACGAGGCCGAGGTAAATGCTATATTTCCTAATCAAATGCAAAGGTATGATCCCTATTCGAATATTTATAACCCTGGTTGGAAAGATCATCCTAATTTTAGTTATGCTAACAAGCAAGCTGCAGCTCCCAATCCATATGTGAGCCAAGGTGGTTTTCAACAAAAACAACCTCAGAATGAGGAATCCAAGTTTGAAGCACTCATATCCATAATCAAACAGGGTCAGCAGAAAACTGATCAGTTCATACAAGATGCCAAACAGAATCAACTAAAAACTGATAATGCTATTAAAGATTTGGAAACTCAAATGGGGCATTTGGCTACAACAGTGGGTAAGTTGGAAGCACAAGCATCAAAAAAGTTACCATCTCAACCGTTCGTGAATCCAAGAGAGCACGTTAATGCGGTTACGTTAAGGAGTGGAAGACAAACTGAAGATCCACATCAACAAAAAGAGGTTAGTAACGACATCAAAAAGGAAGTAGAAGAGGAAACCGTCCCAAAGGAAAAGCCAACCTCAAACGGCCAACATAAGGACACGATTCCCACTTTTAGCATATCACCTTATTTTCCTAGTCGTTTTTCCAAATCCAAGAAAGAAGCTCACGACAAGGAGATCATGGATATTTTTAGCAAGATACACATCAACATTCCATTTATTGAGGCCATCAGAACCGTACCCAGATATGATAATTTTTTGAAGGATTTGTGTACAAGGAAGGATAGGTTGATTGCTAATCAGATTACTCAAGTGGGCGAAAGTGCTACAGCTATGTTGCTAAATAAGATTCCTACAAAGTGTGAAGATCCTGGTGGTTTTACGGTACCAGTTACCATTGGCAACCGACGATTTGAGCGTTCTTTGCTTGATTTGGGAGCATCCATAAGTGTTATGTCAGCCGATGTTTATGATTATTTGAATCTCGGACCTTTAAAAGAGGCAAAGATCACTATTCAATTGGCTAACAAGTCCAATATATATTCTAAGGTAGTCGTGGAGGACGTGTTAGTTCAAGTGAATATCGGTTAATCTTTCCGGTTGATTTCTACATTGTGGATATGCATAATGGAGATAATTGTTCATCTACTTCGTTACTTCTTGGGAGACCATTCATGAAGACTACAAAGATGAAGATTGATGTTGATAGTGGTGCACTCACTATGGAATTTGATAAGGAGATCATACGGTTCAATATTTTTGAAACCATGCGCTATCCTAGTGATGTTCACTCAGCCTTCTCCATTGATGTTATTGATTCGTTAGCACAACAAATGTTTGATTTGAATGCTGAAGATGAACTTGGAATTGTGATACGGAATAACATTGATTTGGACGTTCATGGACATTCGAACATGGACATTGAGATATCCAAAGAATTGGTGGAGATGTGTGGTGCTTTAACAGCACTACAAGAAGCAAAAACGGGTAATATCTCTTATATTTCGTTACCCATAACTAATGAGGTTCCTTTACCTTCTATTGTGCAGGCACCGAAACTTGAATTGAAGTCGCTTCCAGACCACCTAAATTACACATACTTGGGTGATAAAGAAGAACTTCCAGTGATTATTGCAAAGAACCTCACACCAATACAAGAAGAACGTCTACTTAGGGTTCTAAAAGAGCACAAAACGGCTATTGGTTGGACAATTGCTGACATCAAAGGAATTAGTCCATCCATGTGCTTGCATAGAATCCTAATGGAAGATGATTTTAAGCATGTACGTGATGCTCAGTGTAGGCTTAACCCCCCAATGATGGAGGTCGTGAAGAAAGAGATCCTCAAAGTACTAAGTGTGGGGGTGATTTACCCAATTTCTGACAGAAAATGGGTTAGCCCGGTTCAAGTGGTGCCTAAGAAATCAGGTGTCACTGTTGTTAGAAATCAAGATGATGAAATTGTTCCTATAAGAGTTCAAACAGGATGGAGAGTATGCATAGACTACAGAAAGCTTAATACAGCAACCTGAAAGGATCATTTTCCTTTTCCTTTCATTGATCAGATGTTAGAGAGGTTAGCTGGAACTCACATTATTGTTTTTTGACGGTTATTCGGGCTACAATTAGATTGTTATTGCGCTGGAGGATCAGGAGAAGACTACTTTTACTTGTCCTTTTGGTACGTTTGCCTATAGACGAATGACGTTTGGTCTTTGCAATGCACCTGCAACTTTTCAGAGGTGTATGGTCAGTATATTTTCTGACTATGTGGAGCACATTATTGAGGTATTTATGGATGATTTTAGTGTTTATGGTGATTCATTTGATTTTTGTTTACAAAATCTTGAACTTGTGCTTAAAAGATGCATAGACACTAATCTTGTTCTTAATTGGGAGAAATGTCACTTTATGATAAACCATGGCATAGTGCTTGGTCACATTGTGTCCTCTCGAGAGCTTGAAGTTGACAAAGCAAAGATAGACTTAATAAGAAAATTACAATATCTCACTTCGTGAGGGAAATTCGTTCTTTTCTTGGTCATGCAGGTTTTTACAGGCTGTTTATCAAGGATTTTTCCAAAATCTCAATGTCGATGTGCATATTATTGCAAAAAGAGGTTATTTTTGACTTCAACAAGGATTGCAAGGATGCCTTTGATAAATTTAAAGAATTGTTGACAACTACACCAATTATCAAGTCACCAGATTGGAGTTTACCATTTGAATTAATGTGTGATGCAAGTGACTATGCAGTTGGAGCCGTTTTGGGTCAAAGAGTAGACAAGTTGTCTCATGTGGTTTATTATGCATCTAGGACCCTAAACGATGCACAAATCAACTATTCTACAACCGAGAAAGAATTTTTGGTTATAGTGTTTGCACTTGAAAAATTTAGATCCTATTTGGTTGGTTCAAAAGTGGTTGTGTATTCCGATCACGCAGCACTTAGGTACCTACTAAAGAAGAAAGAAGTTAAGCCAATACTTTTACGCTGGATACTTCTACTGCAAGAATTTGATTATGAAATCAAGGATAAAAGAGGTGTTGAATATACTGTTGCGGATCATCTCAGCAGACTTGTTGGTTCCGAAGAAGAACTTCCTTTACAAGATCGTTTTCCAGACGAACAACTTTTCTCAATTAAAGATTCAACACCTTGGAACGCGGATACAGTGAACTACTTGGTTACAAGACAAGTACCTAGTACAATGTCTAATTTTCAAAAGCTTAAGCTTAAGAAAATAGCCAAGCAGTATGTGTGGGATGAGCCATACTTGTGGAAATACGGTTCTGATCAAATCATCAGCAGGTGCGTACCTAATTCTAAATTTCAATCTATTCTTACTTTTTGTGATATTTATGCATGTGGTGGTCACTTTGGTTCTAAACGTACCGCTTTCAAAGTACTTAAAAGTGGATTTTATTGGCCTACCTTATTTGAGGATGCATATATTTTTTGCAAATCTTGTGATAGATGTCAAAGAACGGGCAATCTAGGTGCTCGAAATCAAATGCCACTCACACCAATTCTTGTTGTTGAAGTATTTGATGTGTGTGGAATTGATTTTATGGGTCCTTTTGTCAATTCTAATGTAAAATTTTATATACTTCTTGCTGTGGATTATGTTTCGAAATGGGTGGAAGCTAAAGCCACCCCTACTAATGATTCTCAAGTTGTTGTGATTTTTTGAAGGAATATATTTTCTCTAGACATGGTAGTGGTTATCAGTGACGGAGGTTCGCATTTTCAGAAATCCTTCCATGCTCTACTCAAGAAGTACAACATAACACACAAGGTTGGTATGCCGTACCACCCACAGACTAGTGGGCAAGCCGAAATCTCAAACCGTGAGATTAAATCCATTCTTGAGAAAAACGTAAACACTACACGGAAAGATTGGAGTTATAGGATTAATGATGCATTATGGGCATATAGAACGGCGTACAAAACACCGATTGGTATGTCTCCATATCGGTTGGTATATGGAAAATCTTGTCATCTTCCGGTTGAACTTGAACATAAGGCATATTGGGCGATAAAGATGTGCAACATGGATTATGACAATGCGAGGAAACAAAGAAAGTTACAACTCAATGAGCTAGAGGAGATACGTAATGATGCTTACGAGAGTTCTCGTATTTACAACGAAAAGACGAAACTATTCCATGACAAGATGATTTCTCGAAAGAATTTTGTTGTGGGGAAAAAAGTTCTTTTATTTTATTCTCGTCTTAAACTATTTCCTGGTAAGCTAAGGTCCAGATGGATTGGACCATATGTTATTACTAATATTTATTCTCATGGCGCAGTTGAAATTTATAATCTTAGAGATGAAACAAATTTAAAGGTGAACGGCCATAGATTGAAGCCATGTTATTGAAGCATTGCTTATGTGGATATGGATGTGGAAGAATTTCAAGATTATCTCCCTCTGGAGGAGTAATTGACGGAATGCCAAGTCGGGTTGAGGACATTAAACTAAGCGCTAAATGGGAGGCAACCCATGGGCTTTTTATCTCTATCCTTTTGTTTTTAGTTTTCTTAGTTTTTATTTCATATCTTGCATTCCCATCTTAGATTTTACAATTCCTATATCTATAATGAAAGTTTTGACGAATTCTCGTCAGAAAATTCTGACTGCGCAGTTGTCACGAAAATAGCTCTCGAGACTTCATAGGAGTCCGATTTGAATGGTTGACTACTACTTTTAAATAGGACAGACTCATCTTTCTTTTCCAAAAAGAAAATCTGAATTTGGAGTCTGTTAAATTGGAGCGATAGGCCTGGACATTTGAGTTTCAGTATTTTTCCATAACTTTTGCAGATTGCATGAGAGTCAGTCCGGAAGCCATCAAAGTCAGACCTTTTATCGAAACGTTGTTCCCTTTTGACACTTTATAGAAAATACGTAGGCAAAAAACTTTCGTTTAGGATGTTTTTCCTAGTTCCCTATCCATTGGTACAATTTTTGAGTTTAATTTTTTGTTACGTCAGATTTCAAAATTTTCGGTTTTGAACATTGAGGACAATGTTGAGTTTAAGTGTGGGGGAGCATCTAGTATCATACTATTTGCATATGCACATAACAAATAATACTCTTTGATTTCTTGCATCCTTGAGACTTCATCTTTTGGAGTTAATTATGAGTTATTTAGGATGACACTCTACACCTCTTACAATTCTTACGGCTACAGATTAAGTTCCATTTATTCCAATCCTTAAATATATATGTTCATAATTGAATGCAAAACTAAACTATGGTAGTCGTTTGAAAGAGTCATCCTCGTAATCATTACTGAATCACTTTCTTTTTATTTTTGCAGTTTATGTTTCTCTAAAGTGATTTGGTGGGATCCTAATACTGCCGCGGATGTTGTAGCAAGGTAATCATTGGTTGAGTATATAAAAGTCCCATAAGACAATTGTCTTACACTCTTAAAGAGTAAAGAGTGAGCCGAAAAAAGTAAAAAAAAAATAAAAAAAAAAAAGAAAAGAAAAATAAATATGGCTCCTATTCTTTTATTGACACTAATAAATGATAGGTCCGAAATCGCGGATAATCATAGTCGATGAAAACAAAAATCATATCATCATTATATAGCAAGTAAAAAGACTATTGATGAGGTTCTTGACACTTGGATAGCAGTATGTGTGAAACGTTGTCCCTGTCTCCGTCGCCTAAGCAAGCATGGAGTGCAGGATCCAAGGCAACTATCACATAATTGCTGAAAAGGAACATGCGCTTAGAATATCTAATCATGTGGTCGAGTTAAATGGGCGTTTCTCTCAACTAGTGCGCTATAAATATATATCCTTTGACGACATTCATACAAGTATTTTGGGTAACATCTTTCACTTAAGTCAACATTTGCACACTTCACTTTTCTATTTTCATTTTCTTATCTATCCATGTGATTTCAGTATGCGAGTGTTGTGATAAACATTGTAACAAGTACGATGACTATCTTAGTAGAGTTTTGCAAGAATATTGAATGTCACACACAAGTAATTGCTTATGTGTGATGATTGGTATGTATGTGTGATGTTTGTAGCTAAAGAACATATGCAAGCTCATTATTTGGCTTTCTACTTTGTGTTTATCCTTAGCAATTCTTCCAAGGCGAGATATTGCAGTAGGTTTTGTGGGTATACCTCTTGTAAGCCCTCACGAGACTATAACTCGTCCACTAGGGACACCTAGGGGTTTAAAGGCATGTTATTCATGCTAAGAGCAACTGTATCCTCACGACACAGAGTTGTTGTATTTAGGATTAGTTTTATTTATTTTTCTCGAGGACTAGCAAAAGCTAAGTGTGGGGGAATTTGATAAGTGCATAATTCATATGATTTTAGTATCCATTCCATACTTGCTTTAGCTATTATTCTTGCATATTTTCGTATTATTACTCTTGTTTTCTCTTCTTTGTCTCAATTAGGTGAATCATCCAAAAAGGAGCTATAAAGTGCTGAAAAGATCTAGGAAGAGAAGTATTCCAAGAATCCAAGCGCCCAATTCCAAGAGAAGTGGAAGAAGTGCGGCAAAAAGAAGCAAAACGCTCAAAATCAAGACTCAGGCCAAAGACCGATCTTAGATCATTCAAATTAAGGATTTCTCATCATCATCTTTAATATAATTGAAATATAGAAAGAATGCAAAAAGAATGAGGTCATTCCGAGTTCGGATGAAGAGGTTGTGGCCAAAACAGTTTTTATTGAATACCGAAGACAGTGAAGTCCGTGAACTGGGTTTGCGAACCGAGTTCGCAGACTTATTTCCGAAAATTTATGCTGGAATTTGAAGTTTGGGGACTGGGTACGCGAAATTATCAAACGGGAAACGTGTATTCACACCTTGGAAAGCTTAAGGGAACGTTTGGGAACGTTAATTCGTTATTTTGGGTCGGGTTCTTGAACCGAACCCAATACGTGAACACCAAGAAATGTAAAACCTATAGAAAGGTATTAGGTTATGTGAAATCATATCACATCATTAGGTCACGAAATTGTTAGGGTTTGGAGAGAAGAAACATCACATGGAGCGATTATCAATCGTAACGTTATCTTTTTACTTTTCTCATATGTATATCATGGATATTTCTACATCCATGAGTAGATAAACACCTATTGATTGAGGATTAACTCTAAGTTGTAAAAAAGATTTGAATTATTATATTCATCTACTTTGAAGTTCTTCATATGATTATCGTTTGTTTATACTAATTAATATTTATGATTGATTGATAGATTATTTAGGTGGCCAACTAAATTGATTTGTTGATTCAATCTATTACTAGTATTGAGTTAGGAGATAAGTAATCGTCGAATAACTTGTACACAAGTAGAGAACACAAAACCTTGCAGAGGGATTTTGTGGAGCGATTGTGTGTATAAACAACACTAAAAAGTGGACCTTGATCTAAGAGTCTAACTAGTAGGATCAACCTATAAATTCACAAAAGATAAAGCATTTGATTGGATTACACCTTGAGTGATCTACTACTTGGTGGTTCGTTGAATAGAATCTGGTAGGCGAGAACTTCCATATCCAGTGATATAAGGAATTTAGGGGATAACACTGATCTAGATATTATTCTACGGTTGGTGATAATCTATGATTAACGACGAGTAGGCAATTATAATAACTCATTGACGGTTTGTATACGAAGAAGGATTCCTCGATCATATCTCTCTTTATTGATTACAATACAATTTTATTTGCTTTGATTATTTATTTTGTTCACAATCTAAAACAAAACCCCCCTTGTGACATTTTGACAACTAAAACTCACTGCTCTTCGTGGGAACGATCCTTACTTCCATTATATTAATAGTTAATTGTGTGGAAATAAGATTATTAATTTGATTGCACTTACGACACGCATCACTCTCCATTAACAAAACAAACAATAGCTCATCTAAAGAAGTCGGACCTCTAACGTGGTTCAGAATTTTCCTTAAGAACCAAACCTCTCCTCACATGAAGGTACTGTATAAGCCCTTCCAATCGCCTTCCGTGTACTTCGTCTTCTTCTCTACTCATTGGTTTTTTTATCCCAAAGGTAGCATTCTGGGAATTCACGGTATAGAAACTCCCTTGCTCTAGGATCGCGAGCATTTGTCACAAAGAACTTTGTCAAAGTTTTTCTCAAATTCCTTTTCATCAGAAAAAATTTCATCTAACGTTTGATAATCATGGTACCCGAGGCTCTGTTGGTTGGGAAGATGTATCTGTAATCTCACTATTGAAGGATAGACCTTGTAAAGGGTAAAGCTAAAGATCTTCTGCATTGCCTCTTGAGCACAAACCCATCTTGCATTAATATACCTCGTTATCTCATCATGGTCTTCTGGCCGTATTCCAAAAGATACACAATCTGGACCCTTATACACATATTTGTAAAGATATTTAACACTTTCCACACTGCTACAAATTTCTATGTTTATGTGACAATCATATTTTTGTAATAACCAAGGGTTATAAGGCATAATCATCTTATTTAAACGTTGTCCATCATTACGTCTCATGTGAACATGGGATGCATTTTTTCCTTGTACAGTACACTCAAAAAATTGCTTTGAAAAGATTTCTTACATTTGCCATCTCCCATGTGCACTTATTGACACATGGACCATGAATCATCCACTTTTCACACACTCGTGTAGTTCTGCCTCTTCATCAGGGTCAGGTATTTTTGCTCTCACTATCTTGTCATAATCATCGGGACCTTCTAATTTGTCTTCATCACTCAAAATAGTTAACATATGAACATGTGGCAGACCCCCTTTTTGAAATACAATAACATGCACATGGGAAGCTACTCTACCAAATATTGACTTGGTGAAAAAAAATCTTCCTTCTACTCCTCAAGCTTTGCATAGACACCCTTGTAGTCAGATTAGGTCTATCCGCTGCAGATAGATCGGGTTTTAGGTTGGACACGATTTCATACCAAAGTGGGTTGAAAGTCATTGTAATGAACAAATCATGCTTCATATACCTTTTCACCAGTGCTATTGTGCCATGATATCGCTAGTACATATCATGGGGGATGCCCATGTATGAGGAAGGAAGCACTTTCCTTTGACCAAGATTCTCTGTCATGAATTTTTCTTTTATTAAGATTTCATGGAAGTATTTTCCTTAACTGTTTGAGTCAATTTTTCACTATTCATACTACTATGCCGATCACCTATTGCAAACAGAAATCCTACATTCACAAAACAAATAGATTATATCACGACAAATAGCTTCTGGGGCCATGACTCTTCTATTAAGAAGCTCCAACAACTAGGAAGAGACAAGATACATAAACCCAAAGCTCAGGGAGGATTGTTCATCAGAAGCAACAGGGAACATAATAAATCTCTTCTCATGAAACGAATTTAGAATATTCACGAAAAACCAACCTGCATATTAGCCAAATTATATAACGCAAAATACCTCAAACAAAACCCCATTTTCGGAGACATCCCTCCCTTCCCGTCATCTCCCAGTACATATTCAAACAAAATCTCTTTTATCAAATTAGAGACAGATTAAACGACCATATCAAAGCAAACTGGATTCCACAATTCAACAACATTAACCCAACCCTATGTTATCCCATACAATCAGTCGTTGGCATCATCGACACCTCAAAAAGGAATTGGAATCATGATAGGCTGAATCTACTTCCCCAACTCATAGATCAACGAATTGTCATCATTCACATCACGCGGAATAACTAACCAGGCAAGATCATATGGCCTTTTACCAAAAGTGAAAAATATATCACAACATTAGGATATAAATGCCTCATCAACGACTCTGCGTAAACTCATCAAAACCCTCTCCCCCAACCAACTTCCTTTGGACACTCTCGTATCCCCCAAAATTACAACTTTTCTTGTGGAAAGTAATTAATGAGAGTATGGCAACCCTCAACATTCTCAACCGCATCCAACCCACCAATTCCAACGTATGCCCTCAATGCAGTTCTAGTCCTGAAACGTCCGATGACATTCTTCTTCATTGTCAAACAACCATAGATTCTTGGAACCTCCTCCCACCTCACATTACAAAAAACCATAACACCACGCATAACGTACCCACCTCACTACCACATCAGAAGACTGTCTCCCAACTCCACAAAACCAAACCTCATTCCCCAGCAAGCACAACCTTTTATTTCCCTTTTTGGTCTTTATGGATAACCAAAAACGACATTGTCGATAGCCAGCAACAACCAAATCCGATGAATATGATGTAAATGGCCTTTAAATTCCAGCAAAATATACCCGGGCTCAGAACTACCTGCCGCCAATGCTACCTGGGATGCAACCATATCCAAACCCATTACAAAGAACACTAGCAACATCAACCATCTTCGTGGGATGGCTCAAACGCCACTTAGATTCGATCAATATTAACACGGATGGAGCAGCAAGGGGATATCCCAGAATAGCGGGAGAAGGTATTATATGCCGAAACGAGAGAGCCGGCACAATTTTAGCAATAACACAACCACTAGGAATCACCACCGCACTTGTAGCGGAAACTTGGGTCATGCTCATTGCTTCTAAAATGGTGACGGAACGGAAGCGGCCAAAAGTTCAATTCGAAATAGACTCGGAGAATTTAATGAGGTTTCTAACCTCGGACGTCGACGCCTCATGGTATATTTTTAATCAGATTGCAGAAATCAAGCAAATGTTTACCCAAATTCAGCAATACACCATTAAGAACATCTACAGGGAAAGAAATCAAGCAGTGGAAGGTCTGGAAAATCAAGCGACGGATGATTGCTCTCTGGGAAAGATCACAACAATAGTGTGGGACGATGTAACTCCCCCATCTATAAGTTATATTTTAATAGTATACTCTATGGGTATAACATATCCACGTGTAATTTCAACTTAATCTCATAAAATACATGCTTCAAAAAAAAAAAAGTGGTACCTAGCTCAAATAGCGTTAAATCAGAAATACGAGCCGAGTCAGATCTCAGATCAGATATAAAAAAATTGAAAACACAAATGACCTGACATCTAATTTAAGTTGAGTCAGATTCAAATTGCGAGCCCCCCCTAAACATGCCTAGTGTAAGTCAATAAGTGTACCCTTTTATTAATAAAATATAAAATAAATAAATAACGTACCCACCTCACTACCACATCAGACGAATGTAGAAAGGAGAAATTTAAAAATATTAAAAATCTAAATGCTGAAGAGAAGAGTGCTACAAAGGAGAAGCCTACTCCAGTACCTTTTGATATATGTGATTATTCCTCTCAAGAAGAGAAAAGTGTACCCTTTTATTAACCATTTTTTGATGGTTAAATGGCACAGTAGTTAACACTCCAGTGCAAGTAACTTCTTGGGCCAAAGTGGTGGAGAAGGAAATGGTCAATACAGCAGCTAGTACATCTAATGCTAAATGTCCACCTGATCAACCAAATGTATCTAAACAAGATCCTTTCAATAATAAATATAATTTTAGAAAGAATTAAGGTAAAGGGGGTACCAGAAACCCTCCAACTAAACAATGAAGATAATATTTTGGAATGTCAGGGGCCTGAGAAGATTAAGGGCTCAAGACAAACGTCTTTAGTAAATCAATTTAGTCCATATTTAGTGTGGGTAGCTGAACCAAAAGTTAGTTTTAGTGCTTCTTTCTGTCAAAAGTTAAATGTTCCTAGAATGGAAAAAATGGTGATTCATAACTCTTGTCAAGGTAGAAAAGGGAATATTTGGCTGTTCTGGAACAAAAGTATTGCACAACCATAAGTTATATCAGTTTCTAGTCAAATGATAACAGTTAGTGTTGGTGATGTTTTAGTTTCTGTTGTTCATGCCCATGTGAAGGTTGTTTAAAGGAGGTTTGTGTGGTCTGAAATGCAGTTAATAAGTGATCTTAATAAGCCAATGATAATTCTTGGTGATTTTAATGCAGTAATTTCTCAAGATGAAAAAGTTGGTGGTAGACTTCCTAATAGAACTGCAATGTTGGATTTCAATGAATGTATAAATCAGTGTGAACTTCTTCCTGCTCCAAAAAATGGTCTTCAATTTTCTTAGTCTAATTGTCAACAAGGTAATAAGAGGATTTTATGCAATTTAGACAGAGTTCAATCAAAAATGGTTACAACTGTATGGAGATTGGGGATACAAGGTTGGAATGAGGATTGTTTCTGATCATGCTCCTCTACTAGGTGGTTGTGCAAGCATTCCTAAACCAAAGAATATACCTAGGAAATTTCAAAAAATGTGGATTAGTCATCCTAACTTTTTGGAAGTGGTAGCTGAATGTTGGGAAAAAATAGTTACTGGTGATCCTGCTTTTCAATTTTGCACAAGTTGAAGGAACTTAAAAAGATGTTAAATGACTGGTATTGGAAAGTTTTTGGAAATGTTCAGGAAAAGATAAAAGAAGCTGAAGAAAGAGTTAAAGCTGAAACTGAGATATCTGATAATAATTCATTTGATGAAGATGCTCTAAATGAATTAGTTCAAGCTCAAAATGAACATGCAAGTAGAGAGGTTCAAGAAAACACTTTATTGAGGCAAAAATCCATAGTCAAATGAATTAAGGAAGGAACATCTAATACTAGTTTTTTTCACACAAATATGAAGATTAGAAATGCAAGGAATACAATTAATGAAATAAAAGATGATGATGGGAATGTACTTGCAAGTCAGGATTTAATAGCTCAACACTTGGTTAACCATTTCAAAAGAAATTTGAGCATGCCCCTGTGGAAGAAGATGATGAACTGTTGGAGGTGATTCCTAAGGTTATTAATGAAGATAATCAAAGAATGCTTGATGTCATTCCAGAGGAAGAAGAGATTAAGAAGATAATTTTTGAAATGGATCCAGAAAGTGCTCCTGGTCCAGATGGCTTTTCAGGTATTTTTTATAGAAGTTGTTGGGAGATAATTAAACAAGATTTAGTTGCAGCTATTCAATTCTGTTGGAGAAGAAAATTTATTCCCAAAGGAATGAATTCTAGTTTCTTATTCTTATTACCTAAGACACAAGCTGCAAAAACTGCTATTCAGTTCAGACCGATAGGATTGAGCAATTTTATCTTTAAGATATTTACAAAAATAATCACCAGCAGAATGAGTGAGTTAATGAAGAAGCTGATATCTCCTCAACAAATAGCACATGTCAAAGGAAGAAGTATTCATGAACAAGTTATTCTAGCATCTGAACTTGTTAATGAAATGAAGTTTAAAAGAAGAGCAGGGAATGTAAGTATGAAACTTGACATTTCTCAGGCTTATGACACACTGAGTTGGGAGTTTTTGATCAAAGTATTAAAGAAATGTGGCTTTTCAAATGATTGGTGTGAATGGATAATAACTTTGTTTAAATCATCAAGAATTTCAGTGTTGGTGAATGGAGGACCCTGTGGCTTTTTTAAAGTTGAAATAGGACTGAGGCAGGGAGATCCCTTATCTCCAATTCTTTTTGTGATTATGGAAGATGCACTTAGCAGAAACATTTCAGCTCTGGTGGAGAAAAGGAAAATGCAGCCAATGGTTACCAAAAAAAGGTATTCTTCCTACGCATCTCTTCTTTGCAGATGATGTATTCATTTTTAGCAATGGTGGTAGGAAGAGTTTATTAAATCTGCTTTAACTTCTAGATACTTATCAAGCATGTTCTTGTCAAATCATTAATAAAGTTAAAAGTAAACTCTTTGTGGATGACACTACACAGTAGAGGAAAATATTGATTACTGAACTTGTAAACATGAAAATTTCTAGATTTCCAGATAAGTATTTGGGTGTTTATTTGGCTCCTGGAAAAATCACTTCTGCCATGATATGGCCTATAGTTGAACTGATTCAAAGAAGTTGGCAGCTTGGAAGGGCAGATTACTTTCATTTCAAGATAGGTTGATTATGGTAAAATCTGTTCTTTGTAGTGTTCCCATATATAATATGTCAGTCTACAAATGGCTTTTGTCTGTGATTAAAGTGTGTGAAAAATTAATTAGAAACTTCTTGTGGACTGGTGATGGTGAGTTAACAAAGTTTAAGACAATCTCTTGGAAAAGAGTTTGCACACTATATGAGGAAGGTGGTCTTGGCATCAAAAGATTGAAAACTATTAACAAATCATTATTAATGAAGATGATGTGGAAAATCTTAACCTCAGATGAAGAATGGGCATTATTTATCTCTGCAAAGTTTAAAGACAAAAATGCGCAATGGACCTGTAATTGGAAACAGACTTCAGTTTGGAAGGGTTTAAAATGGGCATGGAATAATTTAAAAGAAGATATTAGATGTGATGTTGGGAATGGCTCAAAGATTTCTGTATGGTTTGACATTTGGTTAGGTGAATGTGCTATAATTGAAGAGACTGGGTTCACAGACTATGTGAAAAGTCACATTGGAATTAAAGTACAGGATTTGATCCTAGAAGGAAATTGGTGTGTTCCTACTGAATTACAACAGATCATTCCAGTGAATTCTTTGCCAGTAATAAGGGGTGGAACTGATCACATGGTGCGGACTGCTAGTAATGATGGAAATTTCTACACTGATATTGCAGTTGAGAAGATAAGGCATAAAGAATCAATATTTCCATGGCCTAAGTATATATGGCAGAATTTTCTGCATACTAGCATAGCCAGTAACATCTGGAAAATACAACAAGAAGTATATGTTGATGATGAGGTAATGAGGAAGAATAAATTTGAAATGGTTTCCATGTGTTGCATATGTTTGGCAGCTCAAGACACCATGAATCACACTCTGTGGGAATGTGCTTTCAGTAATGCAGTTTGGGACTGGTTGAACAGGGTCTTTTGTTTTGCAAATCCAAAATCATTTGATGAAGTTTGTACATCAGCAAAGAATAAGAGTCTTCTTGTCAGGCAAGTTTGGATGATTGCAGCTTGTGCAACCATGACAGAATTGTGGTTTCAGAAAAATGCAAAAAAAGTTGATGAGAAGAAACCCAATCTGAATGGATTTAAATGCAGAATTATACAGCTGGTTCATGAAGGTGGTTATAGATTGAATGGAATTAGTTGGCAACAACCTTATGAATCTCAGGTGAGAAATTTTTCAAAGTTTAAGAAGGATTTGTGTCTCTCTTTGGAACTGGTTGTAATGATACAAAGCACAGTTTTCTTAGGTATTGGGCTTAGGATCATTTTGGGTCATCTACATTATTGTCTTTGCTTTTCCTTCTTTAGTCTCTTGGGTTTGTAAGTTCATTTTGGGTCAGTCCTGTAAACTGTTTCTTTAGTTTTTCAATCAATAAAAAATGTGATTCAGCAAAAAAAAAAAAAAAAAAAACTCGGACGCCGACACCCCATGTATATTTTTAATCAGATTGCAGAAATCAAGCAAATGTTTACCCAAATTCAGCAATACACCATTAGGCACGTCTGCCGGGAAAGAAATCAAGTAGCGGACGGTCTGGCAAATCAAGCGATATATGATTGCTCTCAGGGGAAAGCTCACAACAACAATATGGGACAATATAACTCCCCCATTTATAAGTTCTATTTTAATAGTAGACTCTATGGATATAACATATCCCCGTGTAATTTCAGCTTAATCTCATAAAATACATGCTTCAAAAAGAAAAGTGATATCTAGCTCAAATAGCGCTAAAATCATAAAAAAAATATGAGCGGAATCACATCTCAAATCGGATATAAAAATAATGAAAACACAAACATCCTTACATCTAATTTAAGTCGAGTCGGATTCAAATTGCGAGCCCCTAAACAGGCATGGTGTAAGTCAATAAGTGTACCCTTAAAAAAAAAAAAAAGCGAACCCACGTTTGTAAACTAGTTTCTTCTTGTAACTTTCTTGCATCAGCCACTGAGTGTATTATCAGTGCAGCACTATATGGATCATATAAAATGTGTTTATTAGGTTTAAAGTGAACTTCCACTTCAGTCTTCATATCAAGGAAACACCAAATGCATTCCCTTTTTTGACCAACTCCAACTAACTACCTTGAAGCCACCTTGAACGTGTCTTAATTAAAGCTTTTTCCATGTGCGTTCATTATATATCTATATATGTATATATATAAGACATTTCATTTATTTACTTCTTCTTCACTAAACTCAATACCAATTCTCTCTATCTCCCTCACTAATCAGCAAAACTGATAGTAACAATGGGAAGTCTTCCAGCTAATAACTTTGAAAGCATGTCGCTGTGTTCGCAAAATCCACTTGATCCAGATGAATTCAGAAGGCAAGGTCACATGATTATTGATTTCCTTGCTGATTACTACAAAAATGTTGAGAAATATCCAGTTAGAAGCCAAGTCGATCCCGGTTATTTGAAGAAAAGGTTACCCGAATCAGCTCCGTACAATCCTGAATCCATTGAAACCATTCTTGAAGATGTGACAAATGATATCATCCCTGGTCTAACTCACTGGCAAAGTCCAAATTACTTTGCTTATTTTCCTTCTAGTGGTTCTATCGCTGGTTTCCTAGGGGAAATGCTAAGTACCGGATTTAATGTTGTCGGGTTTAATTGGATGTCATCTCCGGCCGCAACTGAGTTGGAGAGTATTGTTATGAATTGGCTTGGCCAGATGCTTACGCTTCCCAAATCATTTCTCTTTTCATCAGACGGAAGTTCGGGAGGTGGAGGAGTTTTGCAAGGGACTACTTGTGAAGCCATTTTATGTACTCTAACTGCGGCAAGAGATAAAATGCTGAACAAAATTGGTAGAGAAAATATTAACAAGTTGGTTGTTTATGCTTCTGATCAAACCCATTGTGCACTACAGAAAGCTGCTCAAATTGCTGGGATTAATCCTAAGAATTTCCGTGCTATCGCAACCTCCAAGGCTACAAATTTTGGTCTCTCTCCAAATTCACTTCAATCGACAATTCTTGCTGATATCGAATCCGGGTTAGTTCCATTGTTTCTCTGTGCCACTGTCGGAACAACTTCTTCAACAGCCGTAGATCCTATTGGCCCACTTTGCGCGGTGGCAAAATTGCACGGTATTTGGGTTCACATTGATGCTGCATATGCTGGAAGTGCATGTATCTGCCCAGAGTTCAGGCACTTCATCGATGGTGTGGAAGATGCAGACTCATTTAGTCTAAATGCACACAAGTGGTTCTTTACTACTTTGGATTGTTGCTGTTTATGGGTGAAAGACTCTGATTCACTGGTCAAGGCATTATCAACAAGTCCAGAATATTTGAAGAACAAAGCAACTGATTCCAAACAAGTTATCGATTACAAAGATTGGCAAATAGCGCTCAGCAGAAGATTCCGATCCATGAAACTCTGGTTAGTACTTCGCAGCTATGGAATTGCTAACTTAAGAACCTTCCTTAGGAGCCATGTTAAAATGGCTAAGCACTTTCAGGGGCTCATTGGTATGGACAACAGGTTTGAGATTGTAGTTCCTAGAACATTTGCCATGGTGTGCTTTCGCCTTAAACCAGCTGCCATTTTTAGGAAAAAAATAGTTGAAGATGATCACATTGAAGCTCAAACAAATGAGGTAAATGCGAAATTGCTTGAATCAGTCAATGCGTCCGGGAAGATATACATGACTCATGCTGTTGTTGGAGGGGTGTACATGATTCGGTTTGCCGTCGGGGCAACACTGACAGAGGAAAGACATGTCACTGGGGCTTGGAAGGTGGTACAGGAGCATACAGATGCCATACTTGGTGCACTAGGTGAGGATGTTTGTTGATCCTGGGATTAACAGAAATTTCTGTTGTATTCTTAATTCACCATATATTTATTCAATTATTTTGTACCTATTTTTCTGTATACGTTGACATAAAAGTTGAGAAAGAAATTACCATTCATTTCAATACAATGTGTTTTGTGCTCCACCAATAATTTACTACTGCAACTATTAACTCAACAAGGAGAAGATGCTATGATTTGGACGCCTTGATTGAAAGGGTCTTTTTCAGTTAAGCCCACTTAAAATGCTCTTACTCAAAACAACCTACTTCTTTTCAAGCCTCTGGCATTAGAAGCCAAGTCTGGAAAAAGGTTTGGAGGTCCAAAGTTCCTCATCAGTCAGACTTTTCATTTTGAAATGTCTTTTGTTACCACTAAAGTGAAATTCAGTCAGTGCAAGTAACAAGACTGATGCAAACACCATTGTGCTCTGTGTCTCAACTCCAGCAACAAAATTCTACCAGTGTAGATCAATATCAATATTGGACACAGCTCATGATGTACACAGTTTGAATTTATGGAAAGATGGATGCATAAAGGGCTTTCAAAACAAAAACTTATATCATCATGCACCTGTTTTTTTTTTTTTTGAAAGTTACTTATATTGAAAACAGGAAAGATTACAAAGAGTTATCTAGTGTGTTGGTTATCCTTATCTCATTACAAAGCATTGAGATATCGGTTTCTACCAACATACTAGTACCCTCATTGGAAGAAAAGCAGTTCTGAACAGAATTAGAAAAGATAACATCAGAAAGTAAAAAACTAGAAATAAAAACAGGCATCTGCAGCCATATTTGCTTATGTATCCCTTTTTTACGTGTCTCTTTGGCCAGAGCATCAGCTACTTCATTGCATTTCATGTTCTTGAAAATAAAGCCCAAAAAGTTGTTGCAGGTCTGTAGAATCCTCACTGCCTCCGAAACTATCGCCTGGTTTCTCCAAAAAATGTTGCTGCCTTTGTTCTGAGCAAAAAGTATGAGCCTCTGACAATCCCCTTCAACCCAGAAATTACTAAGCTCCATATCCCTTGCCCAAAGATCCGTTTCCAGCAAGCTCAAAGCCTCTGCTTCTTCTGCATTGGAGGCTCTGATGGACCCAGCTTTAGCTTGTATGGCTTTACCTGTATCATTACGCAAAATCATACCATAACCAGCAAGTGAAAAGTTATCAGTCCAAGAAGCGTCAAAATTGATCTTAGATTGATTATGTTGAGGCTTTGTCCATCCTACTTCATTAAGTTCAGTTACATTTGGTCATCACAGTGAGCAACTGGTCTATTAGCAAAGATGGATTTTTTCAGAGGAGACCAGAAATTGATATGTCTTTGTACAGCTAGAGACAATTGGATACTAGTAGTTATTTTGGATTCGAAAATCCTTGTTCATAGCTCTTTCCAAATCAACCAGCATTTGGTTGCCATTATCTCTATTTCACCACTACTATATATTCCTGCGATCCAATTTTCATACATTTGTGCAAAAAGAGAATTTACCATCATTATTTATATTTATTCCTACAACAGGGGGCAACAAAGTAACTGATTTGGCGTAGGGACAATAAAAAAACAAGTGTTTCAATGATTCACATTCATGTTCACAAAAAATACAATTCATTTCTATATCTTTCATATATTGTCCTAGCTTCTTCCTAACCGGCAAAGCATTGTGTAAGCATTTCCACAGGAAAATTTTATCCTTTGAGATATATTTAACTCCAAAAAGATTTCGAAAAAGCTTACATGGATTTTACCGTAAAGTTTCCATCATTTGTGAGAAGCCATCTAAGTTTATCTATTTTCAGCCTACCTTGACAATTAGGAAAGATTCTAATACTAAGAATTTTGTCAGCTATATCGTGTTGAAAGTTATTCCTACCTTTCAGTTCATTCCACTTCTTCGTATCTGTGTCGATTAGCTCAGATACAAGTGTTAAAAGGTTTAATTTAGATCCACAATGTGATATCAGGTTGTTTTCCAAACCTGGAATCCATTTATATGACCATATATTTATTGACTTACCATCGCCTACCTCCCAGCAACTATGTTTATGGATCAGGGATATTCCCTGCAAAATGCACCTCCATATCCAAGAAGAATTATAGTGTTTTTTTGAGAAGAAAACAGAAGTATTGTTAAAGTATTTTTCCTTAAGAACAGACACTAAAAGACTATTTTTATTAGTTGTCAATCTCCAAGCATGTTTGGCAATCATTGCTTTATTCATCTTATTAGCTTCTTTAAATCCTAAACCACCTAGTTCTACGGAATTACGAAGAAATTCCCAGCCAATTAGGTAGAAGTTTTTCTTGTGTTTCTGTTTTCCCCACCAAAATTCTCATTGGATAGCATCAATATGGTTAGTTATTTTCTTAGGGAGGGTAAAACATCCCATTTGGTAAATAGGAAGACTCGATAACACAGATTTAATTATAACTGATTTGCTAGCCTGGACTAAAGTTGTACCATTCCAGCTATGGGCTCTATTTTCCATATTTGTTAAACTTTTATCGAAAGTCTTTATTTTCGATCTATCAACGAATAAAGGTGCTCCTAAATAGGTGTCAGAGATGCAAATTTTTTTAATTTTTAGCAGCCTTATCATTATTCTTTGATGTTTGGAGTGGATCTTTTTATTGAAAAAGATCCTTGATTTAGAGAAATTTATCAGCTGTCCTGAGGCTTTGCTAAACTGATCTATTATGTTGAGCAGGTTTTTGCAGCTAACTAGACTGGCCTTAGAGAAGAGCAGACAATCGTCTGCGAAAAGAAGATGGGAAATCGGAATACTATTCTTGGAGATTTTAATCCCTGTTATATGTTTAGTTTTTTCTTTAGCAGACAGAAGTCTCGAGAAAACATCCATATATACAAATTAGGAACAGATAAGGAGAGAGCGGGTCTCCTTGTCTGAGACCACGAGAAGGTGTGAAAAAGGTCCCCGACGAGCCGTTAAGTAAGACTGCTATGGAGGCAGTAGAAAGACATTGGTGTATTAGGCTACACCAATCCTTACTAAAACCAAAGGCAGTAAAAGTTTGCATCAATAAGTCCCAGCTAACTCTGTCAAAAGCCTTTGACATGTCGATTTTTATTCCTAAGCCACCAGTTTTTGTTTTCATTTTCTTGAGAGAGTGTATGACTTCTTGTTCCACTACGATATTGTATGCAATTTGTCTAGAAGACAAAAAAGCAGACAGTAAGGGAGAAATCATTTTCTCAAGGAACACTTTGAGTCTATTAGCTAATAGTTTATACAAAATCTTATAAGGTGTATTACTTAAACCTATTGGTCTGAAGTCATTAGGTGTTTTGGGGTTTTTTATCTTAGTGATTAGGAATAGAAAGTTTTCATTTAGTTTAGGACTAATCTGTTTAGTTTTGAAAATTTCCTGTATAATTGAAACTATTTGATTGCCTACTATATTCCAATTATGTTTAAAGAAACTCACCGGGAATCCATCTGGTCCCGGTGATTTATTCGGCTTCATATCCTTGACAATTAACCAAATTTCGTCGGTAGCAGGCATTTTCAGTAAATCAGCGTTGTCTTGTGCAGAAATAACCTTTGGAACTAAGTTCATAAGTTCTTTATCCTGAACAACAGGAGAGGCAGTAAAAAGAGTTTGAAAGTGTAATTTCAGTTCCTCTGCAATTAAAGATTTATGTTTTAAAACATCTCCCTTTTGATTCAGTAGGCAATGGATTATATTTCTTTTTCTTCTTTTGAGAGTTTTTATGTGGAAATACTTGGTATTTCGTTCCCCTAGTTTAACATAGTTGTCTCTAGAATGTTGTTTAGAGATTGCCTCATTCGTATCGTACAAATGTTCCAACTCAAGATATTTACTATTTAGAAAACGTTGTTTATCAGGGTTATGACTTTTGGACTGAATATTTTCAATACTTTTTAGAAGGGTAGAGATTTTTTTTTTCAGGTACTCCAAAAATAATTTTTCTCCAAATTGTTAAATGTTCACCTAAAGTTTTAAGATTTTGAAAAACTACATCTGATGCATTTATCAGAGAAGGGTCCCAAGTATTTTTTATCAGTTGGATACAAGAGCTCTCCTTGAGCCAAGTATCAAAAAATTTAAAAGGAAATAACGGACTATAGTTAGAGTCTAAATTTAAGTCTAATCTAATTGGACTGTGATCAGAGTCAAAAAAAAAAAAAGGAAGATGAGTAAGAGAGGAATTAGGGAATTGGTTTATCCAGTCATCGTTTGTGTATGCTTTATCTAACCTTTCTTGTATGTTTCTTATACCTTCTCTCTGATTGTTCCATGTGAAGATATTTCCTTTAAAGCCGAGGTCTGTAAGTCCAGCCCGTTGCAAGAGTCTAAGGAAAGGTTCAGCTTCTCTACTAATGAAAGGCAAACCACCTAATTTCTCACAAGGACTAAGCATTTGGTTGTAATCTCTGATTACAACCCACGGCATACCAGATAAAGCTATCTTAGAAGATATGTCCTCTAAGAAACTCCAAGATTCTAGTTTTTTAGGTTTAGAAGTGTTGCTGTAAAAAGCTGTTAAAAGCCAAGAGTTTTCGTAGAAATTTGTTTTTATTATAACATTGAACATGTTACTATTCCAGTGGACAATTTCAAAGTGGAAACCATCCACCCATGCCAAAGCCAGTCCACCAGCTTTGCCAATTGGATCTACAAAGAAAGTATTTGGGAAGTCTGCTAATAGTTTTTTCAGGTAATGTCTTTGAGATTTGGTTTCAGTCAAGAAAAGAATTTCCGATTTTTCTATTCTAATGATATGATCTAGATGTTGTCTAGTTGTTTTGGTTCCACACCCTTGAGTGTTCCAAGCTAAAATTTTCATCGTAATAAAAACAGGCAAGACAGGGAAGCAATAATGAGAGATTTAAGCAAGCCAGAAGGAGACAAGAACTGTTGACATTCATTTTTAATTAGAAAATCCATGCTAGATACAAAGACTGCCATACAACCAGGACTAAAGAGTTGCATAGTTGGAGTCCTGCTGTTTAACCAACTTAACATAAATGTGGATGCTTCTTATAAAGAACACACAGGTCACACGAAATTGGAATAATCCTTCATGATTTTGCAGGAACATGTCGTGGCTTCAGGGGTCGATACTTCACACTTCACAGGAGTCTAGATGCTGAACAAGCAGGAAGCTTGATCATGAAGGAAGTTGTTACACGGGTCAAGGAAATGAAGCTTACCAGTGTTCACTTTGAGACAAATAATCTTGCAGCAGCGAAGTCTATAAATGATGCATTTCCTGCTGTAAATTGGGTCAATCATATTATAAATGAAGCATCTCCCTTTGGGTATTACGCCTGGGTCAGTCTTTTTTGCTAAGAGCAACTGCAGTGGTGCGATCAAAACCAAAGATCAAAGATCAAAAAAAAGACCAAATTTTGGGTTTAGTCCGTGTTGTGACGCAACGGTACATGATTAACCCATTTTACACTTTCATCAGGCGGACCTTAAAAGTCCGCCCCATTTATTTATTTTTTGTAACTTTTATCAGGCGGACTTTAAAAGTCCGCCTCATTCTTTTTCTTTTTTATTTAATTTGAATTTTCATCGGGCGTAATTTAAATCTCCGCCCGTTAACAAGCGTACTTTAAATTTACGCCCAGCAACAAGCGTACTTTAAATTTACGCCCGACTATATTAGAATTTGGGATTTGGTCGCGACCATATTTGGTCTGGAATTTGATCTTTGGTTGGGATTTGATCTTTACTCCGTCCCACTGTGGTACGATCTCATCCCAAATTTTTGGTTATACTCGCCCACTGTGGATGCTCTAAAAGATCGTCTAACAAGGCTGATACTATATCCAAAGCAGCTTGGATTACTAAGAGAATCTCCCAGCTATTCTGGATAAACTTGTAAAAGGAGATTGGACTGATGTAGCTTGATCATTCCAGTAATATACCTGTGGTTTGTTTGTGTCACAAAGAAAAAAGTAATATAGAGCAAAGATTGACTGACAGTAGTTGCAGACCCTAAGCTAACATTGTCTGAAAGCATATCAGCCCTCTGCCTTGAATGCTATAGTTTTGCAGAATTCTGAGGTTTGACCCCTTGAATTTTTAAAACAACGACTGGCCTATTCAGATTTCAGAGTATAAGTGGCAAGTACGTGCAAATTAAGACCAAAACTGAAGAAAAAACATGCCAAGCGAAGCACATATCCAAATACCAAGAATACAAAAGTTACTGACATGCAGCAAAACTATAGTTAATCAAATGCTAAAAATAAGATAAGTAACAGCAATTCAATTCCACATGCTAACTCAGCAATTTTGAGAGTACGAAGTTCTCAACTTATTGCCATTAAAGTTCTCTACAGTGTAATCTAAAAATGAAAAGATCATCAAGTAATGTTAATTGCCATTGAAGGAGAGACCCGAATAGAAAATGCTGCATATATGATGCACTCCCTGGCCATGAAGGAAGCTGTCATATGGGCCAAGGAAATGAAGCTTACTAATGTTCTGTTTGAGACAAATAATCTAGCAGTAGCGAAGTCTATATAAATGAAAATGATGCATTCCCTGCTGTAAATTGGGTCTATATGGCCATTGTATTATGAATAAAGCATCACCTTTTGGGTATTACGCCTGGGTCAGTCCTTTTAGTTAGAAGATCGTGCAACAACAAGGCTGATACTATTGCCAAAGCAGCTAGTATTACTAAATCTCTTTTAAAATTTTGGAGAACCTCCCAGCTATCCTGGATAAACTTGTAAAGGGAGATTGGACTGCCGAAACCTGATCTTTCCAGTTTAATACACCTGTGGTTTGTTTGCCCCAAAAATGAATAGAAATACAGCGCAACATGACTGACCATAGTTCAGATCATAAGCTAACATTGTTTGATAGCATTTCTGCCTTGAATGCTATAGCTTCGCCGAATGCTCTGACTTGAATTCTATAGTTTTGCTGAATTCTGAGGTTTGACCCCTCGAATTTCTTTATTAAATAAAGACTGACCTACTCATAGCATAAGTGACAAGTATGTGCGAACAAATCTAAACAAAAATCATGCCAAGCAAAGCACATATCCAGATACCAATTATATAAAAAAATATTACGGACATGGAGAAAAACTACAGTTAATCAAACGGTAACATTAAGATCAGTGATAACAATTCAATTAGGCGTGCTACCTCAGCTATTATTTGGGAAACACAAGTCCTCGACTTGTTACCATCAAAGTACCTATCAGTGTAAAAGATCTTCAAGTAAGGTTAATTACCATTCAAGTAGCGAACCGAATAGAAAATGCTGCATAATTGGGATACTCTCCATTATCTCAGCCTTGTACATTTTAAGCAACCCACCATTCACCTTACCCCAATTAGGCACACCACTAATATCATCCAACAAAGGCGAATGCTCAGCAAATACTCCCTTCTTCATTTCCTTCACAAACGCAATACACGAAATATAAAGATACTCCTTGGCAAAATTATCCAATATATCCTGATTATGAATCGACTTCGGCTTCATATACTTATGATTAATCAACTGCGACGAACCAAATATAAACGGAAGAAAATGATAATCATCAAGACCCCATACCCCATGCGATCCCGCCGGTTCAAGATTATAAACAGTTTGTAATTTCCTCGTCACACTAAGATACTTAATAAAAACTCTAGAAACAACAGCTTGATAATCCTCTTCCTTAATTACTCCCATTCTAGCTAAACAATACAACCAAGCAGCAAAATTAGTCTCATGACCAGTACCATAATCAAGTCTAGCAGAATTGCCAAATGAATCAGTAAAGTATGGAACAATCTCTTTAGTACTGGATTTAACATCTTCAGGTAAAAATTTCAACATCAAACTCTCAGAATCAGCAAGCAATCTATCATACCAATCTCTATAAGAAAAATTCCCATACCTTCCAGCTTGTTGAATAGGTGGAATCTCATCAACCCAACTCACAAGAGTATCCATTACAGAACAGATTGAGCTTAGGGTTTCCGATTCATGACACGGTTCTGATAATTTCTTCCCACGGATTGATTCACTTAATGAAACGATGAATCCGATGAAGTTGTTTGCAGAATCGGATTTGATGAAAGATTTCATATCATCTTGTACACGAATCTTCTTAGATGGGGATTTGAATTTATGAGGAAGTGAAATTACTGAGACTTTTTCTGATTTGGGAACTGGAGTGTCGATGATAGCTTGTTGTGAGTAGTTTGGTGGGAGATTGAGAGCTGGAGCACGAATCGGTCTGTAATTTGGGGGCGGTGAAATTTCTGACCATACTGGTTGTGGTGGTGGGATTTCAGCTGGACCACCGCAGTTACAACATGTTGCGGTTGTGGAGGTGGTGGTGGAATGTGGAAGGCATTGATGGATTGTTGTTGTTGATTGTAGCGGTGGAGATGGTGGTGGCGGGGTTTGGCTTGATTGATCGTCGTCGGGGGTTTTTAGGGTGGCGGAAGGGGATACTGGTGGTTCCATTTTTTCTGATTGCTCCAGTGTGATCGAGTTTTGGTATTTAGATCTAGTTCCCGCCAGGGAAATGACTGAAGAGGACAACCTCTAAATGAAGCTTTATTGGATTTGGACCTTATGTTTTGCCCAGGTGAGCAAAACATCTAAATCCGTGTATTTTCCCAACCCAACCCGCATAATACGTAGGGTTTCCTATTGAGGTGCATTGAAAATCCTTGAAGAAATTTCAAAAGTTGGATTGATTGAAAGCCTTCATATGTGAATATCTTAATTTTGGTTGGTGTAAAGACGTCGTGTTATACTTTTGATATTCAAATTACTTAGATTTTTGTAGTCTAAATTTTAAAACTAAATTTTATCGCTCGTATTCAACTTTTTTTTAATTTATTGTTTTAAAATCTGCAAATAACCGGATCCAATCTCCTTATTCATTCACTAGTGGGTGTCAAATCCAATGATAGTGGATTAGATGTGGATAAAGTTTTCAAGTTTATCATTTAGATGGATAAGACACAGGTAATATCAAATTCGTGTCCACCGATTCGTTGCGCACCCTTACATATAATTGATATGGGTCACAATGTCAATCTAAGATAGAAGAAACGTATAATCATGATCAAAAATCTGTTAAACAATGAAAACCTATGCGAAATCAATAGAAAAAATATGAGTCCATCTATGTGCACCCCTACTTAACTAGGGGTGCGCATTCCTCTCATCATGATTGGCTTAATTTTTAACCCTAGTTATCTATCTTGTTCAGAATTTCTCTAGATAGTATTAAAAGTAAATAGTTACGGTCGAAATCATGGGAATCAAACAAACCATTTTTACTTTTTTTTGCCATGTAGTTCGAGTTCTATGTATTTCCTCTTTGACATTTTCATTACTTGTTTCTTATCATCAGAAAGATCCTTTTCAAAGATGCATCGCTGGGTTTTTTTCATCATTTATCAATAAGTTTGCTTCAAAATCAGTATAAACAATTTCACTAGAGAAGATTGAATCAATCGGTTTGTTTTAAAATTAGTAAAAATACTTCCATGTGAGAAGATTGAATCTACAGATCAGATTGAAACATCAGAATTAATGAATTGTGTGGCATAATCATAAGAAATTGTTATAAAGATCGCATTAAGAATGGGTTTTGCTATAAAATCAGTAGAAACACTTTCGGTACAGGTTGGATCAATGGTAACATTAATAAAATCAGTATCATAAGTTGGATCAGGAATGAGTTCTTTTTTTTTTTTTTGCTAAATTATCTCTATGAAGAGAAATAGTTTGAGAGATCGTTTTCTTCTTCTTCTTCTTTTTTTGGTAAAGAAGAAGAGGTTGAAAGGTAATAAGAAGAAACAATGATAAATACAGAGTCATTGAGAATGAAAAGGAATGTTTTTTCTTTGGTACCGTTGTGGGATTGTAGCCATTCTTACGTTATGTTCCTTTACTGTTTAAGGATTCACATCTTGTTTCAATTTAGGGAAAACACAATCGTTTATAAAGCTTAGACTTAGACTTGTATGATTTTTTTTTTAACTTACAATAGTGGATTGGTTTTAAATCCAAAGAATCTCGTTTTTCTTTCTTTTGAGTTGTTTTTGAAGATCGAATCAGAAAATCAATTTCCATAAAGATAACATTCATAAGAAGAAAGAAAAATCATAAGTAAAATATTAATTTGCTTAAACTGGAGTATTAATTTGGTTCATTACCGATTTTTGTTTCTCCAACTTCCGAAGTAAGAAAGAAAACAACTAGGGTTAAAAGTTAAGCCAATCATGATCAGAGGAATGTGCACCCTTAGTTAAGTAGGGGTGCACATAGATGGACTCCAAAACTTGAAAACAACAATTAAAAAGATAATATTGATAAATCTCAAATAATAATGTTAGATGATTATTCCTGCAATACCATTAAAACTATAAAGGAAATTCTAAAACACCATAAACTCAAAAATAGAAATATGTTTAACCGAGTCAAACAATGGTAACTTGGCATTTAAAATCTAGATATCCTCCATTATAATCTTAGTTATTAGTAATAACCATGATCAACAATAATCAAACTCTTCCAAAAAGTTTAAACTTATGTTTAATACTTCCTCCACCATTAATCACTCTGTTCCTTTCTTTTCCGACGCACAAGATTTAAAATCGTGTACATCCACAAGAAAAAAGGATGGAGCTGTTTTGTGACTTCAACAATGAGGTGTTCATCGATAATAAGCCTAACTCATGTGTCTTGTGAACCTGCTAATATTTTGATAAACAACCGTAACAAATTTTGTGTTTTTAGAATCCGTCAAAGTGTCAATTGTTAATAGAAATGTAAACATATGTTCAGATTTGGTGGCAAATTGTGCTAGAAAGTATAAAGCTAAATGAATAGATGTACAATGCCACTCGGCGTGTAATAAAAAGTACGGAAAATGGGTCATTTGCCCAAATATTTTTAAAACATTGTTCTAATGGACGAGTAAAAATTAGTATGGGTGAAATGGACACGACAAAAATAGCAAGAATGAAACTAGATTCATTCAGGCTTAAACTTAAAAAATAGTGAGAATGAAACTGGATGCATCCTGATGTAAATTAAAAATAAAAAAAAGTATATGAAAATGGACAGGATGAAACTGTTTATCTGGCTATTTTTACAATCTCGTCCATTTAAACAGTATTAAATTTTACATGTCTTGTTCACCCAGGAACTGTTGTTATTGGGTTATTGACTAATTTTGTGTAAAAAGTATAATATCGACTGCTTGCAAACAGGAACAAACACGTTAAGTCTTATCAGGGACATTCGAAAAAAGTGGAACTATAGTATGAAATCAGCGGATTTAACTAAACCAAGTACGGAAAGCCACTGAAATAACCTGGCCCGTTTTATTTATTTATTACATTTTTGTTCTCCTATGTGTCCCATTTGTTGTAATAACCCGTCCCTGCATCAAATATTGACTACTTGCAAACAGGAACAAACACGTTCGGTCTCATCAGGGACATTCTAAAAAAGTGGAACTACAGTATGAAACCAACCGATTTAACAAAACCATGCATGGCAAGACACTGAAATGACCCGTCTCATTTTATTTTCTTTTGTTTTTCTGTTCACCTATGTATCCCATTTGTTGTAATGACTTGTCCCTCCACCGATACTGTCCCCACTTAGTCACTGCGGTTATCAAACAGTGTGGGATTTTTCAACGGGCATCGTTGAGGTAATCCAGCAGTGATTTCAGTAACTTCCCGGATGGTCACCCATTCTTGAATTGCTCCCGCCCGAACACGCTTAACTGCAGAGTTTTCTGCCAATTCTGGAGTCAATTGTGCTGAAAAATCCCCCGGTGTTTGGAAAGGACAAACAATTACCTATATTCCATTCCTTTGGTGAACCACTGAAATCGGGATATTACGATACCACCACCTTTAGTCGGAGTCGTCCTCGGCTACGCAATATATTTTCAAGCCCAGATCTATTACGTTCCCTGCCCCTCATAAGACAAGCATCTGGACCAACCCCGTCCAACGTACTTTCCCACCCTCGGCTGGTGAACCGTCGTCATCTCTAATGCCATTTGTAATGAGCCGTCCCTCCATGATGTATTGTGGAAGTCCCATATCGATAGTGAAACACCATTTATAATACATCTTAGAAATACTTTGAATATAACGAATATGCCCTTGGTGCTAATATATATTATAAGAGATAAGGTTAGAGGAGTCAAAGCTTGGTTTTATCATATTTGTGAGGATGGGAGTTATCTCTTCTTTGAATCCTAATTGTAGTCTCTAGGGGGAATTAGATCATCTAATTCTAGAGCCTCAACAAGCTGCCTATTGATATTGAGTAAAAACTATAAGTTGTAGGAGAAGAATCTCCATTATTAGGTTCTTCCTTTATTCTAAGGGTAGAAGAAACTAATTTGGTTGATTATATATCCATTTCAAGTTGTTTCACAATTATAAGCTTCTGCATCTCACTCCACCGATATTGTCGCCACTTAGCCATTGCGGTTATATGACAGTGTGAGTTTTTTTTAACTGGCATCGCTGCGATTATCCAGTAGTAACTTCTCGGATGGTCACCAATCCCTTGATTGCATCCGTCTGAGTACGTTTAGTTGTAGAATTTTCTACCATTTCTGGAACCAATTATGGTGAAAAGGGGTGTGTAGAAAGGACGAACCATAACCAAGAATTCAAAATACTCCGTATTGTTTTTGCATTCACTATCCATATTGCATTAGTGCTTTCCACGCGTTTTTCAAACATGACGGCGCAGCTCCAATAATTGGCAATGTGGGCGACTCTTCCGAATTGTGGGTTTGAGCAAGTATTACGGAGAATCTAGGAATATTCAAAATATGCGTTCAGCCAAATTATGAGTTATTATTGGCTTCAAGCAGAAACGCTGCACAAAATTTTGGAAGTCAATGTCTACCGAATTACACAACTTGTTTTGAGACACCAAACCGAGGAGACACACAAAATTAGCAAAACAATGAAGAATAAACCAAAGAAAGAGAAATAAAATAAAACAGATATTACACGTGGATAATTACATGGATGTCGATGTAAATCAAATCGATCTTACATATGAAAAGGGTCAAATGACTCTTGACTTGGGGAACACCACTGATTAGTGTCTTAATTAACATTATCTTGAAGAAGATATCATCTATTAATACATTATGGATTAGACATATCCAATTAGCATAAGAATTTCTGGAAAAGTTACGAACCTCGAGCTATTGACTTTATGTCTGGTATATTGAAAGTCAGGATCCTGGCCATCTAAGCTATCACCGATTCCTATTACCTGTTTATGTAGGCAAAATAAGTAAAATAAGATTGAAAAATTTAATACATCCGCTAACTTTTGACCAATGAAATTTAGCTCTCCATAAGTCTTTTGAAGGTCTCACTAAAATCTTAAAACCTCTTCCCTTATTGATCTCTGTGGTGGAGGGGATTCTTATTAGAACCATCTTTTTGTTAACAAAGTACAAATACAATAGAACCCCGGAAAACGGCTCCATTCTGTAAATATAATTTCTCTCCAATAATGCATGGAAATATCAATTAGTAGTATATTAGCAACAATCTTAATTATTAGTACTAAGCATGATTAATAATAATCAAACTCTCCCAAAAAGTTCATGCTTATCTTCAATTTTGTGTTAATTAAGCACTCTGTTCCTTTCTTTTCCAAAACACTAAGATTTAACTAAAATCATGTTCATCTACAAGGGGACCATTTTGTGTTCTTTTTATGTCATATATATATATATATATAAAGCTAGTGGAATAGGTTGCGCTTCCTTCTTTTCAGATGTCAAATTAAGGATGAACTCGTAGGAAAATCTATAATATCATGGGTCCTCAAATTTACTAGTCTCGGGACATTACCTATCGTGGCAAAATGAGGATAGGAGGAATGTTGGTAGAAAGGACCGAAAGTAGATTTCAGAGCCGATCTATGTGCACATACTTGATTCAATTTAAAGCACCTACTCGGAGTTCAATTCTGCCGGACTACTATACCTGTCCGATTGCCGCCGTTGTGTTCTCCCCTTCCAGAAACAATTGCTCCCTTAGATAGAGATACGCAGGAAACTTCAACGACAAAAACGTGAAAAGAAAAAAGCTTGCAAACATTCCGATCTTACAGAAAACTGCTACATATATTTATTATTACTACCGACTCTTTCTGGAATATTTTACCTTGCACACAAACATTTACAACGAAAAAAGAAAAAGATCAAGAAACCCATTTACAAGGCAGCACGGAGAAGATTCACTATTCCCATGATTAAAATCTTTATAATCCCACCACCACCACCACCACTCCACCACCACCGTGTTCAAACAAGTGTTAAACAAGTAGAAGTTTTAGGATCCCACATAGCAGGAAGCAAATATTTCCGGCCATTTATACCACGAGCATTAAAACTAGCACCGGTAACTTTATCCGTCAACACATCACCTGCATAACCCGGATAAGCACCTTTTCCGAAAATCCCAGTACAAGCTGAAACAGCTTCAAGTGGAGCAGTTGCCGGACCTTGAAAAAACCCATTCTTAAACGGATTCGTCACGGTACCAGCTAAAACAGTAGCTAAATTGATAACCATTCCATCAACTCCAACATCAGCATTAGGTGAAACTAAAGGTGGTGATTGCGGACCATAAATCGGTTGATGAAATGGCCAAGCACATTGACCCGCACACTGAGTTTCCGGGTTACCCACCCATATATAAGCAAATTTCTTACTATCTTTGGTTTTACCAATACTTGCTGAACCATGAGAACCGCATTTACTCATACAGAAACCTTCAACAGTAACATCTTTGGCAGTAAAAACAACATTAATCGAGTTCTGCATCTTCAGTTGAGAAGCTAAGTAAACGATATGAACATTCTTCAGTGATTTACCAAACCGGTATTTCTCATCGATGATTTGTTTACCCAATACGATTTTTGATGAACCGGTTTTGTATTTCTCAGTTGTTTTCCACCATGATGAAACCGAAGGAGAGATTAAAGTTCTTGATGGACTTAATGATTGAACGAAATCAATAAGTATCGAACGCTGGGTTGGTGTGAATTTACCATACCAGATGAGATTCACAATTAGATTTCCTTTGAGTAGTTCTCCTTTGTGGTATTTCAGAAGAAGTGGGTCTTGTTCTACTAGAGCTGATAGTTTTCTTGTTGTTGCCATTGATGGGTTTGCTACTAGTAATACAACTGAAAGTATGAGAGCAGAACAGTAAAAGGATGTTGAGGAAGCCATTGAAAGGGTTTAAGGTTTTTACAGAGGAGAGGAGGTGACTTGAGGATGCAGAGGAGGTGTGAGGGTTTATATAGGGGAGAAGATGATGATGAAAAACGATGAGATGGGTAACAGCTGCGAGGGGGATGCCTAGTTAGCAATTCGGGATTCGGCAAACGTACGGAACGACAAACGTACGAGTATTATACAGTTTTGTAAAATCCAGATTCGGTCCAAAATTCGGTCAACGGGACGTGATTCGTCATTAATTCGGAACGGCATACATACGTGTATAATTCGATTTATAAATGTGAGTTCGGCTCTGAAAATTCGGTATCTATATATAACAAATAATTTGTATTTATAAGGTCATAGACCAATTTTTATGCATATGTGTGAGTTATTTAAGGAAAAAATAAACTCAATATGATGATATTAATAATATATACAACATTAGTTATCCAAGAGGACGTCGTATGGTGGTTTAGATGCTTAGTTAGTGAGTTTGAGATCTCTCTCACCTTCACCTTCAAATCTCTTCAGTCGTTTTTGTTTCATAAAAATTACAACACGTCTAATATTCGGTCGTGTATGTTCGGGAGGCAGTAAAGCCCAAAAAGTGGAGTCTTTGAAAAGTAAAAGCTAAAGAATTTATGGCGAATTAAGCGGACGTATCATTCGGGATACGTAAAATTCGTGAACGATTCGCGAATAATTCGGGAACGCCACATAATACGCGACTTGGGTTCGGAGTTGCAAACGTACGCGAATAAGACGGTAAAATTCGTGATACGGAAAAATTCGCGAATGATTCGTGAATCATTCGCGAACTTACTAACTAGGGGGGGATGGGGTTTAAAGAGACGACACGTGTGATGTACTGATAGGATGTCAGTATTGAGACAGGCTGTTGTAGGGTACTGTATGTTTTGACGTGTACATAAAGATTTTAGGGGTCTCTTTTTATAGGTCTCTCTTTTCATAGGAAGAATCAGAGAATGTTATTGTGTAACACACGCTACCTAAGTTAAAAACTGACATGGACTAATCGAAATTTCCGTGTTATCACCACGGTGGGTCTGAAGTCATTGATCAAATAATTGTTGATGATCAATGATCTGGTGGTGGTGGATAAACACTGAAAACAATATTTCGGTGGGTGAAATAATGGGTTCAGTAGTAGTAGTACTGAATCAGTGCTGACATAGATTAGATTTGCAGGTAAAGGGAGTAGGGTGGGGTAGAGAGATAATCATAGGGTGATGACATGAGGCATCACAATTGAGTTCGATAGGACCAGTGAGATTTATAAATAAATCTAAGAAAAAAAAACAATTCATCTGCATTTAAAACAGGGAATATAAATAAAGTACAAGAAAATTAATTTAAAACGAAATTTGAATAAATTCTTCTTTTGGTATTTTATTGTAGAAGTGTTTGGAGGAACCTAATCTGATCTGCTTGTTGTTTGTTGTTTGGTTTGGAGAGTGAATTAGAAAATGTGTTTGGTTTTGGGATGATGCCAAGAAACAGGGACCCTAGGAATGTGGGCCGTGGGTGGCCGTCGTGGTGGTGGGACGGTTGGGTGCTTATATTGGTGGGATATTGGGAAATGGAAGTGGTGGCGGTAGTGGAGGACCCCGGACCCGTCTCTCAATGAGTAGCTCTCTAAGATATTGGGCCGGTTGAAGTGCAACGGTGAGGAAATTTTTGTGGTAGAGTTTAATGCACGTGACTGTAAGGAGGATGGGCAAGAAAAAAACGATTTCATAAGAACAAGTCTTGTAGTGGAATCCAACTTATTCCAAGTGTGGAAAAATCATGGAATGTCAAGTCTAGTGGCTTTCAAGTTGGGACTTTTCACAAAAAATTCAAGGAGAGTTCCATGGTTTGATGGAAGGGTTCGTGGAATCCATGTAAACGCCAATAAGAATAGCGCTAAACGCAAATAAGATTGGCGTTAAAAAAACGTCATTAAGAATTGCGTTTTCTTTTATCCGTAGATTTAAAATGAGTTATTGAAATCTAACGGCTGAAAAAAAGCTACATTCTTAATTGCGTTTTTTAGCTCCATTCTTAATTGCGTTTTTTAGTTCCATTAAGAATAGCGTTTCTACTATACCACCATTACACTTGCGCTTCCATCCACAGTTCCAAGTGCTGAGGTTGCATGGAAGATGAAAGATGGATGGATTCCACCATAAGACTTGTTCTAAGTACATGAAGTCTCCTGGGAAAACTAGGATTAACCTTTCCCCGAAAATTCCACTGAAAACATAAGGACAGATCTTAACCAATTGACTTAAAAAATTTGGGCCTATTTATTGGGCCGACCGAGTGAAGGGAGGACCTTATATGGTCTTTTTTTTTTTTGTAAAATCTAAGTCATCAATTGACATTAAAAGATTGAATTTGGTGTCCATAGTTAGTCTATTTCACTAAACACAATTATCCCTTCTTTGTAGTCCAATTATTATAACTCCTTGGAAAGGTTATAAAATATCTACGCAACGAGTACAAACAACAATATTAAATTTAGAGTTTTTACAAAAAAAATCTGAGGTATTTATCATTTTAGGCACAATTTTAGAAAACTAAATGTATATTCATTATGCAAACCAGCACAAAGGATACATAACACTTTATGTAGCCATATTTTGGTTTATGCATCAACTAATTTTCCGTTGCAACTAATAAAACGATGTACACACTCCGTTTTAAGAAAAATGATACTTCCACTTTAGGCACAATTCTCGAAAAATTGAATGCATAGAGCCATCACACAAACCACCAAGGATACAAAATACATCATATAACCATATTTTGGTTTATGGATCGATTATTTTTTCGTTACTGGTTTATGGATACTTTTACATTTCGTCTCGGTAAGTGATATTTTCACTCCGTTTCAGGAAAAGTGATACATTCGCTCTGTTTCAGAAAAAGTAATATTTTCGTCCGTTTAAGAAAAAATGATTTGCTGAAACAGGGCAAAAATATCACCTTTCTGAAACGGGGCGAAAGTATCACTTTTTCTAAAGCGAAGCAAAAATACCACTTTTTTTGAAACGTAGCGAAAGGATCACTTTTTCTGAAACTGAGCAAAAGTATCATTTTTTCTGAAACGGGATGAAAATAGTCGCAGACAAATCCCATCTTCAGATTTTTCTTCGATCGATGCTCCCACCGTGACAACGGTTGTACTAGTTTACAAATGCAACCAGAACCTACGAGAACTTATGTAGAAAGTTCTTAGAGTTTGCTCTAGATGAATGTAAAATTACTGCAACCAAAGATATATTGCTATAGAAAATCAAATATACTCCCTCCGTCCCTAATAAGATGACCTAATTGTAGTTTGCACAAATTTTAAGGTAAGGAGGAAAGTGGAGTATATATTTAACTATTTTTTACAATTATACCCTTATGGGCAATAATTAGTAAAGTTTAAAAACGATTTATCTCTTAAACTATACCACGGTTTTTTATAAACTTTATACCGTTGAAAAGCATTTTAAAACACCTGCGCGACGAATATAAACATGACTATCAAATTATTCATATTTCTTATAAAAAAAATAATCAGTTAAAAGTGTAGTTTTAGAAATATCCATTGATTAGTGAAATAAGTCATCTATTTATAGGATAATATTTAAAATCAAATAGGTCATCTTATTAGGGACTGAGGGAATAATTTTTTCGTTTTGACAGAATTTAAGCAATATATCACCGTCATATCCTTGTAGCTATCGAACCAGTGCAATTTATATTTGCAGGTGTGCTTTAAAATCAAAGTACTTGCCTTTAAAGGCTGAAAAACCGATTAAGTAATTTTAACGAGCCGTAGTTGATATGTAATTATCGGGTTTTAAATACTAAAATTGGAACGAGTGGACGTTGATAGGAAATTATTGAGTTTTAGGTACTAAAAATTATAACGAGTGGACATTGATGGGAAGTTATTGAGTTTTAGGTACTACAACTATTCATATTAGAGAGTATTGATATGAAATTAACAGTTGAATCCACTGACTATCAACCTTGGTTTCATTTGTCAATTCCATGCATTAAATTTTGTTTGGATATGCATGCATGGTAGGCAATCAAGATCACTTTGATCGAGAACTATCAAACCATTTATATCAAATAAGCTATGCATCCATTCATGTAAAGTAAAACTTTTAATTGGTCGACTAGCAGCAATAAGAGAAAAGTATTCTGGAATGATTGTAATCGCCATTAGGTGTTTGGTTTGGGGTCATTTAAGAAAATGGACCTCACCATTTTTGACGTTATCAACTGTACAATGATATGCCATTTTTAGGTACAATAATGGGATCATTTAAGCCTAAATTGACAAGACCATGAATAGTACAAATAATTGCTGCCTATCATTTCTCGACGGTGATGGTCGTATACGGCCAAAGGTACAGATGTGGTCGTTCGCTCCATGGTAGGAAGCCGGCAGCCTTGCTGCCGAGATGTTTCCGGCGGGATTCACAGTGTGTTTCCGGCTCGAAATTGAGTAAAGGAATAAAAACTGTCCGGTAAAAAGTACAGCACGCGCGAGAAGAGAGATCGTGTACACGTGTGGAAGTTTGCTTTTGGCGGAAGAGCTAAAAAAATGTCACTTTGATGGAACTGGAAAGTGAAGTGTTGAATTTTGGTGTCAAATAGGGCAGAGGAGGAGTTCTTGTGGTTTCAAAGTAGCATCGTGTGTGGTTTTAGACTCTTGGTCGGTGTGCTGACTGACCTCCAATATCTTTGAGTCCTACCTGGTGGACCACGTTGGTGCAACGAGTGATCACATTATGCAAAATGCAAAACATAATGTGTATTTGTGAGGGGGGTGGCATAATAGTTGAGCCTTACCGTAATTTATGTTTGCATGTATGCTTTATAAACGAAGCAAGTGTTGTAAGGCCTCCAAATTTGAGAAATCCAATCAAATAATTTGAACATTTTTGAACGAGTAGACGTTGATAGGAAATTATTGAGGGAAAGCATACCAGAGTCCAAAGATACGAAGTAAACAGCTGAAAAGCATTAAATGTATTTAGAAGTGCATGCACGGTAGCCAATCATGATCCACAAAATTGATTAAAAAGATCAAAATCAAGAATTTCTGGGTGAAAAAGACTTGTAATTTTGATACTGTTTAAATGGACAAAAATTAAAAAGATACTGTTCAAATGGACAAAAATATAAAAATAGCCAGAATGTAACCAGTTTCATCCTATTCATTTTCAAATATTTTTTCTTATTTTTAATTTATATCAGGATGCATCCAGTTTCATCCTTGCTATTTTTTAAGTTTAAGCCGCGATGAATCCAGTTTCATCCTTGCTATTTTTTGTTGTCCATTTCACCCATACTAATTTTTACTCTTCCATTTGAATCATGTTGTAAATTTTTTTGAACAAATGACCCATTTTCTGATCAAGATCACAGTTGATCGAGCACTATCAACCATTTATATATACCAAGGAAGCCAAACATGATTCATGCCAGCCAGACTATTGGTGGTCGAATAGCAATTACTGAGTTTTAGGTACTAAAGTTGTTCATATCAGACTCCATTGATACCAAATAAACAGTTGAAAGTATTAAAATGCATTTGGATGTGCATGGTACCATGGTAGGCAATCAAGATCACTTGATCAAGCACTATCAACCATTTATACATTCATGTAAGACTCTTGGCCGGTTAACAATTCGAGGATAGTACTCTGTAAGCGATCTAGTCCATATTTAAGTGTTTGGTTTCTGGTCATTCAAGTCTCAAAGAGATGGACCTCACCATTTTTGACGTTATTTAACTGTACAATTGTATGCCATTTTTAGGTACAATAATGCCTAAACTGACAACCCGAGGAAGAGTACAATAAGAGAAAATTTACTGTCGTTATCTTTTACCAACTATGTTGGCAATGGTCGTATACGGCCAAGAAATCAGATTTTGGAATTTGTTTTAGGATTTTTCCCCGAAAACAGTAACTCTGAGCTTGTCGGATGTGGTGGTGGTGCCATGGTGGGGAATGTAGATGTGGGCGGCCGGATCATCGGTGTTTTCAAGGTGGTTGAGATTCTTGCGATTTACAAGGACTACTAGGCATAAAACTTGTCCCCAAAAAAGTAGAGCATGCGTGAGGGGAAGAGAGGCTGTGCACGTGTGCAAGTTTCTTTCTTTTGGCCAGCACAAGAGTTAAAAGCCACTTTGAAATGTGTATGTACACCTCTCATCATCCTCCACGTGTACAGAAAGAGACACGTGGAAGGCATGTGAAGCGAGACATTAAAACATGATAGCAAGCATTTCATCAGAAGATGCCATCGGTCAGCAGATCTGACGGTCAGGGACAGAGGACCATAAAGGTATGATGGCACAGAGGAGCACCAGATAATACCCCTTGGGTATTAACGCGCCCAATCCCGAGGAAGATCCCAGATCAACGGCCGAGAGGAAGTTTGGCTGACACAGATGTGACCAGACAAAGAGACACTTGTCTGACACGAGCAAACATCCATCTGCCCGCATTAAATACCAAAGAGATATACACGTGTCGATCAGCTCGTGGAAGAAGCGAGGATAACCCTTCGTGTTCAAGCTCAGGCCGCGCCATATACCGAAGACCTCTGCGTAATAGGCACAAAGCACAAGAAGATAAGATTACAACGGCACTTCAGAGATGGGACCCACGTTTTCTCCCCATAAATACCCCTCTCCAATAAGAGAGAAGGGACAGACCATTTTGGAGAGCAATTAGAGCAGAATATAGGAGAGAGAAATAGGAAGAGTAAGTAATCCACCTACTTCCGCAGACCCATGTATATTCTAAAGTCATTCGACTATCTTTGTAACCATTCAGTACATAGTGAAACACCAAACCCCGTGGACGTAGGCCTTAGTGCCGAACCACGTAAATCTGTCTCATTTACATTTCTGCATCTTACATTCTGCGTTAAGCTTCATATGTTTTATATTTACACTTGTTTCCTGATTTATTTCCTTACCCGAACATTATTTATGATAATATTCGACTAGACAATGACAAGCCCGAAGGCTTTGAGTCGATGAATCGATATAATCATCCCGTTACGCATACGATGTACAATTCTAGAATTAATACGTATGCGAATATTGTTTGTGAACACTTGGGTGGCGTCGACATAATTGTGTTCACAATTTGGCGCTAGAAACAGGGACTCTGTCCCGGTAAAAGATTTATCTTATCCTGTGATTTCACCTTAAAACGCGTACTATGGTTGTGCCCTTTTCTGGGTTCAGCGTGTAGAGGTGGATGAACACGAAGAGTGGATGGACACACATATTATCTTCGATGCTGAAGATATCGAAGAAGATATGGAATATCATAACGATCCCTTAGTCCTCACACTAGCAGTGGCTGGATGTAACCTCAAAAAGATCCTCATAGACGGGGGAAGCTCAGTGAACGTTCTATTCTACGACGCATTCAAACGGATGAAGCTCCATGATGAACAGCTAATGACCTCTTATTACACCATCTACGGATTCAATGGAGCACCCACAAAGCCATTGGGAGACATCGTGTTGCAGGTTAACGCCAGACCCATGAAAGTAGAAACACGATTCAGCGTGGTTGACGCCCCACCCCCCTATAACGCCATTATTGGACGAAAGTGGTTACATAAACTCAAAGGAGTGGCTGCAACTTACTGCCAATATCTCAGATTCCCTACACCTGAGGGAGTGATGGAAATCAAGGGAGATCGGGTCTCTGCAAAAGAGTGACAAACCACTCAGGATCGTATCAACAGCGAACAAGAAGAGCAGCGAAAAACTCGAAGAATTAAAAATAAAGAAGCAGCGAAAGAAAAGGCCATAGACCTGTTCCTCAAGGAAACCACAGGGAGGGGTTTGACAAAAGATGATAATGTCCTAAACACAGAGACAGGTACATCAGCAGCCAACGAAGGACAGAAACATACCAAATAGCAATCAAAGAACGTCCCCGGGGATTCGAAGCCAGTGTTCACACCAATAGAGCCCGTAAAAGAAATCAACATAGGAACGGAAGAAAACCCGAAGATGATCAAAATAGGGACCATAATGGACGAAAGAAGAGAAGATTCCTTAACCAAATTACTTAAAGAATACGCGGATGTATTCGCCTGGAAGCTAGGAGATATGCCGGGGATTGATCCGAAAATAATCCAACACGAGCTGCGCATCAAACCAGGCACGCCACCTTTCAGGCAGAAAATAAGAAAAGTTGCACCGGAGTATCATAAGGCAGTGGAAAAAGAACTTCGGAAACTACTAGAAGCAGGGTTCATCAAGGAAGTCAAATACCCTACATGGATCTCCAACATGGTCGTCGTTCCTAAGAAAAATGGAGGGGTTAGGATATGCATCGACTTTATTAACCTCAACAAGGCATGTCCAAAGGACAGCTATCCCCTGCCAAGCGTAGATCAGCTGGTTGAAGCAGTGGAAGGATATGAAGAGCTGTCATTCATGGATAGATATTCTGGTTACAACCAAGTAGCCCTGGCAGAAGAAGATCAACTACACACAACATTCTACACCCCACATGACCTTTATTGCTACACTAGAATGCCCTTTGGACTTCGAAACGCAGGGGCAACGTACCAAAGAATGGTCGATGCTATCTTCAGGCCATGGATTGGTAGTACCTTAGAAGTCTACGTTGATGACATGCTCATCAAAAGTAAGCTGCGCAAAGATCACCACCAGGATCTGAGAGATATATTCGAAGCAATGAGGAAACATCACATGAAAGTAAATCCAGAAAAATGCACTTTCGGTGTCACCTCAGGGAAATTCCTCGGATATCTGGTAACAAAAAGGGGCATTGAGGTAGACCCAGCGAAGATTCAGGCCATAGTAGAAATGCCATCTCCGAAGAATTTAAAAGAAGTGCAGAAACTCAATGGGTCCATAGCATCCTTGGGAAGATTTATTGCCCGATCCTCGGACAAATGCAAACAATTTTTCAATATTCTCAAAAAAGGGAGTAAGTTTGAATGGACCGTAGAATGCGAATAAGCTTTCCAAAAAATCAAAGAACACCTGGCTTCAATTCCAATCCTGCATAAGCATGATCCTGATGAGGTTTTGGCATTGTACATAGCAGCGACAGACACAGTTAGCGCAGTGTTGGTCAAAACCAATACGAAGATAGAACAACATATCTATTATGTCAGTAAGACCCTCAATTCTGCGGAAAGGAACTACACGAAGATCGAACAACTTATCCTGGAATTGGTGTGGGCTACTCAAAAGCTGAGAACCTACTTCCTAACTCACTTCATCCGCGTCCCATGCAAAGCACCACTGGAAGCAGTCCTCAAAAGCGCGGGAAAAGTAGGCAGAATAGCCAAGTGGAACACCCACCTGGACCAATTCAACATCATTCATGAAATTCAACATTCCCAAAAAAATCCCAAGTTTTGGCGGATTTCTTAGCAGACCTCCCCCTGGACAACGACGAAGAGATTAAGGGAATACCAGAAGCCGATGAAGAAAGCAAGGATCCAATTGATGTCCTCTAACCCGCGAGTCAAAGACAATGGGAAGTCTTCGTCGATGGTTCCAAAAATAAGGAAGGGGCAGGAATAGGCATTTTCATCACCACCCCAACTGGAGAAAGGATCGTACAGGAACTCAGGTTAGAATTCAAAGAGCATACTAACAACATCGTCGAATACGAGGCAGTCGTACATGCCCTCCGCTTAATAATAGAGATGGGGGTAACTGATGTAAGACTGACAAGTGATTCGCAGCTTGTCATACGGCAAATAGGGCTCGAATACAATGTGTACGACGACACCCTCTCAGCTTACATGGCCTTGGTCCAAACATTGGCATCACAAATTCCGAACATCAAATTCCGGCATTTATGCAGAAGGGATCTCAGGCACGCGGATGCCCTAGCATATATATCATCCATACTGAAGGACAAGAGTATTGAAGCTATCAAAATCACAAGGGTATACGAACCCTCGATTGCAACACAATTTTCCTTTGCTACAAATCAAGATACAGTGGAAGAAAATATCGAAGATTGATGAGTGCTAAAAAGTGCATATTTCTATATATTTTTCTTGGCATTTAACTCATCTTTTGTGCATTAATTCTACATTTTATCCCATATTCTGTATTTTCATTGTTTTCAAGAATAAATATTTTTCTTACTTAATTTTGCATTTTTAGGTAATAAATAAAGTCTGGATGACTTGCGGAGCGGAAAAGAGCTGAAGAGTGATGAAAAACCGGAAGAAATTACGCAAGGAAGCCGCGAAGAATGTTGTGCACAAGACCAAAAGGCTAGAAGTGGGCTTGAAGAAGAAGAATTGTCCTTAAAGAAGATATGGGCTTGGCATACCCAAGGCCCAAAACCCTTACTCAGACACATTTCCACTATCCAAGCCCGTCTCGGATTTCAGCCGTCAGATCGAAGCTTTTCTGCATCCTACGGTCGCTTCTTTGCCTGCACATCAAACCTCGATACTTCCGCTTAACACTACAACACCTAACTCCATCTGGTGTCGTTAATTTTGTTGTATTGTATAATCCAACGGTCTCTGCAGGATCCACTTCATCTCACCGTCAGATTGATCTTTCATCTCCATATCCCACGGTCGAGATTCGCCAAACATCGAACTCGATGATCCCGCTACACACCATAGCGACCGAACCCTATACCCATCGCCAAACACACCCTTCTCCCAAAAACATCGAGTTCTTCTCCTCCACTCCGTCTGCAGAGAGCTGCTCCACAGCTCTGCAACTCCATCACCTCCACCAGCTACACCTTCTTCTCGAACCACTCCACCACCACAACCACCCGACAACACCACGACACCCCAACCCTCTAGCCTAGTTGCTTTTTCAAACCCACATCTCTCTGACCTAGGTGTGGAGTTGATGAAACAACTCGAGCTAGGGTTGCAGTACAAAATTGAAGGAAGGAAAAGCTTCAGAAGAGCAGAGGGGACATACCCAAAGCATGGGTCGAGCTCAATTCAGGAAATTGGTGAGAGAATTTGATTTTCCCCAAAAGTTAGGGTTTGCAAATTTAGGGTTTTGGTGAAATTAGGTATTTTGTTGTAAACTATAAATAGGAACTGATATAGGATGTTAAAGGGTGTTCTTGGTTAGCCGAGATACCCCCAAATTTGGGTTAATCACTGTTTAATTTTAGTTTTAATTTTTACTGTTAATTTTTAGGGTTCTTCTTTTGCAATTTTCATTCACTGATTAGTAGTTTAAATGTTGTGTTGTTCCTGTTTAATCATGTATGTGTTCTGTTCAAATTGTTGTTCATGTTAAGCTGCTGTTAATGTGATGTTTGTGATGTTTGTTCCTTCATTGTTCATCTTTTGTTCACTATTTATGTTTTCCTGTTCTCTAATGTTCTTGTTATGTATGTTCTAAACCTCAAATGCTAGGACTAGATGAAACCATGAATCAATAAGATAGTCTTCATCATGTGCAACTCATGTCCAATGTTGTTAAGCCCTTAGACTAGTTGTACTTTAATCAGACAATTAGTACTTTGGTAACTATTTTAGCTGTGAGTAGAATATCCCTTAGGTTAATGGTGGATTCAACATCCTAGTGTTCTTTCATCTCTCTTGTTTTGTCAACTGTTAGCTTCTCAAATGTTAGGATTAGTTTATTGTTGTGTGTCAATGCTAGGTTAGAGCCTTAGAGCATTGAGTTGATTGAGCAGTGGGGAGAAACTAGTGCTCACTAGTGACTGTGAGCAAGCTGGTTCTCTTCCCACTCTAGATGAATGCCTAAAGCCATTGCCTTGGCTTTGCTTTTTTTTTTTTCCTTCCTTTTTTTTTACTTCACTGTCTTCTTCACACCCCTGCCCTTGGCTTAGGCCTTGGTTTACTTCCATTGTTCTTGTTTAGTTTCATTGCACTGTCACTTTTCCTCATTCCTTCACTGCCACTGTTTTACTTTCACTTGTCCTTCATTTTGTTTGCTATTTTCTCCTGCTACTTCAACTTCTCCCTTGCTGCTGCCTCCTGCATCTGAGTTTCTGCAGCTGTTGCTGCCACTCCACTTCTCTTGCCATGTGCTACAGCCACTGCTGCTGCTGCAACTGAGCTTGGCTCACAGCACAAGCCCAGTCCAGTCATTACAAAAGCCCACTGTTCTTCTGTTCAAGCCTAAGGCCCAGCCAACTAAACCCAGTTCACTCTTAAGGTTCAAAAGCCAAAGGCCCAGTTCATTCCCAAAGAACTCAAAGGCCCAAAGAAATTCATCAAAGCCAACTGAATCCAAGACCATTCCAAAACCAAAGCCAAGCCCACTGTGCCTAGAAGTTACCAAAGCCCAATAGCAAATTAAAGCCTAAAATAGCTAAACACTACAAAACACACCCAGTCTCTGTGGATCGACCCGTACTTGCACGAGCTACAACTGACGACCGTGCACTTGCGGTATTACTGTAGGCCCGCGTTTTTATTGCGCTTCAATTTTATACGCTTTCCCGGGTCCACCAAAGATCAGGTGGGAGAAGACATCCGTGATGATTTTGACGAAGAAGATATCCTTTCAAGAGAAAATCAAGACGAAGATTTCAACAACGAAGATGATTGGAGAATGATGATCCATGCATTCCTCAAGGATAGAACCTTACCCGTGGATCACAAACTAAACAGGAAAATACTCTCTAAAGTAGGAAGATATGACCTTCGGGATGGAATCCTGTACAAGAAATCTTTCCTCGGACCGTTACTACGTTGCTTATCCAGGAAAGAGGGGCATCGAATTCTAAACGACATCCACTATGGTGACGCAGGAAATCATAGCGGCATGAGATCACTAGCCGACAAAGGAAAAATGCAAGGATATTACTGGCCCACAATGGTACAAGATGCCGCAAGAATGTCCCGACGATGTGAAGAATGTCAGCGTTTTGCCAAAAAGATACATGCACCAGAAACAACGTTGAATTCTGTGGATAGTCCGTGGCCATTCGCAAAATGGGGCATAGATATCGTGGGACCTTTCATCGAAGGATCAGGGAAAAGACGATTTTTGATAGTAGCCACGGACTACTTCAGTAAATGGGTGGAAGACAAAGCCTTAGCCAGGATCAGAGACGTGGACGTGTTTACTTTCATATTTCAAAACATTATTTGCAGGTTCGGCATACCGGCGGAAATCGTGTCTGATAATGGTAAACAATTACAGGGGAAAAACATAGACATGCTCTTCGAAACTTTCAAAATAAGGAAAAACAAGTCCACCCCCATATACCCTCAAAGCAACGGACAAGCGGAAGCTACCAACAAGACCCTCGCCCTTATACTCAAACAACAATTAGACGAACACAAGGGGCGATGGTGTGAAAAACTACACAATGTATTATGGGCATACAGGACAACACGAAGATCTGCCACTGGGGAATCCCCGTTTCTCCTCACTTATGGAGCTGAAGCAGTCATCCCAACAGAGATCCTCATTCCAACCACAAAGACCGAAGCATGGGAGAAAAACCTCACAACAGACATGATGTTAGAGAGACTGGACGACCTGGAAGGAAGGAGGGAAGCAACATTGCAGAAGATGGAAAATATCAACGGAGACTAGCGAGGGAGTACAACAAAAAGGTAAAACTTCGAAATTTTGTAAAGGGGCAGTATGTGCTAAGAACAATCCCGCAGTATCAACGACAGAAGAAATGGGGAAAGTTATCACCTACATGTGGAGGACCTTTTATAATACACGACATTGCGGGAAACGGTTCCTACTATCTTCGCAATCTGAAAGGCGAGGTCCTCCGACACCCTTGGAATGCTAAATGGCTCAAACCGTACTACCTATAGGAGCAGCGCAGCTTTGCATCTGCGTGGTGAATACCAGAAGAAGAAGGCAGCGTAACCGCTTCACATGTTTCTATCTCTGGACGAGGAGTAGCAGGCCTCAACCTATCAATCAAACAAGCCTTTTGAGAAATCTTCAAGTAAACAAAATTTATTAACAATATTTGGGAAAGTAGTTAATCTACAATCTCTCAGGGCTCCCCTATCAGTGTCTATGAGTGTAAGACCAGGGGGAAGGCACCCAGCAGAAAGAGACACCCAATCAATTTTAAGGCAGTGGGTCGACGGAATGGGTGAACATAAATATTTTCAATTAAGCATTCCATATCTTAGAACGCTTCCTCGGCCCCACAGTTCGGGAATCCTCTAGCCCAGGATTCGCCAGCGGGGTGACAGGTCTCAAGACGATCACGAAGGTATTTACCTTCGGTGTCGCACTCAAACACTCTCAACTTTTTACAGAACCAATTATTTCTAGTTTAACACTTCACAATACTTTAAAATAAAAAGATGAATTGACAACGCAGGTACGCCAAAAGGATGATCCATTTCATAAAGAGTTGATTACAAGACTCGGCAAATAAAGTAAAACAGGAAACAAATCAAAAAATGATCCGAAATTATATAATCAACGAGGATCAACTTCCTATGACTAATAAAAGAAATCTACTTGGACGACACAGCTCCATCAACGGGGTTGTCTCTGCGAGACGAGGGTACGCTACCACAAGAAGAAGGCCCAGAAGAACCAGGCAAAGGCGCGGGGAGGGGACGGCGCGTATAGTTCTTGACAAGACCATGTTCGACTTTAAGTCCAAGTTCAATCTTATCCAGGACTTTGTTTGTCTCTTCAGCCAACTGACATCGAGCCTTATAAGTGATAACAGCGGTCCACTGATGGGCTTGAGACAGCAATACAGATAGGCGTTCCGCCTCTTTGGAGGCAATCTCCGCTGCTTCCCCATGAGACGCGGCCAACCCTTTGAAATGATTGGTTTTTCCTTCCTGCTGCATTAAGGCAGATTGAGTCTTTTTAAGCTCATCATTTGCTGCGTCAAGCTGTCCCCCGAGTGCTGAAAATAAGAAATACCAAGGGGTTAAAACGAAGAAGTAACAGAATCACACTCGATAAAACGAGGTTATACCTTCGACATTAGCCGAAGCCTCCTCATACTCATTGACAACTGCGTCCCGAGCCTTATCAAGAAAGTCATATTCGGTGGATAGTTTCTTATAATCCGTCTGAAGGTTCGTAAGAGCAAATTGATTGGCGTCTAAATCTACCTGCTTCATCGAATCCAAGTGACGAAGATGGTTGACTTCATCATTCACCTCCCCCATCCTTTTATGAAGTCGATACACATTCATCTCAAGATCTCTTTCAGACTCCACTTGGCGAGCAACATCCGCTCGAGACGCCGCTAGGGATTTACTAAGAGCACCAACCTCGGCCCTAGCATTATCTCTTTCCTCGGAAAGACGCATCATACTATCCCTAACCCCAGGGCCTAAGAAAGAACGAGCCTGTTGTAACTCTCTTTCTAAAAAGCGCACTCTAGCCTCTAAGTCTGAAGCATGTTCTCGAGCATCACGCAGATTATCACGCGTCCATAGCAGCGTACCATTAAACAAACAACGGTCATGATTGTACTTATTTTTCATATCAACCATCAATGTTCGCTTTTCACGCCACTCAGCTGTTAAGGCGTTGTGCTCATCAGCACGAGCATTCCACTTTGCGGCTTCACTCTTCAACTTACCCACCAACTCTGCAATACGGGATTTATGTCGTTCCCTTTCTTTTTGAAGCCATATCAACTCGGGGAATCCACCCACTGAAGATAAGGTGGGGAGACTCAGACAGAACACCAAAATACAGATAGGGAATCACAAGGAGTGAAAAATCCGTAAAATACAAACCTGTGAAGGACGAGACACTTCTACGAGTATGCTCCAACTCATTGCGGACTATAGCAAGCTTTGAACGAAGACTCTCCTCAGCATTTCCCAGCTGTTATTTTTCTTTCAGAAGACCCCTCAGGTCATTTATTTCCGCTTCAGCCGCAGACAGCTCCTCTTCCCTATGACGAAGCTTGGCCTCAAACTTTAGAGACTTTGCTTTAAAGAACTAGTATAAAACATGGTTACAATGTTCGCTCCTCATCATCTACGTCACAATCAACAAACATTATTATACCAAAGGAATCAGATATCACGAAGAACACAATGCGCGGATATCATAAAAAGAGTACAAGGATTTACCTCTAAAACACGCTGCTGGGGATAACCGTACTGGTACCCATCAGCTATGGCCATCATATCAGCAACATATGAGGGAGGATCAACCACTAAATTAGCTTCCGAAGCTCTAATATCTTTCTCCCACATCTCAGCAACGCGGGCTTCAGAAGATAGTTACATCATTCGACGAGTATAAGCGTCGGAATTCTTCTCACCAGTGACCACGGGGGCAGGATTGGGGACGAACATCAGGTTTTTCTTCCTTAACCAAGACAAAATGGCATCTTCACCTTCAGGCATTAACGAGAAAGGAAAATCCTCAGAAGGAGACTCAACCGCAGACTTCCCCTTGGCAGTTATCTCCTCACCCGCGCAAGCCTCGACATTACCAACCTCAGCACAACCACCTGCGTTCTCAGCCTGCTGATCAGTGGTACATTCTTTTTCAAGGTCCCCAAGCACATCCCAATCATCATGTGGGGAAATAAATGAGAAGTCCTCGGCAAGACCCATGGCAGCAGTCACATTGAAGGATTCCCCCGCGGAATATATCCTACCGAAAGAGAATTCTGGGGAAATTACGGGCAAAGTACCCACACCAACAATGCCATCACCAGCAGGGGAAGATCCACTCCCACCAGTACCACAGACGGTAACATTACCCTCAGCCTCGCCATCACCATCCGCGAAAACTTCTTCTTCAAGATCACCACCCGCGGCAACTTCAGCCTCACCATCACCACCCGCGACAACTTCTTCTTCGTTACCGCCTTCTTTATCAGGGTAAGAAGTGTCGGTACGCTCTTCTCCGTTGGACATTTCTTCATCCTCACCATACCCTTGGTTTACGGGACTCGTAACCTCCTCATTACGCTCAACCAATGTAGTTAATATCGGATATCGGTTCATCTCGGCCGGGACCGATACACTGGTACGATTTTATATCGGGGATATTATCGTTGAAATATCGGTTCTAGATTTAGAGACTATAATTTTATATTAAACATTTCTCCACACATTTTCGGATAAGATATAATAGATAACATCAATTTTATCAAAAAAACAAAAGAGTAACTTTAGTAGACTTGCTTCGAGAGCTACATGCACCTATACTACCACCCGGAAGACTTTCTTCGCCAAAATTACCCTTAAACTTTATAGAAAACGACCAATGCCGTCTCATATCAGGAAATGTAGGAAAATTTCGTATCGACCGATACGACCGATATTTGACCGAAACGGCCGATATTCGACCGATACGGCCGATATTCGACCGATACAGCCGATATTATCGGACGAATATCATATCCCCGATATCCTTCTTATCGTATCGTTTTGGGCCGATATCCGAAATATCCCCGATATATCGGCCGATACGGCCGATATTGACTACATTGCCCTCAACCTCACTGATAACCGCAGTAGAAGATTGCTTGGGTCCAAGTTTCTTTTTCTTCGACACCTACAAACCAGTACACATCCCACAAAAACTCATTTTTTCCCTCATTTCAAAAATGAAAATTATTTCAAGCAAGGAAAAAGGGGCAAAAAGATAGAGAATACAAGAAGAAACTATACCTTGGCAGCAGCATCACTCTTTGATGAATGGATAGCACCAGAACCCTCCTCCTCATCTCCATCAACGACATCCAGAGCATAAGGAAAGTTCATTCCCGCGAAATTAGGACGCCAAGGACAGAAATCTCCATAACGAGCAGGAGGAGTTTCACGAGGCTTGCTATTGTCAGAAGGATGCCAACCACGTGGACCCGGAATCCATCCGTAAGCCCAAGGACCAACTACCTCAATAACAGTAGCATGCCATTCATAATCATGGTCACGCTTAATCCTTTCACGAGAAGGAAAGAGCTTCCGTTTAGCATATCCCTCAGTACCAGGAACATACTTCATCTTGGCGTCACTCACCTCACTCAAGAGATGAATTTCACCACGGGGAGCAGCAATGTTGCGAAGACTAACACTCCACGGCTTACGATTTCTGCTGTTGACATAATCCCCAAAAGAACTGTTAAAGTTCTGAGGAGTGTACCACTCCCTCTCAACGGGATTTGGAACATAACAGGTCATCATAGGCTCTCCCTTGCTCCGCAGATAACATTCCTTCAGTGAACGAAGATAATTCCCAGATAGTTGTGATACAGAACGATTATGAGTGTTCGTAGAAGAGACTTCGCGGTTAGCCTACTCGTCATAATAAAAGGAGTCACCCGACTTATATAAGGGAAACATAAGACCCTCCTCGAAGGCTCCAACCGTAGTCAACAGATGAAACTCGTCGATCTGATAATTAGTAAGGAGCTCGTAGGTGATATCATCGTCAGGAGCATAGAAGCGAACCTCAAAATCTTGGAGTTCATGTTTTTCCTTGAACATCTCAAGATAAATATGCTTGAAAGTGACCTTCTTCTTACCCACTGAAATGCTGCGGATCACGGGGACAGTTTCTTCCTCGTCTGCGGAATCAGAAGTAGGACCCAATTCCGAAGCTTTCCTTTTATAAGGAAGATTTGTAGACGGATCAGCTCTCGATATGGTACCCTTGGAGTACTTCCCTTTAGAAGAAACCGCGGGAGGAGGCGCAGAGATTTATGCGGAGGCACTGAAGGAGGAGCCATTGAACGAAGGGGCGGAGCATCCACCACTTCATTACGAGGAGGAGGAGCCCGCGTACTCATAGAGTCATCACGAGGAGGAGCCTGCGTACTACTAGAATCTTCACGAGGACGAGAAGAGGCGCGGTTAACAACATACCTAGACCCATAGGGACCCTTCGGCATATCCCCTTTTTTAGAAGGCATAATCTTCACACCGGAGGAAGACGAAACCCTATGACCCCGAGGATCAGATTGCGAAGATTTGTGAGGACCTTCCCCAACTGGAGATCTATCAGGATCTCTACGTGGAGGTGATCTTGGCGGACTAGATTGCGGAGTTTGGTATGGAGCCCGCGGACGATCAGACATATCTACAAGGAAACACAAAAACAGTTTAGAGAAGAATACGAGGAGATCACTAAAGATCAAAAAACCCATAATTGATGGTTCATCCGGATAAACATGAGAAACCCTAAGAAACTAAAAAATACTCCATCCATGGATAATACTCATACACAGACTCACAGACGCTGTAAACAAAGAACAGGGGCAAGCATATATGCTTCGACATGTATGATCTTCATCACAAAACCAAGAACACAGCAGCAGGAGACAAATGGATAAAAATACAGATAAAAAAATGGTGAACAAATGATAAGAAAATCCCATACCTGTATAAAAGAGGACGACAAACACTAACTGCAGTAGAAGAAAGGAGGATCCGAGATATCGACAGATACAGGGGCAGCAACAATCAAGAACGAAAGAAGCAGAAGAAAGAAACAGAAAATTGAATGTTATATTCCTCACGAGGACGGTGATAGTAAATGACTAAAGAACAAGAACAAGAAAACAAGAAGAGAATGAACACTGACAAGAAAAGAATAAAAGTTTTTTTCACATTCTCTTTCCTATTTATGAAGCTAGAGAAGACAATAACTGCTCCTCGTACCAAGGAGCAGTTACGGGAGAAGTTAATGCAAAGTGAGAAACGTGTAGGACTACCATTCTTCTTCAAAATTGCAACATACGCCCAAGTTAGAAGAAGAGGGGAAAATTGTATGTACACCTCTCATCATCCTCCACGTATATAGAAAGAGACACGTGGAAGGCATGTGAAGCGAGACATCAAAACATGATAGCAAGCATTTCATCAGAAGATGCCATCAGTCAGCAGATCTGACGGTCAGGGACAAAGGACCACAGAGGTATGATGGCACAGAGGAGCACCAGATAATATCCCTTGGGTATTAACGCGCCCAATCCCGAGGAAGATCCCAGATCAACGGCCGAGAGGAAGTTTGGCTGACACAGATGTGACCAGACAAAGAGACACTTGTCTGACACGAGCAGACATCCATCTGCCCGCATTAAATACCAAAGAGATATACACGTGTCGATCATCTCGTGGAAGAAGCGAGGATAACCCTTCGTGTTCAAGCTCAGGCCACGCCATATACCGAAGACCTCTGCGTAATAGGCACAAAGCACAAGAAGATAAGATTACAACGGCACTTCAGAGATGGGACCCACGTTTTCTCCCTATAAATACCCCTCTCCAATAAGAGAGAAGGGACAGACCATTTTGGAGAGCAGTTAGAGCAGAATATAGGAGAGAGAAATAGGAAGAGTAAGTAATCCACCTACTTCCGCAGACCCATGTATTTTCTAAAGTCATTCGACTATCTTTGTAACCATTCAGTACATAGTGAAACACCAAACCCCGTGGACGTAGGCCTTAGTGCCGAACCACGTAAATCTGTCTCATTTACATTTCTGCATCTTACATTCTGCGTTAAGCTTCATATGTTTTATATTTACACTTGTTTCCTGATTTATTTTCTTACCCGAACATTATTTATGATAATATTTGACTAGACAATGACAAGCCCGAAGGCTTTGAGTCGATGAATCGATATAATCATCCCGTTACGCATACGATGTATAATTCTAGAATTAATACGTATGCGAATATTGTCTGTGAACACTTGGGTGGCCTCGACATAATTGTGTTCACAAAATGAAAAGTGAAGTGTTGAATTTTTGGGCCAAACACAATTAGGGACGAGGAGAGGTTCTCGTAGTTTCAAAGTAGCATCTTGTGTGGTTGTAGAATTGTAGTCGGTCTATTTGACTCTGCTTCATTATCTCTGTCTTTCAGAGTTGAGTCCTACCTTCTGGACCACATTGCAGCAGCGTTATGCAATGCAAGTATTGCGCTCAATGAATTCATTGGGATATGCAGGGATACCATTTAAGCCATTACGCGGACACATTAATCATCCTTTGGTTGTAAATGAAGGGTAATCTAGAAAGTAGCTTTAATCAAAATAATGTGCTTTCGTTTGGGACCTAATTAAAGAGATGGACCTCAATCGCCAATTCTTATTGGCTTTATTAATTGTATATATTGATATGCATAATTATTTAGGTACAACGATGGGTTTAGTACAACCAGGGCATTTTACCACTTATTACCGTCCCTGATGACAATGATATTCTAGAAGATGCTTAATCAATACCAATAGATTGCTTTGGTACTTAAAGAGATGGACCTCGCCTAAAGCTTATTTAGGTAGAGCAGTGGATTCATTGAAGCCTAAACTGAAAAGAATGCGCGGACTTTCAATTTTAGGGGGATAGGCATGCATGAATCGAGCATGGTTAGCAGTCAAGGTCACTCCACCAAGGCAGTATCAACCACATACATCGAGTAGTTAATTAAGCTACGTACTCATCCATTCCACTCTCCTCCTCTTAAACACAAAACGAAAGAACCATTGCTTGTTAGAATATATCGAGGTGGTCAAGTTCAAGATGAAGTCAACGATCAAGGTAAAGTGACCAAGACTCAAGTCACACGTCAAAGGTCAAAATGAAATAGTCGAGACTCAAGCTACTAGAGGATCGACGTAGATCAAGCAATACAGAAGATTGACAGAGATCGAGCTAAGTTTACGCGAATAGGAGATCCTGTGTAATTTAGCTTATTTTCTATAGAGGAAAGTATCTAATTAATTTCCTATATTTTCTATATTCTAATTAATTAGGATATGTTATAGTTAATTAAGATATACTCAAGAATAAAATAATATCTTGATTAATTAATTATTTACATATTCACTCTATAAATAAAGAGTGTCATTGTAATTGTAAATCATCCCAGTGATATCAAAACTGGTGATCAATAATATTTCTCCCTTCGGGTTTTTGTCCGTGGACGTAGGTCGAGTTGACCGAACCACGTTAAATCTATGTCTCATGTCACAATTTCTCTTTGGTCCATGATCCCTCGATACTGATAATTTATTATGGTATCAGAGCGGGGAGATCCGCTCAAGTTGCTTCCGCTTCCGCTTCAAAATTCAAATTTTATTTTTCACATCAACCAATGTTTTTCTTTTTGATTTCATGTTTGATGTCGTTACTCATTAAAATAATGTTGTCCATTGCTATTCTAGCGATTCTTTTCAGTTGAAGTGACGTAGATGATCAAATATACTTCTACGACAAGAATTTTTATCACTTTCTTCCAAATGTGATCAAGATATCGAAGAATTTATAGATAACACCTAATACGTGATTGAAGTTGTGTTCGTTAAGTCAGTATTCAAGTTGAACACTTTGATTCTCTCCGTGTCCAACTTGCGGGGGGTGTTAGAATATATCGAGGTTGTCAAGCTCAAGATGAAGTCAACGATCAAGATTTGACCAAGACTCAAGTCATACGTCCAAGGTCAAAATGAAGTAGTCGAGACTCAAGCTACTAGAGGATCGACGTAGATCAAGCAATACAAAAGATTGACAGAGATCAAGCTAAGTTTACGCGAATAGGAGATCTTGTGTAATTTAGCTTATTTTCTATAGAGGAAAGTATCTAATAAATTTCCTATATTTTCTATATTCTAATTAATTAGGATATGTTATAGTTAATTAAGATATACTCAAGAATAAGATAATATCTTGAATAATTAATTATTTACATATTCACTCTATAAATAAAGAGTGTCATTGTAATTGTAAATCATCCCAGTGATATCAAAACTGGTGATCAATAATATTTCTCCCTTCGGGTTTTTGTCCGTGGACGTAGGTCGAGTTGACCGAACCACGTTAAATCTATGTCTCATGTCAGGATTTCTCTTTGGTCCATGATCCCTCGATTCTCATAATTTATTATGGTACCAGAGCGGGGAGATCCGCTCAAGTTGCTTCCGCTTCCGCTTCAAAATTCAAATTTTATTTTTCACATCAATCAATGTTTTTCTTTTTGATTCCATGTTTGATGTCGTTACTCATAAAAATAATGTTGTCCATTGCTATTCTAGCGATTCTTTTCAGTTGAAGTGACGTAGATGATCAAATATACTTCTACGACAACACTTTTTATCACTTTCTTCCAAATGTGATCAAGATATCGAAGAATTTATAGATAACACCTAATACGTGATTGAAGTTGTGTTCGTTAAGTCAGTATTCAAGTTGAACACTTTGATTCTCTCCGTGTCCAACTTGCGGGGGGTGTTAGAATATATCGAGGTGGTCAAGCTCAAGATGAAGTCAACGATCAAGGTAAAGTGACCAAGACTCAAGTCATACGTCCAAGGTCAAAATGAAGTAGTCGAGACTCAAGCTACTAGAGGATCGACGTAGATCAAGCAATACAGAAGATTGACAGAGATCGAGCTAAGTTTACGCGAATAGGAGATCTTGTGTAATTTAGCTTATTTTCTATAAAGGAAAGTATCTAATTAATTTCCTATATTTTCTATATTCTAATTAATTAGGATATGTTATGGTTAATTAAGATATACTCACGAATAAGATAATATCTTGATTAATTAATTATTTACGTATTCACTCTATAAATAAAGAGTGTCATTGTAATTGTAAATCATCCCAGTGATATCAAAACTGGTGATCAATAATATTTCTCACTTCGGGTTTTTGTCCGTGGACGTAGGTTGAGTTGACCGAACCACGTTATATCTATGTCTCATGTCACGATTTCTCTTTGGTCCATGATCCCTCGATACTCATAATTTGTTATGGTATCAGAGCGGGGAGATCCGCTCAAGTTGCTTCCGCTTCAAAATTCAAATTTTATTTTTCACATCAATCAATGTTTTTCTTTTTGATTCCATGTTTGATGTCGTTACTCATAAAAATTATGTTGTCCATTGCTATTCTAGCGATTCTTTTCAGTTGAAGTGACGTAGATGATCAAATATACTTCTACGACAACACTCTTTATCACTTTCTTCCAAATGTGATCAAGATATCGAAGAGTTTATAGATAACACCTAATACGTGATTGAAGTTGTGTTCGTTAAGTCAGTATTCAAGTTGAACACTTTGATTCTCTCCGTGTCCAACTTGCGGGGGGTGTTAGAATATGTCGAGGTGGTCAAGCTCAAGATGAAGTCAACGATCAAGGTAAAGTGACCAAGACTCAAGTCATATGTCCAAGGTCAAAATGAAGTAGTCGAGACTCAAGCTAATAGAGGATCGACGTAGATCAAGCAATACAGAAGATTGACAGAGATCGAGCTAAGTTTACGCGAATAGGAGATCTTGTGTAATTTAGCTTATTTTCTATAGAGGAAAGTATCTAATTAATTTCCTATATTTTCTATATCCTAATTAATTAGGATATGTTATAGTTAATTAAGATATACTCAAGATAAGATAATATCTTGATTAATCAATTATTTACATATTCACTCTATAAATAAAGAGTGTCATTGTAATTGTAAATCATCCCAGTGATATCAAAACTGGTGATCAATAATATTTCTCCCTTCGGGTTTTTGTCCGTGGACGTAGGTCGAGTTGACCGAACCACGTTAAATCTATGTCTCATGTCACGATTTCTCTTTGGTCAATGATCCCTCGATATTCATAATTTATTATGGTATCAGAGCGGGGAGATCCTCTCAAGTTGCTTCCGCTTCAAAATTCAAATTTTATTTTTCACATCAATCAATGTTTTTCTTTTTGATTTCATGTTTGATGTCGTTACTCATAAAAATAATGTTGTCCATTTCTATTCTAGCGATTCTTTTCAGTTGAAGTGACGTAGATGATCAAATATACTTCTACGACAACACTTTTTATCACTTTCTTCCAAATGTGATCAAGATATCGAAGAATTTATAGATAACACCTAATACGTGATTGAAGTTGTGTTCGTTAAGTCAGTATTCAAGTTGAACACTTTGATTCTCTCCGTGTCCAACTTGCGGGGGGATGTTAGAATATATCGAGGTGGTCAAGCTCAAGATGAAGTCAACGATCAAGGTAAAGTGACCAAAACTCAAGTCGTACGTCAAAGGTCAAAATGAAGTAGTCGAGACTCAAGCTACTAGAGGATCGACGTAGATCAAGCAATACAGAAAATTGACAGAGATCGAGCTAAGTTTACGCGAATAAGAGATCTTGTGTAATTTAGCTTATTTTCTATAGAGGAAAGTATCTAATTAATTTCTTATTATTTTCTATATTTTAATTAATTAGGATATGTTATAGTTAATTAAGATATACTCAAGAATAAGATAATATCTTGATTAATTAATTATTTACATATTCACTTTATAAATAAAAAGTATCATTGTAATTGTAAATCATCCCAGTGACATCAAAACTGGTGATCAATAATATTTCTCCCTTCGGGTTTTTGTCTGTGGACGTAGGTCGAGTTGACCGAACCGCGTTAAATCTATGTCTCATGTCACGATTTCTCTTTGGTTCATGATCCCTCGATACTCATAATTTATTAACTAAAAATGGACCACGCTATCTCGGCCGTATTAGCTGTATAATGGTATGCTTGATTAGGTACTAGTAGTAGTAGTTAACCAGCTGAGTTTCAAAAACATAGACACTAACTTTATCTTTTGTTTTCCATCTTAGTTAAACCCAAATTTTCTTTAGTGCAAGTGCAGCATGGGCCATGAATATGATGATGCAACCTGGTGAAAGAATTTCCTAAAACCCAAAAGAGGACGAGAGAACCAATGTCTCAAACTTGGTCATCATATTTTGGCTGGGCAGGTTTAAATTTTCAAACATGACATAATCCTTTTGAAATGGAATCTGTACAGCTGGTTAGCCTTTGACTTATTCTCATGGTTCAGCTAGTTGCAAAATCAACGCAGACTCTTTCCCCAAGGATGGATGGCTCATGCATCTATTCGTGTGGGTCTACTAGAAAAACCTTCCCCAGGCACTACGGATATTATCTACTACTATTCAAGTGTCTAGGACTCATAGCTGTAGCCTAGATGTCAATCTCACGGTGGGAAGTAAAGTCAAAAATCATGGTTCTAATTGGAATACTCTGTTTTGTGTTTTTATCCTTGTAACTGTACAACCAGTGCAATGCATGCATGCTTTATAATTAATATTGCAAGGCCTTAAAAATGAGAGATATCCAATTAAATAATTTGAACGACTGGACGTTGATAGGAAATTATTGAGTTTTAGGCACTAAAATAAAGTTATTCATACCGGAGTCCATTGATTCGAATTAAACAGTTGAAAGCTTAAAATTGATCTGGATATGCATGCACGGTAGGCAATCAAGACCTCTTGATCAAGCACTAACAAGTATCAACCATTTATACCAAGAAAGCTAAAGCATACGTTCATGTAAGACTATCGGCCGACTAGCAAATAGAGAATGGTATTCTGTAAGAGGTCTAATCCATATTTAAGTGTTTGGTTTTGGTCATTCAAGTCTTTAAGAGATGGACCTCACCATTTTTGACGTTACAATGGCATGCCATTTTAGGTACAATAACTGTATCATTAAAGCCTACTAAATTGCCAAGACCATGAATAGTACAATTGGAGAAATGTACTATTTATCGTTTATATGGACGTGTAGGCCGAGAGATCGGAATTTGCTCAAGGATTTATCTCAAAAGCCTCGAAGGGCAAGGAACATTACTCGTGGGATGTGCTAGTGTGTCGTGGTCGGTGGCGGTTGTAGCAATATTTTCCAAGGTGGTTGCGATTTTCAATGACTAGCTCGAAATCGAGAGAAGGAATAAAAGTTTGTCCCAGTAAAAAGCAAAGCATGCGTGAGAACGGAGAAGAGGTGTGCACGTGTGGAGGTTGCTTTAGGCCAGCAGAAGAGTTAAAAGCCACTTGAATCCGAAAAGTGAAGTGTTGAATTTATGTGCCAAACAAGTAAGTACTAGGGCCGAGGAGAGGCTTAAGTATTTCAAAGTAAGTAGCATATTGTGTGGTTGTAGAAATTTAGTCGGTCTATTTGACTCTGCTCCAATATCTTTGTCTTTCAGAGTTGAGTCCTACCTTCTGGAACACATTACAGCTTTATGCAAATTGCTTAGAATTCACTAGGATATGCACGTATACCATTTAGTTTAAGCCATTATTAGCCCATTACGCGGACACAAATAACTAGCTTTCAAATTTCAAAAGAAAATCCGCTGGCTAAACGAAAAATAAAGGGGTGATGGCTATTTTGGGACCTAAAATACATTGATATGCTTATTCAGGTACAGCGATGGGATTATTTATGCCCAACATTGACAAGACGATGAATAAAGAGTACAACCAGGAGATTTTACTATTTTTTACCATCTGTTAATGAGAATAATATTCTAGAAGAAGCTTAATTAATACCAGCAATTGTTTGCTTGGTACTTGAAGACATGGACCTCACCAATTTTGAATTATACGCTTATTTAGGTATGTATCAATGGGATCATTGAAGCCTAAATTGACAGGCCATTGAATGAGCAGCCTTTTTTCACCGTGGCCTTTTTCTGAATGACAATTAATTATGGTGAAGAGTTTGGAATGTGAACATTGTCAAATACGTACAAGACTCAATTTTTTTTCTTGGGTTAATGTGACCCATAAACTAGCTAGCGTCAAACGCAAGTTGCCTGAAAGTCCTTGCAGGTTAAGTTCGCAATCTCCGGTGGTGGTGGTGCTGGAAATGGATATCTGTAATGTGATCTGTATCACTGATTCACTGTATGTAATTGTTTTGGTCGGTGCTGTCTTGAGCAGGATATGATGACACATGCTGATTTTTAGACGGGGCTTACAATGGTAAAAGTTAAAGTCGCTTCAGAAGACCGAAAAGCGAAATTTGAATTCTGTGTCAATATCTTAAGTGAAAGGAGAGGTCTATGTAGTTTCCTTGTACCAAGTCGGTTGGTTAGCTCCAATCACTATACCAAGTGGACCACAAGGGAACACTCTGAAAAATGGTGGCAATTCACTACAAAATAACCACGCAAAATTACTTCACCGCATAACTAAGAGGAGGATTAACGTAATATGAACTTCTTAGTTCTTTCCCCAAGTGTTTAATTCTTAGAATCGTAAGTAATTTGACAAATGAATGCGCGGACTTTCTCACTTACATCATTTTGTGTTGGTTGCAATAAATTTAGGGGGATAGGCATTGCTGGCATGCATGAATCGAGCATGGTAAGCAGTCAAGATCACTCCACCAAGGCGGTATCAACCACATATATCGAGTAGTTAATTAAGCTACGTAGTCGTCCATTCCACTCTCCTCCTCTTAAACACAAAACGCAGGAACCACCAGCCGACTAAGAATGGACCACGCCATCGTCTCGACCTTATTAGCTGTATAATGGTATGCTTGATTAGGTACTAGTAGTAGTAGTTAACTTGATTTTCAAAATCATAGACACCAGCTTTGTCTTTTATTTTCGATCTTTGTCATACCCAAATTTTCTTCTGTGTACCTAAGTGCAGCACGAGCCATGGATATGATGATGCAACCTAGTGAAAGAAGAAGTTCAGAATGTCCTAAAAACAAAAAGAGGTCGAGAGAACCCATGTCCCAAACTTTGTCATCATTTTTTTGGCTTAATGTTAGGCATGGAAAGGCAGGTTCAAAATTTCAAGATGACATAATCTTTTTGGAACGGAATCTATACAGCTCGTTAGTTTTTTGACTTCTCAAGGTTCAGCTAGCTGCAAAATCAATGCAGCCATTGTGGACTGTTTCCCCAAGGATGGATGGCTCTCATGCATCTATTGGTGTGGGTCTACTAGAAAAACCTTCGCCAGGCACTACCGATTACCTCTTCAAGTTGTTTGGACTCATAGCTGTAGCCTAGATGACAATGTTACGGAGGGAGGGAGGTAGAAATCAATTAATAGTATGATATCCTTGTAAGTTGTAACTATAGAACCAGTGCGATCTATATTTTGCACGCATGCTTTATAATATGAGAAATATCCAACAAATAATTTGAACGAGTGGCCGTTGATAGGAAATTATTGAGTTTTAGGTACTAAATTTTCGTACGAGAGTTCGTTGAAATGAAATTAAGAGTTGGATGCACTGACTATCAAACTTCATTTCTATTGTCAATATCATGCATTAAATTTGCTTGGATGTGCATGCATGGTAGTCAATCGAGACCACTTGATCAAGCAGTACTATCAACCATTTTTACCAAGAAAAGCTAAGCATACATTCATGTAAGACTATTGGTCGAATAGCATTTAGAGAATAGTACACTGTAAGAGGTCAAGTCCATATAAAGTGTTTGGTTTGGGTCATTCAAGTCCTAAAGATATGGACCTCACTAATAGATTATATTTTGCCATATTTATAGGACCCAAAATATTCTCATTGAATAATAATAATAATAATATATATTACCCCTTCTCCCTCAAGAAAGGGGGCGACAGTTTTACCATAATCTAAGATGGTATCACGATCCTAACACCGATCCTTCTTCCTCTTCTTCTCTAGAACACTAGACATTCATGGCAGGTGATAAAAAATCTCTGCACCAGCCTTTGCTGTCACCAACATAAAAACCCTAATCCCTATTCTTCTTGACATCAAAAAGGATGAATACTCTTCATGAGTTTTCCTCTTTGAACTACATCTTCAAGCTCACGGTCTCCTATTCCTCATCAAAGGATCTGCAGCTCCAAAGGAGATTGACAACAACCCCTTGACGCAACTCGACGCCTTGTGCCGTCAATGGATGTTTTCTACAATGGCCCAGGATCTGATGCTCACGGTTCTGAAATCCGGTAAAACCGCTAAAGAACTTTGGGATCATCTACAAAAGCTTTTTCAAGATAACAAAGGTAATCGTGCTGCGATCCTTGAAAGTAAATTTGTCAATCTAAAGTTTGTTGATTGTGCTAGTATCGATGACTACTGTGACAAACTTAAGTCATTGTCGGATCGTTTGACTGATCTCGACTTTCCCATGAATGACAAACGGTTGGTTATCCAACTTGTCAATGGTCTTCCGGAGGAATACAACACTGTTGCATCCTTCATACAACAGTCTATGCCAACTTTTGATGCTGCTCGTTCGCAATTGCGCACCGAAGAGATTCGACGTGCCCAGCAAACCACCACGACGTCTTCAACTGCACTGGCAGCCACCGCCTCCTCCACCAACAGCTCCGGCCAGCATAATCACCGTTCTGGACCTGGCAGGCGAAATCAGCGCCAAGACGAGAACTCTACAGACCTACCTCTCCTGCCGACACCGGCCCATTTCCGCCAGCCCAGCAACCATCGAGCTCCAGCGACCCACGACCCACACCCAACTCCCTGGATGTCCTATTGGGTTCCACCTCCCTGCCCATACCCAACAGTCCCCCACTGGCAGCCCAACCTGCCTCTCCGTGGGCTATCTCCTAGTCGTGCACGCCAAGCCCAGCAGCGCCAACACTCTCCCGCTCTTGGACAAGCCCAAGCGTATGCTGTCCCTTCGACTGAAATGTTGCAACCATCGGACTTCGCTCAGGCCTACAGCTCAATGAGTCTGCAGTCGCCGGACGACATGTTCTATATGGACACTGGTGCGACCTCACATATTACTGCGAATCCAGGTACGTTACACACTGTTTTCAACACTAGCAATGTTAAATACATATTAGTTGGCAACGACAATTCTATCCCAGTTACGGCCAGTGGTACCCATTCTATAAATCTCTCTTCTCGAACACTCCACCTCAAAGATACTCTTGTTGTTCCTGATATAATCAAAAATCATGTGTCTGTTGAATTTGATCCATATGGTTTTTCTGTGAAGGATTTGAATTCGAGGACGATCCTTCTTCGATGTGATAGCACTGGAGATCTTTATCCTCTCACATCTTCTGTCGTGCCATCTTCACATTCATCCTCATCTCCTCCACTGTCTCTTACCGTGTGCCCGGTTGACGTCTGGCACAGCCGCCTCGGCCATCCTGGACAGGCTATTTTAGATAATTTACGTTCCAACTCTTTAATTCAATGTAATAAGAAACAGTCTACCAAACTTTGTCACTCTTGTCAAGTTAGTAAACATGTTCGTCTTCCTTTTCATGACTCAAATTCTATTACTTTCGCTCCTTTTGATATTATTCATAGTGATTTATGGACTTGTCCTTCACATGTTGAGACCGGTTTTCGCTATTATCTCATCCTGTTGGATGATTTTTCTAATTACCTATGGGTGTATCCTTTGAGACTCAAATCTCAAGTCTATTCCAAATTTTTAGAATTTCATTCGTTGTCAAAACCCAATTTGAGCGAGACATAAAATGTTTTCAGTCAGACATGGGTCGTGAATTTGATAATTCCTCTTTTCACAATTTCTCTCGAACTTCGGGTTTAGTCTTTCGTTTCTCTTGCCTCACACTTCGTCTCAAAATGGCAAGGCGGAGCGTATGATTCGCCGTATCAATGACATCACTCGCACCCTCATGTCTCATGCTTCCATTCCATATAAATATTGGTCCGACTCTCTTCAAATGGCCGTCTATCTACATAACATTCTTCCCTCCACTGTCCTCAATTTCACCTCTCCTGTGTCAATTCTTTACCAACGTCAACCAACCTATGATCACCTACGTAAGTTTGGTTGTCTATGCTACCCTAATCTTTCCGCTACCACCCCACACAAACTTTCCCCTCGCTCCACTAAATGTGTCTTTCTTGGTTTTCCCCCTCATCATCGTGGCTATCGTTGTCTCGACATAGCCACTAACAAAATCATCTTATCTTGCCATGTAACGTTTGATGAAAACGTTTTCCCCTTCCATATCCCTTCCCATAGTGACTCTCCCAATCAAGACCACTCCAACCAATCCATTTCTCCCATGTTTCAAATCCCTCTAGCCTACCCATCCACTAATACTTCACCACCTTCATCTCCTGTTTCCAATCAACCATATACCCCACCTCATCGCCGTTATCGGCTTCCTATTTCCGCTGCATCTCCTCTCCCCTTCCGTCTCCATATACTCCTTCCTGTACTCCTCCAATTGACGAGTCTCCCACAACGTCATCATCCTATCCACCTTCTACAACTGTCCCCTACAGTCTATATCCCCTACCACTGTCCCTCCACAGTCTGTCGCTCCTTCTCCTCCCGGCAGCTCCACTGCCATTCCTTCCCGCCGACAACTCGGGCTTCCCACGGAATTTTCCGTCCATCTCACCGGTTGAACCTTCATGTTCAAACCCAACACAAAATCTTCCGTCTTCCCAAGTCTCATCTATATGCCCTTCGGAACCCAAACTGGAAGAAAGCCATGCTAGATGAATACATTGCAATGTTGAAAACTAACACTTGGGATCTAGTGCCAAGACCTCCTGGTGCTCATGTTATTCGCTCCATGTGGATTTTTCGACACAAGTTTCATGCAGATGGATCATTACAACGTCACAAAGCCAGTCTTGTCGCCAACGGTAAATCACATCAAATTGGAGTTGATTGCTTTGAGACGTTCAGTCCGGTCGTCAAGCCCGCCACTATTCAAACAGTTCTCACCATTGCCACCTCCAGATCTTGGCCCATTCACCAATTGGACGTCAAGAATGCTTTTCTCCATGGGGACTTAGCTGAGACAGTTTATATGCATCAACCTCCGGGATTTGCTGATCCTACCCGTCCAGATCATGTCTGTCGACTACGTAGATCTCTATATGGTCTCAAACAGGCGCCTCGGGCGTGGTTTCAATGGTTTGCGACTTTCATCATCAGTTGTAGTTTCCAGGGTAGTGTATGTGATCCATCTTTATTTATATGTCGGTCAGGACAGGACACTGCCTACTTATTATTGTATGTTGATGATATCATACTCACTGCCTCCACTGATGTTCTTCTCACCCGTTTTATTGACATGATGAAACGAGAGTTCTGTATGACTGATCTTGGCTCATTACATCATTTTTTGGGCATTACTGCTACTCTGTCATCTTCCGGGCTGTTTTTATCTCAGTCACTCTATACGAAGGACATCATTTCTCGTGCTTCCATGACTGCCTGCAACCCAGTAGCCACTCCGGTCGACACTAACTCCAAGCTTAGCGCTACCTCTGGACCAGCTCTTAAGGATCCTACCTTATACCGAAGTTTGGCCAGGGCATTACAGTATCTTACTTTTACTCGACCGGATATATCTTACGCAGTTCAACAGGTATGTTTATTCATGCACGACCTTAGAGAACCTCACATGCAGGCGCTTCGGCGTATACTTCGATACCTCCAGGGCACTATCAATCATGGGTTGTTTTTATCTGTATCCACCATTTCTGGCATCCATGCATACTCCGATGCTGATTGGGCGGGCTGTCCTGATTCACGACGATCAACCTCTGGTTTCTGCATCTTTCTGGGCGACAACCTTGTTTCTTGGTCTTCCAAACGTCAGGCAACTGTCTCTCGCTCTAGTGCTGAAGCTGAATATCGAGGCGTGGCCAATGCTGTGGCCGAGACAACTTGGCTCCGGAATTTACTTCTTGAGCTACATATACCACTACGACGTGCTACTATCGTGTATTGTGACAACGTGAGTGCTGTCTACATGTCTGGTGATCCTGTTCAACATCAACGCACAAAACATGTGGAAATTGAAATTCATTTTGTTCGTGAACGCGTACGCATTGGAGACTTTCGAGTGTTGCACATTCCATCTGAAAATCAGTATGCTGATATTTTACAAAGGGTCTTCCTAGACAATTATTTATTCGTTTTCGTACTAGTCTAAGCGTTTGTTCCTCTCCCGCTAAGACTAAGGGGGTGTAATAGATTATATTTTGCCATATTTATAGAACCCAGAATATTCTCATTGAATAATAATAATAATAATAATATAGACTCACCAATTTTGACGTGTTATTAACTGTACAATGCTATCCCATTTTAGGTACAACGATATGCCATTAAATAAGTGAAACCTATATTGACAAGACGAGTAAGAGCCTTATTTCCCTAGGTATCTGATTACAATTCTTATAATTGTAACTTTGCAAGTACTTGGACAAATGAATTTAAGGAGGGTAGGCATGCATGAACCGAGCATGGTGAGCAGTCAAGATCATTCCACCAAGGCAGCAGCAGCACATCAACCATATCTATGGAGTAGTTAAGGGAGCTACATACTCATCCATTCCACTCTCCTCTTAAACACAAAATTAAAGGAACCACTATCTGACTAAAATGGACCACGCCATCTCGGCCTTATTAGCTGTATAGGGTGGATTACGTAGTAGTAGATCACTTTAAGTTTCAAAAATATTGACACCAATTTTGTCTATCATTTTCAACCTTAAAACCAAGATTTCTTGGTTCTAAGTGCAGCATGGGCCATGATGATACAACATAGCGTGAAAAAAATGTGTTAAATGATGATCCTGAAAGAGGTCGAGAAACCAGTGCTGAGGAATGGGATGGCAGAGTTCAAAATTTTCAACATGATTTTTTTGGAGTGGAGGAATCTACAGCTGGTTGGGCTTTGACTTCTCTTGGTAAAGGGTGTTGACACTGGGAAAAGAACGGTTTTTTGGGGATCATGATTATTTTTGGGGACCATGGTTTTATTTTGGGTAAAGACATTAGAAATAAATCTAGGTCACCCCTTATCTAGATATTTATATTAATACCTAAATTACCTTCTTGATTAATTTTTTGGTAATGATTAGTTAGTGTTAGTTAGTATTAATAATAGTTAGCGTAGTGATTAGTAAAATGATTAAGCAGAATTATTGAGAGAGTAAAGTTGGAGAAGATGAAGAAGGAAAACATGAAAAACAAAGGATTTTACCAACCACAACCGAAGGAAGAATATTTGGGTACCCAGGTATGTTTCAAACTTAGATAATGTTGGTTGAATTGCTCCAAATTTTCAAAAAACTGTAAATTTTTAGGGTAGATTTGGGCTTGTTCGGTTACCTTATGTGAAGAACAGGTTACCGAACTCATCTGAAAGTGTAGTTCGGTTACCTTTTCCATATACGCAGGTTACCGAACTCGTTCTTTAATGGAGGTTTTTAGTTGTTCGGTTACCTTTTCCATACACGCAGGTTACCGAACTTTGTTTATAGGACTTACAGAGTAATGTTCTGTTGGTTCGCAAACTTTAACCCAACAACATATCTAACCGAACTCCACATGTATGCAATTAGTGAAGAGTTCGGTTTGTCAAGATTTTTTGCGAACAAACCGAACATAGTGGAAAAAGTTCGGTTAAATTGAAACTCAACATAGTAGCAGTTCGATTACATTGGAAAAAAAATTTCTTTTTGGAATATAAGTAGAGTTCGGTTACTAGATAGTTTTAGAAATTTTTGCTAACCAACCGAACAAGGTAGGTAAAGTTCGGCTATATCATAACTCAACATAGTAGGAAAAATAACACAGTTCGGTTACATTTTTTTTTTAATATTATGGGTAAAGTTCGGTTACTAACTAGTTTTAGAATTTTTTGCGAACCAACCGAACTCGGAGTTCGGTTATGAAAAATTAAATTCGTGATAACCGAAGTGTTCTTCGTGTTCTTGGTTTCAGAATGTTCGGTTACAAAACTAGTTTTTTTAAAACTATTCCTAACCGAACATGCCACTTTAACATCCATTTAAACCATATTTTGATGATTTCTACTCAATTTTCCTATCCAAAAACGAATTAAAAAGATTGATGGGTTTTTAAATCGAACGAGGAACGTGAAGGAAAGAGAGAAGAAGAAGAGAATAAACTTTTTTTTCAAAACTAAAATTTTCGTTTGCTCTTTTGATTTTGATTTGATTTTGATTAATAAATTCATTTAAATTAGATGTATATGATTAGATTTATATAGTTATTAAGTTAGTTTTAATTTAAATTAAAGTAAAGGATAAATGGGTATTTACCTAATTTTGGAACACCCCTTATAAGTATAGGGAGGTTGGCCTAATAAGACCATGGTCCCAAAAAAAAATCCATGATCCTCTCTCCCAAGGATGAATGGCTCATGTACCTACTGATGGCACTACCACCAAAAAATAATTAACTCTCTTTGCTTGTATTCTATCTTGAACCATCGACAACAAAAGAAAAAAAATAATTAACTCTCCTTGCTTGTATTCTATCTTGAACCATCGGCAAAAAAGAAAAAGAAAAAAGGAATTCCGTTGCCGGGACTTGAATCGGGGTCTCTCGGGTGAGAGCCGAGTATCCTGACCACCTAGACTACAACGGATCGATGTCTGTTTAATTTGTGTGCGAGATATTCTTCCTTATTCTGATAGTGAGATACTCATTCTGCAAACTTGTCGCGGTATATATGAAGACTACACTTGTGCATCTGTTTCGTAGAATTTGGCAAGAGATATAAGTTATGTATATATGGGTCATATGGCAGAATATGATTCTCATAAACAAATGCAAAATAAGTGTCTTGGGCTCATAGCTGTAGACTGGTATAGACTACATGACAGTGTGCTGAAGTTGCACATAAAAGAGTTTAAATTTTTTTGGTTTAGGAATCAAATGGGGTAAAGGACGGCATGAACCACCGGCACAGATACTTTGTTTTTTTGGCGCATGCGCCTTGTGCCAAAATAATCCCAACAACGCGATTTCGCAAATTTCACATATATTCAAATAGAATGAAGTACATTTTTTATATATATACAAGCTACCACGCTCTATCAGATTTACATCCCTTGTTCTGCTCTGTTCTCAAGGTTGTATGAAATTACTTTCAAGACATACTTCATACCACCTTTTGTTTTACACTAGAGTAGAACAAGTGGAAGTAGAGTGATCGAATAATGCAGGCAACAAGTACTTTCTTCCTTTAGCTCCATTCGCGTTATAACTTGCACGCGTACTTGAATCAACCAGCAAATTTCCTGCTTAACCAGGGTAAGCTCCTTTGCAGTGTATCCCAGTACAAGCCGAAGCGACTTCTGACGAGCCTCCATCTGGTCCTTGGAAATACCCATTTCCGAAAGGATCTGTCGCAGTACCAGCTAATAAACTAGCCAAATTTATAACCATTCCATCAATTCCAACATCATTGTTGGGTGCAACTAATGGCGAACCCTGAGGTCCATAAATCGGCTGGTGGAAAGGCCAAGCGCATTGCCCAGGACATTGAATCTCAGAGTTGACTACCCAAATGTAAGCAAATTTGGATTTCTTTGAAGCAGAATATGAAGATCCATGAGTACCGCATCTACTTGAACAGAACCCATCAACAGTAACATCAGCTGAAGTTAACACAACATTAATTGCATTACTCTGTTCACCTCTTGATGCTAATCTAACAATTTTCTTGTTGCTAAGAGATTTTCCCATTGAGTATTTCTCATCGAAGATTTGTCTCCCGAATTTCAAAACCAATGAAATGGGTTTTCTTGGATTGGGGATAATTTCCATTAGAGAATAATGTTCTCTCGGAAACATATTTATATCAAATCAATAAATATCTCTGGAGAATACCAGAGTTAAGTCGGAGATAATTCTCTTTATTCTAAATATTACAAGAGTTAACTCGGAGATAATTCTCCTTATTCTAAATAAGGTAAACAGGATAATATCCATTCTATTACACCCCCTTAGTCTGAGCGGGAGAGGAGCAAACGCTAAGACTAGACCGAAAACGAACAAATAGCTGACGAGGTAGTCCCTTGGTGAAGATGTCAGCATACTGGTTTTCAGAGGGGACGTGTAGAACTTGAATGTTACCAATACGAACGCGTTCACGTACAAAGTGTTAGAGCTGGCAAACAAGCCAAAACCCGCGGGTTTTCCCGGCCCGGCCCGTAAAAAACCCGCACCCGGCTCGGCTGGTGTCTAAACAAGCCGGGTTAGGGTTGGAGAAATGTCGGCTTGTGAGTAAACGGGTTAACCCGTCCCGGCCCGTGAAACCGCGGGTACAACCCGTAAACCCGCAATTATTAAGTTATGACGCGTGTCCCTCCCATCCATACGTGTCTCCTAGGTATAAAACTAAAAAACGCTAGTTTAACTTATCTTCTTTTCTTTCTCCGTTTTCAGCGGCCATCGCCTGAAGGCCCTGAAGTTTCCCTCTCGTCGATTGCTCTCCATTTTTCTCATACTGCAAGTTGATATCCCTCTCGCGATTGTTCTCCTTTATATGAATAGGTATTAGGTACTTTCTTCAATTCTTCTACTGAATCTGCTCTTTTCCTTTCCCTTTTCAATCTTTATTTTTATTTCTTCACCTGAATCAATTTGTTCAAAAACAGAGATAGAGATGGAATCAGATGATAATAAAGTGAATCTGAGAAGAAAGTAAGGTTCACTATTAGGGGTTTGAATTATGGGATTACAAGGTTTTGATTACTAATTGAATTTATGTTGAATCGGCAGGTATCACCTTCTTTCCTCTCTCTTTTCCTCTGCAAGTTTAAATATCTTTATCTAATAATAAATTCGTCCATGGATTTTGAACAGGGAAAGCTTTGGAGGACACCATGAAATTGAAATCACAAATGGGTCTAAGCTTATGCATGGCTTCTCAGGGTGTACATCAAGGGGTAAGTAAATTCGGAAAAGATTGGATTTCTATCATTATAATTGATTTTCAAAGAGACCCAATTTATAATTTTTGTATTTTTTAGTTACTGGATGGACCAATTACGAAACAAGTAGTATCTAGTCTAGTGGTTATGGATTGAGGAAACCTAGTGGTAATGCTCAAGGATTAATGGATAGTAAGGTTGAGGCATCAAGTTTTGTTGAAATATCTAGGGTGAGGGTTTGGCCGTTTAGGTAAGATTTTTTTTGTGTTTTCTTGAAATTTTGATTTCCTTGCTGAAGTGATGGTTATGCAGTAAAACATGAATGGATTATCTATAATCTGGTACTTATTAGTCTAGTTTTGCTGTTATTTTGATTTAGTTGGCGAGTGATTTTTGTGTTGTTTATTTGATTTTAGTGACAACATAGTGTAGTACTGATAAGTGTAATTGCTTGCTTGGTTGTCTCTATAATGAGAAGAAATTTGAGCTGTAAAATCAGGTTTCGCTAGAATGTTGAGAAATCTTAGATTGTGTAGCATACATGAATGAATGAATGAACTATGTAGGGATGCTAATTGTAGAACTGACAAGTGAAGTGTATGCCTATCTATCTATAAATTGAGATTGAATGTGAGAGGTATAAAATATCGGTATTGTGAGATTGTTGAGTAACCTTTGGTTGTGTTGGTTTGCATTTGTTTTATTTTTTTGATAGCTTTAAATTGATGTGGTTGAATATGGATATGAATTTAATAACTAGTAGTGCTTTGTTTCACTGAAAATCCTGTGTTTTATGGTAATGCTGAGAAACTTTAGGTTGTGTATGATTTGATTTTCATTTTAGTTGTTTGGTTTGGTTACATAAAATTGATGTTGTTGAATGAGGATATGAATGTACTAGTAGTACACAATGTCTCCGCAAGTTAACTGTGTTGGATTTGTTAATTGAGAAGTGTATACTTCCTCCACTATCAAGCATATTTGTCCCGTTTGTTGTACGCTTTGATTTAATTAACCCGGAGTTTTTTTGAATCCATGTTTTGTCACTGTAAAAGCAGATTTACACTAGCCTTGTTTCTTTCTCTCTTGTTTGCAGACTTGCAGTATATTTGCAAGATGGACAAAAAAGTTCGTCCTCTATCATCTCTGATTACTTGTTCAATCAATTGCAGAGACCAAAACCCCAATTTCAGTTTCCAAAACATATGACAATGACGTTGGTGAGTAATGGTGGATTGTTGCCCGCTAATCGAGAAGGGGGGGGGGGGGGGAAGAAGGATTTAATCATCCAAGAAGAAGATGGAGTTTCAGAAAGTGAACAGAAAAGATGAGTTTTGATTTGTGTTGAATGGATCTGTCTTTGATTTTTATGTTGAAATTAAATGCATCTGTGTTTGGTTTTTGTGTTGATAAGAGATTTGAAGATGGTCAACGCTTAAACAGGACACAAATTAACTTAATTAAGTTTTAATTTCAACACTAATTAAACAAGCCGGGTTAACTCGTAAACCCGCAAACTTTACCCGTCACGGGCGCGGGTTGAAGAAATGGTCACCATGGAGAAAAGCATTCTTAACATTTAGTTGGTGAATTGTCCAAGAACGCGAAGTAGCAATGGTAATAATAGTACGAATAGTAGCAGGTTTGACAACCGGACTAAACGTTTCAAAACAATCAACCCCAACCTGCTGAGATTTACCATTAGTAACAAGACGTGCCTTGTGTCGCTGTAGAGAACCATCGACATTATATTTAGCCACATGGAACGAATAACATGAGCATTACATGGTCGTGGTACAAGTTCCCACGTATTAGTTTTCAACATAACATTATACTCATCTTTCATGGCGGCATTCCAATTTATATCCTTAAGAGCATATAGGTGAGAGCGAGGAATTGGGGACACATGTTGTAAAGTTTGGACATGAAGATTAAGCCGGTGGACTGGTTTATAAATACCGCGGGAAGCTCGAGTCACAGGTCGTGAATGAGCAAGTGGAGAGGGTAGAGATTGTGTAGTGGGTGTAGGGGTAGTAGTGGGTGGAGGGGAAGGTGGTGAGCAGGCACTAGTAGAAAAATGATGATCTGTAACAGAAAAAAACTGTTACTGTATTATTTCCGTAACAGTTTTAGTTTTTTCTGCGGTGTTACTAAATCCCCTGTTACGGAAAGTTTATAAAACCTGTTACGGAAAGGCTATTGAAAAATGACTCATAAATTCTAAAACTATTATTGTTGGTAGTTTTCAGTAACACTTTATAAAAATATATGTTACTGAATAATTTCTATTGTAACTATTTTACATAAAACCGTTACCGTTAGCAGTTTATTGTAACATGATTGGGAACAAACTGTTTCTATTGTTTGAGTAACCGTAACAGTTTTTATTGAAACTGTCAGAAAAACTGAAAGTTTTTACTGACTACCATCACCTCCACCACTAGCGCCACCACTACCTCCACCACCAGCACTGCCACAACCATCAACACTAGCATCTCCACAACCGTCACCACCATGTCCGCCGCGTCCACTACCATGAGTTGGTCTTCTTGGACATGAAATATAATTTCTATAAAAGTACACTTCACAAGATTCGACCTTGAGACCTATTGCATTAATTATAACTCTTGAACCACTCTTCCATGTTTTCCTTTTGTTTAATGTTATCCAAATAAAATATTTACTCTCATTAGACAGTAAACTATACCTCCACCACCTTCGTCGTCACACCACGCAACTACAACACAATTTATATTTTTAATATTCCTACATATTTTTACAACTTGTTTATTATTTTGTATTATATTCGATTTTTTCTGAAACCTTAGGTAACCATCAGTACGAGCCATGGCTAGCTCTCGTGCTTAGAACTAAATCAAGATGTTAAATTAATGTCAGTCCATAAGTAGTTATTTTTTTGAACCGAATACCCAAAAACTAGTTATACAAATAAATAATTTACAAAAATATCACGATAATGTCAACTATGGTAACATATTAAACATGTTGCAGTAACATAAATATATAGTAACATTTAGTTTAAAAAACGTTACGATAATGCCAACTACGGTGACATATTAAATATGTTATGGTAACATAGATATATAATAACAGTTGGTTTAAAGAACTGTAATGGTAATGTCGACATACGGAATATGTTATAGTAACATGGGTATATAGTAACACTTACTATAAAAACAGTTACAATATACAACCTGGATAACATTATGTAACACTTCTTACGAAAAGTGTTACTGTTATTTAACTATCTAACATTTAGTAACAGGCATTTTACGAACTGTTACTTTATAAAAGTTTGAACTGTTACTAAATGTCACTTTTCTACTAGTGAGGTAGGATGGACTGAAGTGGATGGGGTAGGTTCTGCACCTGTTGAAACAGGGCAGTGATGAACAGGCGTCAGACCTGGGGAGTTGGGTGGAGGGAGAACAGTAGTGGGGAAGCTGGACAGACGCATAGGAGTGAAAGCAGGAGGGAAGCTGTACCGACATGGAAGATGAGTTCGGACTGATGAGGATATCTGGGATTGACGCAGAGAAGACGTGTTGGAACGGGGAGTTGAAGATTGTTTGACTGACGTGGAGGGAAGGTTGTTGGACTGACGTGGGGGAGATTGCTGGACTGACGTGGAGGGAAGGTGAGACTGGAGACTCCGAGTAGCAGTAGGAGTTGGGTCAGACCGACGATGAGGAGTATATATGCCAGGGAAGGTGACACTTGGTTGGGTGACAATAGGGGCAGTCTGATAAGAATGGTATGAGAGATCATAAGATGGATGAATAAGACAAGGGGGAGACTCGATATTAGAAGGAGCATTTGTAGGGAGATTTTTGAAGGGGAAGACATTTTCTTTAAAGGTTACATGACGAGAAATAATAATCTTGTTTGTGGCAAGATCAAGGAAGCGGTATCCACGGTGGTTGGGAGGAAAACCAAGGAAGACACATTTAGTGGAGTGGGGGGAAAGTTTGTGAGGAGTTGTGGAGGAGAGATTAGGGTAGCAAAGACAACCAAAAGTACGAAGATGGTCATATGTTGGTTGGCGTTGATAGAGAATAGACACGGGAGAGGAAAAATTTAGGATTTTTGTGGGAAGAATATTATGAAGATAAACATCCATAAGTAGAGAATAGACCCAAAATTTTGGTGGAACGGAATCATGGGACATAAGGCTGCGGGTGATATCATTGACACGACGTATCATGCTTTCGGCCTTGCCATTTTGAGAGGAAGTTTGGGGGCAAGAGAAGAGAAAACTAGACCATTTTTACGAGAAAAATTGTGAAAAGAAGAGTTTTCAAATTCACGTCCCATGGCATTGAATTTTTTTAATTTGACGTTCAAATTGGGTTTGAATAAGAGAACGAAATACCAAAAACTTGTCATAGACTTGGGATTTAAATTTTAAAGGATAAACCCGAAGATAGTTGGTGAAATATTCCAGTAAGATAAGATAATAGCGAAAACCGGTATCAACATGTAATGGAGAGGTCCATAAATCACTGTGAATGATATCAAATGGAGCAAAAGTATTGGAATTTGATTCATAAAAAGGTAATCGAACATGTTTACTAACTTGACATGAATGACAAAGTTTAGAATGTTGATTCTTATTACAATGAATAAAATTATTGGTACGAAGAACATCTAAAACAGCCTTGCCGGGATGACCAAGATGACTATGCCAAATATCCGGCGAACAAACAACAAGAGATATAGGGGAAGAGTGGGATGATTTTTGAGCTGGTAAGGCAGAGGTAGTGATAGGGTAGAGCTCCCCAGAACTATTGCACCGAAGGATAATCCTCCTCGAACTCAAATCTTTCACAGAAAAACTAGATGGATCAAACTCAACAGACACACGATTATCAGTGGTGAACTTACGAACGAAAACTAAGTTTTTGATAATATCGAGAACAACAAGAGTATTATTGAGTTGAAGGGTGCGAGAAGGAAGGTTTATGAGCTTTGTACCACTAGAAGTAACTGGAATGCTATTGCCATTGCCAACTAAGATAGACCTTACAGTACTAGAATTTGAAACGTTATGTAAAGTACCTGAATCAGCAGTGAGATGCGAGGTAGCACCAGTATCCATATAGAAAGCATCATCGGGTTGCTGTAGATGCATAGAACTATATGCCTCAGCAATATCTGTGAGCTTCAGTGGTTCCGTCGCCATTGATTTTAATGGTTTAGATAAAATAAGATCGTAGGGGACTGATACCATTTTGGATTGGGGATAATTTTCCTTAGAGAATAATGTTCTCTCGGAAACATATTTATATCAAATCAATAAATATTTCTGGAGAATACCAGAATTAAGTCGGAGATAATTCTCCTTATTCTAAATATTACAAGAGTTAAATCGGAAATAATTCTCCTTATTTTAAATAAGGTAAACAGGATAATATCCATTATATTAGGTTTCCTCGGAGAATTTGGAAGATTGCAGTACTTTTCAACTTTTTTCAACCACATAGAAACCGAAGGGGATTGATTTTTGGGTGTGGCATATAAGGAACTAAAGAAATCGGAGATTATAGCTCTTTGGGCTGGCTTGAAGTTGCCATACCAGATGAGATTAACAGAAGTCTGACCACTAAGAAGTGGACCATTGTGGTATTGTAGTGGCATAGCTGGTTTATCTTGGACTAACTCATTGAGTTTTCTACCTGTAGCTGAAGAGAAATGGAAGAGACAAACAAATAAAAGGAAACACAAAACGAAAGAAGTAGACGTAGAAGAAGAAGCCATTGATTAAAAGTGTTTTTGTTTAATCAGAAACTAGTAGTTGTTTTGAAGTGTTGTCTTTGATTAACAAGATGAATGGTGTGAATAGTGGATGAGATCAAATTGTGTTTATATAGGATGCAAAGAGAGATGGATAGGCTTTGAGATTTAGAGGTAGCTGTTAGGAAAGAGCCCATGGTGTGACACTGTGACTTCCATTGATATTATATCCCATCCTTATCATTTTTGTATACAATGAACCAAGTTGGTAACGAGTCATTACGAGGCAGGTGGTTTGGAGTGTCGCAAGGGATTATCTAGGGTAATTGCCAACTGGATTAATGAAGTTGCCGGCGTGTAATTGTGGCCGACAATTCAAATAGTCAGCTCATATGGAGTAGAGCTCCAGCTGCATGGATGCCAAGTTGATAGAGAAGGAGAACATTCTTTCTTTACTGAACGGAATGCACGTTCAAGTCACAACCCCATTAAACCATCTTTCACTAAGGATTCTCACGTGAGATATTTAAAGATATTCTTAGTCATAGGCGGCTAATCTAGTCTTATTAAAATATGCAAGGGGTGTCAACTGGCAAAAGGAAACCACGCACGCAACTCAATAATGGTTTTGAGTGGACATGCGCAAGCATGAATCAATGGACATTATACTAACTGCGGTTGTCATCTCTTTCCTGAGTATACAACAATGGTGCAAAATAAAATAAAATAAATCGAATGACTAGTCCTTGTTTATATATTCCTTTTTAAGGAGTTACATGCCATAGAAATTAAATCTTTTGGCTCATAAACCCCTTAATAGTGTAAATTTTTAAATCCTAAATTTCATATGCGGATACGAAAGGAAATTGATTTCCTTTCTTCTTAGAGCATCAATATTGGATGTAAATTTAAATTTAGAATTTTATCAAGAAGGTATACATAGGTATGTATAAGAAATCAGATCAAGGATATGATTTCATTTTCATTATGAAATGAGATCAATATACACGCCTGTATTTAGTCCCCTGCCGCCTTAGAAAAAAGAAAAAGTGGTTGTTCAGTTGACCCGAGTCAACCAGGCTGAGTTGGAACTGGGACACATCAACTCGTTATCCTTTCACTGTCGAGAGAGGGACGATGTGCCCTCCGCTATAGTGATCACATAGCCCAGGCTACAATGGGACCAATTCCCAACCCTCCGCTATAGTGATCACATAGCCCAGGCTACAATGGGACCAATTCCCAACTTGGAGCGGCCGAGTCATCATATTGTGCACACCAGACCTACCGAGTGAAACCCGACCAGTGTTCAACCACCTTGTTATCCCCATTTTGGTTACAAGCTCGTGCGACCGAGCTTTACGTTCATTTTGCTAATCTTGAGATCTAAATATGAAGGATAAATTTTAGTTTTAAGTGTTATGGGACTAAATCTTCTCTTTTAATGGGCTAAATTTCAAAGATGTTATATTCATCCTTGTGGGCCTGAGAGGATAATTGATTGTTGAAGAAACTATAATGGAGCAACAAAATGAAGATAATGAAACCACAACTCAAGGGACGTCCAATGTGATTGGTATCGACACTACAAAATAAGTAGCTTCTAGGGACAGGCTGGTTTTTCAAAACCGTCTCTAAAGAGGGTTATTTGGGACGCTCATGGAGTACTCGTCCCTATTAATGATCAATTTTTTAAATTAAGGCAATAATATGACCGTCCCTAAAAGAATTGACGACCAAATAGTATTAGTGACGGTGTAACAGGGGACGGTCAGAAAAACGTCACTAATATCTTCTTGGGACGGATTTGGGCCTCTTGGGACGCTTTTTAACCGTTCCAAGGAACCTTCTGTTTTGTAGTGCGAGGATCAGGCAAATTCAGAGTCCAGAAATTATAATCTTTAGAAGAGATCTCTCTCGCAGAAAGCCTATGAGCGACTAAAAGCAAAAGGTAGTCTTTCTTATGCAGACATTGTGTGTATTCACCCCAAGGATGGATGGGCTCCTGCATCTATTGGTGCTGTGGGTCTCTACTAGAAAAATCTACCCCTCACTAAGGATATTATAAGAATGATTTTTTGGGATCATGGTTTTTTTAGGGACCATGGTTTTATTTTGGGTAAAGACATTAGAAGTAATTCTAGGTCACCCCATATCTAGTTATTTATTTAATATCTAATCTATCCTCTTAATTAATTTTAGGTTATGATTAGTGAATGATTTAGTTAAAAACAATTAGTGAGATTAAATTAAAAGATGGGTTTATTATTAGTTGAGTAGAATTATTGAGAGAGTAGAGTTAGAGAAGATGAAGGAGAAAAACATGAAAAATAGATTTTTTTTCCAATTCACTAAGTTTGAGTATTCAAATGATGAAACTTATCTGATTCTTCATCTCCATCCTCTCCTAGAATATTTGTTAATCTTAAAAATGATCCGGATTTGAACTGGATTTTGAACAATTCAGTTAATTTATATGAAGAACAAGTAACCGAACTCATCTGAAGCCGTAGTTCGGTTACTTTATATGAAGAATAAGTAACCGAACTCATCTGAAGTTGTAGTTCGGTTGCCCCGTGAGATGAAAAAGTAACCGAACTCATATGAAAGTGTAGTTCGGTTACTTGTTCCAAACACGCAGGTTACCGAACTCTCTAATAAGAGAATTTCTAGGAGTTACAGCGTTATGTTCGGTTGGTTCTCAACTAACCGAACTTTGGTGTACAAAGTTCGACTGGTATGCAAACTGCATGCACTTTTGATCTAACCGAACTCTACGTAATATAAGAGTATATAAGTTTACAAAGTTCGGTTCTTTCGCAAACTTGAACCTAACAGCTAACCAACCGAACTTTGAGTTCGGTTTCTGCGATAAAATTGTGAAGTTACCAAACTTAACAAACAAAAAAAATGTGAAGTTCCAGCGTCTATTGGCTAAGTTCGGTTACTTTGTAGTTTTAAATTTTTTTGCGAAAAAACCGAACTCTATTGGCTAAGTTCGGTTATTTTGGAACTCAACATAGTGGCCACAACAACACAGTTCGGTTAGACTGGATTTGTTTTTTTTTTTCGGTTCAAAGGGTGGAATTCGGTTACTTTGTAGTTTTAAAATTTTTTGCGAAACAACCGAACAGAGAGTTCGATGACTTAGTTTTAAATCCAATAGAACCGAACTGTTCTTCGTGTTCTTCATTTTCAAGAAGTTCGGTTAGTAAACTAGGGTTTTTTTGGAAAATCGGCCTAACCGAACATGGCTCTGTAACTCCTATTAAAACCCTATTTTGATGATTTCTATTCGATTAAGCAATCAAAATCAAATTAAAGTGAAGTGTTTGTTGGAAAATTCCTCCGGAGTGGTCCCATGGCAGAATCAGGCTGCGGCTGGCGTCTTTTATACTCGATAAAATTATCATGTAACCGAACTTAATTGTGATTGCATTGATGTTGTTACATTTCTTAAATAGGCGGTGGTGGTGGTGGTGGGAGGAGGTGGTGGTGGTAATCGGTGGTTGGTGGTGGTGATAATCGGAGGTGGTGGTGGTGGTAATCGGCGGTGGTGGACGGTGGTGGTGGTGGTAATCGGTGGTTGGCGGTAGTGATAATCGGAGGTGGTGGTGGTAGTAATCGGCGGTGGTGGGCGGTGGTGGTGGGAGGAGGTGGTGGTTATATATATATAGGTGGTTATTAGGTTGGTTTTAAATTAAATTAGATTAAGGGTAGGTTAGTGATTTCAACATTTTAGGAAACCCCTTATCACTATAGGGAAGGTGGCCTAATAAAACCATGGTCCCCTCAAAAAAATCATGATCCCTAAAAAATCATTCTATTATAACCTATTTAAGCGTCTTGCACTCGTCGCCGTAGCCTAATCACAATAAGGGAAAATAAATTTTAACTGAGATTGCTATGCGGGTCATAGTTATAATTTTAAGCTTTGTCAATGCCACTAGCAGTAGCATAGTTGTTAATGGGTACAGATGATAATGGTCTGAGCTCGAAACTTGTCAACACCAAAATCCTTATCAATCAAAATAAAAAACTATAGGTTGTGATTGGAAGATTTTTTTCGCCTAGCATAACGATGATATATAGATGTAAAAGGGTTTCTAGAATCAGGAACTGAAAATTAACTGTACATAGAAATAAGTATATAAAATCAACATGAAAAAGATAATCAATTACCATCTTCTATCCATTTGTTCGGCTGCACATCCATCCATCTTCCGTCTTTTTGTCCGTCAATAAGCATGCAAAGTTGTATTCCTCATGTGGTGTTTGTGGGGAAGGAACAATGTCAAGTGCCTGACTAGTGCATCCCATTTCACCACCTCCGCCATCACCATCAACTTTAGCCTCATCTTGGCTCGCAGATTTGTTCATGGCTGCAGTTACAGTTCTTGGAAGATCTGTCAAAGTTCCCTTGCTTTTCCACCTAAGCCCACACGCATTGCATAGAGACCTCGGTCCCTGAGGTCCACCACGCATCATCGGAGTGTTGTTTGAACCGGTACCGCAGTGTGTGCACATAGTTTCTAGTTGTTCAAATGGTACCAGAGCATTTGAAGAAGACCCGAATGCAGATTCTGTTGGAGTGGGCTTCGAGGATGCAAACTGACCCTTTTTACGCTGCATCCTTTCGGCAACTTCTTTGCGAACTGAATATCGAATTTTATTCTTGTCAAAGCAACGATGATTCCTTTTCTCGCGATATCTGTTCAAGGCAACGGCCCTCTCTTGCTGGTTGAAACGTCCTGGAAGATGATCACTATCACCGCCCTTTTGAGTCTGATCAACACTTAGAGGAGCAGTAGTCAATCCAAAACTAGGCACTTCATATCCACCTAATAACGACCTCACAGCTCGTACATTGTCAGGTGAAACAGAATCAAAAACCCAGGCCTTTCCTCGATAAGATATAGTGAGTCGATCATTATCATCGGCATAAGCGGCAGAACTAAAAGGATCATCTTCTAGTTCTTCTTCATCCATAATTTGATAATTTGCAGTAATAATATTGTTGTTTATTACGCCATTATTGTGACCGTATGATTGATTAACATGGTTTTGATTTACAGGATGCATCTTTGAATTTTTGGAGAAGTTATCAAAACCCTAGAACACTTTTTTTGACTCGAAAAAAAAAGGGACACACTACAAAAAAGAAGGCTTGTAGGGACGGCCAGTTTTGAAAAAACCGTCCCTAAAGAAGGATGTTTGGGACGGTGATGGCCTGACCGTCCCTAATAGTCATAAAATATTTAAATCAAGACTAAAATATGTCCGTCCCAAAAAAAAAACATGGCCAAATAGTATTAGTGACGGCGGAACAGGGAACGGTACATAAACCGTCCCTAATACCTCTTGGGACGATTTTTGGCCGTCCCAAGAGACCTTCTGTTTTGTAGTGACAACAACTCGTTATGTCTTTCGGAGTTGATAACCGCGGTGCCTTTTATATATAGGCATTATCACAAACCCTAAAAAACTCCTTAAAACTTAAAACTCTAGAAATGCTATATAAGGAAGGAAACTTTTTATATCTTTTTAAGACAAAAACAACCATATATATGACGGATTCTCGGACACTGCAGCTGATTCTGGTTTAAGTTGTCCACTTCATCAGTTCTGTTGCCGTATAAAGGCCTCAAGGTTGTGCTCCAAGGTTAAAGTCAGCTGCATGGCAGAATATGCAACAGATGTCTTTCTCATTCTGAGACAAATGGAGAAGTGATCCATGGATGCCAAAATATGAGGATAGCTGTAATCAGACTTTAAGAACTGCAAACTTTGGAATCAAACGGGTAGACGACTGCAGAAATAAACTAGACCACTGTCAGTTGCATCACTGTCGAAAATCTTAGCGCCACGCAGTGCTAGGACAGTAGGCACACACTGTTTTGCAATTTTCAATAGATTAAAATCTTAATGAAACAGTACATTATCAATATATCCCTAATTTAAGAACTACTGGAGTGGGTTTCTTAGAAGAATTTGGAAGGTTGTAGTACTTTTCTACTTTTTTCCACCACATAGAAACCGAAGGAGATTGAGTTTTGGGTACGGCATATAATGAATTGAAGAAATTAGAGATTATAGCTCTTTGGGCGGGTTTGAAATTGCCATACTGAGACTAACAGAAGTTTGACCGCTAAGAAGTGGACCATTGGTCCATTGTGGTATAGTAATGGCACAGCAGGTGGGTCTTTGACTAGCTCATTGAGTTTTCTACCTGTAGCTGAAGAAAAATGGAAAAGACAAACAAAATAAAAGGAAACTAACAGAAGATACTCTACCTTATTTACGGTCACAGGATATTCTCCTTAATCGACCAAAAATCATAATAATATATATGGCCATTATCTCTCAAAAGAGGGTAAGGTATTATACCAAAAACTCTAACATGGTATCGACCTAATAGCCGATCCTCTTCTTCTTCTTCTTCTTCTTCACCTTCTTCACCAAAATCAACAATGACAGGAGATAAAAAGACAGTCCATCCGGCATTTGCTATCAACAACATCAAAACCCTAATCCCTATTATCCTAGACATCAAACAGGATGAATACTCATCTTGGGTATTTCTTTTTGAACTTCATCTTCAGGCTCATCGCCTTCTTTTTCTCATCAATGGAGACAAACCCCCTGCAGATGTTGACGCCGACACCGTGCTCCAACTCGACGCTCTCTGTCGACAGTGGATGTTCTCCACCATGGCCAAGGATTTAATGCTCACCGTCCTCAAATCTGGCAAAACTGCTAAAGAGCTTTGGAATCATCTTAAGAAACTCTTTCAAGACAACAAAGGTAACCGCGCTGCGACTCTTGAACGTAAGTTTGTCAATCTTAAGTTTATTGATTGCACTAGTATTGATGATTACTGCGATAAGCTCAAATCCCTGTCCGATCGATTACTTGATCTTGACTTTCCCATGGATGATAAACGCCTTGTGATTCAACTTGTCAACGGCTTTCCGGAGGAATACAACACGGTAGCCTCTTTTATCCAACAATCAATGCCGACGTTTGATGCCGCTCGATCCCAGCTGCGTACCGAAGAGATTCGACGCTCCCAACAGCAATCACAGTCTGCACCTACTGCTCTTGCCGCTGCAGCTCCACCCACAGACTGCAACAACCAGCGCTCACAGCGTGGTGCTCATGCCAGACGTGGTGGCCATCGCTCATCTACTCCAGCCACCGAACCGCCCCTGCTGCCAACACCTCCGCCCCCTTACCAGCTCTACGGTGCACCTCATCCTACGTACAACATCCACTGTCCACCACAATGGGCAGTGCCACCTTGTCCGTATCCTACAACACCTCCGGCAACACACTGGCAGCAACCTTCCAGCCGCGGTTCCTTCCAAGGCCGTGGCCGTACTGGTCAGTCACGCGGTCGAACCTCTGGCGTTGGACGTGCACAGGCATACCTAACTCCATCCACGGAATATCTTCAACCCAGTGACATTGCCAAAGCGTACAACTCCATGAGTTTATACTCACCTGGCGACGCTTTCTATATGGATACCGGTGCTACATCGCATCTCACTGCGGATTCAGGTACTTTGAATACTTTTTTTAATACTAGTAATATTCATTCCATCTTAGTTTGGAATGGTCACAGTATTCCAGTCACTGCCTCCGGTACCAAGTTCATAGATATTCCGTCCCGCACCCTAAAGCTCAAAGATACTCTTGTTTCTCCAGACATAATCAAAAACTTGGTTTATGTTCGTAAATTCACCACTGATAATCATGTGTCTGTTGAATTTGATCCGTCTGGTTTTTCTGTGAAGGATTTGAATTCGAGGAAGATTCTCCTTCGATGTAACAGTTCCGGGGAGCTTTATCCTATTACTTCCTCTGCCGTATCACCTTCAACATCGTCTCTGTCTCATCCTATATCCCTGGCTGTGTGCTCTCATGACATTTGGCACAGCCTTCTTGGCCACCCAGGGAAATCTATCTTAGATAATTTACGTGCAAACTCTTCAATTCAATGTAATAAAAATCAGTCTACCAAACTTTGTCATTCTTGTCAAGTTAGTAAACATGTTCGTCTGCCATTTTTTGAATCAAATTCTGTTACTTTTGCTCCTTTTGATATCATTCATAGCGACTTATGGACCTCACCATTACATGTTGAGACTGGTTTTAGTTACTATCTTATATTGTTAGATGACTTCACAAATTATCTATGGATCTTTCCTCTCAAATTAAAATCCCAAGTTTATACCAAGTTCTTGGAATTTCGTTCCTTCGTTAAAACTCAGTTTGAACGTGAAATCAAATATTTTCAGTGTGACATGGGTCGTGAATTCGACAACTCATCGTTTCATGATTTTGCTCACAAAAATGGGTTAGTTTTCCGTTTCTCATGCCCTCATACCTCCTCTCAAAACGGCAAAGCTGAGCGAATAATTCGTCGTGTCAATGACATCACTCGCACGCTTATGTCTCATGCATCTGTCCCTCCCAAATATTGGGCCGACTCCCTCCACATGGCCGTCTACCTCCGCAACATTCTTCCTTCCAAAATCCTAAATTTCTATTCTCCGGTGTCCATTCTCTACCAACGTCAACCAACGTACTCTCATATTCGTACTTTTGGTTGCCTTTGCTATCCCAATCTTTCCGCTACCACTACTCATAAGATTTCTCCTCGTTCCACTAAGTGTGTTTTTCTTGGTTTTCCAACTCATCACCGTGGCTATCGATGTCTCGACATAGCCACTAACAAAATCATCTTGTCTCGTCATGTGACCTTTGATGAAAACGTGTTTCCATTCAAGAACACTGTCTCTACTTCATCAAACTGTCAAGACTCTCCCTCTACACCATCTTTCACTCTCCTTCCCATTCGTTTCTGTTACCCAACATCTTCTCATCCTACTGTCCATCCACCTTCCGCCGCTACGTCAGTTCCTTCCTCTACTACACAGCAGCGCCGAGACGTCGTTCCACCATCTTCCGCCACTGCACATACTCCGTATCCTGCAATACAGCCCTACACACCTCATCATCGTCGTTCCACTACAGCACCTCACCTCCACATTCCCCCACAACAGCAGTCAGCTCCCACAGCTCCTGACAGCAACACTTCAGCACCTGCAACAGCGCCTGACTGCACCACTTCAGCGCCTGAATGCACTATCCAGGCGGTCACGCCTCCATCTTCCGCTCAGCATGGCATTTCATCCAACTCCTCTCGCCCAGTTACTCGTGCATCTCGTGGAATCTTCCGTCCCATTCACCGATTGAATCAAAATGTTCAGACACAACATCATATCTCCAATTTGCCAAAATCTCACCTTTATGCTTTTAGGGATCCCAACTGGACCAAGGCCATGCTAGATGAGTTTATTGCTATGTTAAAAACTAACACTTGGGAACTAGTACCACGACCTATTGGATCTCATGTTATTCGTTCCATGTGGTTATTTCGTCACAAGTTTAATGCAGATGGTACATTGCAGCGATACAAAGCCCGTCTTGTTGCCAATGGTAAATCTCAACAGGTTGGGGTTGATTGTTTTGAGACTTTCACTCCGGTTGTTAAGCCTGCCACCATTCGTACCGTTCTCAGCATTGCCACATCAAGATCTTGGCTGATTCATCAATTGGACGTTAAGAATGCTTTCCTACATGGGGACTTGTCTGAGACAGTTTATATGCATCAACCTCCGGGATTTGATGACCCTGCTCGACCTGATTATGTTTGTCGTCTTCGCCGTTCTCTTTATGGTCTCAAACAGGCGCCTCGGGCGTGGTTCTAGAGGTTTGCGACTTTCATCACAGGTTGTGGTTTTCGGGGTAGTGTTTGTGATCCATCTCTCTTTATCGACCTGATGAAACTGGAATTTTCTATGACTGATCTTGGCCCGTTACATCATTTTTTGGGTATTACTGCTTCTCGTTCTTCCTCAGGGTTTTTTTTATCTCAGTCACTCTACACAAAGGACATCATTGCTCGTGCATCCATGACGAACTGCAAACCAGTAGAAACTCCGGTTGACACGCACTCTAAGCTCAGTGCTACTTCTGGACCAGCACTTTCGGATCCTACCTTATACCGTAGTCTGGTCGGAGCGTTACAATACCTCACTTTCACTCGACCGAATATATCTTATGTGATTCAGCAGGTATGTTTATTTATGCATGACCCTCGGGAGTCACACATGCAAGCCATTAAGCGCATTATTCGATACCTTCAGGGAACTATTGATCATGGTTTGTCTCTCTCGGTTTCGAATATCTCTGGCCTCACCGCCTATTCTGATGCTGATTGGGCGGGCTGTCCTGACTCACGCCGATCAACATCTGGTTACTGCATTTTTCTTGGAGACAATCTTGTCTCTTGGTCTTCTAAACGTCAAGCAACGGTGTCTCGCTCCAGCGCTGAAGCAGAATACAGGGATGTCGCTAATGCTGTGGCTGAAACGACCTGGCTACGGAATTTACTTCTTGAGTTACATATGCCATTACAACGGGCCACTCTGGTGTATTGTGACAATGTGAGTGTTGTCTACATGTCTGGTGATCCGGTCCAACATCAACGCACAAAACATGTGGAGATTGACATTCATTTTGCTCGTGAACGGGTTCGTATTGGTGATATTCGTGTCTTGCACATCCCTTCCGAACATCAATATGCTGATATCTTCACCAAGGGTCTTCCAAGACAATTGTTTATTAATTTTCTTCTAGTCTTAGCGTTTGTACCTCTCCCGCTCAGACTAAGGGGGTGTAATAGAAGATACTCTACCTTATTTACGGTCACAGGATATTCTCCTTAATTGACCAAAAATCATAATAATATATATGGCCATTATCTCTCAAAAGAGGGTAAGGCATTATACCAAAAACTCTAACAAAAACTCTAACAGAAACACAAAATGAAAGAAGTTGATGCAGAAGAAGCCATTGATTGAGAATTTTGTTTAGGCCGAAAACTAGCAAGTGTTAAAGTGGTTGTGTATGATTAACAGTAGGAGATGGGCTTGCAAATTTAGAGGGAGCTGCTAGGAAAGAGCTAAAGATGTGACACTGTGACTACCATTGATATTAATTCCATCCTTATCATTTTAGTAGTACTGAACTAAGATTGGGTAAAGAGTGATTATGAGGCAGCTGGTTCGGAGGCTCACAAGAATACTTGCCAATTGGATTAATGAAGTTGCATGGAGGCCAAGTTGATATATAAATTATTTCTTCAGTAGTTGCACATGTTCAAGTCATAGCTGGAACTAAGTTCTGGATAATATAAATATATATGCAAGGCGAGGCGCCTCGCCCAGAATATTTCATAAGTGTTGAATGGACACACGCAAGCATGTTAACTTTGGTTGACAAAACGGAAACTTCGCAGTAGCACCTCAACTATGTATATTTGAGTCAAATAAGCCTTCTGTTTTTCAGTTTTGGTTTGATGGATTAGTTTCCATATCCCTATCCTATGAAAAGTCAATAGTGATGCCTGGCAGCTTGCAGAGTCATCTACTCTACTTGAGTTCGACAGTTTTCCAACTGGCATATAATTCAGATAACGTCATTGCATTCATCATCCACGCATCCGTCCACATCCTTTGAGATTTATAGTTTTCAACTGGCATATGCTTGGGAGGCAATGAGTCATCTATGTACTTGAGTTCTATCTTCTTTATGCTTGGGAGTCATCACTCTTCTGAATAAACTGAGGTCATTTCGTGGTGTAAATTTCGGGTTACAATGATGATGCAGCCTAATGAAAGACTATGCCTATGCCAACGTGGATCGAAGTAAAGGTCGAGAGAATCCATGTCTCAAACTTTGTCATAATTTTTTGGCTTATGAAGGGGGCAGGGTTCAAAAATTTCAAGCTGACAAAATCTTTTTGGAGTGGAGAATCTAGAATGTTATATTCCTACTTTTATCAAGTAACTTATTTTTTATAGATTCTTGTCACTTGGACATGTTCAAGTAACTAGTTGCATAAAATGCAACAGATGTCTTTCCCATTCTAAGCCAAATAGAGATGTGATGGATGCCAACGTATAAACACAGTAGCTCTCAGACCTTTAGCAAACTGCAAATTAATCAATTTTGTAAAGAACTGCATGAACTACAGAGATTAATCAAACGACAAGCAGTTGCAGCATTGTTGAAAATCATAACGCCTCTTGGTGCTCTTTATGCGCATGCGCCATTTGGCCTCCAATCCCAACAACAGAATTTTACAACTTCCAATATATTCAAAATAGAATGAACAAGTACATTATCAATATAACCTCAGACCCTAACCGCTACTTATATATACAGGTTACCACATTATATCAGTTTTCATATTTTGTTTTGCTCTGTACACCTGTTTTACACTAGAGTAGAACAAGTGGAAGTAGAGTGATCAAATAATGCAGGTAACAAGTACTTTCTCCCATTGGCTCCATTCGCGTTATAACTTGCACGCGTACTTGGATCAACTAGTACATTTCCTGCATAACCAGGATAAGCTCCTTCGCCGTATATGCCAGTACAAGCCGAAGCGACTTCTAATGAGCCTCCAGCTGGTCCTTGGTAATACCCATTTCCGAAAGGGTTTGTTGCAGTACCAGCTAATAAACTAGCAAGATTGATGACCATGCCGTCTACACCAACATCATTGTTTGGTGCAACTAATGGTGCACCCTGTGGTCCATAAATCGGTTGGTGAAACGGCCAAGCACATTGACCAGGACACTGAGTTTCCGAATTCGCAACCCAAATGTAAGCAAATTTGGATTTCTTTGAAGTGGAATATGAAGACCCATGAGTACCACATCTACTTGAACAGAACCCGTCGACGGTAACATCAGAAGACGTTAATACAACATTGATTGCATTACTATGTTCACCTCTTGATGCTAATCTAACAATTTTCTTATTGTTAAGAGATCTACCCAAAGAGTATTTCTCATCAAGAATTTGTCTCCCTAATTTAAGAGCCAAAGAAGTGGGTTTCTTTGAAGAATTTGGAAGATTGTAGTACTTCTCAACTTTTTTCCACCACATAGAAACCGTAGGGGATTGAGTTTTAGGTGTGGTGTAAAGAGAATTGAAGAAATCAGAGATTATAGCTCTTTGGGCTGGTTTGAAATTGCCATACCAAATGAGATTAACAGAAGTCTGACCACTAAGAAGTGGACCATTATGGTATTGTAATGACATAGCTGGTTTATCTTGTACTAACGCATTGAGTTTTCTTCCTGTAGCTGAAGAGAAGTGGAAGAGACAAACAAACAACAGGAAACACAAGATGGAAGAAGTTGATGTAGAAGAAGAAGCCATTGATTGAATTAATGTTTTGTTTAACCAGAAAACTAATGAGTGTTTTAGGTGTTTGTGTTTGATTAACAGGATAAATGATGTGAATAGTAGATAAAAGAATTTGTGTGTTTATATAGGATGCAGGATAGATAAAGATAGCTTGAAAATTTAGAGGGAGCTGTTAGGAAAGAGCCAAAGGTGTGACACTATGACCAGGTATCTTCTCATCCTTATCATTTTAGTAGTACATTGAACCAAGTTGGTAAACAGTGATTACGAGGCAGATGGTTTGGAGGCTCACAACGGATTATCTAGGGAGATTTCCAACTGGAGTAGTAAACTTGCGGTCGTGTCATTGTGGCCGACAAATTCGAGAAGAAGTCCGCTTATATGCAAGAGAGCTCCAGCAGTCCAGCTGCATGGATGCCAAGTTGGTTAATTCTTTCTTTAGTGATGGCACACGTGAGGCATTTAAATGTATGCCTAGGCGTGGCAACTGGCATGGCCTCGCCCAGCATATTTGATTCCTGGATTTATTATTTTTAAACCGAGTCAGCGCATAAGAAACCATGCAACTCATAAATGGTTCGAGTGGACATACAAATGCAAGCATGAATCCATGGGCATTATATTAGCTTTGTTTGACAAATGGGAAACTTCGCAGCAGCGACGGAGTAAACCATTTGCGCCATCTCTAATAAGATTAGGTAAGCCTTCAGTTTTCATAGTCATCTCTACTAGAGTTCAGATGTTCCAGCTGGCATGTAATTTAGATTAGGTCGTTGCATCCATCATCCACATCCTTTGAGATCTCTAGTGTTTCTACTGGCATATGCCTGGGAGTCGGTGAGTCATCTCTGTATTTTATTTTATTTTATTTTTTGATCAATACAATATAAAAATTTATAGATAAGAGGAGAAAGCACAGAAGAAGCCATGGAGATCCTATTGGGATAGGATACCAAAGCAAGAAGAATAAAAACTGCCCCACCAAACTGCACAATAGGATGAGAACTGCAAACAAGCATAAACTGATGATTGATTAACTCAGTAAGAGCCTCAACCTACACCAAGGGCCCAGTTATAGTGTAGATTTTGGAATGTAATACCTCTGAAAGAAATATGGGAAGATGTCCTATATAGCAACAATGACTTGATCTTCCTAATGTGAGTATCCTGCTCGTATTTGACAAAGTGGGGTCTAACAACCTCACCTAATATTTTGCTTAGGAATCTGTATGGACTAATTCCAATATATACTTTGGAGAAAATCAGTTAGGCAGTCAAACTCAATCTTAAAAAAAAGTATATCAAAGAGTTATATCTCAATTTCTTGATTCAATTCGCAATCAAACAAATAGGAATTTGCGAGCTTGATTGAATACAAGAGAAATAACTTGAATGGTACCAAAGACCAATGTTCAAGGATCAATCAACTTAAATCAACCAAAGGTTGGATTTACCAATTGATCGATTCAACGCACAACCTGTGATATTTCAATTGTATAACAAAATATAATGCGGAAAAGAAATAACACAGACACCAGAAGTTTTGTTAATGAGGAAACCGCAAATGCAGAAAAACCTCAGGACCTAGTCCATATTTGAACACCACACTGTATTAAGCCGCTACAGACTCTATCCCACTACAAATTAATTTCGGTCTGGAATGTAGTTGAGCCCTAATCAATCTGACACTGATCAAGGTATAGCCGCGTTCCTTACGCCTAAAGAACCACACCGGATTCTACGCACTTGATTCCCTTAGCTGATCTCACCCACAACTAAGAGTTTCTACGACCCAAAGTCGAAGACTTGATAAACAAATCTGTATCACACAGAAAAGTCTATTGAATAGATAAATCTGTCTCCTACAGATAAACCTACGAGTTTTGTTCCGTGTTTTGATAGATCAAGATGAACATGAACCAATTGATATACCGGAATTATATTTCCCAAGAACAGCCTAGAAATATCAATCACCTCACAATAATCTTAATCGATTAACGAAACAAGATACTGTGGAATCACAAACGATGAGACGAAGGCGTTTGTGACTACTTTTCAATCTTGTCTATCGGAGATATAAATCTCAAACCAATCTTACGATTATACTCAATCACGGTAGAAAATAGCAAGATCAGATCACGCAACTACAGAGAAAATAGTTGGGTCTGGCTTCACAATCCCAATGAAGTCTTCAAGTCGTTAACCTACAGGGTTTCGTGAAAAACCAAAGGTTAAAGGAGAATCGACTCTAGTTTATGCAACTAGTATCACACAGGAGATGTGGGGATTAGGTTTCCCAGTTGCTAGAGTTCTCCTTTATATAGTCTTCAAATCAGGGTTTGCAATCTAAGTTACCTTGGTAACAAAGCATTCAATATTCACCGTTAGATGAAAACCTGATTAGATTCAAGCTAATATCTTCCAACCGTTAGATCGAACTTAACTTGTTACACATAAATGAAATGTAACTTTATTTAGGTTTGGGCAACCGTACTTAAACGTGTACACTTAGTTGGTTCAACAATAGTTAACCAATGGTTATCCATATGAGAACTTTCATATCAACCTTATTCATCTTCACCATAACTAGTTCAAATGACTCAATTGAAACTAGTTTGAGAGTTGTTCAACTGCTTATATCTCATAGAAGTATACAAGACATAATTGAAGCAAAATCGATTTTTATTCACTCGAATCAATTCATCAACATCATAGCCACGGTTTGAAAAAGATTGCATTCCTTATTATATAAATGTTTTAGTTCATGAACAAACCGATTTTAGAAAGTAACCTACTTAAGTATGCAAACGGGTACGCATACCTAAGTAGCCGGACCGAGTTTGGTTACGCCAGTACGCGTACGGGTACACATACAAATTCACATTCCAAACTCCAGTAGAAATTCACGGAACCCAAACTTCCGCCGGTGCGCGTACGGGTACGAATACTTAGATTCCGGACTTCCAACAACCAACCAGTACGCGTACGGGTACGCATACTTAGGTTCCCAGTTCTGGATTTATATACAAATGTGAATACACTCTATGCTTATATCCAAACATGGTTACTTGTTCTTAACTCGCATTTCAATTATTGAAACTTTCTTAGAGGATGGCAATAGTTGTTATCCACGAACTATTAGCATCAAAGCGATTTTCAAGTTATTGAAATAATCAATCATGACTTTCTTCAAGAGTAAAGATGAACTTGGTTAAAGCGAAATCTTGCCAATACATATTTCGAGAAATAGATAAGTGAGTTAAACTCAACTCGAAATAGCATATGTGTATAATTGAAGTCTATATACCAATGCGACTTTTGTCTCAAAATATGAGATAGAATAGATAGAATTTTGAGTGATAGATAAGTTCAAGTCTCCACATACCTTTTGTTGATGAAGTTCTACAAGTTATATTGAGTAGTTCTTCGTCTTCATTCGATGAACGCTGTGGAGTCTAAATCTCAACTATACTTACTATCCTAATCCGAGACTTAGGTATAAGTATAATAGAAATCAAGACTTATAATTTTGACAACTAAACTTGAGAAACAAGCTTGAGATAGCAACGCTTGCGAGTTCGACCGAGCAGTGCTCTAACAATATTCAATTTCTCGAAAGATACAAGAATTCCTTAGTTTCCATACTCCCCAAAAAAAAAATGCAAAAGGCAGAAGTTCCCATAATATCAATCCATTCTCATTAAGTCCTTGAGTCCAATAACCTATGAAAAATCATTTATGTTGTTGTTTGAAACCCAATCCCGTCACGCATGAAGAACATCCAAACCACATTAATAATACGACAGTGCATAAACAGGTGATTGATGGTTTCAACTTCATTTTTACAGAAGATACATCTATTTACCCATGCCCATCCTCTTTTCGCGAGATTGTCTTGAGTTAAAAAGACGCTATGATGAATCAACCATACGACAAAAGCAACTTTTGGAGAAAATTTAAAATTCCTAACTTTAGTGTAGGGGAAGATATTACCTAAAGTTTTCTGAAACCCTTTGTAATAAGATTGAATCGAAAAAGTCCCATTAGGATCCCACCTCCAAGATCTGGTGTCTGTTGTAGCGTTTAAACAAATATCATCCATTAAGTGATAAGGGGAAGCTAATTCATTAGTTTCTTCATTTGTTAACCTCTTCTTCTAAGATCCAAGTCCCATCCGTCTATCGAGACATTTCATATTATATCCATACCACTAACCCATCCATGTTGTTTCCTAGAAATATTCAATATTCTAGGAAACTTATCCTTCAAAACCTCATTTCCTTCCCATCTGTCAAAACAAAATTTAGTCTTCCTCTCATCTCCTACTTTGTTGATAATACCCATTTTGAACTTCTCTAATATATAACAGACTCCTCTCCACAAACTCATACCATAAGTAAGTGGTGTTTGTTTTGCATCCCAGCCGTTCTTGTCGCAACCATACTTATGGAAAATAATTCTCCTCCATAGGGCTTCAGATTCGGTGCAGAAGCGTCGAATCCATTTACAAAGAAGAGCATCATTCATGAGTATTAAGTCTTTGATGCCAAACCCTCCTTCATGTTTACTAAGACAGACTTTGCTCCAAGCTACAATAGCAGTTCTTTTTCTCCCATCACTCTACTTGTGATTCTATATGCTTGGGAATCGAGTACTAGCTAGGGGAAACAATATCATTTGAAATCATAAATTCTAGTGAATCACAAGTAGAGATGACTCATTGACTCCCAAGTACTGAATCACAAGCTAGTGACTCATTCCTAAACAAAAAAATCAACAAAGATGTATATAAGAAACAAAAAACATTATAATAAACAAAAAACTAAAAAAAAAATGAAAAAAGAAAAAAAATTAAGATGTGTTTTTCAAAAAATATGTGTTTTATGTTAAAGAAAAAAAAAACTGAAAAACAAAGAGTTCATTTGACCTAAATATGTACATATGAATATGTGGATCGACGGAAAATCGTAAAACCGAAAATACTGCAAATCAAACTGATTAAACGCACATAAAAGTCAAAAAAGAGGTTGTTGTTTATGTTGTGGTATTGCAACCATAGTCGTTTTAGGTTTATTTTTTTTATTTTCTTGGCTTGCTAGAAGTCAAATTCATTTTCCAAAATGTTCTATAGAGAAGTTTTACGTCCCTGTGTTCGATAAAGCCTTGTTGAGTAATCAAACTGATGACACTACCAGCACAACAATATCGTTTGATCTCAGATCCAAGAAAAAAAATGGTGATAGAACAGGTGTGTAGTACGATGCACTGGTAATACCAGTGGCTATTTAAAGAATTTACCCATCAGAAACGTATCTTCATTGGGAGGAAGTCAGAATGGATGTTGCCAATAGGAAAACTACAATGTTTTTGTTAAATTTAATTTCAATTGTGAAGTTAAAGATTCGTCTTAATTATGCAGCGACAACAACCGACAAACAAAAGTTTAATTTGGGTGTAAATGTTAGTGTGAACGATCAAGGAATGAAAAAGACACCCGAAGATTTGAGGATCACTTCAGCATCCCCATATATGAAACCACGTATCATTGTAGTTCTTTTTTTTATCAGCTTTTTGATTAAATTTCCGATTTTATTTTTGACATGATTTGTTTATCGTGTTGTGTATTCTCTCCAGTTTGTAAGAAAAAAAGAAACACAAATACCATTTATGTTGTTTAGTTTGTAAGAGGAGAACAAACACAAATGCCGTTTATGTTATTTAATTTAATTATGAAGGATCTAGAAAATGAAATATGAGAGAATTGTAAACTTTTATTATCAAAACGTTAAGATACAATGAGTTTCAGACAAGCATTAAATAGGGAATACATCCCCTCAAATCTGATACTGCAGACACAATATCAAATTGAGAAACAAAATAATAAAAACAATCAAAGGTCTGAAAAACAAGAAGAAAGATGAACAACCAAGAAGACTAAGTATCCATTGGATTAATTTGAACAAAAGTAGATGTTGAAGCAGTATAGGTTGAAGCATTGCCTAATAGTTGTTGTAGTAACTTGGAAAGCATAATCCTTTTATGAATAAATATTTCAGTTGATCTTGATAAGCAATATGTTGTAACTGTAAAAATCCTTCATCTACCAATTCTCTGATAGTATTACATTGTATTTTATGTGCTTTGTCCTGGCATGAAAAACTAGATTAATTGCCAAGGACAATGAACTAGTATTGTCACAAATAACTAAAGCAGGTCCATCCAACATATGCAAATCAACTAAAATATAAGAAAAGCACTTCAATTTAGCAGATGCAGCAGACATGCACTTATATTCAGCTTATGCGGAATATTTTAACACGGTTGGTTGCTTTTTAGAAGACCAAGAAAAAAGATTATTGCCAAGAAAAACTACATAGCTAGAAGTAGACCTCCTAGTATCTGGACAACCAGCCCAGTCAAAATCTGTAAATGCTTTTAAACTACATAAACTACCTTTTGTTGGTGTAATACCCATACTAATAGTTCATTTTAAATATCTCAAAATCCTCTTGACAAGTTGTAAATGCATATCAGTAGGTGAATGCACGAATTGATAAACATAATTAACTCCAAAACAAATGTCAGGCCTAGTAATGGTCAGATATTGCAATGCACCCTATAATGGTTCTGTATTTAGTAGCATTATCCAGTTTAACACCATCATTAACAGACAATCTAGCACCTTTAGTCACAAGGTTTTGATTCCAACATTTTTCTTTTTCCAACAATTCTAAAGTATACTTATTTTGAGTTAATGTAATTGATTCAGATTTTTTTACTGCCTCCAAACCAATTAAATACCCTAAATCTCGTAATTCTTTTATAGAAAACTCTTTCTTCAAATAAATAACCAAATCATTCAAAAAAAATAGAAGAGCTTCCTGTCAACAATATGTATGTCATCCACATACAATAATAATACCATCATTCCATCTTGAGAGACACAAACAAACATTGAGTTATATGATACTGACTTTTTGGAACCATAAGAAATTAAACATGTGTTGAATCTATGAAACCAGGCTCTAAGTGTCTGTTTCAACCCATATAACCTTTTCTTGAGATGACAAACATAATGTGAAGGATACTCTCGATTGATGAAACTCTTATGGTTGTGACATATAAACATTTTCATCTAAATATCCATGTAAAAAAGTATTGCTTACATTTTATTATCTGACTCGCCAATTATAAGTAATTTCCATACATAACACAACTCTCACAGTAGTACACTTAATTACAGGACTGAAAGTCTTATCAATATCTATCACATCCTGTTGATTATATCCTTTGGCTACCAATCTTGACTTAAACCTGTTTATTGTACCATTAGCTTCTGTTTTATCTTATGTACCAATTTTGAACCTAAAACGTTCATATGTGGTTCAGGTGCTATATAATCCCATGTATCATTATTCCTTAAAGCAGTGTATTCATCTTTCATAGACAATTTCCATTTTGGATTTTTAATAGCCGTCTTAAAAGTCTTTAGCTCAACAATGGTTAATAAAGATGCATAATATGAAGAAATTGGATGCTTAACAGATGTATGAGATACAAAATCAGAAAATTATTTTGAACTATAGTAATACCTTTTTTTAGCTCTAATGACAATACTAGTGAAAGGAGTAGAAGACGCAGAAGATAGAACTATTGTAGGCAACAGAAAATCTGAATTTGAGTCAGATACAAAAGACTGAAAATAGAATTGATTTTCATCAAATACTACATGTCTAGAAACATAATATTTCGATTGTAACATTTGAATCCTTTATGTAATGGACTGTAACCAAGAAAAATGCACTTGACAGATTTTGGAGAAAGCTGCTCTTGAATGAGCAAGATAAGGATAGCATACAATGCCGAAAATTTTCAAAAAAGAATAATTTGGACTAACACCTAATAAAATTTCAAAAGGTGAGTAAAATCCAAAATTTTTGTTGGAGTCCTATTGATTAAGTATGTTGTAGTGATAAAAGCATCATACCATATTTCCTTTGGACAAGATGCATTAAACAAAAGAGAATTTCCCATTTCAGTATTGTGCGTATGATTTCTCTCTTCAAGGCCATTCTATTCAGGTGTTTCATGACAAAAACGTTTCTGACAAGAATGCCAATACACTATAATAAACCTTTAAAAAGACATTTAACCAGTTGTGCAACACCATCAACTTGAAAAGCTTGAATTTTTGAAGAAACTTGATGTTTTGTATGAGTTTAGACTTCAATTCTATTGGATAAATACAATGAAATCTACTAAATTTATCTATAAAAAGAATATAATACCTATAACCATTCAAAGATGGAAGTTGGTCCCATACATCACAGTGAATTAAGGAAATAGAGATTTATCAGCATCAGAAGGAGAAAGTTGAAAAGACAATTTTTTATTTTTGGGTAACTGACGAGGATGACATAAATTTGAAGAATGAGGTAACGTAAGAGCAATATGTTTAATAGAATGTAACTTTTGAATAATATGACTAGCAGGATGACCTAGCTAGTATATCATGCCAAATTTTGGATGGAGTGGACAAAGTTGTTGAAAAAGAACATGAAGAAATATAGTGAGCAAATTTATATTGAATAGGATACAAATTATTAAAACTATATCATGAGAAAGCAAAGTATCTGAATATGATTCCCTAATCTCATATCCATATGAATCTAGCTTAAAATAATAAAAATTATCCTTTGTAAATCTAGCTGCGTACACCAAATTATGCTTCATTTCTGGAACAAAAAGAACTGTGTTTGTTAGAGTGAACTCACCAAGCGTTGATATGTCAAGTTTGGTTGTCATATTTTAGTGTGTCAAAACTCATATAAAGTCGCTTGATTAAATACTAGAGTCAACTTCATTTATGTTAGAGAAGAAAGTCTAGGAATGTTGAGACATACAAGTATTACTCTGAAGATCTGAAGAATGTGAAGAAGTAGCGAACTACAACGACGATATCATCCTTCCACTTGAGGTTAATAATATTTACTTGAACTGTTTCATTCTTAACGTATCTTTTAAGTCGTGCTATATTGAAAAAAATAACTGTGAAGCTGTATATACTGTACATATTGTATAATACTATAGTGATGTGACATGATCATAATAGTATGATCATAGTATCAGGGAATTAGACTACGAAGTATAACGCTTATCTTTTGAAATTCGTAGATATGACATCGACATAATCTTGTATTTTTTGTTATGATTATGTGAATGGGTTATGGTGAAGATTTCATCATAGGAAACAATGTTTTACATTTGTTTAAAGGAATTACATTCATGAACTTGTTTCGTGAATCGAAAGGGAAATCATTAGTCTTATTGGTCTGGATATTCATTGCAAATCTATGGATGACTAATATGTGTGAGATGGTAGAACCGATCTTAACTTTGTTATGTATCTTGGTATAACTAATCACAATGCCTGACTTATGATTTGGTATGACTGGTTTTTATAATTGGTGTAACCGATCCTAAGTAATCACCATGTGATGGTATGATTGATCCTTGTAATTGGTGTGACCGAACCTAGTAATTGGTGTGACCGATCATAGGTGGTATGTGACTGATCCTTGTAATTGGTTTAACCGATCCTGGTAACTGGTGTGACCAATCACAAGTAATACCATGTGTAGATGGAACTGATCCTTCTAACTAGTATAACCGATCCTAGTGATTGGTGTGACCGATCACAAGTATTTCCATATTTAGGTATAACTGATGCTAGTGATTGGTAAAACCGATTGAACCCATGTATGTGATTTGGTATTTGATCAATCACATAGTAGTCTTGGAAAACAGGTGAACCAATTTTAAACTTGTTCGGAAGTGTGGTATAACTCATTCCATTAATACAAATCCATGTAACTATGAATAAGGATTTACAGTATGTCAACATACTTTGAACACAAATAGTAACTCTTATCATTCATTGTTCAAAGATATTCCTTAGTACTTAAGGAGATCATACACCGAAATAAATTAAGAATCTTTTAATTAAGGTTTTTGGTTTTATATATGCTTTAATTACCAACAATTAATGCATATCTCTAGAGAATAAAAATTAGTAATGTGCATTTATTAATTGTGGATTTTCTATTGAGATATTTCGGAAATATTGGACAAAACATCTATTGGAATTAGGAAAACACAATTGATCATTCATTGCATATCTTGAGAATAATTTCGGTTTTGGAAATTCCTTGGTGTCCAAACATCCTTGGTCTATAAATACCTAAGTTTGCATTTCTAGCAAACTAGCCTAAGAGCTGGCAAACTTCATTATTTGTTGTTTTTGGTGGAGCCGTCTATTCGGAGCGGAAAGTGTCATAATTAAGTGAAGTCTCTAACGACCGCTCATTTAAAGAGTTATGTGGGATCAAGAATCTCTACAAGTACCTTTGGTGGGAAACTAGATAATTGCAGTTTTATGAGTTTTCTATTGATTTGATTGACCAACGATTGTTGAAACTTTGATTGCACCTAGTTTGTTTATTCTTGAGAATCTTATCTTCTGATATAAGATTCACTCAAACTAGATCGAAGTATCGACGAGATATTGGAACTGTTGTTAGATCTAAAGACATCTTGTGATAATCCATTGTTGACAGACTCCGTTCCGCGTGTGATTGATCACAAGATATTTAAGTGGAATTGTGCAGGTTATTGAAGATTAAAGAAGATTTGTAGATGAAGAAGATTTCTTATTGGTTTTTGTATCTTCTTGTGTGCACAAACCTTGATCGACTGGGATCCAACTAGAATCAGATTTATTCGATTGATTAGTTGCGTGAGATCGACATCTTTTTATAGTTTCTCTTTGGGATCTATACTGATTGATTGTGAATCTAAACTTGACTACTTTGGTAGTTATTGGATAGATTGATCTAATTAGGCAAAGGAGTTTATTAGATTAAACGAAAGAGCCTTTGCGTATATGACTTAAGATATCTTTTATCTTAAAGAATCTATAGAGTTGTTACCAAATAGATTCGTTGTTCCTTTGCTGTTTGGAATATGATCCAAAGGAATTGTACCAGTGCGTGACTCTTGAAGTCGGAAGCGCAGGGATACTGAGGAAAATAAGTGAACTAGGGTTAGTTCCTTGGTCTCAAATATATAAAGTTCGTTTAGATTTTGTATAGTGGCTTAATTATGAGAGTATTCAATTCTGGACTAGGTCCCGGGGTTTTTCTGCATTTGCAGTTTCCTCGTTAACAAAATCTTGTTGTGCCATTTACTTTATCTTTCCGCATTTTTTTTTGATCGGTAAAGAAGATATTAATGATAAAAAAAAATAGAGGGTATAAAGGCTATAACACCCTAAACAAAAATACAAGAGAAAAATAAACAAAAAGAGAATGGTAACAAGCTACCATCCTAAACAGGACTAAAGTAAATTGTGCACCAATCAGCCATCACGGTAGAAGAGTTGACAGATTCAAACTCTTTAATTTCTAAAGCCCAAGTAAACGAAGAGTAAATTGACTTATTCACCACTGCATTAACATTTGTTCTCTTGTCAGAAAACACCCTTGCATTTCTCTCTTTCCACAGGCTCCAAATGATATCAACAAGTATAAGGTTCCAAACTGCCAAGTTAGCTTTAGAGTGTTGAGAAAGAAACCAGGCTTGTAAAGAAGGATTCATGTGCACACTGTAAATCCATTGTAACTTTTTAAAGAAACTATTTCAGACTTCAGTAGAAAAAGAGCAATGAAGTAGCAGGTGATAACTTGATTCATTACTATTGCAGAATAAACAAGTTTCAGGGACTTCAACACCTCTTTTTCTCAACATATCTCTAGTGGGAAGCCTATCATGAGCAATCATCCATAAGAAAAATCCAACTTTTGGAGGACACTTAAGATTCCAGATAAAGGTGAATATAGAACTTTGTAGAGCAATGCTTGTGTCCATGGAAAGTTTATCATAAGATGACTTGACAGAAAAACACTTACTCTTTGTTAAGGGCCATTGCAGTTCATCTTCTTGTGCAGCATTCAGTCTGAAAGAGAGGAGATCAACAATAAGGAGATGATACTAAGTTCTTGTAGCTGCATTCATTCTTGTTGGAACGTGAAGATTCCAAGAATTACCAATGCCATCAAAAGTATAAATTTCTGCTATAGACAGATGCTTTGCTTTGGATAGAGCATACAAATTTGGATAACAAGTTTTGATCGACTGATCACAAATCCAATTTTCATCCCAAAATCTGAAAGAAGCACCAATATTAACTTTGAATTTAACATTCTGCAACAGAAAATCTTTGTATTTCATAATAGACTTCCACAAAGATCTGCCATAAGAAGTTTTTGGAGATTTTGGAATCCAAACAGCACCTTCAGTTTTATACCTTCAAATCTGCCACAAAATCTTTTCGCATTGTAATTGTTTTTTATAATTAAAGTAAATTTCACTTTACGTTAACTTCGCATTACTTGATAGTGATCCTATAGAGTTTGGTTAAGTCCGAACCTATTACCAAGTAATCACACTTTGTTTGTCGTATTGTCTCGATCTCGTATCCATAGACGATCACACAAAGTGTGAATACCAAAGTTGTTGTATTTTCTCGACTTAGTCCATAGACGATCACACTTGGTAATAGGACTTATAGGTTGAAACAAAAAGATTTTCGTGTATTTGGGTACCCTCGTCTTTTCAGTGTTCAACCTAAAACTAGTTTTAGGTGTATGTATAATAGAAAATCCAGTAGAAATAATGTTTAAGGACTTACCATTACCCACTTGCACTTTTCTTTTCCTATAAATTTAGAAGCATTCTACAAGAGTCCTTCATCTCTATTCATGTGTGTTATTTCCCCTGAATCTGCAAGCCATTGTGGTGCTTTAGAAGTAGAAGGATCAACAAAATATGGATTTTCACTCATAAAAGTAAAGGCATGTTGTTGAGTAACAATTCCTACACCACTTGTGGTTGTTGAGGTTGAAGAAAGAGGATAATACCTAAAGTGGTATCTACTAGCATAATGTTCATTCTTCCCGCAAATCTATCACTCAATATGTGAAAAATATCTTCTACCACCATTAGACTGAGCAACATAACCAGTTCCCCATTGTACTGACTAGAAGTACGTACTAGTTTGACCAGAATTATATCCTTGACCATTATTATAAACCGAGTTATTCTTGAAATTTTCATTACTTTTTTTACTTGCCTTTTCCATTACTAGCAAAATTGTTACAGGGATTTACATTTCTACTGTAGAAAGCATATGGATGTTGTTCTTCATAAATAACACTAGATTCTTATTGTTGACTAATAATTCATTGTTCATGATTCAATAACCTATGTTTTATTTTCGCAAAAGTGAATGAAATTTCTCTTTTTTGTGCAGCAACAACAAAATTATCATATTTTATTCCTAACCCATTTAATACATACATTATCAAATCTGAATGACTCACTTTTTCTTCAATTGCAGCTAATGAATCAGCAATAATCTTGACGTTATCTAAGTATACAAGAATAGTCATATTACATTTCTTGAAATTGTGAAGCTGATTTCTAAGCATACTCTTTCTTTCCATAAACTGACTCTAAAACTCACTTCAAGAAAAGATCAAATCTCTCTAGCAGTAGATAGACCCAAAACATCACCAAAAAAGAATCAGTAAAAGTTGCTTTCATGCAACTTGTGACAAAACATACAATATTTCTACAAAGCGTCCATTGTGGATTCAGAGTTAAAATACTATCACTTTCAGTTTGCTTAACTGGTTCTTGTATATCACCATTGACGTACCCATACAAATCAATAGACACAAAAATAAACTCCATTTGATCTCGCCATATAGAAAATTAATATGACAATTGAGTAAAATCAAGAGAATTACCCATTTGAGCAGCGGAATTTGAACCCATATTTATTCTTCTTGTATACACAATTGTTGAAGTTGACATGAACTAAATCCGTTGAAAATTATTGAAGCAACGAATCAAGAAAAAAAATCTTGATGTAAATCTGATCGAAATCAGGAAAGATGTTGTGTGGAAAAGGTATTGAATCGTAAAATGTATTGTAAAGATTGTTTGATTCGTTAATTATTGTGTTAAAAATTTGTTGAAAAAGATGTTTGTAGAGGTTTAATATTGGCTCAGGATCGTTCCGATTGGTATCATGAGAGAATTGTAAACTTTTGCTAGATTTTTTGCCCGTGATACGCACCGGGAAGATCCGAAAACCATTTACCATAATTTTTTTACTCTAACCATATTTTTGGTTTGATGTGATGTGGCTTCGTCTCGCCCCGTCGTGTATTCTTATTTGGTGTCGCGAGGCTTCGTTCGCTTCGTCGTTTAGGATTTCTGACTTGGTGTGGCTCGGCTTTTCCTCGCCCCGATACATTATTTTGATTTGGTATGGCTTGGCTTCGCCTCGCCCCTTCGCTTAGGATTTTTGATTTGGTAATCCAAACTCAAAAAACAGTTTCCATCAACAGAATAATCATGCTCGTCTCACTCACAATACAGACTGACTCATACAGTGTAAGATGAATTCCGTAGGAGAGTGAAAAATTATCCGGCAGTATGAGTATCAACTACTAAATGAACATGAGTATTGAAAAAAATACTAAATATTTCAGAATACCGAATGTTGAATGCTAAAGTAGCACATTCAAAGTAAATGTTAAATGTTAAATTAAGATGTTTACGAAACATCAAACACTACTTAAAATGAATATTGATAAAAGAAAATTTATTATGCTACTACTCCTTTTCTGATTCCCCTCCTTTAGCTACTCCATCAACCACAATCAAAGCGTTCAAGTCTTGGATTTTTTTTATCTCCATCCAGAATTGTTTTTTTTTTTGAGTTCCTGGTTTTTTGTGCAGAGCTGCATAAAACATGTAGTTTATTTTGGCTAATTTATATAAATGGTTGTTTGAGTGACCTTGCTAAAACAAAGTGTTTTTACCTTTTCTATTTCCCGGAGATGGTATTTAACTTCAAGTGCATAATATATAGGATATATATTTCGAAAGATTTCTAGAAAATGGGTTAAACTCTGCAGGAAGACACCTATTTCGGCTGTCGCACAAAATTTCAAGGAAAGATCGTACTTTCTTCCGTATTTTCCTTGATGGTGTTGGTCCCACAATGACCAACTAGTGTAGATCGTGAATCAGTCCATGAATTCCGAAGTCCATATTTTAGAGTACTTTCGGCAAATGGGGTTCAAGCACAAAAATGCATCCAGAAGCTATAAACCTGCAAAACAGCCACAATGAATATCTCATAAACAGTCAACATTACCAAAGCACGTACGGCGACCTAAGGTTGTAGTAACTTGAACAATTCCTTCCATGGAATTGTTGTTAAGCCAAGTTAGAAAAAAGGGATAGGAGTGAAGGAGCAACTTACTGATGATAAAAAGAAAAATAAGGCAAAAGATTTAATATAAATCATAATGTGCACTGTAAAATACCTGCACAAAATGGACCCCTTCGATTAGGTTCTCGAATATCAACAGTCCATTTTCACAAATACCGAACTATACCCAAAAATTGGAAAACAAATACCAACCATATACTGTAGACGGAAATGATCATACAAATGAGTTTTACTATCATTAGTAGTATCTATTATTAATACAATTGTGATCTTAAATATTAGCGTTACAAATTTAGCTAGCACCAGTCCTTCTAAGTGCTGGAAACCTCATGGCTAACTTGTCCCTCAATCAGAACCCAAACTTAAGCAAAACCTCTTAACTCGTAACTTATATAGTTATATTAGAACATTTTTTTCGAAGAAAACAAAATATATAAATGGAAAAGCATATCCATAAAACGGGGTTGCAGGGTCTATCCATAAGGAGACCACACTTCAAAAATTAAACTGAAATGATGAAATACTCTACATATTGTAACTTTTATAAAAAGCTTCAAGCTTACCATTCACATTGTCGAACGGAGTCTGGTGCGTGTTATAGTGAAGCAGTTCTGTCTTCTTTGTGGGGGTAAAAATACTTTAGGAAAACATATAGGAGATTTGATTTTACTGAAGTTGTTAGGCCCGCAGATTTTACCTCATTTTAGTTGAATCTTCTATAGACATTTACGTTTGAGTTCAAACACAGGACACACATGAAAGAACAGACATTGAGCAATCCCATTACCTTTAATATATGGAGAAACTTGAAACCCATGATCCAGCTACTACTTGGTTTCAGAAAAAAGTGATATAATCTTCATGACTTCATCCACGGAGCGTTCATCTCAAAGATATTTTCAAATGTATCACCACAAAGATCGAAGATAAAATTATCTTCAGATTAAAGTATTATACCTTGATTCTACAGCTCTGCCAATGACTGAATTAAGAGATGCATGAATGACTGGAAAGAGAAACTCAGAAGTTAGATGAGTTCAAAATAACAAAAGACAAAAAAAAATGTCTTTCCTCAAACACTTTATGTGCATGATCTGATGTTACCACGACAAGTTGAGTGTGTTCTCCTCAAACCCTTGACAGACTCCAAATCGCATAAACGCATCTCCGACTCCATGACAACCACACAAATCAGGGACTCCAACATCGTATTCTTCCTCTTCCATGATAATCACTTCATAATTTTCAAAAGTTATATAACAACAAACACAAACCTCAAAATCTAACTAAGCAAATACGATAAATTTCATGAAAATTCTGTGAATAATGATTCCATAAACGAAAAATACATATCATCATAACGAAAAAAAAGAGATAACTGTTTAAAAATTTACTTTATACCAGTGATTGAGGTCGGAGATTAATCGATCCTCCAAAACCCGTCATCAACAACACCTAGGATTGGAGCAAACTGAAGAATAACAGAGGGTGATGATTATTCTTCCGCCATCGCTAGGGCTTCCTATTTCTCGATCTCAATCAGCTCATGGGTTTTGTCGAAGAAGAAAAGTATGGCAGCAGGAAAGCCTTAGATTTCTTCACGGATGTACTGTACACTTAACGGACGTCAGTAACGTACAATTAAGTTTTTGGTGTAAACCAAGTGTAGGTTATTATTTAGCTGTAAATCCTCACATAAATGTTGTATACCCACATTTTTACTAACGATGTTAAAAACGGCCAGTTAAATACAGGGTGTAAACGGAGTGGAATTCAAATTTTAATGCTCCGACCAATAGAGTCCCGACACTTGTCCTCTCTAGAATTTCTATAGTTCAAAGCTTTTATCTCATTTAATTTGAGAAGGGTGTCACATTCATTGTGCGACGTGGGAGCTTATATAATTTAGTGTTTTAAAGGAGGGGATTTATTAAAACGTACAAATACAATGAGTTTTAGGCAAGCCTCAAATTGGCAATCATTGACCCAGAAAGTAATACAAAAGTCAAGTCAATGTTGACAGGTATTGACTTCACACACATGTTTTTGACATAGACATATAATGTCTGATAAAATATATCTTTTACAACTACCTCTAAGAAAAGATTCTTTCAACAAATACTGCTGGGAACAATATGGATCATGAAGTAGATTTTGTGCCCTGATGCACAGAATTTGGATCATGAGGCATATTATTAGACATTTGGGTCACAAGGTAGACCCTGTTTCAAAAGGATTTCAGTTACAAAATGAAAAATGCAGGGCCATGCCTGCTTTTGGATCACTAAGCAGCTTTATTGACGAGGTAGATACTGAACCGCATTAATATATTTGTTAGAGTGGTAGGTTTTAAGGCTTCGGCACAATTTTCTAATAACCGGGCAATTTTTTTGTGTAATAAGTGGATTCTGGGTCCCAAGGTACGTTCCGAATTGAAGGAAAAATATTTGTCATTCTAAGTTACAACGAGATTTTTGGATCAAGTAGTTGACTTTGGGCACATAGCAAATTCTCTTGGTGAAGTTCTCATAAATTTACATGATAAAAAGCAGATCCAACCATCAAATTACATTGGATCAGACCCAACAATTGAACAAATTAAACAAAACAAAATTCTGGTTTTATTCAGAAAGAATGAATCAAAATGAACTATTACATAATCATAAATAAATTTCATAATGTAATTAACAATAAATCCTATATATACGAATTACAACTCCATATCTAGTTCAACACTCTCTCTCTTTTGCTCCGTTTTAAACATCAGAATGAAGCGATTCCAGTTCATATCCCTAAATGTTCTTAGACCAATGTAGAACAAGTAGACGTAGAACGATCAAGCATTGCTGGCAACAAGTACTTCCTTCCATTGAAACCATGTGCGTTATAGCTCGCACCAGTCTTTGAATCGATTAACAATTTTCCTGCATAACCCGGGTAAGCTCCTTTCCCATAAATCCCAGTACAAGCCGAAGATACCTCAAAAGGCGAGTCTACTTCTCCCTGGTAATACCCATTTCCGTACGGGTTCGTCGCTGTTCCAGCTAATAAACTAGCCAAATTTACCACCATCCCATCTAAACCAATATCATTGTTTGGTGGAACTAATGGTGCATCCCGTGGTCCAGAAATCGGTTTCTTAAACGGCCAAGCACATTGACCAGCACACTGAGTCTCAGAGTTTCCAACCCAAATGTAAGTATATTTGGTTTTCTTTGAAGTTGATAAAGAAGACCCATGAGTACCACATCTACTAGAACAGAAGTCGTCGACGTTAACATCAGAAGACGTCAACACGACATTGATTGCATTACTCTGTTCACCTCTGGATGCTAATCTAACAATTTTCTTATCGCTTAGAGATTTACCCAATGAATATTTCTCATCAAAGATTTGTCTCCCTAATTTCAAAACCAATGAAGTACTCAAGTATTTCTCAGTTTTCTTCCACCACATGGCTACCGAAGGGGATTGAGTTTTGGGTGTAGTGTAAAGGGAATTGAAGAAATCAGTGATTATGGCTCTTTGGGAAGGTTTGAAATTACCATACCAAATGAGATTAACGGAGATTTTACCAGAAAGAAGTGGACCATTGTGGTATACTATCGGTGTAGGAGGTTCATCTTGGACTAACCCATTAAGCTTTCTACCTGTTGCTGAAGAGTAATCCAACAGACAAACAAATAAAAGAAAACAACTCAAAAGACAAGTGGAAGTAGAAGTAGAAGCCATTGGTTAGTGTTTTGCGTAATACTGAAGAGCTACTAGCTAGTGTATATGTTGCGTTTGGGATAAAGAAGATGGAGTGGTTGATGAGAATGGAGTGGATGAGCAATGTGTTTATATAGGACGCATTCATGTAAACAGATCTAGCGGTGTTAGGATAAAGCCAGTTAGCGCCTGCCTGATTCGCGGCGTACGTACTATTATAATATCGTTCAAAGGTACCCTGAATTTTTAAAGTTCAATACAGTACATTGAACCAAGGTAGAGAGCAACTAATAGACAACTGGTTTGGAGACTCTCGCTAGCATGATTTATAGCTTGTGGAATCTTCCAACTGGATTTATTAAGTTGTGGCTTGTGGGTGTGTCAGGGCGGTGGAACCGACAAATTCGAAAGTCAGCTCTTGATACGTACGGTGAAGAGGTCTCGGCGAAGTTATCCAGCAACGGATAGGTTAGTTTCACGTGACAATACCATGTAGATAGAATCATAATAATGGATGTCCGTTTCGTTGAGCAGGGATGAAGAAAGAGTGGCGCATAATATGCTCCACTGCCCATTTTCTACACAAGCTTGGCGTCATCTTGTTCCCCCTCACTTAAATTAGGATCCTCGGATTCTTCTAACTATATCCTTCGTATTGTATCTTCTTGGGATCACCGACTTTAGTGATGGTCGTCTTTTGAATGCAGCTAGCCCGAAGCTCGTTTATTTACTATATATTCAAAAAAGAAAAGAAAATTATCTTCAAAAAAGAAAGAAGTTTTTAAGTTTGTTGCATGGGGAGACAAAAGAGTAAAACATAAAGGAGTCAAAAGAGGAAGAGAATTGGACATCTTTCTCATTCATTGTGCTTCTCATTAAATACATGTAGGAAAGTAAGAGAGGGTAGCTATTCGCATTACATATGTAATAATCAGAAGAGAAAAGACAACAGGTGTTAAGCATGAAGGGGGGGCATGTGCATGCACTATGACACATGTAGGTAGTAGTCAGACACATGTCACTACAACACTCCCCTTGGATGACCACCGTTACAGACTCATTGCATTGTCAAAACCTTGCCAGAAAAATTCTTCGAGGTAAAAACTGGTCGAAGGAGAAAGACGATATTTGATCTTTTAGAATGGCGTCAACTTTCAAGACTTTTCTTCTTTGTAGAACTGTTTCAGGAAAAACATTTGGCAGAAAAACCCGAACACGTACAAGGATAAAAATAACCTCAAACGAGAAGTTATATTTCTAGTGATATTGTTGTCTCATTAAAAACCTTTCCGGATAATAAAACCCTGTGGGAAAAATAACCTCGGTGAAGGAAAAGAGTGCAACACACCTTTACGTAAACATCACATCGTTAGATGCTCCCCCTGATATCGCCATCTCCCATGATTTGTATTATGGTATTATTGTTGTCTCATTAAAAACCTTCCCGAGTAGTAAAACCCAGTGGGAAAAAGTGACCTCGGTGGAGGAAAAGAGTTCAACATACCATCGGGTGCTCCCCCTGATGCATGACAATTTCTTTAGTCTAATACATTCATGGGAGTGGACAGTTCCTTTAGTCATATGGGTTCATGGGAAGTTCGGACAGTCTCTTTAGTCCTATACTTCTCACATGTTTTTCAAATGTGGCCTTAGGTAATGACTTAGTAAATAAGTCTCCCACATTTTCGTCAGATTTAACGTTACTGACCTGAATGCCTAGAAGACATTGTTGTTGCTGATTGTAGAAGAACTTCGGTGATATATGTTTCGTAATATCACCCTTGATATACCCTTGCTTCATCTGTTCGATGCAAGCTGCATTATCTTCGTAAATGCAGGTTGGCTCTTCAGTGGTAGAACTCAAACCACATGTCCCTCGAATATGTGTAATGATAGACCTTAGCCATATACACTCACGAACCGCCTTATGTAAGGCAATGATCTCAGAGTGGTTCATGGAGGTAGCCACAAGGGTTTGCTTGGTCGATCTCCAGGATATCGTTGTATTCCCGATAGTGAACACATATCCAGTTTGTGATCGACCTTTGTGCGGGTCTGAGAGGTACCCAGCATCAGCAAAACCAACCAAAACATTATTTGGGGTCTTGGTGTAAGGAGTTGCAATTACATTAGCATTTCTCTTTTCGTCTTCGTAGGGATAAAACAAACCCAAGTCAATGGTTCCATTTAGGTATATAAAGATATTCTTTATACCATTCCAATGACGCTGCGTTGGCGCTGAGCTATATCTAGCTAACAAGTTCACTGAGAACGAGATATCTGGTCGAGTACATTGTGCTAAGTACAATAATGCGCCTATTGCACTTAGATAGGGATATTCAGCTCCAAATACATCTTCGGCATCTTCCTTTGGACGAAATGGGTCCTTATGTACATCTAAAGTTCGACCAACCATGGGAGTGCTAGTAGGGTGCACTTTATCCATATTAAATTGCCTGAGTATCTTTTGGACATATGCAGACTGGTGGATTAATATTCCACAGGCTCGATGTTCTACTTCAAGTCCTAGACACATCCGAGTTTTCCAAAGATCTTTCATCTCAAATTCGGATTTCAAATAGCTTGCGGTTTCTCTTATTTCATCAAGAGTACCTACTATATTCATGTCGTCGACATAGACAACTATAATTGCAAATCCGGAACTTGTTTTCTTTATAAACACGTAGGGATACAATTCATTATTTGTATATCCCTTTCCAATCAAATAATCACTTAGACGGGTATACCACATCCGTCCGGATTGCTTTAATCCGTAAAGTGAGCGTTTCAACTGTATTGCAAACGCACTCCGTGGTTTAGAGTTACTTGATTTGGGCAGTGGAAGTCCATCTGGAACTTTCATGAATATATTTGTATCAAGATCCCCATATATATATGCGATAACCACATCTATAAGTTGCATTTCAAGTCCTTCTGAAACAACTAAGCTGACTAAGTAACAGAACGTGATGACGTCCATTACAGGAGAGTACGTTTCTTCGTAATCAATCCCAGGGCGTTGTGAGAAACCTTACGTCACAAGGCGAGCCTTATATCTTATGATTTCGTTCTTCTCATTTCGCTTTCTGAAAAATACCCATTTATTTCCTACAGGATTTACACATGGTGGGGTTAGCACTACAGCACCAAATACCTGTCTTTTTTCCAGTGAATTTAATTCAGCACGGATTGCATCTCTCCATTGAGGCCAATCTGCTCTCTTTTGGCATTCTGCAATAGAGCGTGGTTCGATATCATCGTGCTCTATAATCTCTCGAGCAACAGTATATGCGAATATATCATCAATATGCGTGGAGGATCTTTCAATCAACACGTATGAACTTTCACAATCCATAGAGATTTCTTTGTTCTCTGGAATCAATTCAAACTTCGGGGCGTCCCCCAGTAATGATTCATGGACATAACTATAATCAGAGACAAACTCATGAGATGGATTATCTGTATTGATGATATATGGATCAGTTTGTGCCTTACTCGCCCTTTTCTTCCTTGGCTGAGTATCGATCGAACCAAGTGGTATCCCCCTCTTCCTTTTGGGGGCCACAACCTCAGCTACACTTCCACCGAGTGCAACCTTGGTATCTATATTTATGGTACCTTTTCCCTTGTCGGGAATTTCTAACCTTGCAGGCATGTTTGCAGCTGGTATACGTGATCTCGTCACTTTAGCGATATCAGTAAATGCATCAGGCATTGAATTTTCCACATTCTGAAAATCGATAATTCTATTCACTTCATTTTCACATTGTGGAGTGCGGGGATCAAGATGAGACGATGTGGGAACACACCTCGACAATTCATGTTTTTCCCTTTGGAAGTCCCTTTCCATACCTCCCCCTAACGACGGGAGGGTTGTCTCATCAAAGTGACAATCCGCAAATCTAGCGGTAAAGAGATCGCCTGTCAAAGGTTCTAAGTAGCGGATAATTTTTGGGAATTCATATCCAACATAAATACCTACTCGTCTTTGTGGACCCATCTTAGTACGCTGTGGGGGCGTAATAGGCACGTATACGGCACAACCAAAAATGCGTAAATGTGAAATATCAGGATCATATCCAGTTACCAACTGGTACGCAGAAAATGGTTGTCTAGTAGTGGGTCTAAAGCGAATAAGTAATGTTGCATGCAATATGGCGTATCCCCAGGCAGTAATAGGCAGGTTGGAACGCATAACCAATGCCCTAGCTATCATCTGTAACCTTTTGATGGTGGCTTCTGCGAGACCATTTTGAGTGTGCACATGGGGTACAGGATGCTCTACGTCAATTCCATTAGACATACAGAAATCATCAAATCCTTTAGATGTAAATTCTCTAACATTATCAAGTCTCATAGACTTGATTGGATGATCAGGGTGGTGGGCCCTTAGTCGTATAATTTGTGCTAGGAGATTTACAAATGCAGCATTTCTTGTGGACAACAATGCAACATGTGACCAATGGGTCGAAGCATCAACCAGAACCATAAAATACCTGAATGGTCCGCATTCTGGATGTATAGGTCCACAAATATCACCTTGTATTCTTTGTAAAAATGGAATATTTTGTTTGGTATCTTTAGCATAGGATGGTCTCGATCCTGTCTTTGTTAAAGAACAAGCTTTGCAGAATGAGCGATGTGCCTTCGATAAGGACAACAAAGAAGAATGAGACTGAGGGTGCTCTTCAATTACATTGGAAGACGAAGGTTGCGCTTCTCTTACTTTAGAAGGCATAAAATTTGCATCATTTACTTTAGAATGCACATTGTTACTCTGCATTGTAACAATCTTTTGTCCCATTTTATTTTTCATTCGAAAGAAAGGATGTCCGTGTGAGTTCTTCAAAATACGGATCATCATATCACGACCTGGGTGCCCTAGTGGATCGTGCCAAAGCTTATATAAGTCACTGGACAACAGTTCATCGTTGGTAACAATATGGGATTCAATAATCCTAATAGTGGTGATGTACAATCCACTAGATTGACTCATTAGTTTCTCTAAGATGCGCTTCCTTCCGCATTCACTAGAGGTTATGTATATGTACTCAATTCCATTTTCATAGTGAGTTTACAAGTGATAACCATTTGCACGGATATCCTTGAAACTCAACAAAGTGCGGTTATCTCTTGGTGCATATAGAGCTTCTGTGACTTTAATCATTGTGCCGTTTGGCAACAAAAATTGAGCAGTACCTCGCCCAATGATTACTTGTGATGATCCAATCATCGTGGTCACAGATGTATTATAAGGAGTAAAATCAACAAATAATTGTCTATTTCGTAGGATAGTGTGGGTGGTAGCACTATCATCTAGACATTCAATTTCTCCTTGAGACATTCCTACAAGTACATTAGACAGGAAGGTTATAAAGATGAACAATTTATCTCATTTTCTCTAGAGAAACCTGTTCTACTAGAATGGCATCCTTACCATTCTAATATACATGCTAAAAAATATACAGATTATCATAAACTAAGTAAAATTCTATATAACATGATAGAAAAAAAGTACTCATAGATAATCCATACATATAACATAAAGATGCTAAGAACATGTTTAGCAACAACACCACCTACTTAAACCATTAAACAAACGGTAGACTAAGAAAACATAAAGTACTTCAAAGCAAATAGAAAACTATTCAAACAACAGAGTCTAGCAAGCCATGAAACAAGAAACTAAAGGTTTAGGCCCATGAAAAGTCAGGCACATCCATTGTTGGGGCAACGTCCTCGTTTCACAGGAAATCTGAGATTGTGAGGTTAGCATCAGGGGTAACAGTATTTTCTTCTGTGTAATTAGCCTCATGTTCGATAGCTTCCCGGTACTTTTTGTAGCTCGTAGCTACATTGGCGCTAGCCTTGCAATGCTTGTACCAATGTCCGGTGAATCCACACTTAAAACAAGGTGCACTTCCATCTGCAGCCTTTTTAGTGGCGGGATTCATAGAGGTTTTCTCGAACTTAGGATCACTACCACTATGGCCAGAAGTTCCTTCTCTATGCCAAACATTATAATGACCATTTCACCCTCGACCTCGATTAGGTCCCTTACGTCCTCTTCCACGAGAGGTGTTATCTCCACGTGGATATGGATCTGAATCAGAATACCGAGCCCTATTTCCTTTGGGGCCCTTCCCTTTGTTGACCTTGCCATGATTGGCTTCGGGAACTTTCTTTTTCCCGACAGCTCTGGCATTGTTGTTGACAAGAATCTCATTGTGCCTTTCGGCCACTTGCAGTAAGTTTATCAACCTACTGAATGTGGTGATTCTTTTGTTATCTACCTCTAAACGATACTGGTTTGCTAGGATCATGGAAGAGGTAGGAAAGGTCGATAGGGTTTTCTGAATCATTTCCTCATCAGTAAATTTCTTTCCACAAAAGTCCATACGTGCCTGAATTTGCAGCATGTCTTTTTGGAAATCATTCACTTTTACATAATTGAGAAACCGGATTTCATTCCACAAGACGTTCAATTGTGGTATTAAGGAATCGTGAATGTTACCAAACCGGCTATCGAGAGCATCCCATAGCTCTTTTGGTGTCTTCAAGTGATGATAACCCCATCGCAGGTTAGGATCGATATGCCTCTTGAGGAACATGAGAGCATTAGCTTTGTCTTTCTCAGTTACCGGAGCACCGTCGGCAGATGGCTTGATAGTAGAGGTGAAATCCTTTGCAAAGAAGGTAGTTTCCACATCAGCGGCCCAACGGTGATACTCAAGTCCTGCTGAGTCCAAAAGTTCGAATTCCGGTCGAATTGGGTCCATCTTCTTTTCCAAATTCCTTCTTGATATTAATGGTAGAACCAACAAATTTTGTTTGTGAAGGATTAATGCTCAAGTGTAAACAAAGAACAAAGTGCTGATAACGTATTTAAGTTTGTTGCATGGGAGAGACAAAAGAGTAAAACATAAAGGAGTCAAAAGAGGAAGAGAATCTGATATCTTTCTCATTCATTATGCTTCTCATTAAATACATGTAGGAAAGTAAGAGAGGGTAGCTATTCCCATTACATGTGTAATAATCAGAAGAGAAAAGACAACAGGTGTTAAGCATGAAGGGGACATGTGCACGCACTATGACACATGTAGATAGTGGTCAGACACATGTCACTGCAACAAGAAGAAAACTATAAACTTATTCTGTTATTTGTTTTACCTGTGGAGTAATTTATTTATTTTTCTCCCTCCAACTACATTCCTGGTTCTCTAAGTGTCAGTAAGTAGAGATCATCATCATAAATAAAAAAAGAGGATTGCATATAGTGCTTGTGCCGTATATTAATAAAACGCCATCTTTTCTGTTGCTTAAAAGAAACGAAAACGCTAATCTCCCCACTAAAGAAGATAACCTTGGACTTGCACCTTTTGTTGTTTGACTGAAAATCCATGAGTCAAATGTCTTCTTTGTTCTCCACGTTGCGCTCATAAAGTGCCACGTACCAACCATGCAGTAGTACCAAACCAGATTTCCTATTAAGGTACTGGTCATTCCCTAACAAACACAAGCCAACCGATAAGATAAACTTTAAACTAGCAAGCTGGGAAGCGAAATTGAAGCTATCAATGGCGAACGAACAATATCTGAAATCAATGGAAGACAACAAAATACTAGGACCCTTCGACACAGATGATGTGCAATTCAAAGAAATTATTAGAGCAACCAAATACGGTGGTGGCGAAGTAGAAAATGTAAGTAAAATGGCTACATCTACTGTTGTTTATGCAACCTTAGCTGGTGTAGTAGTAGTAGGTCCGCTGTTAGGTATAATGAATTCTGCTCTTTTTATATCAACTTCAACTCTCTTACTAATTTCACCACTTCTGCTACTCTTTAGTCCTGTCTTGATTCCTGCTGGTTTAGTACTTGTAGTTGCTTTAGTTGGTTTTGCAGTTTCGGCTGTAATGGCACTTGCTGCACTTTCTATGTTCGCCTTAAGTTATAGATCTTATAAAAATAGGCCAGCTACATCATTATTAGCTGGTGGTACTAGTACTGCTACTAGCACGGGTATGGAAACAGGTACCGGTGATGGAGGTAGTGATTCAGTGGAGGAAGTGGCTGAGACTGTGACAGAGTCGGGACAGAAAGTGAAGCAACAAGTAAATGAGTTGGAGAAGAAAGTTCAAGTACTTCCAAGTTCACCACCTCGTCAGCAGCATCCGAGTAGTAAAGTTGAACAGATTATGAAAGCAAATAAACAGGCTATAGTTGCCTGATGAGCTAGGTCGACTCAAATTATGTATCTCGACTAATGGATTATGAAAGAAAACACAAATAAGCATGTTGGTTTAGCTTGTTGTGATGGTAGGTTGTTGATGTAGTTTTGTTGTACTAGTATACAAAATAAATGAGTTAATATTGTGAAAGAGTTTCACTATAATGGTTTTATTCCATTGCTTTTGGTTTTATAATTTATTCCATTGCTTTTGTGACCATAAATTGGTACACCCCGAAGTCCAACTATCACAAGGACTTGATAAAACCATTGTACACTAAATTCGGACATCAGTCCCATGAATTTGTTACGACCAAAACGGAACTATAGAACAGGTTTGCTGTCGGGATATGGTTCATCAAATTCAACAACTAGAACTCTAGTTTGAACTTTGAACCGCAAAATCCTGCGGGTAATTAATCTTATTGAAATACTTGACTTCGGAAATTTTCAGTGTTAAGATCTTTATCAATTCAGCCAAGACAAGCTGTTTAATATGCTAGAATTTAACATGTTTGTAATTTTGCTCCATGGAACAGCTTTTTCCGCAGAAGTTGCTTTTTTTTCCACAGTTCTCTCATATCAAATTAACACAGCCTTAATTTTTTGTCGTCTATACTACCAAGGAGATGATTATCGAACAAAAAAGTAATTAGAACCCATCAAAAGATTAATTACTTAAAATTGTTGGATAACAAAAAGGATTGTACTTTGATTTTATTAAAAGTAAAAGTAAAAGTAAAATAAACCAATCCGGCTTAGAAATAACAAAACCACCATGTATACCCTAAAAGTAAAGGATAATAAGTCCTTCAAAAATAATAAAACAATTGCCGATGCTAATTTAGACCATATCCTGAAGTAGAGTCTTCTCACCATCGATGTTGCTAGTTTTTTTTAGTTCCGATACTGCATCATTGATTTCAGCAGCCTTCTCATCATTGATTTTGTTACTCGTCGATTGTGGATAGTTGAAACAATAGTATGCATAAACACTGAGCTTAACTATACACAAAACACAATTCGTGCCGGAGCATGCATGTAATAATGTAACGATCATTACGGAGCAACCCATATATTAACCAGCAAACAGCATTCACAAAACCGCAAAACGAACCGAAGAATGGCATATGCTCCAGACTCTCTGTCTCCCAAACCCTCACTAGTATGCTGCATTGCACTTTATACGCTAAAGGGTTGACCGAGACACATAGTGTTCCGATTGCGGTGTCTCTCCACGACTTGGGCAGCAGACTGATCAAAATCAATCCTTCGAGGAAGTAAACCCAATCATACTCTTTTTGAGGAGAGACGATTGCTGTTCTTGCTCGCGTGGATGAGATGGAGGGCTAGGTAGATTAATCCAATAACCAGACAAATACATTGCTAGTTGCAACAAGAAGACTGTTAGGATGTACTAAACCATAATAAAGCCATGTGCACCACTGAGAATGGTAAATAAAGGATCAGGATAGAAATCCTCAACTAGACCTTTCTTATAAATTCTATAAAACGTTGGTATATGAAGAATAAACGAATGGAACAGAATTACGTTACCATATATTCCAAACAGTGTACTCAATGCATCTGTGCGATCCATCTTAATTTAACCGCTAGTGAGTCGGTTAATTAAAGAAGAGCAGAGAAACTATGGGATGATGGAAGTTAAATAATTCTCGGACTTATTTATACAATAGCCTAGAAGTTAATCGGAAGGATTTTAACCTAGAAGTTAATCGGAAGGATTTTAATATCTAGTTAGGACTAGGAAAGACGCTTAAAGGTATGGGGAAATTAGGCTCAGGCCCAACCCATGGATAACCCATAATATGAGGCCCTTAATTAAAAAAAGTTTAAATCTAGGCCCCGAGTTTTTAAAAGACCTTGATACCCTTATGCATATTGTCAAGCCCATAATTAAATAAAATTTAAATCTAGGCCCAAAATTATTAAATCTAAGCCCGAAATTATTAAAATACAGTGCGAAGGTGTAAACAGAAGTTACACATGCATATGGCATGTGTAACCAGAAGTTACACATCCTTATGATATGTGTAATGCAAAGTTACACTTGTATATATATGCAAATAAATAGACATAAAAAAAAAACACAAAAAAAAAAAGTTATTACTTTAATATTCATTTACAATAATTTCTTAGCATGTGTAACTAGAAGTTACACACACATCTGTTTAGTGTAATTGAGAGTTACATATGTGTCTATCTAGTGTAACTGAGAGTTACACATGCATCTGACTTGTGTATTCAGCGTCAACTCCAGTTCCAGCGAGACCATTACCACGTTTAAGCAATTAGCTTTTATGAAGTTATCTAAAACCTGAAATATAACAACAAGCAATCAGTATTTATACGATTAAAATGAATAGTACATAAAACAATGTATATTTCAGTTTCACAAGCATCTGACTAGTGTAGCTAGCGGTTACACATGCATCTGAATTGTGTAACTGAGAGTTACACATGCATATAACATGTGTAACTAGGAGATACACATTCACCTGGCTAGTGTAGCTAGCAGTTACACATGCATATGACTAGTGTAACTAGGAGTTACACATACATATTGATATGTGTACCCAAAATCAGTATGTGTAAGTAAAAGTTACATATGCATATCCCATCAAATTAGCATGTGTAACTATAAGTTACACATCTAATTTGCATGTGTAACTAGTAGATACACATTTATGTGGCTTGTGTACCTAGAAGTTACATATTTAATTAGCATGTGTAACTACTAGTTACACATCCATAGTCTGCCAATGCTAGTTAAACGTGCAAATTGTCATGCATATGGCTTGTGTGATGTGCAGTTAAACAGATGTATGAGTTAAGTGAAACCATTCCAGACCTATATCCATATACTACCTTTCAAGAAAAAGAAGTAGCTAGTCGTAAGTAATCAAGAAGCTAGAACACTTCTCAGGTACGTATAAATACAACAATGTATATTCAGTTTCACAAACATCTGACTAGTGTAGCTAGCAGTTACACATGTATATAACATGTGTAATTAGGAGTTACACATTCATATTAGTATGTGTACCCAAAATCAGTATGTGTAAGTAAAAGTTACACATCTAATTAGCATGTGTAGCTCGAAATCCCACATCTAATTAGCATGTGTAACTAGAAATTACACATCTATTTAGCTTGGGTAACTAGAAGTTACACATCCACTTAGTTTGTGTACCTAGAAGGTAAGCAACAATTATCCTATCTATGTAGCTTGTGTAACTAGAAGTTACACATCCACTTAGTTTCTTATGATATCCCTTTTCATAAGAACCTTCAATATATAGAACATAAACTTTATATCCCAGGATGTGTAACTGCTAGTTACACATCCTGCTAGTTACTGTTAGATCATCTCCAAACTGAATGATGGCCCTTTACTGAGAACAAGCTGGCCATAAAGAAACTTACAACCAATGTTATCTAGTAATTCCAATATGATTGATATACCTTTTCATAAGAACCTACAAATATAGAACATAAACTTTATATCATAGGATGTGTAACTAACAGTTACACATCATGCTAGTTATAGGTTTCAGATAACTAGCATTTAGACATCCATATGCCAACATATATGGATACCTAGAAATGTGAAAATCACAATCAAATTTTATGAGTCATGTTTACCTGAAGCTCACTCGACAACACCATCCTCATCTGCTTAACCACTTTTGTGGTATCAATATCAACTCCACCACTCCCTCCAATCCATACATACACGTAAACAATGTATAGAGTCATTAAGAACCTTATTTTTCTGAAACTTCATTTGGTCAATACTGTCCTAGCAATTGAAAACAGAAACACTAAAGATATACTTTGATTCATGTCTTAGCGATTGAAACTCAGAAACTTACAATCATGGACAAGCATTATAAGATTATATTGAATTAAATTATCTTTTGCGAAGGTACAAAAATGTAGATTAACTTTAAGGTAATGAGAATCACAAAACATGTAGCTTATCTGTTTCAGCAAGATTGTTACTGAAATTTGAAACATCCTAAAAACATGTGTAACTAGAAGATACACATGCTTATAGCAGCACAATTTCATCAAAAATATTTTGGAAATTTTAGAAAGCATGTGTAACTAGTAGATACCAAACCAAGACAAACCAATATTGGAAGTTTCCATGTCCCATGTTCCATGCAACTCACAACAGCCATGAAAACCTGAAAAATACAAACATACAATAAAAATATCAAAAATCATACGAACGCAATTCACTCAGGGGCGTTGCCCCCTCGTGAAAAATATATCTGATGAAACAAGCTAAACATAAAATGAGCCATCAACGTATTCAATAGGAGAAATATATCATATGCGGAAAGCAATAGATACAATGTGTCTTACAGATACAAATGCTACAATTTTTTACAAATACACATGCAACAGGATATGTATGTGTAACTTCAAGTTACACATGCTAAATATACAACAGGATATATATGTGTAACTTGAAGTTACACATACTGTAACAAAAAACAGCATGTCTACATCATCAATTTGAAGTTGTTCTTCTGAAACAACATTGTTTCTTCATCCTCTTCTCAGTATCAAACAAAAAATTCACAACAATTCACAAGAAACAAAAAACAATAGAAAATACAAATTTCATGCTAAAAATACAACATGATACATATGTTCCACATATTGTATAACAAAAAACAGCATGTCTACATCATCAATTTGAAGTTGTTCTTCTACAACAACATTGTTTCTTCATCCTCTTCTCAGCATCAAACAAAAAACTCACAAGAAATTCACAAAAAATAAAAACAACAGAAAGATATATATACAAATTCCATGCTAAATATACAACATGATATATATATGTGTAACCTCATGTTACACATGCTGTATAAAAAAAAACAGCATGTCTACATCATCAATTTGAAGTTGTTCTTCTGAAACAACATTGTTTCTTCATCCTCTTCTCAGTAACTCACAAGAAATTCACAAAAAACAAAAAAAAAAAACAGAAAAATACAAATTCAATGCTAAAAATACAACAGTATATATATGTGTAACGTCAAGTTACACATACTGTAACAAAAACCAACATATCTACGTCAATTTGAAGTTGTTCTTCTGAAACAAAATTGTTTCTTCATCCTCCTCTCAGTATCAACAAAATATAAACAACAAATTTACAACAAATTCTCGGATCGGACATGCTAGAACAACAAATAATCGAAAAAAAATTGAAAAAAAATTGAAATCAAACCTTATTTTTCAAATAGTTTCTGATTCAAGTGTTGATGACGATTTTCTTGATATCTTCTAATCGATTTAGAGCAAGCTCTCACGGAAAGTTGTTGTGTTCTTCTGCTATCTGAATAGATTGAATAAAAACAAAAATCAAAATCTAATCAAACTAATAAAACAAATCAAAGAATGACGAAAACCTAACATGCAGTAGATTTCTAACCAGTTAATTCCTAGATTCAAAATGAAAAATCAGTCCACTCCGTTGATTGAGCCTACTTCGTTGATTAGTTGTTAAATCTATTGAATCAAATCGATTCAGATCCACAAAATCAATGGAATCAGAAGAAGAAGAAACACAAACAAAATCGTTGGAGCTCTGAAATTGAAAAGATAAAAACCAAATGATCTTATCTTCAGATGTAGTTAATCATTTTTGGTTGTAATCACATCAAACAAATCTTCTTATCCAAAACTTCTTCACCGTTGTTGCACAAGAAGATCTAATAGGAGAAGATGAAAATTAATCTGAGAAAAACCCTAGAATTTGTTTTCTCCGCAACCGAGAATGAGAGAGATGAGAGAGAAACAAAATTGAGAAATGAAAAATATCTTCTATATTCCTCTTGTATATATATTAAAGGGTAATGTTGCCATTACTAAAATTCGGAATAATTAATTACGGGCCAGATCTGATGAAATATTGATATTTTGGGCCTAGTAGTATCATTTTATGAAAATATGGAGTTGATAATATATGATCCGTTTGGTGGGGCTTCAAAATAGTGAACCCATATAGTAGGGTGGTTCTAGTATTTTTCACTAAAGGTATTTATTATATCTTGGAAAACAAGTTTTTGGGTAAGCTGTAGATTGCTCAGAATCCAAAGTCTTACCCGTACAATGATAGTTGGGAGTCTGAACTACCAATTATAATCATTGGTTCTTAACAAACCCCAAAAAAAAAACCACGCCAAAACATTGTGCTCACAAGAATATGGGCCCCACGCCCTTTGGCATTCGTAGGGGGCCACTTTTGGGTCCACCAGGCAAAGGCTGTGAGTATCACGGTTTTTGTTTAGTTTTTTTCTGGGTTCAAGCAGAATTTTTGCAATTAAAATAGGAACTAGATTTTGTATCCGTGCTACGTCCGGGAAGCTTCGCAAACTTGGTTCACCAATTCAATCTACAACTATAAACTACAAATACAATGCATCACAACCTCTTTTTTTGATTTGGTAAAGCTCGGCTTTGTCTCGTCCAAGTCCCATTTGATTTGGTAAAGCTCGGCGAATGCCCAAGTCCCCATTTGATTTGGTAAAGCTCGGCTTCGTCTCGCCCAAGTCCTTCCAAGATGTAACACAGTAGTAATGGATTGTGTATTTTCTTAAACCATCTTCTTCCAAGATGTCATTGGAAAACTGAGGAGTGTTAAGAACTAAACTAAGCTCCTTTAAGTTCCTAATACATAATAAGAAATTCTTCTTGTGCTCTTTTAAGTTCCTAATACCTGTTACAACTACAAACTACAAATACAATGCATCACAGCCAAGTCCCATTTGATTTGGTAAAGCTCAGGTTTGCCTCGCCCAAGTCCCATTTGATTTGGTAAAGCTCGGCTTCGCCTCGCCCAAGTCCCCATTTGAAGAGAGCTCGCAGAGAACCAAGACGAAACTGCATCACGCGAAAAACCACACTCCCATTTGTGCAAAATATGTTCTTTGATGTACAATATGTCAGTAAAATGTTCATTTCCCATTGGTGGCCTGAGCAGTGAGGATTTGTACACCGAATCTGTCAAGGGGAGAATTAAAAATTGGTGTGTTGTTATTTCCCAGTAGCCATCAGTTAGCACTTACTGGTTTTTGCCATCAAATATACCAAACATTTGAAAATTCATGAAATGTCTGTGTAATGAAAGAATGTGTGAGTAGTGATTAGAACAAATACACTTACTGGACTCCAACCTCATAAAATCCTACCCCGACACCATCAAAATTTTAAAAAGTGTCCTAATATTATTACTTATGCTAGCTTATCATTTGCAGACATGAACCAAATGAGTTTGACAAAGTTTATTCAATGTCAAAAGGTATTACAGGACACCAAATGTGGTGAGTACTTAACATTAACATTGTCAATTTCTATACGATTCATTAACATTTTCTGTGCTTTGCCTCTCCCCGTCGCTAAGCAGTTTTACCTGTAAATGTTGATTAAATGAACCTCCTTTAGTCGACAACCTGACACAATGTGTGCAAACAACATGGCCAAGTACTTCACAAATTGGTGTTTTGGTTCGGGCATATTGAAAAATCTTATAGAGTCATGAGTACCTGATAGACTCCTAGTGTGTGTTTAAACCCCGTATCACAGTGTACAAAGTAATACTCCCATGTTCTGATGAACTTTTCGTCATTCTAGTGAAATAATTTCCATGAAAGTCCAGAATTATGAACACGATAAGATACAAAGAGTCTAAGACCAACTGGAAGGTATAATGGGCTTTAGTGCAGATAAGGACCGAAACATTACAAATACTAATACAACGAAATTATTCCTCCAACAAATTAGAGCTTCATAATAATGAAATCCGATATTTTCAATGTGCTCCACACTGCATTTGAAAGTTTTTAACATATATAATCCGCAACCGCAAGGGAATAAGAAAAGTATCTTTCCTCTACCGACTAACTTGCAAACTTTGCATTTAAAATTTGGACGGACAATGGCTATCACCAGTAGGAAACATCTGCATCATAAAAAAGAAGAAGCGAAATTAACCTTTGTAAAATTTATGTAATAGGGCATAACGAAAACTAATGGGAGCCTTATAATTAACGCTTCTCTGATGTGTAAGAATCATAACGAATTTCTCACATCTTTATTAATTGCACATCAGAAATTTCTACAATATCCATTTTGGTTGTGAGGAGATACTATATTACTGTTGATTTCTAAACCATTCCAAGTCACCTTCTCTGCAAATTATTCAATTTCAGCAAAAATCCAAATCTCCTAACACATCAAACACTTATACACATTACCATTCAGTCTTGGGTACTACATGAAGGAAGGTAATTGCAAAGGTTTTTGGGTGATGGATTATAAAGCAGGATAAAAGAATACAATGAATAAGACAATGGTTATTCACCTGCAAACCAATAAACCTTTCATACTGCTCATATTCTTCTGTCATATGAACATCTCCAATCCAGTAACAGCTGTATCTCAAGTGTCTTCATTTTGGGGGTGTTAGCGTGCATAAGCGCTTAGCTCGTGCTGCATATAAACTTATTTTCTGTAGTAATTGTTTCTGTCTCGTGCACCCGGGTAAGAGTTTGAGCCTTTACTGTAAGCATCACAAAAAATGATAGTATTACAGAAGACTAAAGGTAATATTGTGATACACTATGATTCAAAGAGAGTGTCTTATGAACACACGAAGTCAAACAGGAAGACTTGTAAGCGTATCAGAACGTTTAACACAAAATATGCTAGATATCATAGATGCATATATAACATACCAAAATATCCAACTTCCAGTTTTTGTTACAATAACTTTTGTATTTCTGAAGTCCTGTCCTAAATCCATAAATTAACAAAAATTTGTTCTAATATACAATCAAACTTAGATATTATTATTACAGTGCTCACCTGATCTAACTTAACATTTAGATGCCCACCACAAAAGTATCTCCTCTTACCGGAACTTTAGGACTATATAAACCTGATGGAAATTATGGTGGTCCAGTTACTACCGGCACAACCATCTTTACCACTTTTGCTTTCTTCCCTATCAGAAATCTTCTCCCTGCTTTTCGCAGTAGTAATAACAGCGTAAACATAAATTTTAGCAAAACATAAAAATATATATTACCATAACATACAATGATCTCTAATGAAATAAAAAGAGACTAAAAATGATTAAAACCTGTACAGGTTCGTGGAAATCATGTACAAACACCACCTACGACCCTGCTTGAGATGTTTCCTGGCCTATTAAACTTTTAAGGCATCTTGGACCAAATTTACAACATTTACAAAATAGTGATAGTGATCCATGTTAACACTTTTCAATATAAAAGTATCATTATATTTTTTATTAGTCTGATGAATAGTTAAAATTATCACCTTAAAACATTAATCCGTTACTCAATAAAGTTGCGGAATTCAAACTTATATATAATAACAAACGACGCCAAAACTTAGGAAGGAAAATTCCTTACCTTAGGCCCTATTGTGACCTTCAGCAACTTGTGTAAAATCCTGAAAGCAGTAGCATCTCTGCCAGAGCATCAACCAAAATTATTGTCATGTGAAGCATAATATTCAAAGTAATTGTTGAAAACTACAATTTTGATTGATTTTTCCCCGAATGAAACAAAATTTATCCAATAAGAGTTACTGAATAGTGGTTTGACTTACCAAATTTGGGTTTTGTTTCCTTGGGTTTTGAAAAAAGGTTTTTTAACTTTTGTTTCCTTGAAAGACATTTTCATAGATTATTGTAAATGAAGCAACACCAGTGACCACCAAACACAAAAAACCAAGACTCGAACCCAATAAAGTTCAAGAAAATCATTAGTCTTACCTTAATAGATTCCATGGTTTTATTTTCTTCCATCTTGAACCCTAAGATTATCCATGACCAGTATCTGCAAGTAACTCAAGTTAAACCAAAATCCTGAAAGTCAAAATAGAGAGAAGGAGATAATGGAGTTAGGGTTTGGAGAAAAGAGACTGCGGAAGTGGTTTTAGGTATTCAGTTTAGGGTTTATTTTGAGATAAATAAACACAAAACTAAGTAGAGTCTGTAATAAGATTAAAAGAAATCAATTGAGAGAACGCAGAAGAAAGAATGAAAAAAACATGGTTTTAGAAGAAAGGTTTGTTTGAAGCCTGGACGATCTCATCTGCACATAGAATGTTTTCTTCAGATGAAAACCTAGGTTTGTAGAGAAGAAAACCCAGAGAAGAAAACCTAGGTTTGTTCCTAGCGTTTTTTTTTTTTTTTTGTTTCGGGGATCATAAATATAAAAATTACTTCTTTTTAGCAAAAAAACGCCTTGTTTTTCTCTCCTTTGAGGAAAAGTGAAACGGAGCAATTATGTGAGTGGGTGAGGGTCACCGTTCAACGTGTAGCCTTATGAGCTTAGGATTTTAAAGGAGTTAAATATGAATTGTCATATATGTTTCCTAAAGGGTTGGGGACAGTGCTAAAAACTCAAAATGTTTGTGGCTTCTGCCATTTTGTCATTGCCGGCCTCCAACCACCATAACGTTATGATAGACAAGTTAACATGTTGTTAGAACTGACGACAACTTCAATTTGTTCAGTTTCGTGTTTGTACAGATTATTAATTGATTACCAGACCCGATGAGAAGTTATTATCCTATCTCATTTGGAGCATGTTAAAAAATTCGCTGGAACTTGTTTTGGATTCTAGTACATGTAGTTGTAGGAAATCCTACAACCACACCCTTTGTAAAATCTATGAAGTAATTTAAGAAACCATGATGAAATACTCAAAAGCTTTTATTAAAACTTAGAACAAATACAAAGATGGTAGGGAAAAACCTTAACTTGGAAAGTGATACAGGACGAAAGCGTTGAATAAAACTAACATCTAAAACTCATGTTTCCGAGATACCACTCTCGAGGAAAACACTACTTTTTAATAAATCCAAGACTGTGTAATACTAAAACATATAGAGCTCCTTATATAGATAACTCTACCCGAACAATTAATTATTTCCAAAACTATCAAAATACCTATTACCTAAAATAAGAGATATTTCTAAACTAATAAAATCCCTACATAATTAATTATATTTCTAGAATATTCTTAATTAATAAAAATAACTTAATTTATTACAATATATCTTGTGAAATAATTGAAATAAATTATAGGATAATAGAAATATGCAAGCATATTTTCATACCATAAATACTCCACCAGAAAGCAAATAATTCTCTCTCCTAAATATCCTATCTCATCTCACCAAAAAGATTTCTCCCTTTTACAAAGGCACTTGGCTCCTTATATAGGAGTTTACATAGTGGATGACAGCTAATAAAGCTCCTAATTTCGGATCTGGCGCGCGTCGACGTCGCTCAGACATCTACATTACCGCATAGATGTTCACACTATTATCGTGACTAGGTGATGTTATCTGGTTCGTCATCTTGGACGTGTTGTATGCGTTCAGGTTCGCTTGTTATATAAAAGGATTATTTCGCATGCCAAAGGAGTGTGCGTGGTATTTTGCACCCACATTTTGCCTCTTCTCTTATCATTCTTTCGCGAGAAGGAGCGGTATGAGAAACCCTAGTTTGTTATTTTGCCGCACAAATTCATCTCTTCGTATTCTTTTCGACCGACATGTTTCCGTGATTTCGGCTTAAACGCCTACACGTGTTGACTTTTTCCCCTTTCAACCGGCACGTCCTGATTTAACCGGTTGTCTCTTTTCCCTATTTATTGACTGGGATGAGGAGAGATAATTTTTTATTTTCTTTACTTTCCTTCTTCTTCTCTGTAAATTTTCTTCATCTTCATCCTCTCAGAGATTTTTCTGGTGTTGTTCTTCTTTGAGCCTTATGGATTCTCATTCAAGGTTAGTGTATTCTGTTATCATTGTTGTCTTGTTTATCTTTTTGAATTTCCGACTGCCATTGTTGAACTGCTACTGTTCTTTATATTCGTTGTTTTTCATATTGATTTGTTGTTGTTATTTATATTCCCATATTGTTTTTTTTGCAGCAGAAGTTCCTCATCTGATAATCTTCGTATTACATTGTCAAACCCTAAATCTTCTTCGAGCCTTAAAGATGATGAATCTCGCAAGAGGAAGCCTTCGCATAACAAGGTAGTAAGAAATACTTTATTCTCTTTAGAGTTAAAACAATATTGTTTCCTCTGTTTCTTATCTGCGTTGTTCTTCGAAGGATACTGAGAGCGAAGTTGATTGCGAGAAGAATAAGGACAAGAGAGTTCGTCACGCTCCTACAATCAATACTTCCCTTGTCATTCCGGAGCTCACCTATAAACCTCGTCCTCAGCAACAAGTCTCTTCTAATGATACTGTTAACATTCCTTTGAAGGACGCAGTTTCCTCTGCTTCTTTGAATGTCTCTACGTCTCTGAAGAAAGTCATCAATTCTGAGGAAGCCACTTTGACAAATCACACCACCACTTCCACTTCCGCAGGTGTTACCGTGCCAATTGAAGTTACTACTGTTTCTAATTATGTGAATATTCCCGCATCAGTAAAAGATACAACTGCTCATGTTTCAAAGGATATTGTTTCTTCTGTGATTACTCCTCCTCCTTCTATGGTCACTTCTTCCTCTTTGGAGGCCACTTCTGCTAACAAGGGCGTTCTTTTACAAGTCAACTCTGGGACCGAATCTCTTTTGAACATCATTAATGTCGCTCGTTCGTCCATTAGTGATCCTTCCCAAGTTCGTATCTGCGATGGTCTTACTAAGATATTATGCGGCTCTCCTCCGGATAAGTCATCTAGGAGCGAAATCTTCTCATAGCTGGATCCAAGCGTCAATCTTGCTTTTTGTATATTGGTAAGTGCTCTTTCACTTGTACTTCTCTATTCATGATACTTTATCACGTCTTTCTGTTTTTTTATTTGCTTCCTTAGGATTCTCGTCGCCGCCTAGTCCAAACCGAGGGATTCTCTGAGTCTAGCAGTACCATTATAGAGATTTCTCGTCAAAATGTTAAGTTAAAGGGGGATCTTCTCGCTGAATCTCTCGTGTCTTAGGATCTTCGCAAGAAGAACCAAGGGCTCAAAGGTGTGTTTTCTTTTCTTTTTTTCTTCTTAATCGTTCATGAATTTTATTGCGTTTGTGTCTGTTTTTTTTTTTTAGTTTTTCCGCATATATGTAATGACTTAAACCAGAAGCGCATCGCGGAGAGATATAAGTATCAACACTCTGTGCGGATAATGAGAGATTGAAGAGTTAACTAGATCAATTAACTAATAATTATTCATACCTGCTTGACCAAACTGATAATTTGAAGAATGAAAACCTTCATTTATGTAATCAAAATGATTTTCTAAGCTCCCGAGTATCCAACCTCTCGAGGTCATTGCTAAGTGCTGATTTAAGAAATCAAACTTTATCAGATGAAAATCGTGTCTTTGCCGAAGAGAAGCGGTCTTTTGTAAATGAGAAAGCGATGTTTACGCGCCAGTATCTTTTTCTTCAAAAGACATGCGATGACCAAAAGGAATCCCTTCGCGCTCTAAGAAACCAATACGATGAGGCTATGAAAAGCGTAAAGAATTTAACCTTGGAGATTGAGAAGATCATCCCAAGAAAGATAAATGTGAATGTGGACATGAATAAACTCTGAGAACAACATGCACAGTTAAAGGGGTCTTATGACATCCTAGTAAAGGAAAATGCCTCTCTCTCCCAAGATGAAAAGAAGATTCGATCTCGACTCCAAGGTTTAATCGGTGATGATTTTGATAAGTGTATGGAGGATATGAAAAATAGTGGTCTCGCTTTATCTCAATACCTCATTTATCAGAGGGAAGGTAGTCACATTGAGCCTCAGTTTACTTGTATTTTTTAATTACTTGTATCTTGTAGCTGCGAAATTGTCGCCTGTTAATAATTAGATGTCCTTTTGGAAGCATCTGAGAGGTCATATCAATCTACTATCTCGAGGTTGAGGTCCAATCTGGCTAAGGATCATAAAGAACGCGGGAGACTTTTCCTTTCCTCTTAATTAGATGTCCTTTCCTCTTCTCGAGATAGAGCGGACATGAGGTTTCTGTATCTTGAAAGATTGACGGAAGTTGCTATGGAGAATACTAAGAAGGGTGCCGCATGAGAAGTTCACATCAAGGCTCAAACTCTCGCAGATCGATTTTGCCTCACTAACTCACTTCCTTTATTAAATGTGGAACCTCTTGAGGAAGATGAAGATGAGAAGCTTCCTGAGCCTGATAGTGACTGTTACTACGAGAGCGATGATGATGAAGGGGGAGAGACTTTTCTTCAGGAGGATCAACTTAAAAAGGATGAATCCGATGGTGATCTTCCTAAGGACCCAAATCCTGAGGTTAACCACAACGCTGAGGTTGATGTTGAAGTATCCGCACCAAATCAAAACGTGCCTCTAAATGATGCTTAGCTTTTCTTTTTATTCAATCTTTTGTCCTTCTGGATGTATTCTAACTTTGAATGTAGATTTTTGGCTATGTATTAAAGGAGAATAATACCTCCCTTATGTTATTCCCATACTTGCCTCTATTATTCTCCTTGTTAAAAATACTCTTTATCCTCTCATCGGGAGGTTATATCCGTGCGTCCTTTAATCTTTAAGTATTTTCTGCCCTTCTCTGTTTCTTTGTGCGTTACTTTCGAGTTACTCCCCTGCAAAATAGAAATCGTTATATTTTAAAGTAATTTTAGGGTTTTATATTGAGGTTTTATTGAGTCCCCTAGTTAGAGGTCTTATCACCCCCCCTTATCTTTGTCTTAGGATATTATTGTGCGGCAAAATCGCAGGCGTTCATTACCCTTTCAAGTAATGAACCATTGATCTTTCCTTGTCATTTCTTGTATTTTTTGCTTCTGCAGGATGTATTGATGCATCAATACGACAAATTTTATTACTCTCGTGAGTAAAAGTCTCATGATATTGACGTCTTTGACACAATTCAACTCCCTAATGGAGGGTGTCGTCCCTATATTCCCCCTGACTTCCCTTCAAGGAAGCTTACCCCTACCGGGTTAGGGTGGGCTCTTCCCATCCAATGATGCAACAATCAGTTATGTTCGCGGCCTCTTATCCCTCCGCCGATATGGATTATGGTTACAAGACCGCACCCTAGGTGGGGTTTCTTGAGGACCGAGTGTATCATAGTCAGGACTTGCCAAGAGAGGCCAGGTACGCTCCAGACGCCCCAGGCAGTCTTGACTTAACAGTGTACCCCGACGCCCTGATCGAGTTTCTACACTCCTAAGGAGAGAACTTCTTACCTTAGTCTTTCGACTAAGGCGCTCTACTGGATAGGCTTTTATTTCACCACAAATCTCCATGACTCGGGCTTCAGGTTCGGTGTAGCTTTCAATTGAGTCATGCTAATTAGGTTTTCCCCAATTATGATGCGTGTTTGGTCTTATTATTGCCTCTTGCTGTTATGCGAACTAGGGTGCATGCCACAATTGGATGCCTAGCCTCCCTAATTAGAGGTTTAACTTTTGTTGTCTTCTATTAAGGTCTTATTATAAGGTATTATTTTTGCCTTTTTCTTGAGATGTTTAATATGTGTAAAGAACAGGAATTTTTCATTTTTCATTCATACGCTTGATTATTACAACCTTGTTGTCTTCCTTCTTCATCATAATAACTACTTATTTAAAAGGACCCTACGAATTGCTCACTTCCTTCAGCCCTTAGCTTCATTAGGTTCACATACAAATTGTTTTCTTCAGATGTATGATTACTGCCGCATGACCTACGGATAGTACTTCTTCAGATATAATCTGTTCCATGGGTGTTCAAGCCTGCGCCCCGTGTTTTTGCCTTCACTATCCATTAATTCATACGCTCCATTTCCAACAACCCTTTTGATTATATAAGGTCCATCCCGTGTCTTCTCTAGTTTTCCATCTCCTCCTTTATGATAGGGTGGTATTTCTCTTAATACTAGTTCTCCTTGTTGGAATTCTCTTTCCTTGACGCGCTTGTTATATTCTCGAGCTAGTCTTTTGTGGTAATTCTCCATATGTTGCAGAGCAATTTCTCTATTTTCTTCTAGATCGTCAAGTTTTGTTAAGATCAAATATGTGTTCAGATTCTTTTCCCATGCTTCTTTCTTTGTTGTGGGAATGATAACTTCAGTTGGAAACACCGTCTCTACTCCATATGTTAGACAGAAGGGTGACATTCCTGTAGCTTCTCTCCGCGTTGTTCTATACGCCCATACCGTGTTATGTACTTGTTCGCACCATCCTTTATTGTGTTCTTACAACTTCTTCTTCAATATATCCGTAATTATTTTATTAGTTGCTTCCGCCTGTCCATTTCTCTGCGGATATAAAGCAGTTGACTTTCCATTTTGGATCTTGAACGCGTTAAGCAGCATTTTTATGTTTTCGCCCTCAAATTGCTTTCCATTATCAGAGACTAATTGCACAGGAATTCCAAATTTGCAAATGATATTTTCAAATATGAAGGTGAATACATCTCGATCTCGAATATGTTGGACTGCCTTCACCTCCGCCCATTTTGTAAAGTAGTCTGTTGCGACTATTAAGTGTCTCCTCTACCCCGTTCCTGGAATAAATGGACCTACAATGTCTAGGCCCCATTTTCAAATACCCACACACTTGTTGATGAGTTTAGCGTCGCTCCTGGTGCATGTATCCTTTTCCCTTGACGTTGGTATTCTTCACACTTCCTTGATACCTCTTTTGCATCCTCATGCATGTAGGGCCTGTAGTACCCTTGCATCTTTGTTTTGTAAGCTAAAGATCTTCCTCCACTATGGTTCCCTGCGTCTCCATAGTGTATTGCCTTCAAGATTTCCATTCCTTCCTTCCGTGTTAAACATCTAAGTGATGGTCCAAGGAAGGACTTTCGATAGAGTACGCCTTCTCTTAGTTCATAATTTGTCGCCCGACTCTTTAAATTGTGCGCCTCTAATTTGTTTCTTGGGACTTATCCTTTTTCCAGATATAAATGAAGTTGGGCTCTCCAATCTGCGTCTTTATCCGCTTGTCTTTCTTCTGCGTTTTCCACTATCATTACATCTGCGTCTTCTTATTATTATTATTATTTTTAATTGAGGGGAAAGAGAGCTTCTTTATCTTTATATACCTTGCGGTAGGATCCACTAACATAAAAGAAATGAATGCCAGTGCGTCTGCGAATCGGTTATCTTTCCTGCATATGTTCCTCCAACTTATGTTTTCAATTTTTGCTGAGAGTTCTTCAACGAGTTGCTTGTATTTTTGTGGAGATGACTCATTTTTACTATACAAACCCTTGTATTTTGCGTATTACCAATTGTGAATCACTAGTTATTCTAGCATCTTGATCCTCTAATTTCATTTCAATTGCCAGCTGTAACGCGTGCACCACTGCTTCATATTCGGTTTCATTATTGGTGGATGCGGACTTAAATCTAAATGAGTAGGCCATCCTTGCTCCTTTTGGTGAAATGAATATTATTCCAATTCCGTTTCCGTCTCCATTTGATGATCCATCCACCAATATTTCCCATCTATTTGAGTTACGCTGTATTAACAAGTCTTTAGGATTTCCTTGGTCTTCATCATTTCTTCTACGCCTTCGTCTTCTTCTAATGGAAATTCTGCCAAGAAGCCTGCAATAACCTGTGATTTTGGTGAAGATAGTATTTCGTACTTGACTCCAAATATCCTACTTGTCCGTTCCATCTTTCTATTCTTCATGGTCTTTTCGAGTTCTTCATTACATATATGATTGGTACTTTTGTTAGTACTTTGATTTTGTGAGCTTGAAAATACGTACAGAGCTTTTGTGTTGCATAAACCAGTGCGAGGATAAGCTTTTCGACCTTTGTGTAATTTTTCTCTGCGGAATTGTAAGTTTTACTTATGTAGTAGATTGGATTTTCAATTCTTCCATTTAGACGGAGCAGTACGGCACTTAACGCGTGCGGTGTTGACTCTAAGTATATTAATAAGTCTTCTCCTGGCTCCGCTTTCTGCAAAATAGATAAATTCATTAAATAATCCTTAATACTTTGAAGCGCTTTCTCGCATTCATCCGTCCATTCGAATTTAGTTCCTTTCTTCAAGATGTTAAAGAAGTGTTTGCATTTGTCTGAGGAGCGTGAGATGAACCGCCCTAATGAAGTTAGTAGTCCATTCAATTGATGCATGTCTTTCACTGTTGCGGGTGATGGCATATCACGAACCTCTTGCACCTTCTCTGGATGCACTTCAATTCCTTCTTTTGATACAATGTAACCTAAAAATTTCCCCGATGCTATTCCAAAGATACATTTTGCTGGGTTTATCTTCATTTTAAATTGCCGCATCCGTCTTGTGGTTTAACACCTGCTTGGCTTCTGCAATTGTTCTTCTGTTGTTTCTTTCGCCCATCTATGCAGATTCAACAATTTCACCTCTTCTTATTTCTGGTAATCTTCCTAAAACAATATCTTCTCTTGAAAAATGAAAAAAGTACTCTTCAAAGAACCGAAAATGTTATGAATGAAAATCACTTTTTGAGATGGGACCTTTTAGTTACGTTTAACAGATCTAAGTTTCTGAAACTTTCAAAGATTGATAATAAGAAGATGAAAAACTATGAATACTTTTAAGCTTATTTTTAAAGGATTTCACGAACAGGGTATATCATCCGAGTTGTTTTCTAGCGCCAAAATGTAGTTGCAGGAAATCCTACAACCACACCCTTTGTAAAATCTATGAAGTAATCTAAGAAACCAAGATGAAATAATCAAAATCTTTTATTAAAACTCAGAAAAAATACAAAGATGGTAGGGGAAAACCCTAACTTGGATAGCAAATAACTCTCTCTCTCTCCTAAATATCATATCTCAGCTCACCAAAAAGATCTCTCCCTTCTACAAAGGCACTTGGCTCCTTATATATGAGTTTACATAGTGGAGGACGGCTAATAAAGCCCCTAATTTCGGATCTGGCGCGCGTCGATGTCGCTCAGACATTTACATTACCGCACGATTTTTTTCACTACCGCATAGATCTTCACAATATTATCGTGACTAGGTGACGTCATCTGGTTCGTCATCTTGGACGTGTTGTATGCGTTCAGGTTCGCTTGCTTTATAAAAGGATTATTTCGCATGCCAAAAGAGTGTGCGGTATTTTGCACCCACAATACATGTTGAAGCCTAATGCAGAACCACAAGACTTGTTATATTTTCAGAGAGTGAAGCAGTTGGAAGGGGATTTGCAAAAGAAAGTTCGAGTTACAAGCTAATATCAATGTAACACAACAATAAATTCGTTGGATGATGATACCAATGACCTGAGTTTGAAACTCGTTAGCAACAAATTCTTTACCATCAAAAAAGAAAAAAAAAAGTTCGAGTTACAAGTTCACTACCTCGTCAGCAACATCGAACTAGTAAGGCTATAGCCTGAGCTAGGTCGACTCAAAGTATGTCCACTATACCTTGACTTGCGTATTATGTAAAAAAGAAACAAGCAAGTTCGTTTTGTTGTTGTAATATAAATAATGTTTAGACAAGGAAAACATGATCGATTCTCAAAAGCAAATAATTAAGTATTCGGTCTTCCGTATTGATACAAAAGGAGTGAAGAATGAACCATAAACACTGAATAGAGTGTGCATCTCCACGAACCAACAAAGAAACGTGTGATAACTAGAACCCAGAATCACAAATTATGTTTCCACAAGTACATTTGCCATTCATGTAATAAGGGTTTAGGTAGAACATGCGATGTGAAATTGGGGAACCATTTTCTTATGTAGGAACATCCAATAATGGACCAAAAAGTGATCAAGGAAAAGTAATAATATGTTCTTTCAAATGATTTTATTAATTTCAGATTTTCATAGCTCTCTTTTCTCAGATTATGAAAATAAAATTCAAGAGAACTTTGTAAACAGATCGATAGCCTTCCTATAGATGGAAAAAACTAGAGGCTGATCCTAAAGCTCCAATTAGGTAAATAATTGCAGTTATTTTATTTTTTTAAAGATTTGTTTTAATTTGTACTCCAAGTAGTTTCTACCACCATGTTAACTGACTTATATTGGTTTCAGATCTTTATTTAACAAGATGATTTGAGACATTGGCGAATATTAAACCTATAGAAGTAGCTTAAACAAGAGTAATTTATTCTCATGACCCTAGAAATTATGGGTTTTACTTTCTTGAGCCAGAGTTATTTAATAAAATTTTGCAAATTATTCTAGTGACCCTGAAATATTTTATTAAAAAAATAACTGGTGTGCACATTGTCTGCACATAAAATCAGTGTGCATACTGCCTGCACACTATAAAATATGAAGAAAATTTTAAAAATTATGTACAGAAATCTGTGTGCATATTTCCTGCACATAAAAGCAGTGTGCATATTGTCTGCACACTATAAAATAGGGCAATTATGAAGAAAATTTTTAAAAAAATATTTAAAGAATAAAAAATTATGTGAAATGAAAATTTGATAGTTGTATTTACGCTCGTTGTGTAGGTCTTTCAAAAAGTTTTCCAAATATATAAAATTTGTCGAATTCTTACGTATGATTCGTGAGACATGTTATGTTCAAGTTGGCATGACGATTATACCCTTAATTAAGGATATAGTTTATTTGATAACATCATCAAACATCATTATCCAAATGACTTTTTAAGGGTCACTTCACTAAAATGGGTTAAGTTTCTTAAAAATGAATTTTAAGTCAAATGCCATTTGAGTAAGAGAGAGTGAAGGGAGGACCAAACACTTAATTCCCACCCTAAACAACCACCAAACCACCCCTTATGGTGGAACTAGAAAATATTGGTAGGAAGAAAGCGGCCCCCTTTTGCGGAAGAGTGGGAAGAAACGAGCCTTTGCCTCCTGACAAGATCCTTATCAATTCTTCTTCTCGTATAGAAGCAATTTATCCCTCTATAGCTCCTTTCGAGATCATATTGCACTTGTGCAATTTCGCCCGGAATGGCAGAGAGCTTGTTGAACACTGGATTCATATCCATGACTAGCGTTGGGGGTAGAAGATAAGATAAAGGATGAGAGTGGGGTGAAGGAATGAAGTAAAAGACCTCCATTTATAGACTAAAGGCTAGTTTGGTATTGCTGTGAATTTTAGAAAAGCGCTTTTCTGTTGTGCTGAGCGTTGATGTGCGTTGCTGTGAAAATAAATCAGCATGACGTTTGGTAAACTATAATTTAAAAAACACTATGCAATTAACAAACTGTAAATTCTGTTTGGTAAACTGGTATTTAAAAGTGTTGGTGATGTAGTTAATGACGAAAATAGACATATTTCAAAAATTAGTTTTAAATACAATTTTATTATTATAAATTATATTAATATCTTTTTCGTGCGTTGCACGGGGTTAAGTTAATTAAAGTATTTTGTGTGCTGAAAATGTAGTGAAAGTACTAAGATAGTTGCCAACCTTCAGTAAGCATTTTGAAAGTACTAAGATAGTTCACAACTGACGCTAAGATACAACTACTTAGGAACATTTACTTTTTTCTTTTTTTTTTGAAAACGTATAAACATTTACTTGATGTTCAATTTAAACTATTGCAAATAATTAATTTTCTCAAAAAAAAAAACACAATATAATCAAGCAAGAAAAAAACACAGGTATATATGAGTGCAAGAACTTAAAAACAATTTTGCTACACGCATTTTACAGATGATCTTCTTAATGAGATTCACTAAATGTCAGTGGTGTTATCGATCTATCAAACTATATCTACCTACAATTGTATATTTCTGGGTTGGTATTATACTCTTTGCATTTCATTATCCAAAAAAAGAATCTACAATGCTATTTGTGGTGCATCATAATGCATTACCAATATTTTCAATGATAAATATATAGATTCAATCCGCTCAAACTCCAATGCCATCTGTGGGAATCGAACCCACAATTACATGGTTGAGAATCATGTGCTCTTCCATTTGAGCTAAGATAGCAAGTAACATTTACCGGTGTAACTGATAATTAATATAATCAACACTGTATTGATGATTCATAAGCATAGAGGGATATCAAGAAGATATTTTACTTGATTATCGCTTTTGTCTAGTGGAATTAAAACAAAAGTCGTACCTGATATGCCACCACACATAGTCTCAAAGGCTGCAAACAAAATGGATGCATTATACAGTGAGGAAATCACCATGCATACTTTATAACTATTTTTCGTAGAGTTTAAAATGCCTTTTATTTATACAAAACTACATGTAGTTGTGACAAAAACCGAAGATCATTGCTACCTTGCATATGGAAACACCAAAATTTCCTTTAACCGCAAGTAAAACTTAAGTCGTCTTTTTTTTTTTTTTGATCGGTAAAAAAGAACTTAAGTCATCTTGAAGCACAAACCATTGTCAAAAGAGAAAAATACCTTCTAACCCATACTTAACTTTAGTTACCATCATTATATCTAGGAAAAAGATCAAAATAAGCTCGAAACATTTGCAAGTACACCGAAAGAACATTACCTGACAATATCTCTGATATTGAGAAAGAGTAGCAATTTCATCTTCATTTTCAGGCCGCAACGAAGATGAGGTACCTAAACATCTTCATCTCACACACCATTACATTTCAAAGTATCTATCTCTTCATTTTTTATATTTTATTTTGCTAATTTCTGGGAAGACAAAAACAAAAAAGCATTAACCAAACATTCTCAGCTGTGTTAAAATAAAAATAAAACCACTGGGGTCATAAATAACACTAATGTATAGCTAAATATACACAGAGGCTTATGGCTAAGTATATGAGTTACTATTTGAGATTTTCATTGAGAGACTGTGTTATTAATAAATTTTGCAATATTGTAAAGGAACTGATAAAAGAGACTAAATTACGATGCTCAAAGTGGCAAGTTGTGATACATATAGACAAAGCCGTAAACAATTGCTAAGCAGGTACATACCAACAAAAAATTGTAATTCCACTTCCATGGCCCATGCACATTGAGCCCTTTCCAGAAGAACTTATGTCCCCTTCCCAATAAAGCAAACAAAATCAAATGAGATGCACTTCACCTCTTCTCTTGTACTGACAGACCCTGAAGAATCACAATAAATCAGGGGGATTCAATGCAAAATTGTACATACTGTGATTCAATTACTGAAAATATTCCAGAGTTGTAACTTACAAAAATTTATTACTTACTATTTGATAAAATACAAAAATTCAAAAATAACTGTTGCATTAAGCATTACCAAGTGATGAGAAGAGGTGATCATCCAAGCTGGAAAAACCTAAAATAATTCTATGAAAACCTCCATTAACACTCACACATCAAACAGTCACAGAAAACAAAGCAAAATAAAAAAGAAGATATTTCTCCACCAAAACAATGTAAAAAATAAATCACCTTTATAATGCAATTCAAATTCCCATAGCGCTCCTATACTTTTCATATCCTTGTACTATCGCCTGTAGTATAAACAATGAAAAACATATCAATAGTAAAGAAAACAGAGGGAAGAGAAAAGAGGAGGCGGCACCAAAAAAAAAGTTAAACCATGAGTTAAGGTTTCTAGTGAAGCTTTTACACATTTGTTCCTAAGTATTTCTCACCCACGCATAATCCGCGAGACTATTATGATATGACCAAACAAATATTTTTTTTAGGTGTCTATACAACTGCGCTCCTCTTTTATTTTTAGCAATCTGGACATCCAACAATAACAGGGAACCAAAATATGTACAATAATATACATAGAGGAATAAAGGTGCACAATAAAATCATTGCAAAGAATTACAAACGTATCGATACATTAAAAAGAATTGGGCACACAATTATGCTATGTCCGCACACAATAATAACGTTTTTTTTTGTTGGCAGAAGCCAGAATTATAAAATGAAGCTTTTCTATAGATATTAAACAACAATACCTATAAGCCAACAACACAGTATTCTCAGAGATATAATTACTGCGACCAAATGAGGCGGAGGAAACATGATAAGGCGCGAGCCTAGGAGATGTATGCACAGATAATACAGGTTAATATACAAACTACAATTGAAAACCAATTTCAATCCCAGGAATAAAATAAAAGTGTGTTAACCTGTCTCGCATGTCACTTCCGTCCGGTATATCGATGTTTGTGTACACTCTAGTTGCAATTGAGGAGAGAGTGAAATTGACGTACAAAACAGAAATGAGAATTTTTATATAGGATTGGAAGAGCAGTAAAATGCGAATTTTCATTTTAAAAACAGATAAAAAAGTATGGAACCTTGATAATTCTTCACAAAGTTGAAGCATGAGCAATCACTATAGGCCTTAGTTGGAGTCCCCGCCAAGCAGATACCATCTGATCAGTATAGGAACTGAATAATGAGACAGTAAACAACTTCAACAATTATAAAATTATAAATAATGAGACGGTAAACAACTTAACTTCAACAATTATAAAATTATAAATGTGGTATACCTCTAATGTTACGTCAAACATTGATGCAATAGGATAGGAGAAGAGGACCCAATTCGATTCTGATTCTGAATTCTATAAATCTGAAAATTTGTTGGATCAACAATAAGAACTAATTGTTAAAGTTTTTATAGATCCAAGAGGTTGTGAGGGGTTTTGGACTATACTGCTACTATGTTACGTAACAACCGATCAAATACAGGCAACATGAACAAAAGAAAATAAAATCATGAACCAAAACTCAAGTTTAAATTTTTAAGCAAAGTAAGAACAAAAGAAACTCAAAACAAAACTCAAGTGTGGAACTATAAACAACCTTGACAGATAAATAATATATGCCTCTGGAAAACTCAAGTTTGGATTTATAAGTGAAGCGAGAAACAAACCCACATGAATCTACCGTTAGATTTATAAGAAAAGAAATCTGGATCTGTAAACAATCTTGATTGATAGATAATAGATGCCTTGGGAGTTGGTGTTTATATCTGATTCTGTTTGAATGCAAATAGCGATTATGAAAGGATTCATCTCTTGATAGTGATGGTGTTGGAGCAGCCTGTATATCTCAGTGTTTTTTACCATTTTTCTTCATAGTTCTAGTAGGGTTTTTCAGAGTTTCAGTATTAGGAGGGAAGAATGGAGGGAAGGGAGGAGAAGAGAATTAGGGATATGGTAATGTTCCGGTACGTGCAGCAGTGAGTAATCTCCACCCCAGGTGTTTGGTGTGTACAAAAAACTGGCAAATATATTGGAAACCCTCAATTCCTATTGGTAGGGACCGGCAGAGGGAAATCGGCAACAAACGTTTCTTGGTGCTGTAAAAACAAAGAAAAATTGGCAGAGGGAAATCGGCTGCAGAAATGGAAATTAGGATTTTATTTTCGTGCTCACGAATTAGGGTATCAGTTTGGCTTGGCGAGTAGGTTTGGTATCTAAATATTGATCATGTATACCGAAAAGATCTCAAAACTCTCAATTCCTATTGGTCGGGGACCAGAAGCTCTAGAATTCAAGCTTTTGGCCTAACTTTCAATGTGAGACCAGCAATTTGTACTCAAATTATATATACAATTTTTAATTTTAACATATTTAATAAAATATAAGTAATATTTATTTTATTTTTTATTATTTAGTAAAAAATTATGATTATGGTTTGCTTAGAAAATATCATTATTTTAATATTTATTAGATTTTTTATTATTTTAAATAATAATTTTTAATTATTATTGTATTTATTATTTTAAATAAAAAATGAAAAAAATAGAGAAATAAAATAAAAGCTACAAATATAATGTTAAATGTACAATATTTGAGGATAAAACTTGTCTTTATAATAAATTAATAAGGTTAAAATAGAGAATCAATTAAATCGAATTATGTGGGTCCATAACTTTTGCTTTTCCAGCTTTTAAAAGCTAGTGTTGAGTAGCTTTTAAAAACAGGCCTAAAATGAAAGTGTTTCTGTCCAAAAACACTTTGAATTTTTTTTATCAAACACAGTTTTCGGTAAAAGTTTGTTACAAGTTTGTTACAAAGTGCTTTTGGTTAAAAAAACAATCCGAAACCGGGCTTCAAAAAATCTTTGCGTGCAGTACGCCGGACCTACTATAAGGGCTGTTTGTTTGAACAAATTCGGCGACCATAAAGAGAAGAAGAATTGATTCATATCCAAGACTAGGGTTGGGGGTTGAAAAGAATCCAATAATTGACTGTAAAGACATCAAGAAAAAGTAATATTAATGTGTTCTGCCATAAGATTTTTCATAGCTCTCTTTAGTTTATCAAAATAAAATCCAAGAGAACTTTTTAAACAATATTGATAGCCTTCCTATTGATGGAAAAAACTAGACTAGAGGCTCTCCTAAAGCTCTAATCAGGTAAAAATAATTGCAATTTTTCTTTTTTTAATCTTCGTTTTAATTTGTACTCACTTTTGTTTTTACCGTACCATGTTAACCGACTTATGTTGGTTTCAGATCTTTATTTAACAAGATGCTTTGATACATTGGGGAGTATTAAACTCATAAAAGTAACCAGAACAACCACCGAACCACCCCTGATGGTGGAACTGGCATCTTTGGTGAGAAGAAAGCGGCCCCATTTTGCGGCAGAGTGGGTAGCATGGCTTTCCTTCGTGTAGCTATGATGCCATTCAGAAACATGAAAAAGCGTTTTAACTTGTTATGCTGCTATAGTTTGGCTCCTTTAGGTGTATGGAAGCTGTTAATAAGATATGTTGTAGCAGTTCCATTAAGGATCATAATCTTTCTTAAAAGAATATCATAAGTAGTAAAACTGATCCCATAAGTAGTAACAAATTCACCCAAAGAAAAGGCAATATATTCTTAAAGGAAGATTATGAAGGATCGTAATCTTACATTGACACAGCTATTTTATCTGATGAACAATAATCACTGAATCCCCCATATACAGAAAGTACACACCTTGGCTTTATTTTAGACCAAATTAGAGCAAATAGAGGCAGAAAGATCAAGCAAAGCTGGGAACAAAAACTTCCTTTCATTGATACCATTTGCGTTGTAAGAAATTTTCTTCCTAGTACAAGCCGAGATATATACCTCTTAAGGGCGCAAGTTTAGGACTAATGCACTAGCCAAACTTAGAAGCCGAGTCATTCCAGCAGGAGTCACAATACCACATATCTGTTGAAGAAACGGAGAGGCGCATTTTTCAGGACACTGATCCTCGGAAATTCCTACCCAAATGTAAGCAAATTGGGATTTCGTTGAAGTTGAAGATGACGATCCACGAGAACCACATCTGCTTGAACAGAATCCGTCAACGGCAACATCAGCTGAAGTCAACACTACATTAATAGCATTATTACTCAGCACCGTACCTATTGATGTTGCTAATCTAGCAATTTTGTCATCAGTTAAAAAATTACCCAATGAGTAATTGGTATCAAAGATTTGTCTCCCTAAAGAATAAGCAGGAATAAATAAGTTTTGCTTCAACCGTGTGGAAATAGTTTGAGTTCTATTGAAAGTAAAAAATTCATTGAAGAATCTATACACATTGGCTGTTTGGGAAGGCTTGAAGTTTCCATACCAGATGAGATTAACAGAAGTTTGACCAGAAAGAAGTCGACCGTTATGGTATTGTAATGGCATAGCTGGTTTCTCTTTGACGTACTCATTAAGACTTCTACTTGTAGCTGAAGAAAAATGGAAGAGACAAGCAAACAAAAGGAAACATGGGGTAAAAGAAGTAGATATAGAAGAAGAAGAAGAAGCCATTGAAATGTAGAAGTGTTTTGTTGAATGACAAACAAGATTGTGATATTCAGGTGATGTAAAAAAGAAGAAGAATTAAAATATCGGATAGTTGGTGCCTTGGAGACGTGATGAGAGGTCTGAGGAAAGAACCAAGAAAAGGGATAAAAACATGGAGATGAGCTGGTAGCAAAGAACATACTGCTGGGGTTGGAGGGCACAAGGCATGATGATTTCCGCGCAAAAGTTCCTAACTGGTTGAGGTTATTTAACTGCTGGATCGTGGTGCCATATTCAAAAAATCAACTCAGCTCACATGAAATTGCGTCTCCGCCGAATGCATGACTAGTAATAAGCTACTTCTTGGTATGCTTTAGGATTTGGGTCGTTCATCTGTCCGAGTTTGGTTGTTAACTCGTGAGTCAACTGATGGAACGATAAAATACACGTCAGCCATTCCGGCAATAACTTATTATGAGTTTGCCATTCTTTTAAAAAGTGTGATCTTTTCACATAACAATTTCTAAGTTGACACCCAAAAATCCTGGATATTTTTATGTAAATTAATATAACAGTTAAGAATAGGAGACCTTCTAGCATTGGGATACTAAAAGGCTACAATGACTCCCCCGCTCTTTCGCTCAAGAGAAACCACGAAATTTTCTTCCCGGATGTAAATCATTTGCGTTTTCAATATTCTTCATTGATTTTAAAGTAATTGATAGAAAACATTTAGCTAGTACGTAGTATTACATTAACGTAGCCATTATATCTAATGAGTACGTTTATCATTGAGTCCTTATATACAAACATTATAAACCTCAGCTGAGACGTGGTGGGAGGACTGAAGAGTGAGGAAAGATTCAAACGCGTTTGAAGTTAGTAAGTAATAAAGAAAAAACCAGCTGGTATTGTGGGTACAAGGGATGATGACTTCGGGTTTAAAGTTGCCAACTGATCAACCAACTGGTGGAGGTGCCACATCCATAAAGTCAGCTCACATGAAATTGCATCTCAGCTGCATGCTACATATGCCTAGCTGGAATATGCCAAGGCTTTTTTCATCCATGGTGGATGCATTACGTGGCTGAAACCCAGTGATCTTTTTGTAAACATGTGATTCAGCAGGTACTATGGAAAATGCATGGTGGTAAAGAGCCATAGATTCAAAATATATTCCGTGCGGATTAATTCAGGCCAAGAAGTTTAAATCCAGTTGGCGCCCTTCATCCAAATCCCATGAAATGCCAGCCTCACAAAGACGCACAAACCATAACTTTTTGGTCGTTAGGTAATGCATTTACTATTCATGCAACTACTTGGTTGAATTTACTACCCCATGGGACATATTTTTGCTTGGTTAACACCTTTAACAGCTCAGACGCTTCTTCGTATGAGCCAACCTCTTGCATTTGCATATGACAACCCCACCCAATTGACAAGTTGGCGCATTTTGAACTCGAAACTTCCCATCTTGCAAGCTCCAGCTGGTATCTCATCAATAAAGTATAACGATTTTAAACACTTTTGCCTCTTTCCTTGCTCCTCCCTAGTGACTCCACGTCCGACGTTTCCATCCAACCGAGATTCCGACAATTGACCTATATAAACACATTTCTCATCCTCTTCATTCTCATCAAAATCAAACCACTTCTTCTTTAAGTTAATTTTAATTCTATCTTCATTTTCTTCAATTCAATTCTCACTTTCAGTTAGCCTACTCAGTTCTTAACAACCAACAATGGCTTCTTCTTCTACTTCTTTGATCTTTCTTCTAAATGCTCTTTTATTGGTTTCTTTCTTTCAGTTCTCTGTAGCTACTGGAAGGAAACTCAATGAGTTAGTACAAGAACAGCCTAGTGTACCATTAAAATACCACAAAGGAGCTCTTCTTTCTGGGAAGATTTCTGTTAATTTGATCTGGTATGGTAATTTCAAACCTGCCCAGAGAGCTATCATCTCTGATTTCTTCAATTCGATTCATTCAACTACTACCCAATCAAAGAAGACACTCAATGAACCATCAGTTTCTACATGGTGGAAGAAAACGGAGAAATACTATCATCTACCAACTTCTACGAGGAAACCCACTTCTTTGGTTTTGAAATTAGGGAGACAAATCTTTGATAAGAAATACTCATTGGGTAAATCTCTTAGCAATAAGAAAATCGTTAGATTAGCATCCAGAGGGGAACAGAGTAATGCAATCAATGTTGTTTTGACTTCTGCTGATGTTGATGTTGATGGGTTCTGTTCAAGTAGATGTGGTACTCATGGTTCTTCAATCTCTGCTTCAAAGAAATCCAAATTTGCATACATTTGGGTTGGAAACTCAGAGAGTCAGTGTCCTGGTCAATGCGCTTGGCCTTTCCACCAACCGATTTATGGACCACAAGGCTCACCATTAGTTGCACCAAACAATGATGTTGGTGTTGATGGAATGGTGATAAATCTTGCCAGTTTGTTTGCCGGAACAGCGACAAATCCTTTCGGAAATGGTTATTACCAAGGACCGGCTGAAGCACCTTTAGAAGTTTCATCAGCTTGTACTGGAATTTATGGGGCAGGAGCCTACCCTGGTTATCCAGGAAATCTGCTTGTTGATTCGAGTACTGGTTCGAGTTATAATGCAAATGGTGCTAATGGAAGGAGATTCTTGTTGCCGGCATTGTTTGATCCTGCTACCTCTACTTGCTCTACTTTGGTTTAAAACCAAGCAGAGATATGAAGCATGAAATGTTTGTATATAGCCTATAGGGTCCCGGAGGTTAATGTTCATTATATATAATGGTTATGTTAATGTAGTGCTTAATCATTTTTTTTTTTTTTTTTTTTTTTTTTTTTTTTTTTTGTGAATAAGGCATTACATTGAAAGGACTAACTGTCTCCAGAAGCTCGGTTTATAAATGGAGTAGAGCCATCTAATATCGATCCACGGGCGGATATCTGGATATTAGATTTATCTACTAATAGCTGATTTGCAATACAAACAGGGATAATGTTATCCCACAAAATAGAATAGTTTAAAGGCCTAACAATCTTTGTTAGAATGTTTGTCGCCCTATTTCCTTGTCTTGGAACAAAATAAAAAAAACCTAAAAAGTTGTTACATTGGCTTGCCAATCTTTTTGCTTCATCCAGTTAGGTTTTTGAGCGCCAAGAGATATCTGACTTCTTTCCATGCATGTAGTTGAAGAGGCTTTCACAATCTCTTTCTATGCTAAAATTTTCCACACCTTTCTCTTATGCCCAGGTAGCTGCTTGAAGCACTCCTAAAGCTCCCGCTTCTTGTGGGTCTGGAGTGATGAACTGGCCAGCTTTTCCTCCTCCTGAGTTTCCTGTGTCTCCTCTTGTTGCTTCAAAGGGGTTAAACCCGGGAATGAAACTGGCAAGGAAGCATTTGTTGGAACTTTGTTTTCAATAATATTGGACCCATATTGATCAATTTGAAGGATAGATTCGTTCAATGATGAAGAAAAACAACGATTTTCGGAAGAAGAAGACGATAACAAAAATCAGAGATTGACATTTTAAAGGCTGCTTTTGGATGAGTCAAAGGTGTTTCAAAATTGGATGCAATGTAAATTTTTGTCTCAGAGACAAGATTAGAATTAAAGGCAGAGTTATTAGGTGAAAATGGAATAGGAGAAATTGTGGATTTGAAAGAATTCCTAGCTTTTTCAAAAGAGTTAGAAACTTGAACCGGATTAGGAATGTCATGAAGAAGACCGGACCCATTCAATAGCTCCGATTCATAAGTTCGAGTTTTCAACAATAACTCGGAAAGTTTCTGAATTGGCAGAACAGAAAGATTCATCCTAAGAGTCAGGCAAAGGGATGAACTTTTCCTACAAGTTGAAAGGAAAAGTTCTCTTTACAAGAACTGTGGATGATGCCTGAGGCATGTCCTCCTCAATTACAAAGGGTCCTAAAACATCATAGGATTTCTGGGGATCATGGAAAGTAGGTTCCTCTTCTACATAATTCCTAAAAATATCAGTAAATGTTTCACGTACACCAGGTTGAGATAAATATGTTTCCACGGGAACTGATTGTCCATGGTAGTCATGATTGTTTTTAGGGTTCCAGATTTGGACTAGCTCATTGTTTAACCATTTTATATCGTCACTTGGATAAGGTGAATCCACAGAGATATCATACATATCTTCTAAAGGTCTGCCATTGAGAATAGCATAATCACCCACTTTATGCCCAAGACGCGGACAGTGCGTACAAAACTTTGAAGGAAGATTCAGATAGTTGAAGTAAATAGAAGTAACTGGAAATCTTCCTACTTTGACTAACAAGTGACACACTAAAGGCTTCTCAATATTAACCCAAACAAGGACTCTTGTTTTACAATCTGTAGTTTCATTCCCTCTGAAAACTCTTGATACTTGACCAATCTTACTTGCAATTAACTCTAGCATTTCATGGTTCTTCCTATGTTCGCATTTGGTATTTGACATAGTAGCCCATAATAGGATTTCCTTGATTTTATCTGTTGAGATACTCATCCCTTGGTATGCAGTTGTTGCTGCAAGAACATTTACGAATGGATAACATGGCCCATTCACTGAGATCCAAGTAAAGTCATCCTGGTTCCTAAAGGTAATGATAAAAAGGTTGGGATCAAATTCTCTTATTTGGAAAGCTAAGTTTGCACCCCAGAAGTTATTAAGTGCTCCTCTAACTTCCCAGTGTTTCAACACAGAGGTAGAGAAAACTCTAGCTAGTATACTGAAGGTTTTAATGCCATAATCTCTAATGAAGTTTTGGGGGGTTGGAAGTAAACCAACATTGTTATGGTTTTCAAATCTTTGGGCTAGAGATAGTCCACTAAGATGTTTGTATAAATTTTGGTGGTTTTCCATAATGAAGAAGAAGAGGGATGAAAATTCAAGATAAAAATTATGAAGGGTTTCAAGGGTTTAAGAGTTTATCTAATACAAAATCTAGTAAGGAGGAAAGGGAACAGGATAAGAGACTCGTGATCTATGACTGAAATGAATATAAGGTTATCGTATAATTCTTTTCAAAGACTCAAATTCTAAAGCAAGGTAGTAGTAAAATTCCTACAGAGATAATCTAAAAGACACCTTTGACTGTACTCTCCTGATCCATATTGGATATCTTATGAGAGATACCCAACGGTACGAGGTTGTTTGACAAGGACTATACCCGGATTTTTGGGAAACTCTTAATGGGTAAAGAAGCAGATTTCTATGCGTAATGTTGTCCAAAGATTTGACTACTCTTGACAAGTCCTAAGAAGCTAACAGGATAAAATTTTCGGGAATAGGATATGAAAAAGAAATTGTATGCAAGAGTTAAAGGCTTTCATCTTAGAAAGGCCCAAAAAAGACTAAACAGATAGAAGAGAAACTATCCCAGTAAGGAAAATCCAGAGGTTAGAAGATGAAACTTATCAGCTACAATAGGTATTATCATCTACAATATTTTCTTTAGCAATTTTAAAAGTCTAGGTATTATCCTCCTATTAAGGTATAGGTTTAGTCTCTAGAGAGAGAAAGAGCAGAGAAAGAGATAAATCAGAGAAAATTTTCTAGGGTTTAAACTTTACGTCTAAGGGCAATCGGTTCAAATCAGTAGGGTATGTCAAGTATTTATAGCCTAAAGGGCAAAAGACCGAGGTATATGTCAGTAAACAAATTTCGCATTACAGAGAGGCAATAACCGGAGGGTAATAAGGGGAAAACATTAGGGTTCCTATATAGAACTAATAATCTTTAAATTTTGTATTATATTTCTAATCAATAGGCGTGCGGAAGAAATCAACTCAAAGATAATTAACATAAGAGAGGGGTCAAATAAGTATAAACGAGGAGCTTTTCAGAATTATAGTATCTAAACAAAATATATAGGGTTAAGTTCTAGAGTATTTCGAAGCAACAATAAAATAGATGACTTAGATTTCTTTTAAGCCAAATTATAGAAATAATTTAGGTAGGAGTGATCTTGCTCGAAAAAAGAACTACTAAGAAGTTAAACCTATAGGTATAGAATATACAAGTTAACAAATGGCTTGTGATCACACTCAAATTCCTGAAAATGCTGCAGTCTCCATCACTAGGGTAATACGATGCACAGAAGATCATCTCCATCGGGTGCAATATTACTTTTGATATTTATGTGGCACAGACCAGTTTATGCATGTTGAACAGGCCAAGCAAATTTCTTATTGCAATCTAGAGCCAGAGGAAAAAAACAGGCTTGATAAATAAACTAGGTCAAAGATTGAAAAGATCTGGCATATGGTAGTCCTATAAATAGTTCTATTTTGCATAGCAAGATGTGAACAAGCGGGGGTCTAACAACCACACCCAATATTTCGATTAACAATCTGTATGGACTAACTCCAATATACTTTCAAGAGAATCAACTAGACTCAATCTTAACAAAGTATATCAAAGAGTTCTAATATCTCTATTCTACAATGTAATCAAAAAATCGAATAGATAGAAATCCGTGAGCCTGATTATTATGTGAAATAACTTGAACGGTACCAAAGACCAATATTCAAGGGTCAATCAATGTAAATCAACAACCAAAGGTTGGATATTCTAATTGATTGATCTTAACGCACAACCTGTGATATTTCAATTATATAACAAAATATAATGCAGAAAAGAAGTAACACAAACACCAGAATTTTGTTAACGAGGAAACCGCAAATGCAGAAAAACCCCGGGACCTAGTCTAGTTTGAACACACATTGTATTAAGCCGCTACAGACACTAGCCTACTACAAACTAACTTCGGTCTCAACTGTAGTTGAACCCCCAATGAATCTCACACTGATCCAAGGTACAGTTACGCTCCTTATGTATCTGATCCCAAGAGGATACTACGCACTTGATTCCCTTAGTTGATATCACCTACAACTAAGAGTTGCTACGACCCAAAGTCGAAGACTTTAATAAACAAATATGTATCACATAGAAAAGTCTATGGTAATAAATAAATCTGTCTCCCACAAAAATACCTATGAGTTTTATTCCGTCTTTTGATAAATCAAGGTGAAAAGGAAACAATTGATAACCCGGACTTATATTCCCGAAGAACAGCCTAGTATTATCAATCACCTCACAATAATCTTAATCGACACGGCAAAAGAAGATATTGTGAAATCATAAACGATGAGACGAAGATGTTTGTGACTAATTTTATATCTCTCCTATTAGAGATATTAATCTCAAGACAATCGTTACGATTGTACTCAACACGATATAATCAGCAAGATCAGATCACACAACTACAAGAAAGTAGTATCGGTTTGGCTTCACAATCCTAATGAAGTCTTCAAGTCGTTAACCTACAGGTTCTCGAAAAGAAACCTAAGGTTAAAGGAGAATCGACTCTAGCTAATACAACTAGTATCACACATGAGGTGTGGGGATTAGGTTTCCTAGTTGCTAAAGTTCTCCCTTATATAGTCTTTCAAATCAGGGTGTGCAATCAATGTTATCTTGGTAACAAAGCATTCAATATTCACCGTTATATAAAAACCTGATTAGATTCAACCTAATATCTTTCAACCCGTTGGATCGAAAACTTATCTTGTTACACACAAATAAATGCACGATTTTAGGTTTGTGTACACGTACCCAAACATGTACATTTGTTGATTCAACAATAGTTAATCAAATGGTTAGCCATATGAGCACTTTCATATCAACCTTATTCTTCTTTACCATAACTAGTTCAAATGACTCAAATGAACTAGTTAGAGAGTTGTTCAATTGCATAAATCTTATAGAAGTATATAAGACAGAAGTATATAAGACACAATCGAAGAAAAAACGATTTGATTCGCTCGAATCGATTCATGAACTTTGTAGCCACGGTTTGCAAATTGCATTCCTTAGTTATTATAAATATAAGTTCATAAATAATCGTCTTTAGATATAACCAACTCAAGTACGCAGACTTAGTTCACGGAATTAAGTTCCCGGAAGGAGTTCACAAACTCCAACATATTTTCTCGGGATGAGAACCTCCGCCAGTTCGCAGACTGCGTTCGCGGACTGAGCTCACAGCTCTTGTTCCGGGTTTTCCTGATCAACAAAGTACGCATACTTTGGTTCAAGAAATAAGGACTTATACATATATGTGTTTCCACACAATGCTTACATCCATCATTGGTTATATAATCTAAACTCTCATTTCAATCATTGAAATATCATCAGAGGACGTTATATTGTTGTTATTCACCAACCATTTTTTGTCAAAGTCATTTTCAAAGTGATTGAAACATAACATGACTTTCGTCACTAGGTAAAGATGAACTTGGCCAAAGAGAAAGCTTTACCAACACATATTTCAAGAAATAGATAGACGAGATAAACTCGACTCGAAATAGCAAATGTGTATAATCAAATTCTATATAGCAAAACGACTTTTGTCTCAAGATAGGAGATAGAGTAGATAGACTTTTGTGTGATAGATAATTTCAAGTCTCCACATACCTTTTAGTCGATGAAGTTCCACCAGTTCCTTGAGTAGTTCTTCGTCTTGTATGATGATTTCCATGGAGTTCTTGAACTCAACTACACTTTCTATCCTAGTTCGAAACTTTAGCTATAGTAGACTAGAAATCAAAAATTATAGTTTTGATCACTAACATTGACAAACATGCTTGAGATAGCAACGCATGCGAGTTCGACCGAGCAGTGCTCTAACAAGATGCCTCTTGGCTTTGATTATGATTATGTGATAAGGACGGAGAGAAGGTATAACTGGAGGAAGGGAAAGGGGGATTTTGAGGATGCAGAGAAAGCATAAGAACAAGGGGATATAGTTTACTAGAGAAGGGGATGGAAGTTACTAGCAGCAAATTTAAAGAACTATGGTCTTGTTTCTGTTTCAAAATTTAAAGATATGTTATGAATTTTGATATTTTCCTATTACTAGAAGAATGGTTCTCTTGTTGTATATATCCAACTATCATATGTTAAGTATTTTGGTATTGTCTTAGTACTAGTAGAATGGTTCTATTGTTGGATATATCCATCTATCTTTCGCTATGTTTTATAATTTGGAGCAATCAAATTTGCCACTCAATTCAAGACAAACAGAAAGAGGAAAATGTAATGATAATGCCTAAGCTATGAAAGTTCCAAATTAGACAAAAGACTCTAAAGAAGCACTCACGGGTTTAATTTTAGAATTTTGTTGACTATTCTACAATAAAACCTGATGTTGTCCTAGCTCAGATTGAATAATTGTCACTTAAAGGAAATGTGTTGCAGGTTTAGGGGGATTGAATGTAAGTCAATTACTCTTAGGAGCGTCGCGGGAGGACTAGAAGCTCAAGATTCCAAGATTAAGAAGAGAGATAAAAATTAAGGAGGGAAAGAGAGGAAGGAAGATGAAAGAAGCAACAACTAATGGGGGATTTTAATTCACCAAGAAGCGAAAAGGACTATAAGAACAGATATGAACAATCTCCTAAGAAGCTCAAAAATTCTATCAGAGACTAAAATCAAATGACTTGCGATCATCTAAGTATTCCTAAGGATGCTCCCATATCTATTACCAGAGTGATGCGATGCACAGATAATAATCGGTTCACAGACCCCCAACATCCTTTCACCTCTCTCCTAAGTAACGGTTATTTTTCTTCATCTTCCATCTCTCTTTTTTCATCTCTAAGCATGGAGTAATTCTCTTGCTTGTGTCAAATCCTAAGCTAAAGGGGGGTTAACAGAATGGGAATGTTACGGCAAGGTATACAAATTATTTTGATATGATTTCATCTTTTCAAAACTATTTCGGTTTCCGATCTCATCATGATTCAGAAATTCTTTTTCCCTTTATTTCAAAATTTCTTTCTTTTGTTTCCCTTTTCTCTTCTGATACTGTTTTGGCTGATCGTTTTTTAAAAATTAGTTCTTTTATTACCCATAACCTCTTCATTGATTAAAATCTATGCATAGAATTAATATAGGAAATATAAGCTAATAAAAATAATATTGATGGAAATGAAAATGGCATTTGAAAACCAAATTTCTTTAAAAGTCTATTAACGATAACTATTTCTTTTCTCTTTGCTTTTTGTCTTCGATTCATGTTTTCTGAAACTGGAGTTAGATTGTCGGAGATGGATGAGCTTAATCTTCGGAACTTATCGGACTCATAGCTTCTACCTTCTCCATCTCCTCGTAATGACCTTTCCCTCTCTTCATGTGATATATGATTTCCCTCATCATTACATATTGATAATCGAAACCAGGATACATCTCTTTATAGAATATTGTAGCATCTAAGGACTTTCCTTTCTCTTGCTTTATTTGCATCCTATATTTTACACTTGGATGCACCTTAGCTTTTTCTTCTGGCCTCATATTACAACAAGGTCTGTAAGCCCGTCCACATGCACGGGGGCTAGTTCATCATTAGATACACGGGTTTTGTGTCTTGACCATGAGAGTATGAAAGGCATAATCTCTGTGGTGTTATACAATTTGTACTCCATGTTGAGGTGCAAGATTCAAAATCGAGTATTTGAAGGCCAGAGCTGGGAAAAGAAGTTCAGCAGACAGACTCATACTCAAAGTCATTTTAGATAAAATGGAACCAAAGTTTTGGCCTATACACACCTTAGGACCCCTTGAGAAAGCAAAGTATGTGTGTGAGTTTATCTTTGCCGTGTTTTAAACTCCATTGGCAAAGCAAATCCTCCTGGCTTGAAGTCATCAGGGTGACCATTAGTAGTAATGTTGTAATAACGACTCCTGCTGGCATGGAAAGATTTCCCAATTTTGTTCTCTTGCAAGTATGGTGATGTAAGGACCTAGTTGTTTGTTGCCCAGCAATGTATAACACCTTGCACTCCACTATAAGTATTCCTTCAAATGTCAATCTATTAATGTTTTCTATATTATTAGATTGCAGCGGAATTTCTAGTAGGTCATGACTACTTGACAGATGGACTTTCATTAGTTTTTCTCTGTTGATGATAAATCATCTTTAATAATATGTCATTAATCAGTGGCGGATTTAATACAGACAAAACGAACACCTTGCTATATTATTCATAAATCCTCTTAATTTACCTCGGAAGCTAATTTTCCATCTGCAACACCATTGGTATATCTTCATGGTTTTCTGTTGATCCAGGTCTGGTATACCTTCAAGCTCATCATCATGTTATATTTCCTGATATACTCTAGTAGACATCTTACAGTTACATGGACATTGAGAGACAAACTTAAGAGAGTATTAGATAAGGCATTGCATGAACAACAGAACTGACCTGACAATGTTGTTAAACTTGTTGGATGATGGAATAAGGGAGTGTAGAATGAAAAAAAAGTCCATCCACGATCCTTAATGAGATCCTTTGCGGCTGTACTTTATCTCTTGGCACCAATCTGAAAAGAGGAATGCATCACAAACATTACAACTACTCCTATGAGTTTTTGTAAAAAAAAGTTTACTAAGCATCGATTTTTCCACAAAATTATTTCTGACTAATTGGAAGTGTCTTGCGAGTATGTTAACTACAGGACTTGGTGGAAATTGTATGTCAAATGTGGGCAACTAAAAGGAAAAAACACAAACGAAATCAAAAGTAATCGAAATGGGTACAGGCTGAAGCTCTTAAAAAGGATTGAAAGATGACTACAACCTGACTGGAATTTTGTTGCCATTTTCGACCCTGACTTCCAACCTGATCCCAAATTTCTCCACGCACTCATCCAAATTCAGCAAAGAAGGCCAACTAATACCTGGGTTACACATTTTATCAAGCAACTTTATGAACATATTTCCTTAACCCAATACATCAAACTTTTCGTTTACTTTCGGTACATTTTCGACAGGTAGAAACAATTCCCTCTTATGAAATTCTTACTCTCAATAGGAAAGAACGGTATCTCTTACCATCAAAAGTCATAAATGATATTATCCAACACCGTACTGCATGCCGATTGAAAAACAAAACAAAACACCATACTGCATTTTGAAGAGTAATTTGAGTAATTTTGTCGGGAAGAAAATAAAAAAAAAAATTAGGTTTCAACTTTTACCTTTTAATGGTATCTCTTACCATCAATAGGCATAAATGATAGTATCCAACACCTTACTGCATGCCGATGACAAAAAAAGAACACCATACTGCATATAGAAGAGTCTCATTAACAACAAAAGGTAAAAATCAGGAGAAACACAAAAATCAGGAGGAACTTTTACCTTTTAATGATTGAATATAATATGGCGTTCAAGAGGAGTACCTTGCATAAAATTAAAATTTGATTTCTGGGTGTTTGTCTCCTCGGCATATGCTATTTATGTAGCTGAAGAGTCACGTCGGTAAAACTAAAAGGCGTGTCTTTTGGTCATAAGGCGTACCTATTCCGTCAGATATAACTGATTGCTTACGTGGCTCTCTAATATGAGAGAAAACTTGAAATTTAATGCGGTTCCGCCACGTCAGCAAGAACATTCTCCTTTTTATCAAGAAGAATTGATAAGACATGTATTGAGCCTGATACCGATGAAGAAATACCTCATTCTTTTTACAATCGATGGAGAATATCAAAAAATTTGAATGCCACATAAATGTCTGGGAAAAATAATGGGGCGAGAGAGGCTCGAACTGCCGACAACCATGAGTCCTCGGCGCTAGCCAACTGCCCCACCCCACCAAGTTGTTAGTTTGTCAATTTTTATCACTCTATTTATATAGAATATATCATTGTCTGATCAGCAACGAGAATCAGTCTCTGATGGACAACATCAAGCATTCGCCTTGGAGCATGTTTGTTTTTTATGCATACTTGGGGTTTGGATCTGACTCGGTCCGAGATAGATGTCAAACCGTTTGTTTTCATTTTCAAGTCAGATCTGACTCGCGATCTGAGTCGGACTTAACCCTTGACTCAGACCCATTTGAGTCGGGTAATAAAATATTCCCATTGGTTAATGTAGTCACGTATTCCGTAAGGTTTTCCTTATGTTGAGTACTTGAACTGTTAAGTTAGTCACCTCCATGTGATTAACTTAGTCATAGCCTGTTGCTCCGTGAGTTTACTTATGTTGAGCACTTTCAATTAAATTGATCACTTTTGTGGTTTTGATTTAATTGTGTATTCCAATTAAAATATTCATGGGTTTACTTGTGAGTATTTTGATTGAGTTTTGGATATAAGAAATCATTCACATGGTTTTTGGTGTCCAAAGAAAGATCCTTCTTTTCTTTCGAAATTAAGGTCGCTCTTGTTGTTCCTTTGGGAATGACATCTAATGGGGGAGAGTTCTTTTGAACTTGTGCTTAATGGTAATATCTTGCGGGGAGTGCGGATGTGGAATTTTATAGGGGTTATCTTGCGTCTTAAAACTCCTTGATGAATGTTGTTAGCTTCGGTTATAAGATTGCATCTAAATTAAGATGATATGTTGTCTTTCTTTTGGTCATGAAATGTTTCTTGTGGAAATTTCATTATGAACCCGTTCTTGTACCTTTGTCAATTTTATTGACAAAAGGGGGAGAAATATTGTAGGTCACACTACAAATACATATGGTTTTCGGATCATTGTGTAAGGGGGAGTGGTTTCCATGATCGAGATGGAGTATTGACTAAGGGAGAGTGATACATATCACCATAGTATTATTGTCAAAGTCGTGATGCAATTGGACTTTGATGTTCATAATAATACTATGATGTTGTATAATAATGATCGAGAATCTAGATTTCTCTCATTGTCATAGCTACGGATCTTCAACAACGGTGATACTAAACTTACAACCTTTGGGATCAGTACTTGTAAGGACGAAGATTTCAAGGAACGTTGAAGATTGGACTATGGAATAGGAGCAACTAAAGTTTATCTTATTTATATTCCATATGTATTAATAGTTTTGTCACTAAAATTGACAAAGGGGGAGATTGTTAGAGCATAGCTCGGTCAACCTCGCTTGCGTTGCTATATCAAGCATGTTTGTCAATGTTAGTGATCAAAACTATAAAGTCTTGATTTCTAGCCTATTAGCTAAGTCTCGGACTAGGATAGAAAAAGTGTAGTTGAGCTCAAGGACTTCATGGTGATTCAACGACAACGAAGAAGATCTACACCAAGGAACCGTGGAACTTCATCAACAAAAAGGTATGTGAAGACTTGAACTTATTTATCACTCGAAAGTCTATCTATTCTTCTCCTACTTCTTATGAGACAAAAGTCGTGTGCTATATAGAATAGATCTTATACACTTGATATTTCGAGCTGAGTATTCATTGCTTATATTTTACTCGAAATCATGTGTTGGTAAAGCGTTTCTCTTTGATCAGGTTTATCTTCACCTAGTGACGAAAGTCATGGAAGTTTCAATCACTTTGGAAGTTGCTCTGACGAGAAAGGTATGTTGTTCTTCACGACTGAATATCGCCCTCTGAGAATGTTTCAATGATTGAAATGAGAGTTTAGATTATATAACCATGTGTTCCTTGAACCAAAGTTTTCGAACTTTGTTGATCAAGAGAAATCGGTAGGATTGTGGAATTGGCTTGCCAAGTCGGCGAACTGACGGAAGTTCTCGACCGATAATTTCTGCTGGGATTTCCAAAAATCGTTTGTATGTTAAGTCCGCGAACTCAGTCCGCGAACCCAGTCCGCGAACCCAGTCCGTGAACTGGATGTAGATCCCATTATGGATCGAACCATGTAAAAACCATGTGTCTCCTTTACATTTCTAGCACTTATATTTCATTTTTGATGATGGAATGTTGTTTAGATCTAGGAGTTGATATTTGGGTGTAGTTCTTAGTGGTTGTAGGATTTCTAGCAGCTACATTTTGGAGCTATAAGGAGGAGGAGTAAATGATTTATCCTACCTCTAACTGGTTGGTTAAAGAAGATTCGGTGTAGGTGTTTAATTTCTATGGATATTCGAGTTATAGGGACAAATATGAAAGTTTCATGGAAGAACTTAATTACACTTTTAGGAAACAAACATCATGAACGATTCAAAGAAATGGACGAAGATGTAGAAGTTGAAGATACATAAGTCATCAATTTAGGGGAAGATTAATTATTTCTCAGAAAGACAATTCAACAAATCCAATGGCAACTTTCAACTAATATGGAAGAAAAAATGTTCACGGGCTTACCTTGTCAAAAACAAGGGCGAAGATAAGTTTCTCGCGGTTGAATTATCTTTCGCAAATAAAAGGTGTCACAGGTGGTCCAAGGTGGAAAGTACGAGTTGTATGGCGCGGTATTGAATCTCCCTTCGCGCATATTTTTCTCCGTATTGCTAAGGGCGAAAACAACTATTACAATTCAAGGTTATGTTTTCTTTTGCAAACGAGTGCTAGCATAGACGGTCCAAGGTAGATAAAGAAAGTCACCAGTATCAGGATCGACCCTCTTGTATATTTTTCCCCTTGCGCTTCCCAAGGTGAAAACAAGAATAAAAACTCAATGTTATATCTTTCTTTCACATAAGTGAACTCACGCAGTTGGTCAAGGGTTGACAGAGGATGTTATAGGTACCGGATTCGGGTCCCCGCATCGCACAACAATTTTGAACGAAACATTTCTGAGTATAAATATAAGAACACTTCCCGGATGATACATATACAATAGTGAGTTAATTTTCAAGTAGAATATAATCATTGAATAAACACAATATAAAGCTAACCGACGAACAGACTCGATTCCACGAAGCTTTCAATCTTAAGCATTTCATTGACTTCATCATGTTCATTAATGGAAAATGGGATATTTGAGACATTATGAAACTACACAAACTAAATATTGCGACCTAACCACGTATGAAAAGCGTCGCTGACTAAAGTCAAAGTATTGTTGTGTCATGACTTTTGTTGACTTAAACAGCGATACTACCTACTTTGACGCTAACTAAAGTCAAGTTGCCGTTGTGGCAGGAATTTGGTTGACTTATGCAACACCTTGGTAGCATTGATTCTAAAATTGTACCTTTATCTACTTTTCCTAACAAGGCGCCATGTGTCCTGAGTAATATTATTTTTATTCTCCTTCTTTATCATTACTCTCTCTCTCCATCTCTCTCACCTTGTTTTCATCCTTTGAAATCCAGAAACAAATCTCATACTCGAGCTAATTCCTTCCTTCTCCTTCTCTGGTTCTCCTCTGCCGATGGAACCCTAAATTTGTCAAATCTTCTCATTTCATCTCTCTATTAAGAACCAGAAACAAAAACCATTTTCTTCTTGTAACCTTATACATCTCTCCAAATCCATTTGCTTATTACCGAAATGGATTAAAATGAACCTTAAAACCACCACCATGAACCAAAAGAAAAACACTGTCATTAAAATCCCTTCTTTTGAACCGTTTCTTTGAAACCCTTACCTTACAGAAAAACCCATTTTTCTATTAATTTCATGTTTGAAAGAAACCCATCTTCCTTTTCTCTTCTCCATTTCCTTTTCGTGCTAGCTGTTAGGGGTTTGATTTTCTACAAACTTTATCAGGTAAAAAGTTATGGTTTGCATTCTAATTTTTTTCCTATTTTTCATCATTTAAGCTAACGTTTGATTTTGTTATCAGGGTTTTAATTATCGTTCGTTTTTTTTATTGTAGCAATTGCTAGAAAAGCATTCAGCATCTTAACCTGCATTTTTGAAGATTTTCAGCCTTCGGGTATAACTATTCCCTCACTTTTACTTGTTTCAAATCGAATATTTGTTGTTAATGAAATTAGTTGAAGTCATTTGGTGTTACTCTTGTGTTAATGAAGTAATTAAAAGTTATCCAGAATTTTTGTCAAACAAAATTGGGTGTTCTTAAGGATTCTGATTTTGGATTTGCAATTCTTGTCAAACAAATTTGTATGAGTTATTTGGTATTTTATGATTCTGATATTGGGTTTGATTTTTTAGTTTTAGTAGGCTTGTATCGATAATTTTGGGTTTTGTATGAATAATTTTTGGTGTATATGATGAAATAAAATGAAGAACCATTGGTGATGGCAAATGGGTGTTTTGAAGAAACCTTTGGTGGTGGTGGAGGTTTTATGGACTGAACTGGCGGTGGTGATTGGATGCTTGGAGATGGAATCAATGAGTTCGATTAAACGTTGGCGGTGATGATAACTAGTTCGCTGCTAGTAGTGGAGGTTGTATGTACTGAACTGGTGGTGGTGAATGGGTGTTTGGAGAGGAAGAGCAAGGTTGTAAGTTGCTTCTTTTTCTGTAAAGGGTTATATATGTTATAGATTCAGGTGTATTTATTACAACCTTGTTGTTATGTATAGGTTCAAAAAGATTCGGAAGCGTCTATTTATGATGTCTGGAAGGGAAATTGATGATGGTTATGGAACTACCCTGGTAAGAAAATTGCTATGTCGAATGAAATTAGAACTGTACTAATGAGTTTGATTCCTGTTTTTTAGATGATAATAGATTATATTTTCATGGTTGTGACTTGGGGTTTAAGGGAGTTGAAACTTCGTCCAGTTGAAGTGGCTATATTATTTTGTGGGCATGGGTGTTGGTGTGGTGGTGGATGCTTGTGGTAGTGGTGTTGTTATTTGAGCTTCTGCTTGTTTTTGTTGTTGCAGGTTCTACTGTTCTTTTTTTCAAGAAAATGTTGGCAGTATTTAATGTTTGGGCTGTATATAATAACCCAAAACAGAGAAGCAGGAAGAAACACATGTATACCTACAATAGACATTGCAGATGTATTATTTCAACAGCTACAAGTTTTCCTTTTCAATATTAAATTATATCCCAAGACTGTCGAATGGTATTTTAAATTCTAAGAAACAATTGCATATGTTTAACTAGTTTACTTGCTATCACTTTTAGTTTCTTTACCGAGAAAATAGTTTCTTTTCCAAATTGTAAAGAATTAGGTACCCTCTTTGATGGTGGAAAATTTCAACACCTGGTTTAATCATGTACCCTCTCTGATCACCATGAAGTAATGGCTGCTTAGTGTGAAGAAGTATGTCTCTTGGCTCTGTTGAGGGGCTACCATTTTATCCATCACATTTACATAGTTTTGTGTTTGTTTTAATTTGGGGAAAGTACTTGCTGTTACTGGATTGTGCAGATCCGAAAGTTGTTGATCTTGAAGTTGCAAGGCCGCAAGCTGAATCTAAAGTGATGACTGCAGATAATAGAATGTAACTTTGGATGGCTCCTGAGGTAAACATTTTTAGTGTTTGTTGTAGGTGTGATGTTCTGGAATTTTAGCTCAGTTCATCATCCGGCAGGATCTCGTTTTTGCTGGTTTGAAGTTGTCTCGTGAGTACTTTTCAGATCTATTTCTAATAAATCTTGTTTCTTTTCGATTGATTTTAATATCTTTGTGATTTCTGTTATAGGACTGATTATTATGATAGATGTGTGAATACTTTCTCATCTGAAGGGAGATTATTTCAAGTTTAAGCTATTAAGGTAAACAACAAAACAGTAAAGACCTATTTCTAGTTTCTGTGTGAAACTTTGTAATTGAAATTTGAAAACCCCCTCATTCTTGTGTATTTTCACAGCTTGGATCTACTGCGATAGGCTTGAAAAGTAAAGGTGTAGTGGTTGTTGTTGAGAAGAGTATCACTTCTCCACTACTGCTTAGTTTTTCTCCAAACCACTTTCTCCTTCACAAGCTAGTATATACAATTTTCTCTAAATCGTACTTGTCTGATTTTGCGTTAGCTTATGAAGTTTATAGAGTTTTGTTTGATCTGGACTTGTAGGTAAGGGCTTTAGTTGCTGAAATGATGTTCATCTATGAATTAATGATCTAAGACTACTGTTGTAAAGTGTAGTACCGATAAGTGTAACGCTTCTATTACTTTGAGCCAGTTGATCAAGTTTTTCATGGACAATTTCCTGCACAAATTGATCGATGAAATTGAGTCAGGTGAAGCCCTTAATACCATGGTACTGAGTGACTGAATTATGAATTAACTAGTAGAACATAGTGTCATGTGGTTTATTAGACTGCTTTCTTTTCAGAGTTCGACTCTGATTACCTTTTCCCTCCTAAATCAATGTAGGTAGTGTGCTGGGGAAGGCCTCTGTATGCAAATATTTAAAAGTTCAGTCAGTTCCAGCCCACAGTTGATGTTGCTGCTCTTCCCGATGGTCTCATGAGGGGCACTGATGCCATGATTGTTGGAAAGATCGCTGTTGTTGCTGGATAAGGAGATGTTGGAAAGGGTTGTGCTTCTGCAGTTCTGCTCTCAAGCTAGCTGGTGCCCAGGTGATGATCACTGAAATTGATGTTGAAACTTTTAGGAGTTGTAGTACTTCTCTTTAAGAAAGCTGGAACTTATGAATTAGAAGTTGAATCCTTTTGTATGATTTTGATTTAAATTTATGAGTACAATTTTTAGTGTAATGGAATTGTCATTTTGTATGGATGAATAAGATTTTGTTTAGAATTATAATTTTAATTTTGGTGTTTGAATTTGGATAGTCATTTGGTTTTTCAACTGAATTTGGATTTGAATTTGGGATTTTGATTTGAATTTGAATTTGAAAGTAATTTGACTCAGAATTATTTCAGCCGAGTCAGAATGGCAGCAGTCAGTCTGCTAGATCTGGCTCGGGTTTTTTAATATTAAAATAAACTATATCAACAACGTTGCCTGAATGTCTTATGTAGTGACAATCTGAAAGCATCGCAATTCCGCATCAATATGAAAGCGTCGTTCCATGAAAAGACACTGAATCCATGGCACTTTCAGCGGCATCTACAAAGTGTCTTATAACTCGCTTATACGACACTTTCTGACTATCTTAAATCAGCCTTTTTCCACTAGTGGTTACAAACACACATCTCGTTCAGGCTAGTTTCCAAATCCTCCATAAACTTGACTTCTACCATCAATTTCTTAATACAAGCGTGGAAAACATTATAATAGATTCTTAAGTATGTAGATAAACCATTGTCCTCATGCCATCCCAAAAGATCTTCCATTCGAGTTTGTTCATGTTTAGGTACATATCAAGTACGGTGTTCTTCCCATTTCTTTATCACCTTGTTCCCAGGAATCTCCCTTTGGAGGAAGTACAAATTAAATTTATTGTAGCAAATTTGGATCAATGTAGCTTAAAGGGATAACGTCATTTTAGTAGTTAACTATTATATGACGAAAAGGGAGTCCCATTGACTTCATCGTGTTACAAACACACACCTCATCCGGCTTGGTTTCCCAATCCTCCACCAGCTTCACTTATACTATCAACTTCTAAATACAATCATGGGAAACATTATGAAAACGAGGGGGTACCAAAATACATCACCACTTTTTTCTCAGGGAATCTGTATGGACAAACTCAATAAAACTCAATGAAGGAATAGTATCTAGAGTTATACTTCTCTCTCTCTTGCGATTAGAACGTTCACATAAACAAGTCTGTGAACCTAATTACAAAGAGATTACTTGGACGTTACAGACACTATCCCACTACCAATTAACTTCGAACTGGAATGCAGTTGATCCCTAAAAGGTATCACAAGCAGAACTAAAATTCCAATAATGAAAGATCAAGAGACCTGTACAAAGACTAATGAACACTAATACAATAAGACCTGGAAAACAGCCACAAAGCCATAAGAATAATCATAAATGAGTATAATCCTCACTGAGGATGACAAAGTTTTCAGATAGATATATATTTCATTTTATTTTTGATAAAGAAGAGTTCTATAGAAAGGGGGAGAAAGTACAAAAGCTTCTTATAAGATGTAAGAAAGCAGGAAGTCAGAAAATAAAAACAACTTACAATATTGCAAAATTCAAGTAAAAATCAAATCCCAATTGAAAGTGATGTTGCTGAAATTCCCTCTAATACTAGGTTTAAACAAAGCAGCCCATGAGTGAAGAAGAACTCTTGCATTTTATCATAGTTGGTCCCTATTCAAGGATTTATCCTCAAAAATTCTTTTGTTTCTTTCGTTCCAAATTGTCCATAGAGCAGCTGCAGGTATTAGAAACCATATCTTTTTTATCGATACACTGAAATCTGAAAGTTTCCCATGATTGCAGAAGTACCAGAATCGAAGATGGCCAAATTCCATTTAGACCAAATGATAGCAAGAGATAGTTCCAGATCCTTTTTGAAAGAGGAGAGTCAAATAATAGATGTCTACCACATTCCTCAGCATTATGACACATAAAGCATTTGTTCACATGGTGATAACCCCATTCTATAAGCTTATCAGTTGGAAATATTCTGACATCTGAGGGAAGCCATAAGAAGAAGCATATTTTGGTAGGGATCTTATTATTCCAAATGGTTTTATATAGGGAACTGTGGAATTTCATCACAAGGGTGTAAGGCTGTAAAGAGAGCTAGTAGAGAATGTACATGTGGCAGAAAGAGTCAACCTTCTTCTATCCTCTGAAGTATTAAGTACCAGAGGCTCAGGTCCAATCATATCCAATAAAGTAATAAATTGTTCAGCTTCGTTGTCAGATAAAGCTCTCTTGAAGTGAAGATTGGAGCTTACTAAATTATCATTAGCATAGATGTGAGAAGAAATGGAACCCTTCTTTTTGCCGCTGATTTTAAAAATCTCGGGAAAAGAAAGCTTAAGAGGAAAATTACCCACCCACCTATCAAACCAAAAAGATATACTAGCACCATTTTGCACCACCAATGAGGAGAACTGAGATACTTTAGCGGCTTGCTTGACGATTGGTTTCCAGCACGATGATCCATAAGGTTCTGTAACCTTGTCAGGAATCCACAAAGATGCATAAGCTCCATACTTGTTTCAATTATAGAAAACCAAAGTGAGCTCTTTTCTACTCCAAATCTCCAAACCCACAAGTATGCAGAAACTCCATACTTGTCTTCAATCAGACATCTTTGTCTTGACCGTATCTTTGCTAGTACATGTTACAAATACACCTTTCTTTATGGTCGACTTAGGAGACATTGAAATTGTTAATCTGGCGAGGCTTAGACCTCAAGAAATTGATATGACTATTGTTTTTAAGGACTTCAGATGTCCTGTGCTTCAAATCGGCACAATTCCTCTAGACTCGCTGAATGATATAAAAAGATGTCTGGATTTTGTGGGTGTCAAGTTCTATGATAATATTCTTGATCTAAACTGGAACTACATCGTGAAACAAATAGCAAAGAAGCCGAAGACATTTGTTAAGAGGGGAGGATGGGATGCATATAAACTGGAGGGCGAAGATACTTCTATTTACTACAGGCACTACAACTTGGAAGCATCACAAGCTAAATGCAATTTGAAAGAACCCGCAGCTGTATATGGTGGACGTTTCTGAAGGACTTATCGTTATAAAACAACATTTCTGAAGGACTTATCGTTATAAAACAGGCACAAATGATGTTTAAGTTATCTCAGTTGCTCTAGTTTCTTTTGTTCAACGTTGTGTTGCTTTTGTTATTCCATAGATAGATATACCTCTTTTGAATGTGCATTAATAATTGGAATGTAATACTACGCGCTTATTATCGGAACTGCCAGTAGTGCGCTTTTGCATTCGGCTGTTCACTACCAAACTTATGCAGTTCATATGGATTTTATGGAAGAATTTGGGATAATGTTTTGGTAAATCAAATTTTTAGTTTTCTATAAATTAATTTTGAATGAATTGGATTTGGTAAAAAAAAATGCATCGGGTACCTGGAATATCAGAGCTACCTAAAATTCAGAATCTAACAACATGGAAATAAGTCTACCAATCCGAATATCAGAATTAATTCCAAAGTCCTTGTACCACATTGTTTTCCACCTAATATTTACAGAAAAAGTATCAACATTACAATTTAGACAAATCTTCATACCCTCTTCATACCCATGAAATAGATATAGAACAGAAATTCCAATAATGAAAGATCAAGAGACATGTAGAAAAACTAATGAAACACTAATACAGTAAGACTTAGAAAACAGCCACAAGCCCATAAGAATAATCATTAATGAGCATAATCCTCGTTGAGTATGAGAAAGTTTTCAGATAGATATTCTTAAGCTTGATACAACGACAGATCTGCATTACCAACAAACAAAAGTTGAAGCTCGTGCTCCCTTTTCAGCATTAGTAGTCTCCGCTCTTAAATTTTCTACCACGCCAGCCACTGGAGTCAAATTCTTCTCCATTGCATGGACATGATTAAAGTTCAGTGCATGTTCTTCCTACTCAGATTTTTTTCCATTGCATGGCCTACTTCTTTTAACTCTGATTATGTCGAACTATGCACAAATCCATCAATATGTTGCAAGAAATGATCTCTAATTTTATAGTGACTGACCCTTCAAATGTCTCTTTGGAGGGAGGCCTAAAGGAAATGCATTCCAAGATACGACCTGAAAGTAGTAGCTACCTTGTGGTGCTGGTAATCACCCTGCTAAATTGCCTTGGAGTAAAAAAAAAAAAGAACCCAGAAACAATACTTAAAAAAGTGGTTGATCAACTGACTCAGCTCACCGGGCTAGGCATATTGACTAGGGGAAGGGAAAGTGACTTGGAGTGGGGGAAGATGTAGAAATTATCGTTTAATCCCATATTAGTTTGACTTTTTACTCTCTATTCCAACCTCCTTAGGCCTGGTACTTGGAGATCCAAATGTCACATTTTAGAAACGAGTTAATCTACAGGTGCCACTGTAGTACAATGGTAAAGTCACTGCGTGATTATACCAGTCATCTGAGTTCGAAACTTGCCAGTATCAAATTCTTTACCGATCAAAAAAAGAAAAAAGAAACGAGTTAATCCTTTTTTAATGATTCGGTCCAAAATCACATTCTTCTAATAGCAAAAACGCCCTTTATATGAGAATCATACACTATTCAACTCTATTTTCGTTGTTTTTGTGTTTCTCTGTGAGCAACCACTGGATATTCATCATCTTCTGATGCAGGCGATGATTCTTCTCAAAAATTACAAGACTTGTTGTTATTGGAATTCGGTTCGTAAAACAGTTCGTGTATATACTAGATTTATCTTGTCGAAGGAATCTTAAATACAGTTTCGTTTTTGAACGTATAGATTGTACAAGGATTATCTATACTGGTTACTGAACGAAAAAGTTTGTGGTGTACTATGAAAAGACGAGGATGCCCAAATACACCGCAATCTTTTAAATGTCAACCTATAAGTCTGGTATCTTAAGTGATCGTCTATGGAAAGAGTCGAGACAATACTACTTAAGTCTTATAACTTGTGTGATTGTTTACGGATGAGGTCGAGACAATACAACAACAAGATATTTACTTGACAATAGTTACATTAAAAACCGATTGACTATTAAGATCAATGTCAAGTAATTCGAAAACGACAGAACTGCATTACCAACAAACAACAACTGAATCTCGTTCTCTCTTTTCATCATTAGCCGCTCCGCTTTTAAAATTTCTACCACACGAGCAACTGGAGTCAAATTGTTTTCCATTGCATGGACATGATCAAAGTTCAGTGCATGTTCTTCCTACTCATATTCTTTTCCATTGTATGACCTACATGTTTTAACTCTAACTATGTTGAACTATATATGCACCAGTCCATCAATACGCTACAAGAAATGATCTCTAATTTCAGAATGACTGACCCTTTAAATGTCTCTTCGGAGGGAGGTCCAGAGGAATTGCATCCCAAGATACAACCTGAAAGTAGTATCTACCTTGTGGTGCTGGTAATCACCCTGCTAAATTGCCTTGGAGGAAAATAAAAACAGAAACAAAACTTAGAAAGGTGGCGTTGTTCAACTGACTCAGCTCACCAGGCTGAGTTGGAACTAGGCATATTGACTGGGGGTAGGGGAAGTGACTTGGAGTGGGGGAAGAAGTAGAAATTAACGTTTAATCCCATATTAGTTGGGCTCTTTACTTTTTAGTACAACCTCCCCAGGCATGGTACTCGGAGATCCAAATGTCACATTTTAGAAACGAGTTAATCATTTTTAACGATTCATTCGAAAATCACATTCTTCTAATAGAAAAAATGCCATTTATATGAGAATTGTACACTATTCAATTTTATTTTCTTTCTTTTTGCATTTTTCTGTTAGCAACTGTTGAATCTTCATCATCTTCTGATGCAGGCGATGATTGTTCTCAAAAAAAAAAATTATGTATCTGCTCCCACAACAAATTTGATCTGGTCTTTGGTAAGAATTAAGGTTTAATTTTATTTTTTCTTCATCACATCATCTTCTGTTGGTGATCAAAATTGGCATTTCTTCCATGAGTTTTACGATATCCTCAATTGTAGTTATGGAGCTATTCGTCTCAGGTTCTTCATAAAACCGCAAAAAAAAATGTTCTTCCTAGATCTGATTCGCTGATTCTACAACATTGGTAATCTATTTTTAGTTTTCAACTTCAATCTACATTTTTCCAATCCGTCTATGTCTTCTATAATCGATTCATGTAAACATTAGGAGAATTGATTCACTTACTTCATCATTCAACTTCAACTTCAATCTCAATCTCAATTCACCTTCATTTCTTTTGAACTTGATTAGTATTTCCTGAATGTTTATCCATACACATATTTTCTTTACTAGGTTTTTCCGTATGGAAGAAACTCTGGAAATACCCATAATAAAAGATATTATGATGGCCTTGAGTCCAATATCTCAAGTATGTGGCAACAAAAATTTGGTTCTATTTTTTAATTTAAGTTCAAATCGTTCCTTTTGGATATAACCTCCTCATATGCATCGTCTATAGAATGAAAGTCAAAAGCAACTGACGTTGTCATTGATTTCACATATTCTTCAATTGTTTATGACAATGTGAAACAGGTTAGGATATCAAACACTCTACAAGTTGATATAAATTATTAAACTATTGAGTATCTTAGCAGTGGAACCAATGATCTCTTATTTGATATACAACATCTTTTGGTATGAAAAGTGTAGTCTATGTTCCCAGGATTAAGTTAGATACGGTAGCTGCGCTATCTGTATTTTGTAAGAAGGCCAGCATGGTGAGCTCAGGATCAGATTCTAGTTGGTGTATATTTAGGCTTGATCTTCAAGGGTTTATTTATTTAGTACAAATTAAAACTTTAATAAGGATATAGTTCTGTTTGTTACCTTTATATTGCAACGATGTTAGGGATGTTTGATTGCTCCAACATGTCAATTGGGTCAATACTTCTCCAATAAGCATCAATTCAAGCATCTTTCCAAATGCAGTAGTAAGTTAAACTAAAATTCAAAGTTGTTGAAGAACTAGATCTAATTCACATAATATAAACACAGTTTTACTAATGTATCAATCCATTCAAATAATCATATTCTCTATGGATTAATAAATGTTCCTTCTATTTGATCACATGAACTTCCATCTACGGATGCAAGCCAAATTGCCAACAACCTCTCAAATCTAGGTCAGATATACAACATAGAAGATAATTCAACAATAATATCGGTAAGCATATATTCTTAACGTTACTGCATTTTCTCAATCCTGCTGTACAATAGTCCAGGAGCACTAATGCTTTTAATTTTAATGGGCATGCTAAACTGGGAACAGATGGAAAGGAGAAAATAAATCAGTAACGAGAGATTACGGGTTTGTTGATTCTTAACGTGTACATAATTATACACATGTTTATTTGTTACGTGTACATAATTATACACCTGTTGGTTGTTAATGTGTACATAGTTGTACACATGTTGATTTTAACACTAGAATTACTTCCATTTTAAATTTTTGTTCCATATCTATAACAAATATTTTCTTTATGGATATCTTTCTAGGTTTTAGTTCTTACTCATTCTAGATAGCAAGTCATAATAATAATATAATATTGTCATACTTAAATAATATGTACATCTCAGGTGCTTCTCATATTGCTGGAAGCCACGCAGCCAACGTGGGCAACCAGTATGCCAAAAAGGATCTAACCGGCAGAAAAAATCATAACATGCATGGCTTCTGGCAGTAAAAATAGTAATTGGAATCCTTGCAGTTATCATCTTACTTTGTGCTGTTCTAGCAGCTGTCAAAAATGTAAAGGGAAGTGTCATGTTCGAATCCCTTGGAAGAAAGTGAAAAATTAGAACGAACCAATTTATATGTACATAGGTTCGTCTGACAACATAAAAACTAATTTCTTATGTAATTTTGAGTTTTGATCAAGCTTTATGTAAAATGACAATAAATCTGATTTCATTGTTGTTGGGTGATCAAATCTGATATGCTGGAGGATATAATAAAGTTAAGTAAACAAGAGCTGGAAGTAGCTTGTGAAGATTTGAGCAACATTATTTTCTCTAGTCCAGGGAGAGCAAATAATGTTGCTCAAATCTTCACAAGCTGCTCGAATAATGTTGCTCTAGTCCAGAGTAAGATTTACCTCGAAGTTTATTTCCAGAGAGAGGTAGTTTAACCTTTTTCTGGTCTTAAAATCTAAGTGAAACACTTGCTACTGCAGCATTAGAGTCTATCATAAAATATAAACGAACAGAAGAAAGGAATTATAAACAATTCTTAGATTTTAATTTGTAATTAAATGTTTCACGTTGATGACGTTGAAAGATTAAATCATGAAAATACTGGAAAACTATTTGGGTATTGCAGAGAAAGCAATCCATTTTCAAGGATGCTCGTCTTTGAATGTGCATCTAATGGAACACTTTATGAGTACCTCCACTGTAAGTATCTGTTTTCTTCTTCTTTGTACACAAATCATGTTCAAGTGACACTGTACTAAGATAGTTTTTTTTTTTTTTTTTTTTTTGGTCGGTGAATTGAAGGATGTCAATTATCTTGGAGAAGGCGAATGAATATCATTGTGGGAATTTCTCGTGGTCTAAGATATTTGCATACCAAACATGAGCCTCAGTTTGCTATGTTTTTATTTTACGTTGCTTATCGAGAGAGGGTTCATTGACATTTATTGTTAAAATTGGTCAATAATATTATCACAATAGCCACTACATTAACTGATGATTGTTGGACTTGGTGATCTGGCTGTTGTTGATTCATACATGTTTTCATGTTGTACACGTTATGATACTCAATGTGTGCATAATTGTACACATATTGATTTCTAATGTGTACATATTTGTACACATGTTGATATATAATGTGTACTTGGTTGTACACATGTTGACCCCAATGAAGCGCAACAATAGTCAGAGTATGAAATACAACTAACTGATGGTGCTAAGCAAGCCTCTTGGTGTACAATACAGATGGTGTTTGTTTAGGTTAGTTGGTTACACTTTTAGAATCCCTGAGTAATAATTTTTTGTTACTTTATAATTTAATTGAATTGTTATAATAATTTTGCAGGGTTTAGATGAAGTGCAGTCATACACTATTGTTGAAAGGACTGTAGAGCGAGAGAATGTATCAATTAATTATAAAGGTCAAGAACTTATTCATTTGATTAGTAACTTTTTCCCGAAATTCGAGGTCCTTATATAGCCAGGTACGGAGTTAGAAATTTAATTTAAAGGGGGTTAACTTAAAGAAATTTAAATGAAGGGGGGAAAATAATAATTTTTTTCTTATAAATTACTAGGGAATTTCAAGGACTTTTAAAAGAATATAATTTTTTTAGAGGGGCGGAAGCCACTCTTGGTTAATATGTAGCTTCTTCCATGTATATAACATGGAAATGCTGAATTTTAATGTGTACTTAATTATACACATGTTTTAAGAAGTGGGGTCCAACAACCTCACCCAATATTTCGCTTAGCAATCTGTATGTACTAACTCCAATATACTTTCAAGAGAATCAACTTGACAGTCAGACTCAATCTTAAGAAAAGTATATCAAAGAGTTATATCTCAATATCTCAATTCAATCCGCAATCAAACAAATAATAATTTGCGAGCCCGGTTGAATATAAGAGAGATAACTTGAACGGTACCAAAGACCAATGTTCAAGGATCAATAAATTTCAATCAACAACCAAAGGTTGGATTTACCAATTGATCGATTTAACGCACAACCTTTTATATTTCATTTATATAACAAAATATAATGTGGAAAAGAAATAACACAGACACCAGAAGTTTTGCTAACGAGGAAACCTCAAATGCATAAAAACCCCGGGACTTGGTCCAAATTGAACACCTCACTGTATTAAGCCGCTACAGACACTAGCCTACTACAAACTAACTTAGGTATGGACTGTAGTTGAACCCCAATCAATCTCACATTGATTCAAGGTACAGTTGCGCTTCTTACGTCTCATATCCCGACAGGATTTTAACACCCCATGTTTTTAGCATGGCGCATGCTAAAATATGCGCCACAATTTTCTTGTGATGAAGCTTCAACCAAAGCTTCCTTTGCATAGTGAGACGCATTTGGACCGATGCCATATTTGGTGCCAAGGAAGGCACATCGCGTAGGCATATTGGAAAAATCCCAATGTTGCATCATACTACGCACTTGACTCCCTTAGCTGATCTCACTCAAAACTAAGAGTTGCTTCGACCCGAAGTCGAGGACTTGATAAACAAATCTGTCTCATACAGAAAAGTCTATAGGAATAGATAAATATGTCTTCCACATAAAAACCTACGAGTTTTGTTCCGTCTTTTGATAAATCAAGGCGAACAGGAATCAATTGATATACCGGACTTATATTCCCGAAGAACAACCTAGAAATATCAATCACCTTACAATAATCTTAATCGATTAACGAAACAAGATGTTGTGGAATCACAAACGATGAGACGAAGGTGTTTGTGACTAATTTTATATCTTGCCTATCAAAGATATAAATCTCAAGCCAATCTTACGATTGTACTCAATCGTGATATAAACAGCAAAATCAGATCATGCAACTACAGAGAAAATAGTTGGGTATGGCATCACAATCCCAATGAAGTCTTTAAGTCTTTAACTTACAAGGTTTCTTGAAAAACCTAAGGATAAAGGAGAATTGACTCTAGCTTACACAACTAGTATCACACAGATGTTGGGATTAGGTTTCCCAGTTGCTAGATTTCTCCTTTATAACGGAACAAAACTATTTTGCAATCTAAGTTACCTTGGTAACAAAGTATTCAATATTCACGATTAGAGAATATTTTATTAGATTCAAGTTAATATCTTTCAACCGTTAGATCGAACTTAGCTTGTTATACATAAATGAAATGTAACGTCATTTTAGGTTTGAGTAACCGTACCTAAACGTGTACATTTAGTTGGTTCAACAATGGTTAACCAATGGTTAGACATATGAGCACTTTCATATCAACCTTATTCATCTTCATCATAACTAGTTCAAATGACTCAAGTGAACTAGTTAGAGAGTTGTTCAATTGCTTAGATCTCATAGAAGTATACAATACACAATCGAAGAAAAATCGTTTTTGATTCACTCGAATCGATTCATGAACATTATATCCACGGTTTGCAAAGATTGCATTCCTTATTATATAAATGTTTTAGTTCATGACGAAGCCGATTTTAGAAAGTAACCTACCTAAGTATGCGAACATGTACGCGTACTAAAGTAACCGAATTGAGTTTGTTTTTCACTTTCAAACTCCAGCAGAAATTAACGGATGTGAACTTTCCGCCAGTATACGTACAGGTACACATACTTACCCGGATTTTCAACAACTGCTAGTACGCATACGGGTACGCATATTTTGGGTTCCCGGTTTTTGACTTTTACAGAAATGTGAAAAACACAATATGTTTATATCCAAAGATGGTTACATCTTCTAAACTCTCATTTCAATCATTGAAACTTTCTTAGAGGATGTTATATAGTTGTCATTCACAAACTATTTTTCATCAAAGCGATTTTTAAGTTATTAAAATAATCAACATGACTTTCGTCACTATATCTCAGATTCTCACGATCAATATAGCCATGAGGACTACGCGTCACCTCTCCAATTTGACCATTTTCAGGACAAAAAAAAGAAAAAGAAAAGAAAAAAAAAGACATAATAGACCATACCGCTAGCCACATGTATGTACTACTACCGAGATGCACTTCGTCTAGAGTTGGGCTCGGCTTAATTCGGTGTCCAGTGATGATGATGCGCCAATACCCAGAATGTTGTATAAACTAGAAACCAGTAGAAGAAACTTTAAATAGTTTAGCTCCTTATCGAAAATTCAAGATTTGACCAGAATAAATGTGTTCGTCATTCTAAGCAAAACCTCTTTATAAATACTCCCACCCAACAAAGACATTCAGCGCATCAATCAGAAAAAGAAATCAAGCAAAGAAAGTGTTACTCACTACACTAGCAATCTATCTACATTCTCTCTACAAATCCAAATCCAAATCCAATTTTGATAAACCCTTTCCATCAATTCTATTAGATAGAAAACCAAAAATGTCGATCATCCCGAGTTTCTTCAGCAACCAAAGGAGCAACGTTTTTGATCCAATTTCTATTGACATCTGAGATCCATTCCAAGGATTTCCTTTCTCTACCGGTTCGTTGACTGGACAACAAGGTGGTGGTTCTAATGCTGCAAGGGAGACATCACAGCTAGCAAACACCAAGTTTGATTGGAAAGAACCACAAAAGCTCATGTCTTTAGAGCAGATCTTCCTGGTGTTACAAAAGAAGAAGTGAAATTTGAAGTAGAAGAAGGAAGAGTGTTACAGATTAGTGGAGAAAGGAGTAGAGAAAGCGAAGAGAAGAATGATAAGTGGCATAGAGTTGAACGGAGAAGCGGCAAGTTCTTATTTGCTAGAATACCGAAAATGTCGATCATCCCAAGTTTCATCAGCAACCAAAGGAGTAACGTTTTTGATCCATTTTCCCTTGACATTTGGGATCCATTCCAAGGATTTCCTTTCTCTACCGGTGCTCTGACTGGACAGCAAGGTGGTGGTTCTGATGCTGCAAGGGAGACATCGCAATTAGCGAACATAAGGATCGATTGGAAAGAAACTGTCATGTCCCATGTCTTATAGGACACCCATATATAAGGGCACCCTGGGTGTACTTAGTATTGTTAGCATGCGTCCGGCACATGTGCCATCCTATTACCCTAATATGTACTGGGACTGTTTTCCTTTGGACATTATCGAATAGAATTTGTGTTGATGTGTTCTTCTTTCTCTTTTGGGGTTTTACCTTCAATCTCACAGTGTAGATATTGTAGATTGAGCCTGATCATTCATTTGTAGTGTAGATCACTACAAGTGGTATCAGAGACGGTCTTTCCTTGGATTGATCATGGATGATGGTAATAGATTTAAGGCTTTAACTGAGCAACTATCTACTGTTCTTCAAATTCAAGAAGTAATTATAAGGCATTTAAAAAATAAACCATCTCATGTGCTTCTAGCAAGATACAAGAAAAATTTAGCAGCAGAAACAAAGAAACTGCTATTGCTGGAGCGTGGGATATATATTGAAAAAGCGGGGGTCTAACAACACCACCCAATATTTCTCTTAGCAATCTGTATGGACTAACTCCGAAATACTTTGCTAGATAATGAACTAGACAGTCAGACTCAATCTAGATAAAAAGTATCTCAAGGAGTTATTATCTCAATCTCTCGATTTGATTTCTACTCAAGCTAAAATCAATAGCGAGTCTTTATCAAAGAGAGATAACTTGGACGGTACCAAAAACCAATGTCCAAGGATCAATCAACTACAATCAACAACCAAAAGTTGGATTAGAGAAGTTGATGATCACGAACGCACAACCTGTATTATTTCTATTATATAAAATATAATGCGGAAAAGAAATAACACAGACACTAGAAGTTTTGTTAACGAGGAAACCGCAAATGCAGAAAAACCCTGGGACCTAGTCCAGATTGAATACACACTGTATTAAGCCGCTACAGACACGAGCCTACTCCAAGCTAACTTCAGACTGATCTATAGTTGAACCCCTACCAATCTCCCACTGATACAAGGTACAGTTGTACTCCTACGCCTCTGATCCCAGCAACACACTGCGCACTTGATTCCCTTTGCTGATATCCCCCACAACAAAGAGTTGTTGCAACCCAAAATCACAGACTTGATAATAAACGAATCTGTCTCACACAGAAAAGTCTATCAAAAGGATAAATTTGTCTCCCACAGATAAACCCTAGGTTTTGTTCCGTCTTTAGATATAAAATCAAGGTAACAGGAACCAATTGATAATCCAGACTTATATTCCCGAAGAACAGCCTAGATTAATCAATCACCTCTCTACAATCCTTCTTGACTACACAAGCGGATTGTCGAGGAATCACAAACAGTGAGACGAAGATGTTTGTGACTTCTTTATCTTGCCTATCGTAGAACTCTCACGATCTCAATCCAATCAATCTATTGTACTCATACGATAGAAGATGCAAGATCGGATCACACAACTACGATAAAAGTAGTATCGGTCTGGCTTCACAATCCCAATGAAGTCTTTAAGTCGTTAACCCGAGTTTAGAGAAGAAACTCAAGAGTTAATGGAGATCGACTCTAGCGAGCGCACTAGTAGCACACAAACGTATGGGGATTAGGTTTGCTCAATGCTAGACGTCTCCTTTATATAGCCTTCAAATCAGGGATTTTCCTTAGGTACAAAGCAAACTCTATTCACCGTTAGATGAAAACCTGATTTAGATTCAAGCCAATATCTCTCAACCGTTAGATCGAAAGACATAGATTGTCACATTCAATTGGGTACACGTTTACTGGGTTTGAGAAAAACCATGCCCAAACGAGTACACGTATGTTGGTTCAACATGATAACCTAAAAGGTCAACCATATGAGCATCTCATATTAATCATGTTCTTCTTCACCATAACTAGTTCAATTGACTCAAATGAACTAGTTAAGAGTTGTTCAATTGCTATGAGATCTTATATAACTACACAAGACACAATTAAAACAAATATGATTCGGTTCGATTAGAATCGGCTCATGAATATTATAGCCATGGTTTTCATAAAACATTCCTTAATAATTAATGTTTCATATTCAGAGCACATCTTTAGATCATAACCTCTTAAGTTCAAAAACAAGTTCGCGGACTTAAGCTAATCGGTTGAGTTTTCCAAACTCAGCAGAAATTCCCGGGTCGAGAACTTCCTCCAGTTCGCGGACTTAGCACACAAACGAGTTTTGGAAATCCCAGCAGAAATTCTCGGTCGAGAACTTCCATCAGTTTGCGGACTGAGTCTGCGGACTGGGTTCGCGGAATTGACAAGACAATTTCTGCAATCCTACCGATTTCTCTTGATCAACAAAGTTCGAAAACTTTGGTTCAAGGAATACATGGTTATATAATCTAAACTCTCATTTCAATCATTGAAACATTCTCAGAGGGCGATATTCATTCGTGAAGAACAACAAACCTTTCTAGTCAGAGAAATTTCCAAAGTGATTGAAACTTTCATGACTTTCGTCACTAGGTGAAGATAAACCTGATCAAAGCGAAACGCTTTACCAACACAAGATTTCGAGTAAAAGATAAGCAATAAATACTCAGCTCGAAATATCAAGTGTATATGATCTAGTTTATATAGCATACGACTTTTGTCTCATAAGAAGTGGGAGAAGAATAGATAGACTTTCGAGTGATAGATAAGTTCAAATCTTCACATACCTTTTTGTTGATGAAGTTCCACGGTTCCTTGGTGTAGATTTTTGTCGTTGTCATTGAATCACCATGAAGTCCTTGAGCTCAACTACACTTTTCCTATTCTAGTCCGAGACTTAGCTAATAGGCTAGAAATCAAGACTTTATAGTTTTGATCACTAAAATTGACAAACATGCTTGATATAGCAACGCATGCGAGGTAGACTGATCTATGCTCTAACAATATCTCCCTTTGTCAATTTTAGTGACAAAACTATTAATACATATGGAATACAAAAAAGATAAACTTTAGTGGCTCCTATTCTGTAGTCCAATCTTCAATGTTCCTTGAAATCTTCGTCCTTCCAAGTACTCCAATGATCCCAAAGGTTTTAAGTTTAGTATCATCGTTGTTGAAGATCCATAGCTATAAAAATGAGAGAAATTGAGATTCTCGATCATTATTATACAGTGTCATATTATTATTATGAACATCAAAGTCCAATTTCGTCACGACTTTAACAATAATACTATGGTGATATGTATCACTCCCCCTTAGCCAATACTCCATCTAGATCATGGAAACCACTCCCCCTTACATAATGATCCGAAAACCATATATATTTGTAGTGTGACCTATAATATTTCTCCCCCTTTTTTTCAATAAAATTGGCAAAGGTACAAGAACGGTTTCATAATGAAATTTCCACAAGAGATATTTCATGACCAAAAGAAAGACAACATATCATCTTAATTTAGATGCAATCTTATAGCCGAAGCTAACACCATTCATCAAGGAGTTTTAAGACGCAGGATAACCCCTATAAAATTCCACAGCCGCACTCCGCGCAAGATATTACCATTAAGCACAAGTTCAAAAGAACTCTCCCCCATTTGATGTCATTCCCAAAGGAACAACAAGAGCGACCTTAATTTCGAAAAGAAAAAAAGGATTTTTATTTGGACACCAAAAACCATGAGAATGATTTTTTATATACAAAGCTCAACCAAAATACTCACAAGTAAATCCATGAAAATTCTAATTGGAATATGCAATTAAATCAAAACCACAAAAGTGATCAATTTAATTGAAAGTGCTCAACATAAGTAAACTCACGGAGCAACAGGCTACGAATAAGTTAATCATACGTAGGTGACTAACTTAACCGTTCAAGTACTCAACATAAGGAAAACCTTACGGAATACGTGACTACATTAACCAATAGAACATGATAGTGTAGTCGTTCATATACTCAACACAAGAACTTGTGGAATATATGAACTCAATTAGATTAATTACAAGAGAACCTATAATTAATCTAATCGGAATACAAGCAAATAACCAAACTAATTACGGAGGTAATCAATTTAATTATTTTTGGCTCAACATAAGAGATTATGGAACCCCGACTAAGATTATCATGGAACATGACCATCTTAACCGCACATGTACTCAACATAAGAAGGAACTTATGGAGTACAAAACTAAATAATCAAGGATGATTGATTTAGTTTATAATGCTCAACATATAACATCTTACGGAACAACCAACAAAGCCAAGGTTAATCGACTTTAGTTGTAAGGTGCTCAACATAAGAGACATAATGGATCCTTTACGTCAATACATAATAAAATGGGTCAATGAAGATCTATACCGTGGATAACATACAAGGATCTATTATATCTTTGCATCATTATATGCATAACAACATCATAGACTTTATCCTTGTCATACAAAATATTTAATCCTATTTTCAATCAAATACATGATTGCATAGGGATAACTTTTGCAGAGGCACAACAATCAACTGGATTGTTCTCCTTTCTCTTTGTCAATTCTCATGGAAGCTAAGGTGGTGGTTCTGATGTTGCAAGAGAAACATCGCAATTAGCAAACACGAGGATTGATTGGAAAGAAACCCCAGAAGCTCATGTCTTCACAGCTGATCTTCCTGGTGTTAAGAAAGAAGAAGTGAAAGTTGAAGAAGGACGAGTTCTCCAAATAAGTGGAGAAAGGAGTAAAGAAAGTGAAGAGAAGAATGATAAGTGGCATAGAATTGAACGCAGGAGCGGCAAGTTTTTGAGGAGGTTTAGGTTGCCCGAGAATACTAAAATGGAGGAAGTGAAAGCTACTATGAAGAATGGAGTTCTTATTATTTGTGTTCCTAAAGTTGAGCAGAAGAAGCCTGAAGTCAAGTCGATTGAGATTTCCGGTTCATCGGCCGCCTGAAGATTATGGTTATTATGATCGGAAAATATGAATTGCTTATATTGCCTTGTCAGTAATTTTTAGGTATGTTACTAGTGCGATTTGGTATGTTCTTACTTTCAAAGATTTTGTTGTGTCAGTTCTGTAGAAGTGGTCGAGTCAAGTATGTTATGTACTGGATGTGTTATTAATAAAATGCAGCTTTATGTTCACTATTTCACTCCGTTTGTGCCATCTCATTTCGATTAGTTCGAAAGCGTCTCTGCACCGGAGACCATCGAAATGAATATAGGATTCGAGAGATTGGGTGACTAAATAATAATCAGTAGTAGAGGTAGAAAAAAGATGCATACGTGCAGTTGTTAATCCAATTATAGTGCAAATTTCTTGTTGAATGAAATTGTCGATAAATATTACTGTAAAAAGTTTTAATTGCTACCGATCATCATCGATAATGGACTCTGCACCGAGACATTTTTCACAGTTCTGGTTGAAAACTCGTAATCATGAAAAAGACCTTGGTTTGATGATCAAATCATAGACCTTTGTCAGGATTTTCTTAGGGAATCACTGACAACCGCAAAATAACAGATCTTGAGATATTATGATGAATAATAAGTAAACCAAGCACAAGCAACTACGAAAATACGAGAAAGATAAATCAACTCACAAGACACAAGATTTATAGTGGTTCGACCAATACATACAACTTGTATATATTGTCTACGTCCACTTTGAGCCGCACCAACTCAAATCCACTATGAAGAAATACGATTACAACGTCGTGTGAATCCCAGCAAACCCTTGGTTACACCATAATAATTACCCGAGACGATAACCTTGTCTCTTGTTCCTCACCAATATGCTCTCACAACGAAACCCTAGCTTTAGCCCTAAAAGCTATACAAGAAATCTCTCACCGATCTCTTAATCGTTTTCTACACAATGTTATTCTACAAGGCATAATTACCAATTTATATAGGTTACAAACTTGGCCACCAAGAATTCTAGCCGGTTTAGGAAACCCCTTCCCTAAATAACCACGGCTAATTTTAGGAAATAATTAGTCTTCAATAACTAACAATCTCCCACTTTGAAGACTCATTGATTGTCTTCAATTCTTCTTTTCTTCAACTTTGGATTTGACGGTGCTAAAACATCTTCATGTCAGTGCGGCTCCCTTCCCAGAAACTCATTCTGAAAGACCAACTAAAGCCTTGCAGAGCTTTAACTTGTCTGATGTAACTCCCTTGGTAAACATATCCGTCGGATTCTTCGAACCAAGAATCTTCTCGAGATTCAACTCTCCTTCTTCTAAGATATCCCGAATGAAATGATAACGAATATCTATATGCTTCATCCTAGCATGATAGGCTGAGTTCTTGGCTAAATGTATAGCGCTTTCACTGTCGCTAAACAGAACACTATCTCGTTGTTCCTTTACCAACTCATCTAACAAACCTCGTAACCAAATCATCTCCTTGCTCGCTTCTGTTACTGCTACGTACTCCGCTTCCGTAGTAGACAATGTCACCAACTTCTGTAAACGTGAGTTCCAACTCACTGCAGCTGACCCCATAGTATAAACATAACCGGTCGTACTTCGCCTTTTATCTACATCACCTGCAAAGTCTGCATCCACATAACCCCTCAAGATAGAACCACCTCTTCCATAACACAATGGTACGTTTGTGTTACCTCTCAAATACCTGAGAATCCACTTCACAGCTTCCCAATGTTGTTTTCCTGGGTTTCTTGCATATCTACTCACTACTCCCACTGCATGTGCACTATCCAGTCTCGTGCACACAATAGCATACATTAGACTTCCAATAGCCGAAGAATATGGTACGTTAGCCATGTACTCCTTTTCTTCATTTTTCTTCGCACTCTGCATACTTGAAAGACGAATTTGACTTCCAAGTGGAGAACTAACTGGTTTAGCATTCTTCATATTGAACCTTTTCAACACTCGTTCAATATATTCAGCCTGACTAAGTATAAGTACACCCATTGCTCTGTCTCTTATGATCCTCATACCAAGAATCTGCTTTGCTTCACCAAGATCTTTCATAGCAAACTCACTTGCTAATTGTTTCTTCAAATTCTCAACTTCTTGTAGAGATGTTCCGGCAACCAACATATCATCTACATACAGTAATAATATGATGTAGTCAAAACCGCACCTTTTGAAGTAACAACAATGATCTGCATTACACCGTGAGTAACCACCTCTATGCATGAAGTTATAAAACTTCTTGTACCACTGTCTCGGGGTTGTTTTAAACCATACAAACTCTTCTTTAGCTTGCACACCATCTATTCCTTGCCTTTTACTTTGAATCCTTCTAGCTGCTTCATGTAAATTTCTTCATCTAGGTCACCATGAAGAAAAGCTGTCTTTACATCCAAATGTTCAAGGTAGAGATATTCAGAAGCCACTAGACTTAACACTACTCGAATAGTAGTCATCTTCACAACTGGAGAAAATTTCTCGTTGTAATCAACACCAGGTTTTTGCTGGAAACCTTTCACAACCAACCTCGCCTTGTAGCAATTATCTCCATTTGCTTCAAACTTCATCCGATAAATCCACTTACTATGAAACGCCTTCTTACCTCTTGGTAATTTTACTAACACCCAAGTGTCATTCTCCTCAAGTGAATTCATCTCGTCTTCCATAGCAAGTTGCCACTTTCCTGAATCATCAGCCGCTAGTGCTTCTTTAATATCTTCAGGTTCACCTCCATCCGTAAGTAATAGATAATTCAGAGCATACCTTGGGTTTGGTTTTGGAGTTCTTGATGAACTTCGTACTTCTTCTGGAAATATAGGTGTAACTCCCACTGCAGCAGAAGTCTCTTCACCTTGTACTTCTCTGTCATCAGCAACACCGTGCCCTTCTTGTACCATACTTTTTCCACAAACATCATCAATATCGATATACAACTCCTTATCGACGTTGCTTGATCCGACATCTTCAACTTGTGTTTTATTCCTGTCCTTGTACAACTCATTCTCATTAAAAGAGACGCCTCTACTTCTAATAACTTTGTGACCCTCATGGTCCCAAAGTTTATACCCAAAAGCGTCAATTCCATAACCAAGGAATATACACTTCTTTACTTGAACACCTATCTTAGACCTCTCACCGGGACTAAGATGAACATAACCAACACAACCAAAAACTTTCAAATATGAAAGATTTACCTTTTTTCCAGTCCAAACCTCCTCTGTTATCTTCATATCTAATGGAATACTAGGTGTCCTATTAATTAGATAAGCAGCCGTGTCCGTTGCATGTGCCCAGAAGGTCTCGGGAAAACCAGACTGCAACCTTATGCACCTTGCATGTGCATTCAACGTCCAATTCATACGTTCTGCTACTCCATTCTCCTGTGGTGTCCTTGGAACTGTCCTCTCCAAACGAATTCCACTTGTAGCACATAATTGTAAGAATTCTGTTTTATCATACTCACCACTGTTGTCTGACCTTAGACACTTCAACTTCAGACCAGTTTCTGTATCAACCAAAGCTTTCCACTTCTTAAACACTTCATACACCTCGAACTTATTCTTCATGAAGTAAAACCACACCTTCCTTGAGTGATCATCAATAAAGGTGACATAATATTGGAACCCGCTGTGATATGCAACATCAATTGGTTCCCATACATCCGTGTGAAACAAATCAAGTTTTGCACTTCTCAAGTCTCTTCCTCCTCTGCTGAAACTAACCCGTTTTTGCTTTCCAAGAACACAGTCTTCACAAAAACTCATATCAACAGACTTCACCTTTCGTAGATATCCTCCCGAACGTAGAATCTTCATGTTCTTCTCGCTCATGTGCCCTAATCTTTTATGCCATAATTTAGTGTCTTCACCACTACTAGCCACTGCTAAAGTAGTTCCATCTGAAGTCCGGTATAGAGTACCGACTCTAACTCCAAGAGCTAATACCATAGCTCCTTTCTTCACTTTCCAATTGTGTTTCATTAATACAACTTCACAGTCATCATCACAAACTTGGACCACAGACACCAAGTTCTTCTTCAAATTTGGAACGTGTCGTACATCCTTAAAATTCCATGTCAAACCATTGACTTTCAAGATCACATCACCCAAACCGATGATGTTGCATGCTTCACCGTCACCTAAGAATACTTGGTCATAATATCCTTCTTTATAAGAGATCATAATACTCTTATCACCCGTTGCATGGAAAGAATCCCGAGTCTACAATCCAAGACTCATCTTGCTTGTCCTCAGAGAGTAGTAAAAAACCTTCCGTAATCACCTTCTTGTTATCAACAAGGACCTTCACCGGTTCCGCAGCTGCAACTACGTTGACCTCTTCTTGATTACCTTTGTTTCCACCATTATTAGCACCTTTGTTTTCCGGACAATCGCACTTGAAGTGTCCTACTTTCTTACACGCTCAACACTCAACAACACCTCTAGGCTGGGATTGAGATCTCCCCCTAGATTTCCCGCTAGACTTTCATCTGGATTTGTTGTTGTTGTTCCTATTTGAACTCCTGCCTCTATCTTCTTCCTGCAAACTTAAGGCCGAGCTTGAAGTACTAGAACCATAACCTTGTTCTATTCTTCTTTCCTCTTCAGTATTTAACCTTTGTTGCACATCATCAAGCTTCAAATTCTCTCTCCCTGCGGAATTGCTAATGGTTGTCCTTGCAGTCTCCCAACTCTTTGGTAATGAAGACAACAACCGTAAAGCTTGAACTTCATCATCAAAAGTAATACTAACTTTTGAAAGCTGAGAAATAATCGATTTAAACTTCCCAAGATGTGCTGAAATCGCTTTGTCTTCTTGCATCTTCAGATTAAATAATTGTTCACACAACATAATCTTCCCCGAGGCTGATGACTTTTGATACAACTTTTCAAGTTTATCCATAAGATCCTTCGTACTAGTTTCCTCTTGTACGTTATTGTAGACTTCCTCCGTTAGACATCTACGAAGCACGAATACACACTTGCGATCAAGAGTTTTCCATTCATCGTCTTTGCGTGCTCCCTTTTTCGCAACTCCACCCAATGGATCAGCAATGTCTTTCTCATATAGGTAGTTTTCCATCCGAGACTTCCAAAACGCAAAGTTCTTCCCATTAAAAAATTTAACCCTAGCTACCGTACTTTCGTTATTATCACCCATAACTCCCACTCCAATTGTACTACGATAAACCCTAAAGCTCTAACCCGAGCTCTGATACCAGTTGTCAGGATTTTCTTAGGGAATCACTGACAACCGCGAAATAACGGATCTTGAGATATTATGATGAATAATAAGTAAACCAAGCACAAGCAACTACGAAAATACGAGAAAGAATAAATCAACTCACAAGATTTATAGTGGTTCGACCAATACATACAACTTGTATATATTGTATACGTCCACTTTGAGCCGCGCCAACTCAAATCCACTATGAAGAAAAACGATTACGACGTCGTATGAATCCCAGCAAACCCTTGGTTACACCTAACAATTACCCGAGACGATAACCTTGTCTCTTGTTCCTCACCAATATGCTCTCACAACGAAACCCTAGCTTTAGCCCTAAAAGCTATACAAGAAATCTCTCACCGATCTCTTAATCGTTTTCTACACAATGTAATTCTACAAGGCCTAATTACCTATTTATATAGGTTACAAACTTGGCCACCAAGAATTCTAACCGGTTTAGGAAACCCCTTCCCTAAATAATCACGGCCAACTTTAGAAAATAATAATTAGTCTTGAATAACTAACAACCTTTGCCTTAAGACAAAAGATCTGGTTAAAAATTGTGGATATAATTAGGAGTCTGAAATCTGATTTTTTTTGATTGGGAAAAGTTAAGAGAAAAAAAGGACCAAGCCAGTACAAAAAGCCAAAACATACAACGATAGTCTCCGAAACAAAAAAACTGAGACTTCAAAAACAAGAAGCAAGAACTGTCAAATGAAGACCTTGCATGGAACAAAACAGTAGACTAATTTCTTGCGGAACTTACAAATTTGAGATGTCAGTATCACACTGGTAAAACAAAAAAGTTGGGGCGAGAGAGGCTCGAACTCTCGACCTCAGGATCACTCGTATAGCTATGAGACCTACGCGCTAGCCAACTGCGCCACCGCCCCGTTGTGGTCTACTTTGTTCTTAATAATATAACTAAGTGCCCGATGATAGAGTTGGGCTGGGCTCAACATTCAGTTAGGTGTCCCAACCAAGGGTAAATGATGACGATAACACCAGAAGGTTGTAGAAACCAGTAGAAGAAATGATGTTACAAGAATTTAATACAAATTTCCTTTTAGTTCCTTCTCGAATAATCAAGATTAACCCAGAATCGAACTCATCCTTACCAAAGTCTGCAATATAAATACCGCCTATCCGTCGAAGACAGCCATCTCATCTCATACCAAATCAAAGCGATCAGTTCAATCACAAACAAAGCAATTTACTGCTGCCTATAGCAATCAATCATCCTGCAAGCAAATTCATCAATTTTTGAGTGAAACCCTTTTCATCAAATTCTAAGTTAGAAAACCAAAAATGTCGATCATCCCAAGTTTCTTCGGCAACCAAAGGTCGAACGTTTTTGATCCATTTTCTCTTGATATTTGGGATCCTTTCCAAGGTGGTTCTGATGCTGCAAGGGAGACATCGCAATTAGCAAACACAAGGATCGATTGGAAAGAAACCCCAGAAGCTCATATTTTCAAAGCTGATCTTCCTGGTGTTCTAAAGGAGGAAGTGAAAGTTGAAGTTGAAGAAGGGAGAGTGCTTCAGATAAGCGGAGAAAGAAGCAGAGAAAGTGAAGAGAAGAATGATAAGTGGCATAGAGTTGAACGGAGCAGTGGTAAGTTCTTGAGGAGATTTAGATTGCCTGAGAACGCTAAAATGGAGGAAGTGAAAGCTACTATGGAGAATGGAGTTCTTACTATTTGTGTTCCCAAGGTTGAACAGAAGAAGCCTGAAGTCAAGTCCATTGAAATTTCCGGCTCATCGGCTGCCTGATATGATTATCATGATCGGGAATGTGAAGTGCCTAAGTTGCCTTGTTAGTACTTTTAAATTATGTTGCTATTGTGAGTTATTATGTTACTAGTATGAGTTAGCTACATGTTGGTATGTTCTTGCTTTCAGAGGTTGTATGTGCTGTGTGTCAAAGTGGTCGAGTCAAGTATGCTATGTTAATAAAATGCTGCTTTCATTCATTTTTTCCGCGCCATCATTCTTCGATTAGTTCGGTAACATCTGGACCGGATACCTGAATTCAAATGAAAAGATTGATTGACTAAAAAATCAGCTGTAGTGGTAGAACATAAATATGTGCAACTGCTAATTTACCAACTACCAAGGACTTGCTTGTAATGCAAATTTTCTGTTGAATGAAATTATCAATAATCAATATTGGCAAGTTTAAATTGCTGCCGATCAAAGTACTTCTCTGGAATTGACATTGCACTGCAACGTTTTTCACAATTCTGGTTGAGAACTCTGTATTCATGGAATAACGTTGCACCAGTACTAAAACCATGAAAATCGGCAACAATCAACTGGAAGGATCCCTTTGCTCATTGTCAATCCTCATGGAAGCTAGGTAAGACTTTCCATCAAGTTTACGTGCAAAGAAGTTCTTAAAGTATGTCTCCACAGATTCTCTTCGGAATAATGCTGGTTTATTTGGAGGATTTATCAAGCTATGTGCAGGGCCTAGCTCTGCATTTAAATTGGTTGAGTGGAATGCAGCGACCGAAAGCCTCTCTTTTGTTGAATCCACAACTGCCCGGTGCTCAATGCTGCGATAGACGCCATTGCTCACAATCTGCCAAACCATATGAGAAGTAAAATGCGTTATGCTTGCAAACCAAATTTCTTGTTGAAGCAAGAAAAATGTATGAAAAAAGAGTAATTGGGTGACCTCCATAATGTCACCGATGTTGACTACAAAAGCATTTTGTATGGGTTTTACTGGAACCCATTTCCCATCCTTGCGGATCTGAAGGCCTTCTGTATCATTAAGCTGAAGGACAATTGTCAATGCGTCCGCATCTGAGTGTGGTGAGAAACCTATTACCTGATCAGCCTTAGGACAAGGAGGATAGTAATTCAATCTCATCGATTGGTAACAATCACTGAATAGCTCTCTCATCTCATTTGAGTCCATCTTTAGAGCTTTAGCCATTTGTTCCAGAATAGTTATGGTCAGTTTTTTCAATCCTAGAGCATACTCTTCCAATGCCTCCCTAGAATGAAAAAAATACAAACAGTTCGAATTATGGTTGGACTATAAGAACAACCTCAACTGAGGCACCAGCAGGCCATCGCAGATTCAGTGAAAAAATATGAACCGTAAGCATACCTCAAAGGTAACGGCATCCCCGCAAATAAATGAGGCTTTCTCATTATAGATGGCAGCGTGCTTATGTAAAACATGTCAGACCAATCCAGTTTCTGCTCATCGGAAACAACAAAGAGTTGCCCAAATCCTTCATGGTCACCTGGTTTCTGCCATAACTTTTTTTTCTCCTCTATTGGGAGTTCAAAAAAGTTGTGTATTTCCAATTTTATTTTCTCAATTGTCAAGGAGCTAACTCCATGATCTACAACCTGTGCAAAAACAACAACAAAAATAACAACTTATGAAGATGTGAATTTCTCTACTTAGCAGTTCAATTTTATGCCGTGTGCTTCTCTATATCCAGATCTATGGCGTTTCCATGATACTATGAAAGTGGTAATCTTAAGGTAATTTACATGAATCTGCCAATAGTATTACCTGAAAGAAGCCCCATTCTTTGCAGGCAGAGTGAAGTTTCTCCAATTCATTATCGGCCAATATTGAATCTCCAGAAAGAAGGCTCTCAATATTGATAACAGGTATGGCGTTAGCAGCGGAATCACTCGGATTAATTTCATGATCAAGATTAATACTACTGCAACTTGTTCGGAGATATCGATCTGGGATTTCAGTGATCTCTTGTTTAACCAACTCTTGCACAGATGGAACTATTAGTGAACTTCCAAAGTTGCTCATCCTTGTGATCGATTCACTTGCAGAGGTGTTTTTACTTGCTCAGTTGTTGTGATCCTTAATATGGTTCTATCTTGAGGATGAGATTCAGACTAAATCTTATTTTGTCTTCATAGTTGTCTTAAATGTTTGTTTTACCTCCTAATTTAATACTATATGTCTCATTCATCCGAGGTACAATTTTTCCTTAAAATATCTGGCCATTGTTTACTTCAAGGAATATAGTACTCATTTTGATTATTATACAATCCTGAAGCCTTTGACATATGCATTTTCAAATTTTACTTCTGGAATGCCGTTAATTTTACTGAACTTCAAAGGAAGTGTTTTGCTCCTTTACATTGATTTGATTCAAAAAAAAGATGAATATTATTATTGTCTCTGTGCCATCATTCTGTGATAGCATCTGGTCCTGAGACCTTAGTTGAACACAAAGATGGAATAGAAACTAATTAAGTAGTCGCCAAATGCATTTGTGCAGTACTAATTCCATGAACATTGACGACAATTGTAGGATTGGAATATCGCACATATCAATAATTATGCGAAATAAGGATTATCTGATATAAACGAGCACTATCGCACATGGTAAAGGTGAAGTGACGTATTGGATGATGTCAGTAAAGTCACGAGTAAAGTGTGATGTTCTATGCGAAGTATAAGTTGTGCGAGAATGAGTGAGTGTAAATGAGCGAATGTATCGCACAATGATTCCGAAAATAGTGGATCTCTTAGCTGTCATCCACTATGAGGAATCACTATATAAAGAAAAGAGGTCATCACCTAGGAGAGGGATCTTTTAGTGTGTGTTAGACAAGAAACTAGGAGAGAGAAGGTTTATTTTGAGAACAAGTAAAGTCATTGTAAAGCCATTGTTATCCATTGTATCCAATTATAATCCTTGAAAATTAATAAAGAATTCATCATGATTACTTGAGTGATTGTTTTAGATACGTTGGGGTGTGGTTGTAGGTTTTCCTGCAACTATATTTTTGGCACCAGAAACAGCTTTGGGTGATAAATTCTGTTAATAAGTTACCAAATCTTCAAAAGATAGATCTGAAACTTTTGGGGAAAGTACAGAAGAATAATAAAGAATTTATGGAGAAAGCAAGAATCGTAACAATACAAGGAAGAGGTAGAGATATACAATGTAATTCTATAACTAAAACGTCAATCTCTGATGCAGATTTTCAAGAAAGAATAACAGGTAGAATTCACAAGCGAAATTATGAAGGAAGGAAGGTGGACACGGTGGAAAAAGAATCTTCATTAAAAGAATGGGAAAAAGTGGAGATTAATTTGCAGCAGAAGAAATTCCAGCAGAAAATTTAAAGAGGACAGATCTGTTGGTAATTACAGACACAGCTGAGCGAGGAGAAAACATTATAATGAAGAAGAAATCATAAAAATGGGCAGTTGATATAACACTGATAGATACAGGAAGTGGAGTTGATGTCTTATTTTATCGCACACTCAAAGCAATGGGATATGAAGATGCAAAGATGACACATCCAACTTATAATGTTCATCGATTCAATAAAGCAATCACAAAACCAAAAGGAGAAATCGTGATGCGAATATTACTGGGAGAAGTGGTAACAAAGATAACACTGTGTGTGATTGATATAGAATCACCATACAACATGTTATTGGGAAGACCATGGGTGCACGCGATAAAAGTTGTAGCATCAACACTACATCAGTGCATCATGTTTCCAATCCCAAGTGGTATAGGTGAAATCAAAGGAGATGTAACGAATGCGAAGATTTGCAATCAGGTAGATTTAAGAAATTATGAAGGGAAACCAAATAAGCGAAAGGATCGCTGGAGAAAAGAAAAATAACGAAAAAAGGAGGAAGAGTTTCGGATATACATGATCAGAGCGAAAGAGGAAAAAGGAATACCAAGTGAAGCACCAGCGAAGGAAGGTGAACAGATTAAGACGATTAAGGAACCAACACCAATGGGAGAACTGAAAGCAAATTTTACCGCAGTGAAACCAACGAAAGAAATAAAGTTGGTTCCGAAGAAGAACCAAAAATATTAAAAATAGGAACCAAAATGGATAAAGAAGAAGAAGAAAAAACGGTAAATATCGTGCGAGAATATAATGATATCTTCGCGTGGAGTATGGAGAAAATTTCAGGGATAGATCCGTCTGTCGTATGTCATAAATTGAACATTAAAAAGAATGTAAAGTAATTTAAGCAAAGAATAAGGAAGATCGCAATTGATTATCATCCACAAATAGAAGCGGAGTTGCAAAAGATGCTGGATGCAGGGATTATAAGGGAAGCGAAATATCCAGAATGGATAGCAAATATGTGGTAGTACCAAAAAAGAATAACGGGATACGGATCTGCATATATTTCACTGATTTAAATAAAGCGTGTCCGAAAGATAGTTTTCCTTTACCAGATATACCTTAAATGGTAAAATCGGCGTCAGGAAATGAAAGAGTCTCAATGTTGTATGGATATAAAGGTTATAATCAAATTTCTTTGGATGAAGAAGATCAAGAACATACTGCTTTCTTCGCACCAAGAGGTTTATACTGTTATACGAAAATGCCATTTGGATTGAAGAATGCAGTGCGACATATCAGAGAATGGTGGAAAAAGTATTTGAAAAGTGGATACATAAAATATTATAATTCTATGTCGATGACATGTTAATTAAGATTAAAGAGGCGAAGGATCATGTTGATGATTTGTGAGAAATCTTTGAGCAGATGCGAAAATTCAATGTTAAGGTGAATCCAGAAAAATGTGTCTTCGGTGTATCTTCAGGGAAATTATTGGGTTACATAATATCCAAGAAGGGAATAGAAGTTCAACCAGAAAAAGTACAAGCAATTAGAGATATGCCGCCCCCTGCTGATAGACGTATTTATGTGTCTATTTTGTCCTCAATGTTTCGTATTGTTAGCACTCGTTTTCGTCCTTATTATGGTGTTTTGTGTGTTTCTAGGTATTTTGAGGCAATAAACATTTTTGAAAAATTCGGCTCGAAAAGTTGTTGAAGGCACCCCGAAGGACAATTGCTAAACAGACACCTACTTTGGATAAGAGGCACCCAATTACTAAGGGGCACCTCGATCACTATTTGCACCCCAAGACATCCACCTGCTATTCGCACCCTACTCTGGATAGGGGGCTATCTTCTTCTTCACGGTTTGAGAAATATTTGGCGGGAAAATGTTGTTTGGAACTCCGGTAACATGCAGACTTCTCAGGGCGGATTTTGAACGTGATTTTATGCAATCTTTTCGTGGATTTGGTTTGGGAATATCCTCTTTGGATAAAACAGGATTGGTAATAGCTATAATTTCGAGTGAATGAGGATTATCTATGAATTTCAACAAAACAGAGAAGGAAATAATACTCGGATATTCTGTTACTATATTTGGAAGATTAGAGAAGATTTTGTTGCAGATTGTCGAGGTATTTGGACACGTATTATGTGCTCATGATGTACCCACGTCCTTCACGTGTTTTGAAGGTGTTTGATCTCAAACAGGGAAGTTATAGATATACTCGGGATTACACGAGTTTTGTGTGAGAAATTTCGTGGATGTAGCATTTGAGTGTTGTCTGAGGTAAGGGAGAAGCGTGTTTGGAGTACATTGAGCTACAACAGCAACGTGGAAGAGTTAATAATGGAGTATTATTCTTGTATTTTTCCGAAGAAATAACAAGAATTTATTACGTGAAGATATGGAAGATTTGATGGTTGTTGGGTATAAAAAGGTTTCAAGGAGCTCGCAGAAGAGGAAGGAGAGTTTTGGGTTAAGCAGAGGAGACGTCAGAGCTGCAGACGAGCTGAAGAACATAAGACCAACTTGGACAGTCGCAGAAACCGTGACCTATACTTTCAAACTCAATAACTTTGTGACAATTTTTCCAACAATTATTTTGAGTTCGCAACAGTTCTGTTAGGGTTCTATGTAACAGTGGGTTTTGTAACAATTATAACTGTTAAAACACACTACTTTATATTCTTTCCTCTTGCAAACACCTTTTTGAGCAATGAAAAATTCCTTTGAGTGTGTTTTCACCATGCGGAGCTAGACCCCATCACTAGGACAACGGAGGAAGCAACTTTTCATGATTCTGGTAAATGAATTAATTCTTTTATTGATTTTTTGCATAGATTTAATTGCTTTATGATTTCTATTAATTATTTGTTATTTTGTTAGATGTCGCATGCTTAGTTCTAAATACTTTAAATGCGTCATGCTTTTAACTTACAAATAATATTTTACGAAATCTATTTTTGGCAAAGAACTAGAGTCACAACTTCTTTTGTTTGAGCTATATTGTCTAGAGTTAATGACTGAACCATAACAATATGAAAATTAGTGAAATCCTGCGTCTCAGTGCCTCTTCATCTTGTCACCATATTTGTATATATTTTCCTTATTTTCGTTTAGTAAGTCTTAAAACAAATTCTCAACAAATCTGAGTGAACGAATCATCTTACTATAACTCAATTGAAAATCACATCACCTGCAACACTGAAAGGTGTTCAAAATCTAAATGGATTGATAGCTTCGTTGGGAAGGTTTATCTCACGTTCTTCGGATAAGTGTAAACACTTTTTTAACATATTAAAGAAGTGGACCAAGTTTGAGTGGACGGAAGAATGTGATAAAGCATTGCAGAGCATAAAACTTATTTGGTGAATTTATCCATTATGCAAAAGGCCAAGCCGGGAGAAGAATTGCTATTCTATTTAGCATCAACATCGCATGCGTTAAGTGCAGTATTATTACGCACGGATAACGGGATAGAAAAACTAATATATTACATAAGTAAAACATACAACTCAGCAGAGAAAAATTATTCAAAGATTGAAAAGCTAATTCTCGCATTGGTGTATATATCGTTCAAGCTTCACATTTACTTACAAGCTCATAAGATTAAGGTATTAACGAAGGTACCAATTGAACCAACAATGAAGAATTCAAAAAGATCAGGGAGAGTTGAAAAGTGGAATGCACAATTAGGAAATTATGAGATTGGTTATGAGATTTTATCTTCACCAAAGTCTCAAGTTATCGCAGAGTTCCTCGCAGAGTTTCCATTAGAAGAAGATGAATATGTAGAAGAAATGATGGATGTGGATGAAGACCACGGGAATCCTGAAGACTTATTAACTGATCGGAATTCAAATAGATGGGAAATATTAGTGGATGGATAATCCAATGGAGAAGGGAATGGTATTGGTATTGTATTCATTTCACCAACAGGAGCGCCAATGGCTTATTCATTCAGACTGGATTTCGCATCCACAAATAATGAAACTGAGTATGAGGCAGTTGTACATACACTAAATCTATCAATTGAAATGAAGATAGAAGATGCACGAATAACTAGTGATTCACAGCTAGTAATTCGCCAAGTAGAAGGTACATATAGTACAAAAGAACCATCTTTGCAAAAATACAAACAGTTGGTTATGGATTTAGCAGCGCGAATTCAAAAAATAAATTGGAGACACATAGGCAGAAAGGATAATAGACTTGCAGATGCATTGTCCTTCATACCTTCCATATTAATAGATCCAGTTGTAAGGGGCATAAAAATACAAACACTCTTTTTACCATCTATAGAGAAAGGAGAAGCAACTCAAACAGATGTGATGACAATAGAAAATATGGAAGAAGAAAGTGTGAGCGAAGATAAATATTGGAGAACTAAAATCCATTTATACCTAGAGAAGGGAGAAGTACCAAGAAAAAGGTTGGAGGCACACAAATTAAAAATTCGTGCGACGAATTATGAATTGAGGGAGCGCATTCTTTATAGAAGATCATTCCTGGGACCTTCGCTCAGATGTCTTACGCGAAAAGAAGGGATAGAAATTTTAAAGGCATTACATTATGGAGATGCCGGTAATCATAGCGGAGGAAGGTCACTCGCATTTAGATCAAAGATACAAGGCTACTATTGGTCATACATGCATGAGGATGCGAAACAAGTTTCAAGAAGATGTGAAGAATGCCAACGTCATGGAAAAAAGATACATGCACCCGGAGCGATGCTAAATTCATCAACAAATGCGTAGCCCTTTGGAAAATGGGGAATCGACATTGTTGGACCATTTATACCAGGAAAGGGGCAAAAGAGATATTTAATTGTCGCAACAGAATATTTTACAAAATGGGCAGAAGTAAAAGCAGTTCAGCACATTCGTGATAAGGACATATTCACATTCATCTTTGAAAATATTATATGCAGATTTTATATTCCTGCACAGTTAGTATCTGATAATGGAAAGCAGCTCGAGGGTGAGAATATAGAAATGTTATTGAATGCGTTCAAAATTCAAAGAAGAAAATCTACTCTTTTATATCCACAAAATAATGAACAAGTAGAAGCAACAAATAAAACGATCGCAGATAACTTGAAGAAGAAGTTAGAAGGGCACAACAAAGGATGGTGCGAAGAAGTACATAATGTCGTATGGGCTTACAACATAACAAGGAGAGAAGCAACATGGATGTCACCTTTCTGTTTTACATATGGGGTAGAGGTCGTGTTACCAACAGAGGTTATCATTCCAACAACAAAGAAAGAAGCTTGGGAGAAGAATCTAAGTGAAGATCTAATTCTAGCAAAACTTGATGACTTAGAAGAAGCAAGAGAGGTCGCTTTGCAACATATGGAAAATTATCAACAAAGACTACCTCGAGAATATAATAAACGTATTAAGATAAGAGAATTTCAACCAGGGGAATTGGTGTTGCGAGAAATCCCAATTTATCAGAGAGGGGGAGATGGGAAATTGGAAAAGAAATGGGATGGACCCTATATAATAAAAAGGATAGTTGGAAATGGATCTTATGAGTTAATGGATCCCGAAGGGCGAGATATGGGTCTAAGATTAGATCGTCCTTGGAATAGACAATATTTGAAAAAATATTATCCATAGGAGTTTGCGAATTTCATCGCACAAGTTAACACATGTGAGAGGTTAAGAATATGAATCCTCATCTTTGAACAGGGATTTAGTATTTGATTCAGTAAACAAGTTTGAAAAGTTCGCTCATATTTAACAAATTCTTTTTTAAGAAAAAGGCAAATGTAAGACCTTAATAAAAGGCATCAGAAGTGATTTTTAATCAGATATACTAGGAATTCGAATATGGCGTGCAACCTAGTTCGCATACATTCAAGAGGAAAAAAAGTAAGACCTATCGCACGTCATATTCGGAAAATCTAGAAAGCATGACTTAAGGGAAAGCTATAGCGACCCTGGAACTTGAGTCATGAAGATTTGGGGTGAGAACAAACAAAAATGCCCATCCAGGAGAGGTACCTTAAATTTTCAGTCTAAGATAATAATCTTAGATTGAGAGACTAAGGTGAGAAAGTCTCTCCTAAGGAGTGCAGAAACTCGATCAGGGCACCGAGGTACACGGTTGAGTCAAGAGTGTCCAGGGTGTATGGAGCGTACCTTTCCACTCTTGACAAGTCCTGACTATGATGCACTCGGTCCGAAGATACCCCACTTAGGATGCGGTCTCGAAACCATAAACCTCATCGGTAGTGGGATGTGAGACTGCGAAATCAACTAGTTGTTGAATTAACTGGATGGGAAGAGCCATAACCTTAATCCGGTAGAGGTAAGCTTCCTTGAAGGGGCAATCAGGGGGAAGATAAGGACGGCACCCTCCATTAGGGAGCTGAATTGTGTCAAAAGATGTAAATGTCATAAGACTTTTTACTCAAGGGAGTATTAAGACTTATCATATTTATGCGATAAAACCTGAAGAGGAAATAATACAAGAAAAAGATAAGATGAGATCAATGGGTCGATACACTACAGTGTAAAGACCGTCTGCGATCTCATCGCACAGAAATAAGGCAAGATAAGACCTTTACATAGAAAGGCAAGATAATACCTCATGAGAAAGAATATATACAAACTAAGGACTGTTTTGCAGGAAATTCAAAATTCATTAGGTCGCACACTTGTTTTATACAAAAAATATAATAAGAGGCAAGTATGGGAATTGAAATAATAAACTATTATCTTCCTTGTAACAAACAAGTTCAAAATGTATCAAAATAAAGAAGGGAAATACTGGATGAAAATAAAATTAAACATGTTCAGCAGCTACATCTTGTTCGACCAAAGACTTTTCAGCATCAGTATTGGGCCCAGGATTCTCAATTTCAGCATTAGTCTTATCAACAGACTTGTCCTTCTCAATTTGATCCTCTTCATCCTCTTGATCCTTCTCATCATCGCTCATAAATTCATAATCACTATTTGGTTCAGGGTACTCTTCATCTTCGCTTACATTAAGAGGAGGAATCTTTACTGCAGGAAGAGAGTTGCTTAGAAGAATTCCATTAACTACAGATTGAGCACTAGCATGAGCCTTGCGGATAACTCCCCTTTCAAGGTTTATAGCATTGATATCTAAAAAAGATTGTTGATGTGCGAGTCTTCTTCGCGCTCTTTCTCGAGAAGAAGAAAGAGAAAGTTCAAGGTTCGCATGAGATACTTCCAGATTCAAACGCTCTTTGCGAACTTTGGATAAATCAGATCTCAACTGAGCAATAATAGATTGATGTGACTTTTCAGAGTCTGTGAAGAATAATAAACTATCAAAATTGGAAATAAAGCTCGCATTAATGAAATTCAAAGAAATAGTTAAACAAAAACAAGGTAGTCAACCCTAGCTGACTACCTTCGCAGAATTTAGAAATGAGAAGGGTGTTATTCTTCATACTTTCCATAGCTTTATCAAAATCATCACCATTTGAACCATTAAGACGGGAGCGAATCTTCTTTTCATCGGCATAGAGAGACTTATTTTTTTTCTTAAGAGCATCATGAGATTGCTTTAATTGATTATATTATTCTTGAAGCTGATTCTTCTTCACAATCAAATTTATTTTACTTTGAATGATTTTTTCATTCTGGGTCTTTAATTCCTTAAGTGATGTCTCATGTTGTACTTCAAGTGAACGAAGAGCTCGCGCTTGATCTTCGTTTTTTTTCTGAAGAATTGAATATTGGTGCGAAAACATTGCTTCTTTGCTTAAGAAAGAATGCTTCTCCCTAGAAAGGGTATGATTTTCTTCTGACAATGCATACATGACAATTTAGAAAAATGGGATATTTGACTATTTAATACTTCAATTTCTTGAATGAGATGGTTATTTTCATGGGTTAGATTATTAATCTGATCAAGTGAATATGAATGTTGATTGTTTAGTTGGTTTAACTGAGTCTGCAACTTCTCGTTATTCGCTTGAGTATCCTCAGCAAGATATTGAAAAGTATATCTCTCCAAAACTCGCCTCTGATTTAAATCTTAATAAATGCATGAAGAAATTTAAGGAATGTTGGTAAGCGAAGAAATATATCATAAGGTACAATAAGCAAAGGAGAAAAAGTCACCTCTAAGTTCTTGGTTTCGGTTCCGAAGGTTTTCAGCCTCAAGATTTGAAACTTGAAGTTCTCCCCACAATTTTTGGACCTCTTGAAGTTCCACTTTCAACCTATTGACTTCATTCTCCAAGGAAGCATTTTGTTGCGAAAGTTCCAATTGAGAGCAGCTAGATTCAAAACGCCCTTCGGCAAGAATCATTCGATGATGAGAATCCTAAAGAAGAAAGAAGATAAGGATAAGAGGTTAAGATATTAAAGTTAAGACAAAACATGAAAAAGGGGACTTACCAAGACATCTAGAGCAGTATGGAAGCTTGGATCAATTTGAGAATGGATCTCATCTCTTGTAGCTCTATCAGAGGGAAATTCGCACAGAAGTTTACTTAAAGCAGAGCAAATGCGAAGTTTGCAAGGGTCATTAGTAGAGGATTGAGAAGAGTAGATGATGTCGGACAGAGTTTGGGAAGCAAAATTCACACTATCCAAAGCTTTTTTGCTAAGAGAAAGTGAATTTAATAACAGAGAAGAAGATGAAAAAGAAGGGATGGATATAGGAGGAGAAGGAATAGTAAAATCTGTAGGTAAGGATACATTAGCAGAATTTGGTTGAAGATCAATATGGATGAATGAAGAAGAAGTATGATTCGCACCCAATGAATTCGCAGAGGCAGGGGTATCTTTCATCCCTTGATCAACAACAGTTTACTTTTCACCAGGAAAAATTTCTTCAAAGGTGACAGAAATATTTGCATCAGAAGTTTGAATTGGGGTGATAGAGGCATTAGTATCAGAAGTTCGAATTGTTGCTACAGGGGTGACGTCTGCGAGCTTTCTTAGCCTTTGGTTTCTTGACCCCACCCATCTCACAATCAGAAACCTGCGAAAACAAAGTAGATAAGAAATAGAGGCAACAATATTGTTTAGTTAAAATTGGATATTTCTTACTTCTTTGTTGTGCGAAGTTTTCCTCTTATGAGATTCTTTATTTGTATCATCTGAAGAAGAATTAGGGTTTGGAACGGTTATCCTGAGGGCGCTTAAAGAAGAATTTTTCCTGGAATAGTATGGGAATTGGGTTAATTAAAAAGATAACAGTTACAATCAAGAATCATGATTATCAGAAGAATAAAAGGATAAATATTGAAAGAGGAAAATAAACTTTGCATTTTTATCCATGGAAACAGTAGCAGTAGAAGCAGAAGAACAACAAGAGTAGAAGTAGAAGAACACTAGTAGCAGGAATGAAGCAAACAGGGGAAGAAAGAGAAATTTTAGTGAAGAAGAAAAGAAAAGTTTATTCTTCTTAAAAGAAGTCAATAAATAGGTGGAAGAGACAACCGGTTATAAACGGTTTCAGCCGGTAAAAAGGAGAAGGATCGACACGTGTGAATAAATAAACTGGAATTCCGGTGGAATGTCGGCAAGGTAGAATACGAAAAGATATACATATGCGATATTATAGGATGTAAATTTATCACATCGCTCACTTCACAATGTAAGTGAAATGAGAAGAGGCAAAATGTAGGAGTGGAATATCGCACATATCAATAATTATGCGAAATAAGGATTATCTGATATAAGCGAGACTATCGCACATGGCAAAGGTGAAGTGACGTATTGGATGATGTCAACAAAGTCACGAGTAAAGTGTGATGTTCTATGCGAAGTATAAGCTGTGCGAGAATGAGTGAGTGTAAATGAGCGAATGTATCGCACAATGATTCCGAAAATAGTGGATCTCTTAGCTGTCATCCACTATGAGGAATCACTATATAAAGGAAAGAGGTCATCACGTAGGAGAGGGATCTTTTAGTGTGTGTTAGACAAGAAACTAGGAGAGAGAAAGTTTATTTGGAGAGCAAGTAAAGTCATTGTTATACATTGTATCCAATTATAATCCTTGAAAATTAATAAAGAATTCATTATGATTATTTGTGTGATTGTTTTAGATACATTGGGGTGTGGTTATAGGTTTTCCTGCAACTACAACAATCAACTGGGATGTTCCCCTTGCTCATTGTCAATCCTCTTGGAAGCTAGGTAAGACTTTCCATCAAGTTCACGTGCAAAAAAAATCTTAAAGTATGTCTCCACAGATTCTTTTCGGAATAATGCTGGTTTATGTGGAGGATTTATCAAGCTATGTGCAGGGCCTATCTCTGCGTCTAAATTGGTTGAGTGGAATGCAGCAACCGAGAGCCTCTCTTTTGTTGAATTTACAACTGCCCTGTGTTCAATACTGCGATAGACACCATTGCTTACAATCTGCCGAACCAATGCACACAAGAAACGAAACACATTATGATTGCAAACCGAATTTCTAGTTAATTTAATGCAAATTAAAGGTCTAATAATCTGAAAAAGTATGAAAAATGTTAAGGTAATCACAGAATTGAGTTACCTCAATAATATCACCGATATTGACTACAAAAGCATTGTGGATGGGTTTTACTGGAATCCATTTTCCATCTTTGCGAATCTGAAGGCCTTCTGTTTCATTAAGCTGAAGGACAATTGTCAAAGCATTCGCATCCGAGTGTGGTGAGAAACCTATTACCTGCTCAGCTTTAGGACAAAGGAGATAGTAATTCAATCTCATTGTTTGATAACAACCAATGAATAACTCTCTCATCTCATTGGAATCCATCTTTAGAGCTTTAGCCATTTGTTCCAAGATAGTCATGGTCAGTTTTTCTAATCCTAGTGCATAGTCTTCCAAGGCCTCCCTGCAATCGGAAAAACACAAACAAATAGAATTAAGGTTTGAATAACCCTGGCGAGAGCAGGCCATTGCAGATCTATATGCTTGCTTGTATGGCATATTACAAAGATCGAACTGTAAGTATACCTCAAAGGTAGCGGCATTCCCTCAAATAAATGAGGCTTTCTCATTATATTTGGTAGCATGGTTATAAAAAACATGTCAGACCAATCAAGTTTCTGGTCATCTGAAACAACAAAGAGCTGCCCGAATCCCTCATGGTCACCTGGTTTCTGCCATAGCTTCTGTTTCTCTTCTAGTGGGAGTTCAAAGAGTTTATGTGTTTCCAACTTTATTTTTTCAACTGTGGATAAGCTAACTCCATGATCTACCACCTGTGCAGAAAACGTAAATATTGAACAAAAATAGAGCTTATAAAGAGGTGAATATCTTGTGGTTCTCTATATGCCAGATATACGGTGTTTTCATGATACTACGAAACTGATAATCTTAAGATAAGTACATGAATGTGTCAATTGGGTTTACCTGAAAGAAGCCCCAGTCTTTGCAGGAAGAGTGAAGCTTCTCCAATTCATTGTCGGCTAATGTTTGCTCTCCAGAAAGAAGGCTGCCAATGTTGATAACAGGTATTTCTGAGCAGTAGAGTCACTGTAATGAATTTCATCATCAAGACCAATACTACTGCAACTTGTTCGGATATATCGATCGATTCACTTGCACAGAAGGAACTATTAGTGGACTTCCAAAGCTGCTCATCCTTGTGATCGATTCACTTGCAGATGTGTGTCTCTAACTCAGTTGGTGTGATCCTTGAGATGGGTGTGGTTCTCACTTGAGGATGATATTCGACTAAATCTTATTTTGTTTTCGTAGTTGTCTTTAATGAAGGCCATAAAAGTGGGAAGGCCATAAAAGTAAATCTACTGAAATGCCAAATTTATCAAGCAATAGAGTTGAATTGACAGAACATTGTCAAAATTTGATATTCAAAAGCAAAAGAAGTGTTTTGCTCTTTTTTCATTGATTCAAAAAGAATGAATAAATTGTTGCATTATCATGACATCACAATCTTAACTTACCCCCAACAAAAACCCCCCTATAATACATGTATGTCTCTTAACTCTAAATTTTTGTACATATCTCATTTTTATACTAGACTAAAGTAGAGCAAGTAGATGTAGCAGGATCAAACAATGCCGGCAACAAGAATTTCCTTCCATTTGCACCATTTGCATTATAACTCCCACCACTAGTCGAATCAACCAACAAATTTCCAGGATAACCAGGGTAAGCTCCGGTTCCATAAATTCCAGTACAGGCAGATGAAACTTCCAATGGGGCTTCAGCCGGTCCTTGAAAATACCCATTTCCGAATGGATTTGTAGCTGTTCCGGCTAATAAACTGGCCAAATTGATCACCATTCCATCTACACCAACATCATTGTTCGGTGCAACTAATGGTGCACCCTGAGGTCCATAAATCGGTTGGTGGAAAGGCCAAGCGCATTGCCCAGGACATTGAATCTCAGAGTTACCAACCCAAATGTATGCAAATTTGGATTTCTTCGAAGCAGAAATTGAAGAACCATGAGTACCGCATCTACTTGAACAGAACCCATCAACAGCAACATCAGCAGAAGTCAATACGACATTAATGGCGTTACTCTGTTCACCTCTGGATGCCAATCTAACGATTTTCTTGTTACTCAGAGATTTACCCAATGAGTATTTCTCATCAAAGATTTGTCTCCCTAATTTCAAAACCAATGAAGTGGGTTTCCTTGTAGAAGTTGGTAGATGGTAGTATTTCTCTGTTTTCTTCCACCATGTAGAAACAGATGGTTCATTTTTTGATTGGGTTGAAGTTGAATGAATCGAATTGAAGAAATCAGAGATGATAGCTCTCTGGGCAGGTTTGAAATTACCATACCAGATCAAATTAACAGAAATCTTCCCAGAAAGAAGAGCTCCTTTGTGGTATTTTAATGGTACACTAGGCTGTTCTTGTACTAATTCATTCAACTTTCTCCCTGTTCCCATTGAGGACTGAAAGAAAGAAACAAGTAGAAGAGCATTCAGAAGAAGTATTATCAAAGAAGAAGAAGAAGAGGCCATTGCTGCTTTACTGAATTAGACTCTAATTCAAAGTGAGAATTGGATTGAGAAAATGAAGGAGGAGGAGGAGGAGGAGGAGGAGTGGTTTGATTTTGATGAGAAATGAAGAGAATGAGAAACGTGTTTATATAGTCAGGGAGTTGGACCAATGGAGTCCGGGATACGCCAGACGTGGAGGGACTAGGCAGGAGTGAGGAAAGAGACAAAGTATCGAAATTGACAATTATGCCCTATAGATATTTCCGAGTTTACACTGCTGATTAGTCCATCCTTATCATTTAGACGAGGATATTTGGGTCGATTCGACTTAAAGCTAAACAGTATGTTGAACTTTTGTTAGGTAGTGATGAGATTCCAGCTGGGTTGTATGGTGGACGCGCAAACTTGACAATTGGGAATGTGGGACTGGTGCTGGTGGGGGTAGCGTTTGCAAGAGGTCGGCTCATCTGGAAGGTGCCTGCTGAGCTGTTGAAAGTTTCTAACGGAGGAAAATTTGTTCTATGCCGTGTCTTGCAGTGCAGATCGATGGAGCCAGACAGTTTTATACGAACAAGAGCCATGCAACAAATCCAAAGGATTCTAGCCCCACAAGCCAACACACCACGGCTTAGACTATGGCTGTGCAAATAGGACAAGTAGATTTTTTGTTGCCTTGGAAAGATGACACGTATACCACAATTTGACAGGTGTGAAGAATGTACTCGTTTGACACTATGGAGTGGAATGTGACTGGGCATATTGGAGCAGAATGATAGGTCTTGATCCGACCCTAGCAAGGCGATGACTACATAGATATTTTTGGATTCAATTTACATCCTGGAGTAGTTAACATAAAAAGTATAGAATTTGTTATATAGAGTTCATTTAAGAGTTGAAGTTATAGGTCTAGATCATGTTTGTGTTCTCATGACTCACATTATTCGTCTAGATTTGATTGAAATTATCTGATTCATCTGGATCTGACTTAATATGTTCGTTTCTTGAATCAAATCTGATTTATCTGACTCAAAAATATGAGTCAGTGGATTGTTCTCATGAATCAATTATTTGACTCAGACGGGTCTGAATCAGAGATTAGGTCTGACTCAGATTGCGAGTCAGCTCAAAACAGAAAACAAACGATCTGACATCTGACTCGGACCGAGACAGATCCGGACCCAAATCAGGAGAAAACAAATATGCTCTTAGAGCAATTCCTATGGGAATGAACAAACTCATTCGTTTGCCGAGCCAGGTGGATGGCCAAACTAGGTTTTCCACTATGGTAAAACATTGGGCGTCAGATCAATAGGCGTGCGATCCAGGTAAAGTCGCTAGAGTCGGTAGATCCAACGCTGACGTTGGAAGGGAAAACGCCGGCGTTGTAGTTTTCTAAAATTCGAATTTCACTTTTTATCTCTATAAATTACCACCATCTTCAAACAATTCACTCACACCAAAATTTCACTTTAATTTTCTCTTGTAAAATGGCTGAAAAAGCGATCCCACTTTTTTGCGATGCAAAACTTGAAGCTGTTGTTTCTAAGATATGTGGGAGTTTTAAAAATATTGAAAATTGTAAAAGGGAAGTGCAAGTTTTAGAAGTTGCTCCAAGAAAATGTTCCGTTAAAAGGCAAAAAAGAGCTCCAGTTTTGAAAGTTAACAACAAAATATACAAAAACAAAGGTGAAACTGTCAAAGAGCGCGTTGAATGGAAAATACGTCAAATGAAGATAAACAGGAGGCCAAAACTTGTACTTGATTATTGAAGTTTTTATTATTGTCTAGTTTATATCTTGTAAAAGAATTGGCAGTAATATCAATGAATGAAAATGTTTATATTTTAAAATAGATTTCCACTTCAGATTAAGTGAAATTTATAACAATTTAAACTTGCATATAACATCAAATTACATTTTAATAAACCACAACAAAAACATCAAACTACATCAAATCCAGCGACATTCTCTCTGTAAAGTTCATAGCATTCAAAATGCCTAAACTCTCTTCCGCTTTCTTCGGAAAAATTGGTCTAAGCAATGGTTTTCTGTAAAACAGATAAATAACAAGTTCAGATATTTTTATGATGCATTTGAGCCCATGAGGACAAAGGTAAGTTACTCACCAGTTCTTCGTTGGATATTCCATAATTTCTATGATGAACCATCCACAATACTTCTGCAAAATGTTTGACTTCCTTAGTGATGAATGCAATTCTTAGTTCTAGGATCTTACTGTTTCTTATGGCTTCATTCCGCGATGCTACAAAATGTCTCAATACTCTTTCCCAGAAATTGTCATTGTTCATTGGTCTCACCGTACGATGTAACCAACATCGAACAAGAGCAACATCTTCTTTCATTGTAAAGACCGGCAGCGGCATTCGAGTGCAGTAACGATGTGCTTGAGATGGACCATCTTTTAGAATTCTGAAACACGCTTCGTAACGAAAAGGTTTACTGTGAGCTTCCTCCCAATTATCAAGAGCTGTTTGGATCACTTCATCTTCAGTAACACCGAAGAGCTTTTCTCGATCAATTTCCGTTACCAGAGCAAGAAATGGCTGGACTTCAAGCCTAATAGAATGAAAAAAGAGCACCCAATCGACGAGCATCTCGGTTTCCTGGGTTTCCCGTCAGTGAGACGAACATTGAAAAATCATTCTCCCAAAAAGAACTATCATGAGAAATAACAACACTAGTGATTACCCTATGAAAGAAATATGCTTTGCATAGAGTTATATCCTCTTCTTGATTAAACTTGGGACCACGATTTCTAACAGATATTTCTGTCAAAGAGGGAGAGAGGTTTAATAAAAAAGAAGAAGAAGAAGATGTGATTTGGAGATAGGAGGAATGAAATTTATAGGTCGAGAAAGAAAAGAGAGCCGTTGGAAATTTTTCCGTTGGCGTTTGAAGTAAAAGCGTTGGCGGCTTTACTAAAACCGCCGGTTTGAATTACCAACGCCTATTTTCTATTATATACATCACTAGGTTTTATTTTAAACCAAACCAACCGATTTCTTTCTCAACATCCACCATGTTTTCTAAAGGCAAAGCGAAGCAAATATTATGTGTCGAAGCAAAAGAGGTTTGTCCATTATGTTTCATGGATAACCACAGTCTTATGCAATGTCCTTGGATGTATTCAAAGTGTCTGCGGGAAGATTGTTCATGCATCAGAATGGTGATTGAATCACAACTTGAAAATCTCAGGTATTTGCAATGTCAAGATCCTAATTTTCTAGAGGAACCACATATGCTAGATGATGCTATGAAGATTAAAAAAGAATAAGAAAAAGAAGAAGAAGAAGAAGAAGAAGAAGAATAAAAGATTGCAACACTCTGAAAAAACTTCAAACTTAAAACCAAATTGAAGAAGGAGCTATTACACTGCAAGAATTGTGGATATGGAGATCACGAATACAAACATTGTCCACAGAGATTCAGTGCATGCTCAAAGCACGGTTGCAAGACTTTTATGCATTTGCGGACTTCTTCCGAAGAAGACACATATGGAAGGCATTTCTGGGAATGTCCCAGGTGTTTTTTGGTGGAGTGGGCTGATTGAAGTTGTATGACAAATTGATTCACTGTGCTATTATGTTATTACAATTAATCTTCACATTTGCACGTCAGTAATTTAAATTTTTCCTGGATTAAAAATTGCACCATCATAAATAAAAATGTACTGCATTGAACAACCACCACATCATACATGAAAATAAAAGAAATACATTAGATTAAAACAACTACTATATAGGCGTCAATTCTCGGCGGATGGTGGAATTCCTAGAGTAGGGGATTGTATATGTTGAGCACCCTAAGAATTTTGGAACAAGCATGGAAGTCGAAAGGACGACCGCGGTGAGTTACTGGCCACATCGCTAGAGTTCTTGGTTCCACTTCATGTTCGGCTTCACCGTTGAGCTTATTTTTGTGATTCTCCATTAGTAAAGCCATGAAATCCAACACATTCATACTAATTACACTAAAACAATGTTGCAATCCATGAAAATCACGCCCATAGATGTTCCCAGTTTCAGCGGTGAACATTCTGTAAACTTTCTCCCAGAAAGTCAACGTCGAATCGGCTACATTACGCATGACAGCATCTTGTGTGTGAAAAACAAAGGCTCTACAAATAGTTAAATCCTCTTGTTTAGTGAATCTAACAGTACGAACTTGGGAGGTATTTTTGTAGATGATTTGAGAGTGAAGAATATGTAGAATGTGTGAATTTGGAGTTGAAATGAGGAGTATTTATAGAATTCAGAAAATGTAGCCGTTGGATCACAAGATTTTTCAGCCGTTCAAATTGAGCCGTTGGCGCCCTTGGGTCAGACACTGGCGTTTCTAATACAGACGATGGCGCTTTATGTCATGTCGCGCGTTCAATGTCCAAACGCTGGCGTTTTTCCTTCAAACGCCAGCGTTCGTAGCAAGGTCGCCCATCGCTACCACAGGCGCGCGTTGGGTTGTCCATCTCGATGTCCAAATCAACGAATATATTGATTTGAACATCCATTTTTCATGTTTGTTCATTTCATAGTGGGAGCAAAATGAACAGACTCTGAATTAGTTCATTCCATAGGAAGTGCTCTTAGGCTGGGTTTGGTAATGCTTTTATTTTTCCAAAAACACTTTCAAAATTTATATATGTCAATAATTTTTGAAATTAGTGTTTGGTAAAAAAAAATTAAAGTGCTTTTTATCAAAAGCACTTGCCAAATTCCTCAACTTTTAAAAGCTGGGGAGGAAGAGCTTTTAAAAGCTACAAAAGCATAAGCTGTAGTCTCACCCAAATTTAATGCTTGATTTATCATTCTTATCCTAGTTTATTTTATAAATGACAAAACTTGTCGTTAAATTTATATACAATCAATTTTTTATTTCTTGTGTTTTATTCTTTAAAAATTATTATTTTTTATTTTCAAATTATTTTATATACCAATTCCTTTAATTTGTCACTATTAAGAATAAAAATAAAAATTAATTAATTAATTTAACTTTGATTTTTTGTTTGAAAATTAATTTAAAAAGTGGTTAAGTAAACTAATTTTTTTTTAACAATCACAATAATAGTGACCATTAGTAAATTTAATATGATTTATATTTATAATTTAATAATAAAAAAATGAATTATTTTTAAGCTAATAAAATTAAGTATAACAATTTTCAGAGATAAGCCTGTTTTTGTCATTTGCTACAACAACAATGGTTGAATTTGATATTTTACCAAACACAGTTTGATAGCTTTTTTAATCAGCTTTAACTTTAATTAATTTTTCTACCAAACGTCTAACTGCTTTTTGCTCACAGCACAGCACAACAACGCACAACATAAAAGTGCTTTTACAAGATCCGCAGCAATACCAAACTAAGTCTTAGCCCTACCAGAAAAGGGGAAAAAAATGTTGTAGGCTTAGAGCATCCACAGTCACGACCAAATTTAGAGACTAAAATTAAATTTGGTCCAAAAGTGAGCGTAATGGAATGGACTAAAGCTAAATTTGGTATGATTTTCTAGGATTTGAGACTAAATGTAGTCGTCGTCCCAGACTATAACTAAATTTAATGGGACGTAGGTATAGTAAGTGTTCTATGTTAGGCGTGGATATAATGAGCTTATAGGATTAAACGTAAGTATAGTGTGCGTTTGAGTGCAGAGCGCTAACACAAACAACGTCTCAGTGGGACGTTAATACAAAGTCCGCCAACCTTAACGTTCACAAAATATGCGCCCCACTTTGAGCGTGAATAATACTCCCGCCTCATGTTTGTTTGTTCACGAGACTCTCTCAATACATATGTCTCACAGTTGAACTCACACTTTGTTTTTTTATTATGTCAACGCCTCACGTCTAGCGATGATAATACTTACGTCTCATTTCGGGCGTGAATAATATTTGCGCCCCATATATGCGTGCATAATAACTACGCCTAATCTTCATACGTTCACTATAACTCCGTTCACTATCAGACGTTCACTATAACTACGCCAGACTAAATTTTAGTCTTTTACCGTTACGCTTCATCTTTAAAAAAGCCAAATAAATTTAGCATTTGGTATGTCTTTTAGTATTGTCCATGGCTGTGGTTGGTCTTAGAGTAGGTACGAGATGATCGTGTAATGATGTAGTGGAGTTTCACGGGAAGTGATGCATTGGGAGACTATACATATAGTTCTGAGTTCCTCCGAATCCTCCCTCCATAATTCATACTGCCACTATGCATATGACTTCAATCATGTTACTGCATTTTTCATCACTTCCATCCATCACATGAAGAAGATAAGAAACCAGTATGACTGTGCAAATGCAAATAAGACAAATATGACAAGTAGATTTTTCATTTTGAATGGGAGTAAGACAAGTAGACGTCGATTTGGGAAAATCGACACGTATATACACTTATAATTTGACAGATGTGAAGAATGTATTCATTCGACACAATGGGTGGAATGTGACTATGAGCATTTTGGACCAGAATGATATGTCTTGATCGAACCTATAAGGCGATGGCTGCATAGATCTTTGTTTTTCTTTTATCAGATGGGGCTACATGGATATTATTAGACTCAATGTATACATGATTAATTTAAAAAATATCAAAACTTTGAATTTGTTCTGCGCTAGAAAGGGTCGACACAAATTTAAATGCAAAATAAAATGGTGTGGAGTTCAAGAGGTGAAGCTGGGAGTTTAGACTAGCTACAAGATGATCCTGTAATGGAGTTTCACGGGTACTGATGCATTGGGAGACTAATCATATAGTTTTGAGTTCCCTCCATAATTCCCTACTGCCCATGCATATGACTTCAATTATGCCACTGCATTTTTCATCACCTCCGTCACATGAAGATAAGAAATCAGAGTTGCATTATTGAATGATGATCATATTATCGGAATTTGGGTATAACATATTCCTTGAGCTGAAGTAGGATACTTGGCGCCTAAACTTCTTCTTATGCTTTTTTAATGGCTACGTGCAATGTGCTAAGCTCGCATTAAAATAATGAAAAAGGCAAAAGAACTTTGTCTTCGGATCATAAATTTTGAACTTTCGCAAATAGGGGTACCAAATTGCTTGTGAGTGTAACAATGAATAGGCACATTATTATATGAATTTTGGTACACTACTAAGCAAATTAGCATCCACATTAGCAGCCACACGAAATTAGGTGTTGTGGAATATGAGCTTGTAGTGATCCAAAATTGGTGAGAAGCTAAAAGTGAGATCAAAGATTTCTGAAAGTGATTTACGAGAGCTCGAGCATGAACAGTTTGCGCGTAAACCAAGAGAAATGATTATACAAGGATGTTTCAATCATACGAGAGATTATGGTTGAATGATTAGATAATAAAATAATCATTCTAAGAGGTTGAGAGAATGTCGTGTTTTAGCTTGGTGAGTTCACCTAGCTATTTATAACTGAATTCTCTAATCTCCAGGTGAGCGAAAATAAAGATTACTTTCATGGTGGAGCACTTTTTTCCATCTTTTGTGGAATAGCTAGGGATAAACTAGGTTGAGTTCATTCTATTATTTCATCGCCTTTACTCATTTTTTTCGGTGATAAATAGGCCCGAGTATCTCTCGCACATGGCGTAAACCGCCAGACTAAAATCCTATTGTGCGAGACTGAGCCAACCTCTGGGATGATGTGTTGAAAGGGTTATATTTTCTATAACCAATATTGTTGGCCAAGATATAGAGATATATTATTTGATTTGTGAGCATGATTAGGATGAGTCACGTGAAAGGCAAGGGATGCCATGGAAATCACGCGTAGAGTGTGACAAAGCTGAGGTTGGTCTATATCTCTTCATGCATGGCTACACATGTCATATAGGGGATGAATTGTTCTTGCATGTCGATCCCTTTCTTGATCTTGTGAAGCTCAAGAGATCTTATCCACGATTTTGGATGAGCCTGCATGGTTCAGACTCAATTTATTAGTCTTGAATGTGTTTGAGAAGCTGAAAAAGAGGAATATTCCATAAATCAAGCTTGTGTTCGAATCTTGTGTTTGTATGAGACTCTTCAGATGAGCTGGTTTGACTCTGGTTATTCATAAGGTTTGCTAGGGCTGGGCTCATGAGATTAAGTATCTTCACATTCAGCTGGGATGTGTTCGAGACAAATTGAGAGGCTTGCATGCCTAATAATTTCTCTATGAGACCTTGGATCCCTTCACTACGGGAAAAATCATCATTGACGACACAAGATAAGAGTTGCAGTACCTCTACGACAACTCCATTTCATGCATTGTGGAACGGGGGTATTGTAGAAAGTCCAAGTTTTTCTACAATGGATGACAAGTGTTGTAAAGGGTGATGTGATTCATGGTTCGACAATAGTTTGTCAATGTTGTGATTCTCTTTCGATTTTTTTTGATAACCTAACACAACTCTTGCTTGTATTGTAGAACAATCGTGGACAACATAAGTAGCATATCGTAGAAACATATACAACAACAACTACAAGTATTATGAATAATATTTGCACAACACTTGTATGAATTGTCGAACTATCTTGGACAACACAAACTTATGTTGTAAAGTAAATGAAAACCTTTTCACAATATCTGGCTTGTATAGTTGAAAACTGAAAGACAACATCTATTAATATTGTGTATACTAGTGTCACTACACTTGCTAGAGTTGTAGAACATTCTGTCACAACCTTTGTCTTGTGTAGTCATAATATCTAACACAAAATCCCTAGAGGTTGTAATATTTGAAGTAACAACATTTTTTAGAAGTTGTGTGCATAAAATTATTTTGAAAAAAAAAAGATCATAGCTGAAATGGAATTTCAGAAAATAATTCACTTTCACATTAACCTACCAGTGTAATACATTTACATTCATTCAAGTTAACCTGCCAGTGTTAAACACACATTCAAAAAATGGCAGTGATATAGATGTTTGGTTTCAAACCTCAGAAACCTCTCCTCAAATACATGTCCATCAGAAGTTTCAAGACTATCCCTCTCACTTCATGTTTAATTGAATCAAAATACCTAATCAGATTTTTGCATTAAAACAATAAGATCCTTGGAATCACTCTCATCAGAGCTATCATCACTGGGCTCTTCTTTCTTTTTGGCTGCAGGTGCAGGGATTTCTTTGCTACGACAGCCTCGGCAGGGATTTCTTTGATGCCCAGATGTAGCAGCGTTTGTCCTCCGGGGAAAGCGATGGTTCTGGGGAAAGTTTTTCAAGTTTTCTGCAAAAGGAACATAGGAGAATGATCTTAGTGAAACGCCAAATCAAATGACACCATATTTTCACTATCTCGAGGACAGACCAATACAATTATAGTTCTGATCTTTCCAAGTCAACTAGTAGATTAACCCTAATAAATCTAGAATCTGTTATTGGATTAGACTTTAAATCAATGACCCAGAAAAAATAAAGATAAACATCACTACAAAGAAGAAAAACTAGATACATAAATGTAAGGAAAGCATAACAGACCTGAAGAGCGCGGCAAACATTATCAAACTCAGGATCAAATTAGGCTTCTCCTTCACAGTGACAAGCTCAAGGACAATGCGACAAGATTGGTCTTCAGGGTTGATTATAGGCAACGCAAGAGATCCACGAACTTCATGATCAATGGCTCCAGCTAAAAATTAGAACAAGACAAGCCATGGAATAAGGAACAAGTTCATTGCTCGCAGTACAGAACATGGCATCAATCCCACTTCTCTTTATCAGTCAGAGTAAACATTGTCTCCAAATTCCTTCTTACAAATCACTAGTCATCAGCACAAATCAAACCTTCCTCTACTCCATCCTTTTTTTTGTTATACCCTCCTTCAAATCTATTAGGGCTGCGGCTACGGCTGCGTCTCCTGCTTCTTGTGCCCCACCCAGTTTTCAGCGACATAGTTTATGCTGGAACGGGAGCAGCACAGCTACAAGGACAACTCAGAGATCGTCTATACAACAATCCAACAACATTTATCCAGGAAACTTATCACTAAACAATACAATGTTTTCTAACTTTTACCCTTCAGGTTTTTGTCATAACCCAAACACACAGATCAAATAACGAGATGGAGCAACAATACAGAGATACGTAACATAAAAACTTTATCAGCAGACCTGTGCGGCAAACCTGAAACTTATAATAGGAGCCCCTGGTCTGTCATCCTGTGTTCGGAACTCAAACTTATAGCTGCACAAACATATATTAGGAAGTTAACCATCTGAATCACGTAAATATAGAAAGCCAAGAGAAGCAAACAAGTGATTGATCCAAAATCTTGATGTTTATAAGTTCTAGATTTGAGGTAGGTATTAAAGGAACTAAGTCATACTCAGGGTCATCATATATGACTTCATCCACAGTGCCCAACCGCTCAATTTCTTGGAGAAATTAAGCACATTCACTCGTAAGAAAGAAACTTATTGCATAGAGGCCTTACAATACAAAGTCTCAGAACAAGCATTCAAGCTCCACAGCCAAAACTAATACAACTACAGAACAAATACATGAGATAAAGGATCCAGTGCTTGCAGGTGCCAAATTGATTCCAGACAACTAACTCAAATGTCGATAGCACAGGTTTCAAATGGGATCTAATACAATATAAAGGGAATGGTATAAAATACCTTAATTCTTGATTGAACTAATGATGCCCTCTTTGTGTTGTAACGGAACTTATCAACAAAAGCCTGCAAAAGCAACAATTACAAAATGGTAATAAATCAGAGCCTCAGCTGCAAATTGCTAGCAAAAACAAAAAACTTTCAAGCTCTTTGTATTAGTTTACAGTGAAACACAACTTCCAAAAGCAGTAAACACAAGCCTAAGTTATGTAACTGTGTACCTTACCCTCTAATCCTTGGAATATAATCACAGGGAAAGAAAACTTATCAACAAATTTGATTGACGACCTCTCAAAGTAAGCTTCTTCGCTACCTGTAGCCAAAGGAAAGAGTGAGCTTAATAGTTCAATCATTTTGATCTAATGAATTTTCAAAGGCACTATTGCTTACCAACAAGGTTGTCGGTATAATGGGACTCAAATTTGTGCGAGTCTATCTTCAAAGAGTTGAGTTCCAGTCTGTAATTCAGTGCCAAGAGCTGCTCATAAACTCCAGCACCACCAACTAAATTCAGTTTGCTCCCATCTTCTCTTGTATCTTTGTAAGATAAGAAATCAACAACACCCATCTTAGAGCTTCTAGCTACCAGTACCAGTTAGATTTAAGTCTTGACTCCATACCCATTTATGTCTCAGGACTGCAATAATACTCAATTTCATGACACAACAAAACCCAAAATCTGTTGGCGTCACTGATTACAACATCGATGACAGCAACACCTTTCTGCATTCAAACAAACACCTGCAGAACTATCCAATCTTCCATGTTCAAACATCGAGCTTATTAACTCATTTTATATCTTGTTTAATTCAAGAACAAACCTCATTTCATTTAAATTAAAACCCCCCAAAACAGATCTGTTGCTGCTTGTTGCTTCTCGTTACTTCATCACCGAATACCTAATTCAATCACCACCTGCTCCATTCTCGTCTCAGCACCATCACTTACTTCAGTTGTTCTGCGACTCCAGCAATCACCCAAAACACCACCACTAGACAGCAAAAAAACCCCAAATCTCCATCAATCAAGCTTATGCAATGAACCCACAGATCTGTTGTCATTGAACCTTCTTCATTCCCATCTCAATTTGTACCCACAGTTAACACCACCAGTTACATTCATCTATAGCAGCAGTCTTCAAAACTTCAATATCAAACCGAAACCATGAATATCAACATTATACTTCTTCATCTGAACCCTAACAACAAGCACACAACCACACAATTACCACAAAACCCATCTTCTTATGATTGAAATCGAGCTCAGCTTCCCCTTTAATCAATTCAAATCTTCAAATCTATCACAGAATCATACATCCAACACAAACCCTAGCTCTGATTTTATCAATCCTCCAACACAATAGAATCCTAGTTCTTCATAAATCTGCTCATGTCTTCTATCTATCTGAGGGAATCAATCGAACCCATCTCTGTTTTCAGTTGAAGCTCAGAAACCCTCATTTCGATTTCCATCTCCTCCCTGAGTTGATTGTTACCGAGAAGAAATTTGGTTTTGTGTAACTTGAATCAGTGATGGGGTTGATTAGAATTTGGTTCAGATCTGGATTTGATGAGCTGCTACTATTGACTGTTGCGGATGAGAGAAAGGGGGAGTTAAAGAGAGAGATTGAGAGAAGATGATGAAGAAGAGGGGTCGAGAGAAGAGCAGCGGTGGTGATGGAGCGCCGCCGTCATCTGTGGAGTAGAGGTGTTCTTCAGCGGTGGTGATTGAGAGAAAAACAGATAGGAATTGGGTTCGAGTGGTTGAAGGAGGGTTATGCTTCGGAAAAAAAAAAAGAAGAAAAGAGTGAATCCGAATGAAAATGATGGACGGTTGAGATTGTATTTGAGATGCTCATACGGATTAAGAAAAGATCTTGACGGTTGAGATTGTATTTAGGATGCTCATGCGGATTGAGAAGTATGTGTTTCATTTTGTGCTAATACGAGCTCATGTATTCGGTTTGATTATCAACCTTCGACACGAAAAAAATCCAAAAAAAATATGAATAAATGTAGCACATTCTTATCGACATTTTGATATAAAAAAATCCAAAAAATGTATAAGAATAAAGTTGAAAAATAAGAAATCAATCCGATAATTGGTGTGTTTCTTTGTGCTTTTGTGCTTTCTCTTTGTGCTTCCGGTTTGAATTTCGACTAGTTACATAGGTCATGAAGTAATTTTGACTAGTCATACATGTCATGAAGTAGCTTTAGTTCACATTAATAGCATGATATATCATCGAAATCGATAAATATGAAGCTCAATGTCGATTCAAACTTCAAATGTGGTATAACGACATACAAATATGAACCAAGAAGCTCTGAGAGGGTTCTGACTTCAAACTTAGCATGATACATCATCAAAATCGATAAATATGAAGCTCAATGTCGATTCAAACTTCAAACTTGGTATAATGGCCTATAATCTATGAACCACGAAGCTCTGAGAGGGTTCTGACTTCAAAATTAGCATGATACATCATCGAAATTGATGAATATGAAGCTCAGTGTCTTCAAGTTCGGTATAACGACTTACAAACTATGAACAAGAAGTCTGAAAGTCCACAAAAACGATGAATCCAACCATTTACTGGTAAGATTCCATGGAAATATTCTACGAAACCTTAAACACACACAAAACTTGGTAAGAACGATGAATCCATCCATTTACAGGTAAGATTCCTTCGGAATATTCTAGGAAACCTTAAACAAACCCTATTTATGCATATTGGATGCAAACCAGGCTCCAAGATCGAAACCTGGCCGCGAGTGGACTACTAAGTCAGAAACTTGGTAAGAACGACGAATCCATCGATCTACAGTTAAGATTCCATCGGAATATTCTACGAAACCTTAATGCATATTGTATGCATACAGGATCCGAGATCGAAACCTGGCCGTGAGTTGACTACTATAAGTAAGAAACTTGGTAAGAACGACGAATCCATCTATTTACAGGTAAGATTCATTCGTCATATTCTACGAAACCTTAAACAAACCGTATTTCTGCATATTGTATGCAAACCAGAGTCCGAGATCGAAACCTGGACGGGAGTAGACTACTATAAGTCAGAAACTTGGTAAGAACGACGAATCCATAGATTTACAGGTAAGATTCCTTCGGAATATTCTACGAAACCTTAAACAAACCCTATTTCTACATATTGTATGCATACAAGGCTCCGAGATCGAAACCTGACCGTGAGTTGACTACTCTAAGTCAGAAACTTGGTAAGAACGACGAATCCATCCATTTACAGGTAAGATTCCTTCGGAATATTCTACGAAACCTTATACAAACCCTATTTCTGCATATTAGATGCAAACCAGGCTCCGAGATCGAAACCTGGTCACGAGTGGGCTACTCTAAGTCAGAAACTTGGTAAAACGACGAATCCATCCATTTACAGGTAAGATTCCTTCGGAATATTCTACGAAACCTTAAACAAACCCTATTTATGCATATTGGATGCAAACCAGGCTCCAAGATCGAAACCTGGCCGCGAGTGGACTACTAAGTCAGAAACTTGGTAAGAACGACGAATCCATCCATTTACAAGTAAGATTCCTTCAGAATATTTTGCGGCTTAATCACCTGAGCATTTTTTTTGGACATTATATTTTGTTTCACAACTCTTATAAAGGGTTGTCTTAAAATTAGTATATTAAAGAACCACAAACTTGACAGAACTTGTGATAGTGTAGGAATGGTTAGTGGTGTAGACTTTCATGCAGGAGGCTGAGGATCAAATCCCCCCATCCTCATTTCTGCCAACGTTCTATATTTTTACTTCAACAACACTTATAAGTGTTGTTATGCATTTTTATTAAGAAAAAAAAAACAACCAAAACTTGTGAACGATAAGGATGGTTGATGAGATAGACTTCCATGCAGTAGATTCATGTTCGAATCTCCCTTCTAATCTCATTTTTTCCAACATTCTATATTTTTACTTCAACAACACTTGTAAGTGTCGTTATACGTTTTTATTAAAAAAAAAGACAAAACTTGTGAACTGTAAGGATGGTTGATGTGCCAGACTTCCATGCAGTAGGTTCATGTTCGAATCTCCCCTCTAACACTATTTTTCATCATCATATTTTGGTGTTCTTCAACAACTCTTGTGAAAATTGTGATAGGCTTAGTCACTACCTTTATGGAACAGAGTTGTTATAGTTAAATGTCGTCACAACGTTTTTGCTTAAGGAGTTGTCGTTTGTTTTCTTAGCGCAACCCCTTGTTTCTAAGGGTTGGCAGTGATGATATACGACAACTCTTCCTTTGAAACCAGTTGTAAAACATATGACTTTCTACGATGTTTAGCGAAGAGTTGTAAATCTCCAGTTGTAGATGTATATTTTTCCCGTAGTGCTTTTATTTGACCAGCGTATCTCGCATGGATGTGTTATGAAAAAGTTACGATTGTATCTGTATGGTGAGGAGGACATGACCAGTATATCTCGAAAGGATAATCTATGATTCTTTCATAGGGATTAGAGGCAAAATAACTAGTGTTTATCGCAGGATTATTCTAGGAATTATCCAAGAGACCCCAGTAAGTCGAGTCGGGGGCTAGAATAGACATGAACAGTTATCTCGTGGGTATGTACTAGGAATCATTCTCTTAGCTCAAATAGGGACGAGTCGTACTTACATGAGGCGGGATGTCTTCGCTCATGCTCATATCTAGCCATGAAAGTTTAATGAGTTTATAGAGCCCATTCAACCAGCATGTCACGCAAGGACCTATGGTAGGAATCATGACATCACGACTAGTTGTGTCTCGCAGGGACACGTGCTGAATTCATGGCCACTCATGATCATGATTCAGCTAGTGACGTTTAATGAGGTTTTAAAGCATGCACGACAAGTAATACCTCGCAAGGATGTGCTTGGAATCACAGCATCACGACCATCTATGTCTCGCAGGGACGTATGCTAAAAATCGTGGATATAAGTGTCATGAAGACTAAGGGATAAGTTTCTCTTGTGAGAGTTGAGTTTTGAACCATGGTGGATAAATTCGTCTTCGGGCAAGGAGGGATAAAGTTAGGGCTGAACTTGTCATTTACACTCAGTCTTTGGACATCTTCAATATCAGTTTTTCTGAACCTCAAACACTATTCTTGGTTTGGAATAATGATTCGACCCTAGTTGTGAATTTACCATTTTGTCTCTCATCTTGAAATCACAATTTTACGTCTCATCGAAACTTCCCCATTTATAGAGCCTGCGATGAATATTTTAAAATACAATATGTATACTGGATCTTAGCGAAAAATTTTAATCCACAAGATAGTTTTGAGCTATATGCCACTTTTAGGTCAAGATCATATTGTTGAAGATTTAGACTAAAAGTGAGGATAAAACGCTAACATAGGAGTGTTGTACTTACAGCTTCAAGGCTTGATTTGGCGAGTATAAATGAGCATGTGAAATTGAAGTCTTTTAACAATGTAATTGTGTTCAAGTTTTGTACTCTTTGATTCAACCAATCACATAAAGTAAAAAGTTTCGGATGGTGCTCAGGAAAAAAAAGAAATCAAAAAGCTTTGAATCATTGAATGAGAATCAAATCATCGAGAATTTGCACCTATTCAAGATGCTTGTTATCACCAACGTATACGTACGACAAGTATCAATAGGAGTTATCGGGAAGCGAAAGCAAGAGAGGTCACATAACCCGGACTCCCGTGGCAGCGGTAAACAAATTCTGAAACCCGTATCACATTTTTATTCATAAGGTTCATTTTGGGTCACAATGCAAACTTTGGATCCATGGAGCTTCGAGAATTTGTGTCACGATGTAGATTTGTCACTGACAAAACCAAATGTTTGTTGCGGGGCAATTTTTGGATCACGTTGACATACAGTGCCATATTTAAATTACAAGGTAACAGAATTTAGGTGACGGTGGAATAACCCTCCATTTACTTCCTTTGTACTTCAACAACTTTCGGCAGAGTTACTGTCGACTAATGAAGCAAGCCCAATTGGTAGAAGGACCACTTCCGGATCCAGTTGTAAAACAAGTTTGCTACTAACTGTAATCATCAATAATCTTGTAAGTCTTTTAATTGCTACAGCCTACAGATCACAGTACTCACTTATCTTTAATTTACACTGCTAGAGCCGTCGACATATGCATGCCTTTTCACATTTTACTTCTCTAAATGCCGTAAATTAGGAATTGACAGAACAATATAATGGCAAACTTTAATTTTGAATAAGCAAAAGAAGTGTTTTGCTCTTTTTTCATTGATTCAAAAAGAATGAATAAATTGTTACATTATCATAAACTTAAAACCCTCACTAAACCCCCTCCCTATTATACATATCCCTCTAAAATTGTGTACATATCTTATTGAAACTACTAGACCAAAGTAGAGCAAGTAGATGTAGCAGGATCAAACAATGCCGGCAACAAGAATTTTCTTCCATTTGCACCATTAGCGTTGTAACTTGCACCACTCCTTGAATCAACCAACAAATTTCCAGGATAGCCAGGGTAGGCTCCTGTTCCATAAATTCCAGTACAAGCTGAAGAAACTTCTAGTGGAGCTTCAGCCGGTCCTTGAAAATACCCGTTCCCGAATGGATTAGTTGTTGTTCCGGCTAATAAACTTGCAAGATTGATCACCATGCCGTCTAGGGGTGCACATACCGTACCCATACCCGCCAATCCTACCCTACCCGCCAGTTTTTTAACCGTATCCTACCCTATCCACTATTTGGCGGGTAGGGTGGCGGGTAAAAAATTTCTTAACCGCCGCTAGATGGGTAGGGTGGCGGGTAAAGCTCGAAATTATCCTACTCTACCCGCCTACCCGCCTGTTTATACTATTGATCTCTGCCGTGGGTTCTCGTTTAATCTCTGTCGTTGATCTTTCAACTATTGATCTCTGTCGTTGCTTTATATTTTCCTACAACACTAAAAACTAAAAAACTAAAAACTGGATTCAGTTTTCGTTTTATCTCTGCAGAGAAACTCCCAGAACTGAATTCATTGCTAAGAAAAAAATCTAGAGAAGAGAAGATCATGAAAAGGAAAACCCTATTCTTGTGAATCCACAACGCAAAAGAAGAACTGGCTAGGGGAGTTTTTGAGAACGGAAGAAACATAAAACCAGTACCTCTCACATCTCGTTTAGAACTTCAAATCTGTTAACAGATCTCGTTTAGAACCTTTTAATAGGTTGATTCAAGGTAAGATCTAACTTCAAAGTTCATTTTGTTTCATTTTTTTTTGTGTTAAATTGATTGAAAAATCATAAGGTTTCATGCATGTTGCTGGATATGAGGAATCTGAGTTTGGAAAGCTAATGAAGGGTTTAGAGAGTGGTTCTTCCTCCTAATTTGAAATCCAAATTAATTTTCAGGTGAAAATTTGAATAATTTTTTTAATAATTTGAATGGGTTTTTCTTTTATATGTTGTATTGCTTGGTGATTTTATTTGTATTTGAAGAAATTAGTTGAAATCAGTTGAGTAATATGATTGCCATCGTGAAAAATTGACATGCATGTTAACTGATTGATGAAATTTCTCATAGAAATTTAGTTTGTTCCTCATGAATGACGAGTTTCAATGCGATTCTGTTAGGAGATGGGAAAAGGCAATTGAATGGGATTTAAAATTTGTGGTCATATGTAAACTGATTGATAAATTGTCTCTTCATGATTTCTATCTAAAACCCATGTCTTTAAATGTTTAGATTATCAATATTTCAAACAATTTCAGTGAGATTTTGATTATGTGACACCCATGTCTTTAAAGGTTTATCTAAAGCAATTGAATTAGCTTTAGATTCTGCTCACAGCAATAGTAGTATTAATGAAAATCATTGGTTTGATTGAACATTAGCATCATGTCAGGTGAGTCAGGTACACGAATTTCCTACATTTATTCTCCTACATTTGTCAAGTCTCTGTTGTTTTTAGTTTCTTAGAATATAGTATAACTATTATATGTCGTATAAATGATGATTATAGTATAACTATTATATTTCTACTTCATGTAAGTATTATAACTATCAACTGTGACATGAATTGTTAGCTTCTTATAATTTGAAAATAGTGTCTCAGACTTGGAGTCCTTGGAATGAAGGCAAGTGGTCAGTTTATATAGTGGTCATCTTGCTAAACCTTAAGACCCAACTTCATCAAGCCCCCATGTGGCTGCCCCGTAACACCATCAAATATGGCATGTGCATCTGAACCTGAACGGATGAAAACCTCATTAGAAAAATCACCAAAGAACTGATGAAGTAGAATGATCACCTGAGTCCTGACTCTTAATCGAAATCATATTTATCAGAGTTTCTTACATTCTGTTACAAGATATGGCAAATACCAGCGCAAAACTAACAAGTCTCACTCAAATGTCCAGAGCCTGTCACCAACAGACAGGACTGCGAATATATCTTTGAAAGTTCTTACACCGTATAATCTACCAGTAACTTTATACATAGTAGTCTAAATAAATACCTAAAGATATATACATTCATTATTCAAGATCGTTGTTGACATGTTGTTGGATTGGAATTCTATAGATATGGATACATCTGACTGAGTATGCAGATCCAAATCCCAGTGACTACCACCACCACTACTTCTTCACTGCCTTTTGCTTTTCTCCTACATTCTTTTTGGCCGTCTGTTTTATGGAGTTGTCTTTATATATCTCTATAGTGTCACACTTTGAATTGATTAATCAAAAACCATTATGGCCATTCAACTAGTACTCTAAAACTCTTTTTGTTTCTCTCTTTACTCAACTTGTTGTGATATTACTTGTATGAAGATTTATTTGGTGATCTTAGTACTTATTCCATCATCGTAGATGATGATTGAAGAAGAAGGTCAATATAAAGAGCTGCAATGCTTGTTAGTTGTTGGCTAAGAAAGCTAAAGTTGTGGAATTTGTGGTTGTGGAATTTGTGGTCGCGTTGGTGATGCTGGAGGTCGGGGTGGTAGTGTCACTGGAGTTCGTGGTCGTGGTGGTGAAACTGGAGGTCGTGGTCGGGGTGGTGGAAATGTTGGCGGTCGTGGTCGGGGTGTAACTGGAGGTCGTGGTGGTGGTGTAACTGGAGGTCTTGGAGGCGGTGAAACTGGAGATCGTGTTGGTGAAACTGGAGATCGTGGTGGTGGTGGTGGTATTTGTGTTTGGGGAAGAGGAAGAGGAACACCAACAACAACACCCATATCTTCGACTCCTTCTCCTCCTTCAATTTCTGAAGTTTGTTCATCTTCTGGATTAGGGCTGCACAAAACCGACTCAACCCACCAACCCAACCCACACCCGCCTGAAATTACCCGCACCCAACCCAACCCACTTAGGAGCGGGTCGACTATGGGTCACAACATCAAAACCCATCGTATGGTGGGTCGACTGTGGGTGACAACTTCCCTCACCCGACCCAACCCACCCACCCATCTAAATATTTCTAAATTAATGTTAACCCTTAGATTCCCTATCCTAGATGAACCACATCCATTGAAGTGATAATATATAATGCCTAAACCTAATCATCAATAGATTCTCTTCACTGAAGAGTCTTTAATCAGTTCCCTTCAACGACAGTCTCAGAGGCTCAGTTTATTTTTTTCATTTTCTCTTCGCTTTGTAAATCAAATCACAGCATCACCAGCAGCAATCAATCAACATCGTCACCAGTAAACCAACAACCAAAGGTGAGACTAGGAATCATTGTAATTTGTAAATACTAATTAGGGTTTTGTTTCCTAAGATTGATTTTGGGTTGGCTTATTTCAATTGGGTTCTTAATGTAATGTTCATTGTATTTTATGGTGGGTAACCCACCATCCACCCGATCCAACCCACCGTAATGTGGGTCGGGTGAAAATCGACCCATTGTAATGTTGGGTTGGTTGCGGGTGACAACTTCTGTTACCCACCATCAGTGGGTTGGGTGACGGGTGAGGCCAAACCCGACCCAACCCGACCCATGTGCAGCCCTATTCTGGATCACCAAACGTGGATTGACTTGCTGGTCGTGGTGTAACTGGAGATCATGGTGCTGGTGGTGGTGTAGCTGGAGGTCATGGCGGTGGTGGTGTTTGGGGTAGAGGTACAACACCAGCAGCACCCGTTTATTCGACTCCTCCTCCTTCAATTTATGAAGTAGGTTCATCTTCTGGATCACCAAACGTAGATTTACTTGCTCAAGAAGTGCAGAAAACTCTTAACTGTACAACAAGTACCAGCAGTTTCTCTTGTTAGTTTAGTTCCTGTAATTCACTTTCATCATCTCAGACATAGCCCATTCTGTTGTACTTGATGATGTATCTGTTCCTGCAGAAAAAAAAAAACGGTTATACCCGCCACCCTACCCTACCCGACCCTCCAGAGAATGGGTTGGGTAGGATCTTACCCGTTTAATGGCGGGTAGGGTGGCGGGTGAAATTTTTCTTAACCACCAATAAACGGGTAGGGTGACGGGTATAGGCCATATCCTATCCACCCTACTCGTTGTGCATCCCTAATGCCGTCTACACCAACATCATTGTTTGGTGCAACTAAGAAATCAGAGCTGCATTATTAATGGTATTATGGGATTTGGGTATAACATGTTTCTTGAGCAGAAGTAAGATACTTTGGCGCCTAAATTTGTTTTTATGCATTTGTTATGGCTAGCGTGCAATATGCTAAGCTAGCATTAAAATTAAAATAATGAAAAAAGCAAAAATACTATTTCTTAAGAGATCACAAATTGTTAATTTTTTTACTTCGGATATATATGTTGCCTTGGATTCTAGGTAATAATTAACTTTAAATTTACATGATAGATTTTGAATCAAGAAGAATTAGCTACTACGTTGCTAACATGGATATCAAATTGTTTGTAGGTGTACCGATCCATAGGGATATTGTCACATGGATTTTGATACACAGCTAAGCCAATTAGTAGCCCCATAAGCAGCCATGATAAATTGGGAGTTGTGGAATATGAGCATGTAGTTGAAATAGGTGAGAGGTTAAAAGTGAGATTATAGGGTTTCTGAAAGTGATTTACGAGAGGTTGAGTATAAACACTAATCGCCTAAACCAAGAAAAATGGTTGTACAAGGCTGCTTCAGTCATAGGAGAGATTAGGGATGGTCTTAAAAGTTAAAAAAGGAAGCAGAGAGAAAAAAAAAGATCATAGAATAAAATAATTACTCTGAGAGGTTATGAGAAAGTCGTGTTTTAGCTTGGTGAATAGATGACATATTTATAGCTGAATATTCTAATACCAGATCGGTGAAAATAAAGAGTACTTGCTGTGTGGAGCACTTTTTATGTCTTTTCTAGAATAGCTAGGGAGAAACTAGGCTGAACCATCCTCTTAATTCACCGCATTTACTCTTTTTTGTGGTAAAAATAGGTCGTCTATCTCTCACATATGTTGTAAACCACCATACTAAAACCCTAATCGATATCCCACTATTTGTGCATGATTGATGTGTTTAGAGGGAGATATATTCTTTATAACCGATATCGTTGGCCAAGGTAAAGAAATATTATCTGATTTGTGAGTATGACTAGGCTGAGTCACGTGAAAAGCAAGGGGTGCCATGGAAGTAGTGTGTAGAGTGTGAAAAGAGTTGAGGTTGGGTTCTATCTCTACATGGATGGTTACACATGTCATGTAGAGGTTGAATTCTTGCATATGAGTTCTTGAGCTTGTGAAGCTCAGGGGATCTTATCCACGTTTTTGGATGAGCATATGCATGGTTCAGACTCAATTTACTAGTCTTGAGTGTGTTTGAGAAGATTAAAAGAGGAATGTTCCCTAAATGAGGCTTGTGTCCAAGTCTTGTATTTGTATGAGACTCTTCTGATGAGCTGGTTTGACTCGGGTTATTTATGAGGATTGTTTGTGCTTAGGTTATGTAATTAAGTCTCTTCGAAGTCAGCTGGTATGTGTTCGAGCCAGATAGAGAGACTTGCATGCCTAATAATGTCTATATGAGACCTTGGATCACTTTTTTTGACAAGTGTATCTCGTAGGAATGTTCTATGAGTCAGTTATGACTGTGTTTGTATGGTGAGGACGACATGACCAGTGTATCTCGAATGTATGTTCTAGGAGTCTATCATAGGGATCATAGTCAGAATAACTAGTGTATCTCGCGGGATTATCCAAGAGATCTCAATAAGTGGATTCGGGGCCTAGAGTATACATGCAATGTTGTTATCTCTTAGCTATGTGCTCGTAATCACTCTCTGAGCTTAAATAAGAGCAAGTCGTACTTACAGGAGACGGGATGTCTTCACTCATTCTCATTGGTCAGCCATGAAAATTTATGAGTTTATAGAGCCCACACGACTAGCATGTCAAGCAGTGACTATTCTAGAAATTATGACATCAAGACTAGTTGTGTCTCGCCGGGACATATGTTGAAATCATGGATGTTCATGCTCATGATTCATCCAGTGACGTTTCATGAGGTTTTAAAGACTCCATGACAAGTAGTATCTCGCAAGGATGTGCTTGAAATCACGATCATCCATGTCTTGCGGGGAGGTATGTTACAAATTTTGGTATAAGTGCCATGAAGACCAAGGACTGAGTCTCTCTCGTGAGATTTGCGTTTTGACCCATGGGAGATAAATTCGTCTTCCGACAACGAGGGATGAAACTAAGGATGGACTTGTTTTTTGGCAATGAGGACTAAGCTTCATCTTGAGAGCTCTCTTTTACACCCAGACTTTGCATATCTTCAATATTAATTTTGTTGAACCTTAAGTACGATTGTTGGTTCGGAGTGATGATTTGACCTTAGTTGTAAAATTACCATTTTGCCTCTCATCTTGAAATGACAATTTTACCTTTCGTCGAAATTTACATCTATAGAGCCTACGAGGAATATTTTAGAATAGATTATGTGTACCGAATCTCAACGACAATTTTTTATCCACAAGATAGTTTTCAGATATATGCCACTTTTAGGTCTAGATCATATTGTTGAAAATTCAGGCTAAAAGTGAGGATAAAACGCTAAGATATGAATGTTGTACTTCCAGCTTCAATCCTCGATTTGGTGAGTAAGGACGCGTCCCTTGAAATTTAAACTAAAATCGAATTAGGTTTCACGGAAAGAATGCGTGGTTACTGGTTAACAACTTCAATGGTCTAGACCTAAAAGTGGACATATACCTTTGACTCCCCGTGGCAAAGGTAAACAAATTCTGAAACTTGTATCACGTTTTTATTCACAAGGTTCATTTAGGTTTAGGCCTATTCCTATGCACGTGCCAAAATCTGATATTTGGAAAACGAGGACATATACCTCTGACTCCCCGTGGCAGAGGTAAACAAATTCTGAAACTTGTATCACGTTTTTATTCACAAGGTTCATTTAGGTTTAGGCCTATTCATATGCACGTGCCAAAATATGATATTTGGCATATATGTACCCACTATGGGCATGCCAAACTGCCAAACCTATATGCCTATATGTTAGAAATAACATATAGGCATACACAACGGAGTTTCCAGCGAGCGATAGAATGTGCATTGCTAGATGGTCATAATATCGCTTGTTGGTCATTCCAGCGCCAGCACTGGTCATTAGAGCGCTCGCTGACTTGATCACCGCTCAGAAGTTCCTCATCCAATGGCTATCATTTTCCCCCTCTATTAGTAAATAATTTCAATATCATCTCAACTCACACCAGAATTTCTAAATCGCTCTAGAATTTCTCAATCCCCAACTCTTTTCATTACTCTTCCAATTCCTCAGAGAGCATGGCTGATAATGTGAACATGGCTGAGTTCGTAACAAATGAACATGCTGCCGAAAATCAAATATTTTTTAATCATGCCAATATGCAAAGTGAAATTAGGAGAAGTCAAATTAGGAGAAGGCAATTTAGGAGGCGAAAACCAAAATTCACTATTGCGGAAGATGAATGTATTTGCAGGAATTATATTTCTTTTAATGAGACTTTATTCGGAGATGCATTACATCCCCAAACATTTTGGCAAAGGACTTTTGGGAAATTTCAAGAACAAACAATGAACCCCAACAATTGTGATGTTACAGAATTGAGTCAGCGCTTCTCTACAATCAATCAGGAAGTTACTAGTTATGTTGTTTTACTTCGGAAATACTTTCCCAAATATTGTCCAATATTTATGTTTAATTTCTTAACTGTCCACTTAGTCTAAGTCCTAAGTTTTAATATTTGTTTAAATGTATCTCTAATTAAAATTTAAGATTGGATTATGAATATGCGTCAAATTTTCGAATTCAAACTTTGAATTAATCATTAATAGTCATTTTATAAGACATAAAACTAGATAATAATAATTTGAAAAATAAAAATAATTAGACTTTAAAAATAAAAATTTGGGACAATGTTCTTCATCTTGTTTATCTTCTTCATTTCACAAAACTTCCAATCAATGCGGTCATGAACGGAGTCTCCTTTGTTTATCTTCTTCTTTGGCTTCAAATTTGTTTTGCCTTGATTTTCCTTGCCTTGAACTTTTCTTTGCCTTTTCTTAGTTGCAGTTTTGACTTGGTTAATATCCCAAACTTGAAGACTTCTTTGCTTCTTACCTATATCTTTATAACTATCACATATCTTCTTAACTGTACCTTCAAGCACTACTCTAGAAAAATCAAGTTGCGTTGCCGAATCAAGTTGGGTTAACTTTGCCATTTGGGAAAAATAGAACAAATAAATTAGATTGAGAAATAGAGAATAGATCGAGACAAAGAGAAATTTTTGTGTAAAAAATTTGGGGTAAGTTTTGAGTTTGAAAGTTACATATTTATAGTGATAAAAAAACTAGCCGCTGGCGCTAGAGTCAATAACGCTAGCGATGAAGTCATTATCGCTGGCATTTTTACGAATATCGCTCGCTGGAAAGTCTATTGCTCAGTGATTTTTCCATAGTGGCGCAATTGGTTTGCCACGCCACCTGATATTCCAAACCAGCTTTTTTTTGGCATGTGCATAGGAATAGGCATTACAATGCAGATTATGGATCCCAAGCTAAAGTTAGAGCTGCGAGAATGTGTCACGATGTAACAGTGACGGAAATAGGGGGCAGCTGAGGGGTGTTTCCAGCAACTCCCAAAAATTTAAATACACCCCAAAGTTGAATTTTTCTTGAATTTTTATATTTAGCCCATCATAGCATTTTAGCCCACCTAAGTTCTCAATCCTTCCTGCTTCCTTGCCCTGCGATGTAGATTTTTCCCATGAGGGTTTTAAAATCACAAATGTTGACTGTGAGTCACAGAGATTGCACAAGTTTAGTTGGTCACTGACCAAACCAAATGTTTGTTGCGGGGAAATTCTGGATCGCGTTGACATACACTGCAATATTTAAATTACAAGGCAACCAAATTTAGGTGGCGGTGGAATATCCCTCCATTTACTTCCTTCTTACTTCAACAACTTTCGGGAGAGTTACTGTCCACTAATGAAGCAAGCGCAAACCCTATAAGGACCACTTCCAGTTGTAAAACAAGTTTGCTACTAAATGTAATCATCGATAATCTTGCAAGTCTTTTAATCGCTACAGCCTACAGATCATAATACTCTCTGAATGCCGTAAATTAGGATTGAAAAGTGACAACCAAGCACTACGCGAGCAATGGGAATTGAGTATAATGAAAGTCTTGTTGTGAACCATAAAAGGCAGTAGAGAAGTAAAATTCTTCACAACAATAAATTTACTGAAAAGCAAAATTTTATCAAGCAATTGAGTTGAATTGACAGAACAATGGCAAAACTTTAATTTAAAAAAGCAAAAGAAGTGTTTTGCTCTTTTTCATTGATTTAAAAAAGAATGAATAAATTGTTACACTATCATCATAAACTTAAAACCCTCACTAAACCCCCTCCCTATTATACATATCTCTCTAATATTGTGTACATATCTTGGAGAAATCACTAGACCAAAGTAGAGCAAGTAGAGGTTGCAGGATCAAACAATGCAGGCAACAAGAATTTCCTTCCATTAGCGCCATTAGCGTTGTAACTTGCACCACTACTTGAATCAACCAACAAATTTCCAGGATAACCAGGGTAAGCTCCGGTTCCATAAATTCCAGTACAAGCTGAAGAAACTTCTAATAGAGCTTCAGCTGGTCCTTGAAAATACCCATTTCCGAATGGATTAGTTGCTGTTCCGGCTAATAAACTTGCAAGATTGATTATCATTCCATCAACGCCAACATCATTGTTTGGTGCAACTAATGGCGATCCCTGTGGTCCATAAATTGGCTGATGGAAAGGCCAAGCACATTGACCGGCACATTGAGTCTCAGAGTTCCCAACCCAAATGTATGCAAATTTGGATTTCTTTGAAGCAGAAATTGAAGAACCATGAGTTCCACATCTGCTAGAACAGAACCCGTCGACGGTAACATCGGAAGATGTCAACACGACATTAATGGTATTCCTCTGTTCACCTCTGGATGCCAATCTAACGATTTTCTTATTGCTCAGAGATTTACCCAAAGAGTACTTCTCATCAAAGATTTGCCTCCCTAATTTCAAAACCAATGAAGTGGGTTTCCTTGTAGAAGTTGGTAGATGGTAGTATTTCTCTGTTTTCTTCCACCATGTAGAAACAGATGGTTCATTTTTTGATTGGGTTGAAGTTGAATGAATCGAATTGAAGAAATCAGAGATGATAGCTCTCTGGGCAGGTTTGAAATTACCATACCAGATCAAATTAACAGAAATCTTCCCAGAAAGAAGAGCTCCTTTGTGGTATTTTAATGGTATACTGGGTTGTTCTTGTACTAACTCATTGAGTTTCCTTCCAGTAGCTACAGAGAACTGAAAGAAAGAAACCAATAAAAGAGCATTCAGAAGAAAGATCAAAGAAGTAGAAGAAGAAGCCATTGCTGTTTAACTGAGATATCAAAGTGAGAATTGAATTGTAAAAAAGGAAAATAGAATCAAGTTGTAGAAAAGAAGAAGAACTAGGTTGTTTGATTTTGATGAGAAGTGAAGAGAACGAGAAACGTGTTTATATAGTCAGAGAGTTGGACTAATGGAGTCTGGGATACGCCAGACGTGGAGGGACTAGGCAGGAGTGAGGAAAGAGACAAACTATCAAATTGCCTATTCTACCCTATAGATATTTCCGAGTTTACACTGCTGATTAGTCAATTCTAATCATTCTAGAGGAGGATATCTGGGTAAATTCAAAACAAAAACTTTTGTTACGTAGTGATGCGATTCCAGCTGGGTTGCAAAATGATGGGTACGCGTAAACTTGTCTACAGACTCTCCACAACCGGTGGGGATGTCCTATGAAAGGAGCGTGCTGAGCTGTTGAAAGTTCCTGCGCGAGGATAAATTGTCCTGTGCCGTGTCTTGAAGTGTAGACCAATCGAGCCAGACAGGTTTATAATGACAGGCGAAAGAAAATGATATTTCATTGTTAATGAATATCAGTAATTATTCTTACAAGAGTTGTCAGGACATTACATTTATAAAGAGAAACTAATCTACACTATACACGTGTAGTCATAACAGAGATTGGTGGCAGAAAATATAAGGACAGACACTCTAAAGATAAGGGCACATTACCCCCTCCCCCCTCAAACTGAAGTGCATATGGATGAACTTGCAGTTTGTCTCTGAGATAGCCAAATCTGGGACCATATAATGCTTTGGTGAAGATATCAGCCACTTGTTCAAGAGTGGGAACATAAAAAACATCCAAGGCTTTAGATTGTACCAGTTCTCTGACAAAGTGAAAGTCCAGAGCAACATGCTTCATTTTACTGTGCTGAATAGGATTAGAAGCTAAGGAGATTGAGCTGATGTTGTCACAACCTAATCTGGGAACAGCAGGTAGTGGAAAATGAAGATCATTGAGGATAAAGCAGACCCAAACAAGTTCAGCAGCACTATGAGCTAGAGTTCTATATTCTGCTTCAGTGCTAGATCTAGCAACTGTACTTTGCTTTCTAGATGACCAGGAGATAGGATTGGCACCCAGAAATATGCAGTAACCACCAGTTGACCTTCTGTCATTAATATTACCTTCCCAGTCAGCATCTGAAAAACCCAGTAAAAAAGAAGAACATTTTGTGAATTTGATACCATACTCTATTGTGCCTTTTATATATCTAAGAATTCTTTTGACAGCTTCAAAATTAGTAGTGGTAGGATTCTGCATGAATTGGAAGACCTGATTAACAGCATAACAGATATCAGGTCTGGTCCATGTCAAATACTGAAGAGCTCCAACAATTGACCTGTATTCTGAAGGATCAGGAAGTAAGGTACCATCTGATTTACTTAGTTTGATTGTTGCTGAGGAAGGAGAAGAACATGCTTTGGCACCAGTCATATTGGTTTTCTTCAGTAGGTCAAGAGCATACTTGGATTGAGAAAGATGCAGAGCATAGTTATCTCTCTTGACTTCTAAACCCAAGAAATAATGTATGTTGCCTAGATCCTTGATGGGAAAACTAGCTTGCAGTTTGGTGACAATATTATGCATATGATTTGAATCATTGCCAGTGAGTAAGATATCATCCACATAAACTAGGATAATTGTAATGAATGATCCAACTTTGTGGATGAACAATGAAGTATCAACATATGAGGTAACAAAGCCAAGAGAAATAAGAGCTTGAGAAAGTTTAGCATACCATGCTCTGGGTGCTTGCTTGAGTCCATAGATGGATTTATGAAGTAGGCAGACATGATTTGGGTATTGGGAATTAATAAATCCAGGTGGTTGAGCCATAAATACCTGTTCTTGCAGATCCCCATGGAGAAAGGCATTACTCACATCAAGTTGAGTAATGGTCCAGTTGAATTGAATTGCAAGAGAAAGAACAATCCTCACAGTTGTTGGTTTGGAAACATGGCTAAATGTTTTTGTGAAGTCAAGTCCTGGTTGTTGATGAAACCCCTTTGCCACTAGTCTTGATTTATATTTGTACAGTAAACCATTTGCATTATATTTGATCCTGAAGACCCATTTGCATCCAACTACATTTTGCTCAGGTGAAGAAGGCACATAAGACCAAGTACCAGCATTAAATAAAGCTTCATGTCCCTGAAAAAGGGCTACCTTCCATTTTGGATTCTTTATTGCTTGAGAAAAGCATGTTGGAACTGGAGATGCTTTATCACTTAAGTAAGCTGCAGGCAATAAATGTTTAGTAGCAAGCATAGTTTTTGGTTTAAACACACCTCTCTTAGCCTTAGTAATCATGGAATGATCATTTTGCGGAATGACCTTAGTTGTAGTAGTGGGAGTGGAGGTAGTGAGTATTGGAGGAGGAACTGACTCAGAAATTGAAGGAGCAGTAGAAACATCACAAGTAGGAATGATGGATGGAACAGTTGCAGAAATAGTATGAGATGAAAAAAATTTGAAGGGAAAACTGGATTCATTGAATAAGACATGTCTAGAGATATATACTCTGCCAGTGGTGAAATCATAGCATCTATAACCTTTGTGATAAAGACTATATCCTAGAAAGACACAGTGCTTACTTCTAGGTTGTAACTTATTTGATGTATATGGTTTCAGCCATGGAAAGCAGGAGCAACCAAAGACTTTCAAAAAATCATAATTAGGAGACTTATGAAAAATAAATTCAAAAGGAGATACAAAGTTTAGAGCTTTTGCTGGTAATCTATTGATTAGATAATTTGCAGTTTGAAAAGCCTCTACCCAAAACATGGCAGGGAGACCAGATTGAATCAAAAGAGTTCTACCAATGTCCAAAATATGTTTTTGTTTTACCTCAGCAACACCATTTTGCTCAGGTTTTTTGGGACAAGAAAAATCATGAAGAATTCCTTTTTGAGTAAGATAAGCTTTAAGAAGATTGCCAGTAAATTCACCACCATTATCAGTTCTAATACATTTAACAGACAAAGAAAAGAAGTTTTCAATTTGAGTGACAAAATTAATGAAGACTTGTCTGAAATCATATTTATTAACTAGTGAAAAGATCCAACAATACTTGGAGTACTCATCTACAACATTAGCATAGTAGTATGAGCCTGAAAGAGAGCTGACATGACAGGGACCCCATAAGTCCATATGAAGAAGCTCTAAAGGTTGAGCAGCAACAGTATTAGAAAGACTAAAAGGAAGTTTGTGCATTCTTCCTAGTTTATAGTCATTACAAAATAAAGGTGTGCTAGGGACTTTAGGTAGTTGTAATTGATGGCACATTCTTTGCAAGGTTTGAAAAGATGGATGTCCAAGTCTTTTGTGTAGAATATCACTGGTGATGAGAGAACTGGACTATGCAGCAGGAGCAGTGTGTGAATTAAATTGAATAGGGTAAAGACCATTTTTATGTGGCCCTTGCAAAAGGATCCTATGAGAGGTCAAGTCCTTCACATAAAAACCAAAAGAATCAAAAGTTAAAGACCAGTGACTGTCTGTTGTAAATTTGTGAACAAACAAAAGGTTTTGAGAGGCTTTTGGCACAACTAAAATGTTATTGAGAGTAAAGGAATGATCATTCACATGTTTTAATGAGTGTCCAATATGAGAGATGTGCATACCTTGGCCACTAACTGTTCAAATCATCTCAGCACCATCATAAGGAGAAGAAGTAGTCAGATTAGAATAATTAGAGGTGATGTGATTGTTAGATACACTATATGCATACCAGGGAGAATCATCAAAAATATCTGCAGCTGCTAACATTGCTTGAAGATTTGCTGGTGGAGGTTTGCCTTGATAGGAGAAATTAAGCCTTTGGTGACATTCAGTAGCATCATGATTCTTGCCTTTGCAGATTTGACAAGGTTCAATTTCAGAAGTAGTGCCTCTTCCATAGAAAGGTCTTGAGAAGAAATTAGGATTTGGATGTCGACCACGTCGACCTCTTGATCCACCTTTATGGAAAACTGAGTTTGAGTATGAAGGTCTAGGAGTGTAACTAGAAGTAGGTTTGAACTGTTGATAATGTTGAGCCGCAAAAGCTTTGGCTTCAGAATCAGTTTTGGTATTGGGTACAACAATTTCTTCATTCATGAGCAGATTGAACAGTTCCTTGCTTGATACTGGCGGATTACGAATTCTAATGGAAGTAGCAAAGGAATGATATTCTAGAGGCAAGCCAGATAAAACAGTTACCACCATTTCAGTGTCTGAAATTTGAGATCCTGCAGCTGCAAGTTGATCTTGAAGGCTTTTAATCTCCATTAGATATTTTGATACAGAACTACTCATTTTGAGAGATTAAAGCTTGGTACGAATATGAATCACATGAGTTGCAGAAGTATGAGCAAATCTTTCTTGAATGCTAAGCCACAATCATCTAGAAGTAGCAGCACCAGCAACATAACCAATAGTTGAATAAGAAATTGTTGATTGGATCCAAAGAAGAAGAGTTGTATCTTCAGCAATCCAATCTTGATATTCAGCTAGTTGAGCTCTTTTGGTTCCTTGATCAGGACATGGAAAAGAACCATCGATAAACTTTTCAACCTGGAATTTCTTGAAAAGTGGTAACATTAAAGCTTTCCAGGTGATGAAATTATCATCCTTGAGTTTCAAAGGGATTATATGAGTAATAGTATTGAGAGGAAGTGTGGAAAATCGAACAGTATGTCTTTGATCCATTGAAAGAAATCAAGATTTGAGATAAAATTGAAAAATAGAAATCAAGATTTGAACAAAACAACGAAAGTGAATGAAGATAGAAGCTAGTATGATGAACAAAACAGATCAAGAATTTGAGGAAATCTTGATAGAAGAATCGAATTTGAAAGAAAAAATCAAAAAATAGATCTGATAAAATTTTGCAGGAAGTGAAGAAACAAAGAATACCGGAGAAAAAATAATCTTCACCCAAGAGAGTATCTGTGAATTACTGTTGCAGGAGAAAAAGAACACAAAGTTTTGTTAAAGATGAAGAAAAAATCACCATTGAAGGATCAAAAAGCTTAAAAAGCTTAACCTGCTCTCGGTACCATAATGACAGGTGAAAGAAAATGATATTTCATTGTTAATAAATATCAGTAATTATTCTTACAAGAGTTATCAGAACATTACATTTATAAAGAGAAACTAATCTACACTACACACGTGTAGTCACAACAGAGATTGGTGGCAGAAAATATAAGGACAGACACTCTGAAGATAAGGACACCATTAGTTTATGCGAATTGGAGCCATGCCACAAATCCAGCCCCACAAACCAACACGCCACGGCTTAGAGTATGACTGTGCAAGTGCAAAAGACAAGTAGATTTTTCATTTTGAGTGGGCAATAAGACAAGTAGGTGTCGATTTGGAAAATGGACACGTATACTTACACTTTGACAGCTGTCTAGAGTATATTCATTCGACACAATGGAGTGGAATGTGCGCATTTTGGACCAGAATGATATGTCTTGATCCCAACCTATAAGGCGATCGATGGCTACATAGATATTTTAATTTTATTGGACTCAATGTGTACATGATTAATTAATCTAAAAAATATCAAAACTTAAATTGTTCTGCGCTAGAAAGTAAGCAAAATAAAACGTCGTAGAGTTCAAGAGGTGAATTAAGCTGGGGGGTTTAGACTAGCTACAACTTGTGATCGTGTAATGGAGTTTCACGGGAACTGATGCATTGGGAGACGAATCATATAGTTTTGAGTTCCTCCATAATTCATACTGCCATATGCATATGACTTCAATTATGTTACTGCATTTTTCATCACTTCCGTCACATGAAGATAAGAAATCAGAGCTGCATTATTGAATAATAATCATATTATCGGATTTGTGATGGCTCTGGCACAACCTCTAAATGTCTTTTTATGTTCTTTTAATGGCTAGCATGCAGTGTGCTAAGCTTGCATTAAAGTAATGAAAAAAGCCAAAATACTCTGCGTTAAGAGATCACAAATTGTTAATTTATTACTTCCGATATATATGTTGCGGCCTTAGATTCCTGGTAATAACTAAATTTAAAGTTACAAGATAGATTTTGAATCAATAACTAAATTTAAAGTTACAAGATAGATTTTGAATCAAGAGACACAGGGGTACCAAATTGCTTGTGAGTGTACTGATTCATAGACATATTGTTACATTTATTTTGGTACACTACCGAGCAAATTAGTAGCCCCATTAGCAGCCATGATAAATAGGACGTACTGGAATATGAGGCAGTAGCAACGACGGAGGCACATTGAGACAAATGAGGTCCGCGGACCCCACTTGTTTTTAAACTTCAATGTAAATTAGCTTAGTTTTGTTGTGATTTCAACCATTTGTGGGGACAAATTAGGCAGGAGGAAATTAAAAATGTAGGTTTAGTTACCCAAAATCAGTGAGAGGATAAAAGTGGGATTATATGGTTTCTGAAAGTGATTTACGAGAGGTTGAACATAAAAAGTCCTCGCCTAAACCAAGAGAAATGGTTGTACAAGGAAGCTTCAGTCATAAGAAAGATTAGGCATGGTCTTAGGGAGGGAAGCAAATAGACAAAATAGATCAGAAAATAAAATAATTACTCTGAGAGGTTATGAGAAAGCTTTGTTTTAGCTTGGTGAATAGATGACATATTTATGGTTGTTGAATTCTCTAATCCCGTATGGGTGGAAATAAGGATTACTTGTCATGTGGAGCACTTTTTCCGTCTTTTCTGAAATAGCGAAGGATAAATTAGGCCAAGTTTATCATTTTATTCCACCATATCGTTACTCTTATTTGTGGTGAGAAATAGGCTGGGTATTTCTCATACGTGTCGTAAACCGCCAGATTATAATCCTCATTGATATCCCACTATTTGTGTGTAACTAAGCCAGCATATGGGATGATGTGTTGAGACGGAGAGATATTCTCTACAACCGATATTGTTGGCCAAGATAGAGAAATATTATCTGATTTGTGAGCATGACTAGATGAGTCACGTGAAAGTAAGGGATTCCATGGGAATTGTGTGTAGAATGAAAAGAGTTGAGGTTGGGCTATATCTTCTCATGGATAGTTACACATGTCATGTAGAGGCTGAATTGTTCCATGTGGGTCCCTTTCTTGAGCTTGTGAAGCTCAAGTGAGCTCATCCACGTTTTTAGATGAGCATGCGTGGTTAAGAATCAATTTACTAATCTTGAGTGTGTTTGAGAAGATGAAAAGGAGGAATGTTCCCTAAATGAGGCTTGTGTCCGAGTATTGTGCTTGTATGAGATTCTTCAGATGAGCTAGTTTGACTTAGGTTATTCAAGAGGCCTGATGGGGATTAACTCATGAGACTAATTCTCTTCGCGGTCAACTGGGACATGTTCGAGACAGACAGAAAGGCTTGCATGCTTAATAATGTCTTTATGAGACCTTTGATCACTTTTGTTTGACCAGTGTATCTCGCAGGGATGCGATATGAGTCAGTTATGACAGTGTCCGTTTTGTGAGGACGACATGACCAATGTATCTTGAAATGATGTTCTAGGAGTCTATCATAGGGTCCATAGGCATAATAACTAGTGTATCTAACGGGGTTATTCAAGGAATTATATAATAGGCCTCAATAAGTCGAGTCGGGGACTAGAGTAGACATGAAAAGTTGTTATCTCGTGGATATATACTCAGAATCATTCTCTGAGCTCAAATAGGGGGAAGTCGTACTTACAAGAGATGAGATTTTTTCGTTCAGTACCCATAGATCAGCCATAGATGTTTTATGAGTTTATAGAGCCCACAAGACCAGCGTGTCACGCGGGGTACTATGCTAGGAACCATGGCATCATGACTAGTTGTGTCTCGCAGGGACATATGCTGAAATCATGGTCGTTCATGCTCATGATTCATCTAGTGTATTTTATGAGGTTTAGAGCCTGCATGACAAGTAGTATCTCGGAAGGATGTGTTATGTAATCACGGCATCATGACCATTTGTGTCTCGTCAGGACGTATGCTAAAAATCGTTGTTATAAGTGCCATGAAGACCAGGGGATGAATCTCTATCATGAGAGTTGAGTTTTGACTTATGAAGGATGAATTCTTTTTCTGGCAACGAGGGATGAAGCTAAGGATGAACTTGTCCTTTGGTGACGAGGACTAAATGATTAGGGATGATCTTGTATTTTGGCAATTCAGACAGAACTTCATCTTCAGGGCTCTCTTTTACGCTTGGTCTTTGAACATCTTCAATATCAATTTTGTTGAACCTCAAAGACGACTATTGGTTATAAATTAATAATTCAACCTTAGATGTAAAATTACAATTTGGTCTCTGATATTGAAATGATAATTTTACCCATTATCGTAATTTCGCCATTTATAGGGCATACGAGGAATATTTTATAACACAATATGTATACTGGATCTTAGCGACAAATTTTAATCCAAAAGATAGTTTTGAATAGGTCTACATCATATTGTTAAAAATTTAGGCTAAAAGCGAGGATAAAATGCTAACATAGGAATATTGTACTTCCAGCTTCAAGGCTCGATTTACGAGTATAAATGAGCATGTGAAATTGAAGCCTTTTAACAATGTAATTGAATTCAAGATTTGTACTCCTTGATTCAACCGAACACACAAAGTAAAAATTTTCTGATGGTACTTAGAAGATAGAGAAAACAAAAAGCTTTGATGTCATTGAATAAGAATCAAATCATCACCACTTATAGGAAATTTGCATCTATTCAAGATGCTTGTTCATCACCAACGTATATCTCAGAAAACATCAATAATGACTATTGGAAAGGACACATATGTCACGCCCCTAATCTTAAACCTGCTTAGCCAATACGATTATAGCCTAATCCTGAAGTAACAACATCTAGATAATTGGTCTTAAGGAATATAATTACATAAAGTAAAACAAAACTAATTCTGAAGCTCTCTGATAATTTATAGATGAAACTCCCAAAAGATATTAGTATATATGTGTATTGTTTTACAAAACAACAACAATTCATATATATGAAAGATACAAGAAACGTTCTTAATCGAATATCGGTTTAAAACTACTGAAGCGAATGTCTTCAAGTACACCATCTCTTCGGAAAACTGAAACTGAAGCGAGAAAAAGTGAGCACATCATCCCAAAGGGGTGCCCAATGGAAACGTATAACTCTCAAGTAATCACTAACATGCTCCACAGTACTAAAGAATATAAATTGAAAGAAAAAAAGAATAAACTAATCATACAACAATTTATGCATCACGAAGCAAGTGTCACTCTAACCTCGCCAAACTCATTGGAGAAGACGACGCGAAAGCAACCCTAATCAATAATAATAACATCGTCCACACAGAGTGCTCATACAAACCATGATTCAGAATATTACCATCAAGATCAGAAAGTTAGACAAACAAGTATAATATGCACACGAGTGATTTTCCTCAAATAAAATAGTATATATAATATCATAACGGATGAATTACCGCCCTACTACTGTAATATTCAAACGAATGAGTTACCGCCCTACTGTATTAATAAGCATAATATTATAACGGATGAATTACCGCCCTACTAATGAAATAGTTATAATAATATTTAAACGGATGAATTACCGCCCTACTAAATAATATTGTCGATGGATGAATTACTGCCTTACTTAACTTAGCTAAGAGCCATGGGGAACACAGACACTCCTCGCAGGGAAATCTCACAATGCATATCAACACAACACATCATAACAACACCGTACATACAAATGCAACATATACGTCATACTCAAGATACAAGAATAGTAAATCAAAGTATACACTACCATGCTCACGGAGTAGTAAAGACTCATCATGCTCGCAGAATATATGAAAGCTTAATGATTACAAGAAGATTACAGAGTTCCCACCTGATTTGATGACAAGCCATGCATACCTCGAGATCCACTAGTTCATCCATTTGATTCGATCGTTGTTAATAAAGAGTAATTGTTATCACACAAGCACTCTAAAAGATTAGCCAAAAGGATCACACAAGACTCATAACATAATCTCATACAATTCTCTAATTATAAGCTAAGTGAACTATCTAATGGTTTTAAGCCCATTTATGATTCTACACCTTTTTATTATCTATCTTTAACACATCTAAGGTTAATTAATTCAGTTAGGTTGGTTCTATAGTCCAATAGATATGTCTTAAGAATGTAGAAGGAAGCAAAGGTCAATAAGGACCATAAGGGTCCAAAATATTAAACTAAGAAAACATGGCACTAAGCCCAAGCCCATTGGGCCTGAACTGGCACAATCCATTACTCTAAGGCCTGGCCCATCCCGGTCAACAAATGGTCAACGTCCAGAGTCAAGGTCAAGGTCAAGTCAACTGAGTCAACTCATGTCAAGATAAGTAACTCAGTGAGTCTAAACGATCCAACTCAGTCAGACGGCTGAGTCAACTAAACTAAATCCCAAAGCACAGGCCAAAGAACTCGTGCACAATCATTGTAACAAAAACATACCAAGACTCAAAAGATGCATTTCTAACTCTCATATACCACCCTACAGCTACACCAAAATACAATCCTTATTTCTAATTCTTGATCCTCAACCAATTCTAGACTTGTCACTATCTATATTCATCACAGTTGACAAAATCCTCACATGCAATACTCATTTCATCTCTATCACATACTGACTCAATCTCAGTTACTTCAACCACCAGTAATCCATAACATCTTCAATAGCATCACCAGTTCCATTCATACACCAAATACCCATCAGTTCGGCTCAACCAATACTCAAAACATTCTTATCATCAACGTCAGTTCAATGCAATTTAATTCGACCCATATCTTCACACGTAGTTTCAGTTCCAACACCATCAACTTCAATAGCACCAGAACAACTTGTAACTCAGCTGGAATTCAAATTCATTTGTCTTACACACTCATTCATCTATCACCTACACATTCATACTACAACTGTTGCAACCTTTCTCTACCATCTCCATTAGTTTCAACAATAACTCAAATACAGAACCTCCATTTTCATGAACTGAAATCTTAGAATCACCACAACCACAATCAATTCATGTTACTAACTTCCCCCTTTCTAATTCATTACAGCCTGTAAACACCTCCACCAGTTCCATTAATTTTAGCTCAATTCTACCAACCCTAATTTCTAATTTTGGGGAAGAACACAATAAGGAAACCTAATATGTGATTCTCGACTTCTCAATCAAATTAAAATTAAACCTCTCATAACCATTATAACTTCAATTCAAGCAGTACCCAACTCTTCTTCGAACCCATCATTAAATTTAGTTCCCTCATCTAATCTGAATCACCAAACCCTAACCTGAGACTCAAATTAAACTCCATGTAATCATCTCTACCTTAATTTAAGAAAAAACCCACTTATAAACACTCAAAATATAACAAGTTCGTAAAGAAGATCGAATCAATTGAAACCCTAAATGCACTTACCATTTCCTCTTCTTTCTGAGATCGATAAGCTTCAATATCATCTCCACCAACAATTCAAGTCTTCTGATCTTCATTGATACTATTTCAGACTTCAAGATTTTGCTTCATCGATTGTTTCAGGTGAAAGAAGAATTTGCAGAGAAAAGAAAACAAGAACAGAGAAGAAAAACGAATAGAGAAGAAAGAAGAAGAAGAAGAAAAGATAAATGAGCTTATCTGCTCGGTTCGGTGAAGATAAGGCAAACCAAAATTGTTAAAGGCACTGAAAACTTGATACGGTCAGCTTAGGCGGCTAAACTGCAAGATGACTATTTTTCCTCTCAAACAAATATCTAATGAAATCTTCTTCTTCCGGTATCCGAATGACACGCTCGAATAGTCCATCTCGCATAACTTTTCGAGATCTATCTAATGATACTAGTTTCGTAGCTAAATTATTGTTATCTTAATCTCTATTAATTAAGGTTCATCTCTAATTAATCGAGTCAAAAGCGGTTTACTCACCACTTGACTGATCTAATAGCGTTGACGTGTCTGAGTGTCCTTACACCATCTCTTGAAATTCAAACTAAAATTGAATTAGATGTTACGGAAAGAATACATAGTTACAGGTTAACAAATTCAATGATGGCTATTGGAAAGAAAGAGAGGACACATACCTAGGACCCTCCGTGGAACTCATATCACATTTTTATTCATAACGTTCATTTAGGGTCACAATGCAAATTTTGAATCCAGATTAAAGTTTGAGCTGTGAGAATTTGTGTCGCAATGTAGGTTTGCCCATGAGAGTTTTTAAATCACAAATGTTGACTGTGATTCATGGAATAGCACAAGTTGGTCACCGACAAAACCCAAATGTTTGTTGCGGGGCAATTTTTGATCAAGGCGATACTAACTTCCCAAGTGAGATTATTTGGAGTCGATATTATCCGTATAACGTAAACTTTTTCGGATGGCTTCTATATTAGAAAAATTGATAACGATGGACAAGCTTTTTTAGAAGGGGTATGAATGTGGATAGGGTGTGTCGATTTTGTGAAGAAGATGATGAAACAGTGCCCATTTATTTTATGATTTTTGGCGATCAAAGAGAATTTTGGATTATATTGTCGATGGATGCAACTTCAATTGGAATCACGATAGTTTCCACGACTATAAAAGCTTGGAGTCATGATTGGGGTGATGAAAGACTTTACCGTATATGGAGCAATTTACCGGTTGCAATTTGGAAAAAAATGTACTCTAAAATCTTCAATCAGAAAAGAGAAATTTGGAAAATCTAATTCGAGATATTAAGATTGAAGCTTATTTTTTGGGCGGAGTCAAACACTAAAATGTTGGGTTTGATGGCTAACATGGTGATAGCTTTTTTGGATTCATATTTCTATCGACTGTTTTGAGTAGGATTTGAGATTTTGGGTGGATGTTCTTTTAATTTCTCTTGGCCCATTTTTCTTTGTCCTCTTCTTTACGTGTTTGATTCCTAACTCGGGACTCCTTTTTTTTGTATTGGTTGTATTTATTGGATTGGAATACCCCTAAATACCTCATTTTCAATGAATTTTCCTATCGACCCGTTCAAAAAAAAATCCATCACGTTGGCATACATGCAATTTTTAAATTACAAGGTAACAGAATTTAGGTGACGGTGGAATAACCCTCCATTTACTTCCTTTGTACTTCAACAACTTTCGGCAGAGTTACTGTCGACTAATGAAGCAAGCCCAATTGGTAGAAGGACCACTTCCGGATCCAGTTGTAAAACAAGTTTGCTACTAACTGTAATCATCAATAATCTTGTAAGTCTTTTAATTGCTACAGCCTACAGATCACAGTACTCACTTATCTTTAATTTACACTGCTAGAGCCGTCGACATATGCATGCCTTTTCACATTTTACTTCTCTACAGGAATGAAAAATTAGTAATGGAAATTGAGTGTACCGAAAGTCTTGTTGTGACCATAAAAGGCAGTTGAGAACCATCTTAACATTTCCCTTTTGAGATATTCCATTAAGAAAATCTGTTTTCTACTTCGGGAGTAAAATTCTTTACAAAAATAAATTTACTGCAAATGAAAAAAGAATTATCAAGCAATTGAGTTGAATTGACAGAACAATCGCAAACTTTAATTTTTTTTGAAAAAACAAAAGAAGTTTTTTGCTCTTTTTCATTGATTTAAAAAAGAATGAATAAATTGTTACATTATCATCACAAACTTAAACCCTCACTAAACCCCCTCCCTATTTTACATATCTCTCTAAAATTGTGTACATATCTTATTGAAATCACTAGACCAGAGTTGAGCAAGTAGATGTAGCAGGATCAAACAATGCCGGCAACAAGAATTTCCTTCCGTTAGCACCATTAGCGTTGTAACTTCCACCGGTGCTTGAATCGACCAACAAATTTCCAGGATAACCAGGGTAAGCTCCGGTTCCATAAATTCCAGTACAGGCAGATGAAACTTCCAATGGGGCTTCAGCCGGTCCTTGAAAATACCCATTTCCGAATGGATTTGTTGCTGTTCCGGCTAATAGACTGGCCAAATTGATCACCATTCCATCAACTCCAACGTCATTGTTAGGTGCAACTAATGGTGAACCTTGTGGTCCATAGATTGGTTGATGGAAAGGCCAAGCACATTGACCAGCACATTGAGTCTCAGAGTTTCCAACCCAAATGTAAGCAAATTTGGATTTCTTTGAAGCAGAAATTGAAGAACCATGAGTTCCACATCTGCTAGAACAGAACCCATCAACAACAACATCAGCAGAAGTCAATACAACATTGATTGCATTTCTCTGTTCACCTCTGGATGCTAATCTAACGATTTTCTTGTTACTCAGAGATTTACCCAAAGAGTACTTCTCATCAAAGATTTGTCTCCCTAATTTCAAAACCAATGAAGTGGGTTTCCTTGTAGAAGTTGGTAGATGGTAGTATTTCTCTGTTTTCTTCCACCATGTAGAAACAGATGGTTCATTGAGGGTCTTTGATGGAGTAGAATGAACAGAACTGAAAAAATCAGAGATAATTGCTCTCTGGGCAGGTTTGAAATTACCATACCAGATGAGATTAACAGAGATTTTACCACAAAGAAGAGCTCCTTTGTGGTATTTTAATGGTACACTAGGCTGTTCTTGTACTAATTCATTGAGTTTCCTTCCAGTAGCTACAGAGAACTGAAAGAAAGAAACTAGTAGAAGAGCATTTAGAAGAAATACCCAAGAAGCCATTGCTGTTCTATTAAGAAAATTGACTAATGAACAAAGCTGAGTATTTCTTGTGAGAGAATTGGAATTGGAACTGCAAATGAAGAGAAGTAAGGAGAGAAGAAGAGAATTGGTGTGATTAGAACAGGGGAATGAGAGGGGTTTATATAGTGTTTGTTAAAATGTGGGAGTGAGTGTAAATATTAAAGGGTAACGCGTCTTTTAGTGAAAAGAAATTTCATCTTCATCTTCTTTTTAGCCCTGCCCTCCGTGTTACAGCTAATAGTAGTCCAGTCCTCCTCTATGGCTACTATCTCAGCACTACTAATGTACAAAAAGCACTACAGCTTAGTTACAGCACTCGTTTTAACTTTTTGGGTAGTTGTTAGATCTCTACCTATTATGCCCCTATGCTTTATGGTATATTGCGAAGTTTTCTCAAGGATTGTTAGAAGTTGTGGATAGTGATGAAGGGTGAAAATGGAAAGTTAAAGAAAAAGTAAAGAGACGTTGAAGGCAAGTCAGAAAGAAAGAGAAGAAATCCAGGCTGGTGGTGGTGGTGGATTTAGGGATGTGTGTGGGGACAACTGGTTATTGGGTTTGTTAATTTACTGCTGCAACACAGTACTGCATACTGTTCTCGTGAACTGCAGCTAATGTTTCAAATTTTGTTTTGAGCGTTTTGGGTAATTACTGACGTGTTTGGCAACATCCATGATTTTGTGTTTAACTTTGTCACTTATGTAAGTTGAGATTTTATTTGGCGCTACCGAATTCCACACGGGATCGACAAATTTCCGAGGTTACAAGTGGTTTTCGGCTTTTCACTTGGCACTGGTAAATGATACTTTTCTATGGAATTTGGTAACCTACTATGATAGTTTTGTTATTTTTTTTATATGAATGTTGGGAACTTACTTGTAAATTGCAGACTACGTTGTGTGTGTTATCGAGTTTGGTTGTGATATTCTTGAATAGCAAATATTTGGTTGAGGAAATAAAGAATGTGTGGGGTTTGGATGTTCATGCTGTGAAAACGACTAGAATTGACAATTCTTAGCTGTACCGGAGCTAGCTATATTATGAGGTGGGTTTCAAATTTCATTTTCAAATTGTTATGAGGTAGTGGTACTGGTATAGATTATTTGAACTTGGAGTACAAAACAAAAAACAAAAGGGTGTAACGTTTGCAATTTTGTATGTAGTATTAACGTTTCTCTTGAACAAGTTATGGTGCTGTAGGTAGTGTTTGAGAAATGCACACTTGTCTTTCATACCAAGTTTGTTTTTTTTTTTCCTTTTTTTTTCCAATTCCAAGAGGATGAATTCACTTCAATAGGCCAAATCTGTCGTGTAAAACATATTTGCATCACTACCTTCGGGCTCAATGGGATCGTTGGAAGATCCAACCATAGTTTTTCATTTTTCCGCAAATCAAAGTAGCCAAATTTAAAGTAATCTAATCAAAAGTGACACGAGTCTTCTCTGTAACACAAGTCTTCTGGATATCTTGGAGCTAACCGTAATCGGACTGAGTTGGTCCAAGCCATCATTGGAGTCTTAGTAACCATTGTAGAATCAATTGATGAAGGTGTGGATATGAATGTTGATGTTATTACTGATGAATATGTTGATGATGTTAGTAGCTTCATTCTTGTTGGTGTTGATGTTGTCTTCATCAGTTGAAGATCTTTTGGGAAGAAATAAAACCACACCTTCTGTTGTTAACACAAAAACTACGTACACAAGAACTTACTAGAAATGATAAAACTACGTACACCCAAGTACTAGAGGAACAACCTATATCTAGAACTGAAAAGCAGAGAAAACAAGTATCTGAGATCAAATAAACTAAAATCTAGATCAAAAGAGAAGGTACGTAAACGGGAAGAGAAGTTGTTAAAGAGGATGATCTACACAGATCGGCTCCATGAAAATTTAAGTTTTCAGGATTTTTGGTATTTCTTTGAAGGAGAGAAAGCGTTGTCTAGTTTAAATTGACATAAGATTAATTGATTAAAGTTGTGGAATATTGATATCAAATGATTTAATTTCCAAATTTATCAATATTTAATCTATAAATTAAATATGATTTATATCCACAAATAAAGTGAAAACGGATCACTGTGGAGCAAAAAGAGGAACCCAAAGGAAGGGCTCGTGTCTGATTAGCTAGTCGGTGAGGCAATAGCTTACCAAGGTGATTATCAGTAATCGTTCGAGAGGATAATATGAATAGATAATCTTGACCAAAAACAAGAACATCTTTCCCTTACAAAGTGCTATTAATATTACCCATTTCCTTTGGAGATACAAGTCTTACCGGTTGTGGAGCAGTCTTCATAGATAATAGTACATTGATTTTGGGATGCTTAACGTAATATATTGGGTTTGATACTTCTTTTTCGGCTGGGTTTTGGAGAACAATATATTTTTTAAGATATCTCAAGGTGTAGGTGTTAATAGAATTTGGTTACAATCTTATTTTATGCATTCAATTATGGTTCTTTTCTACACTTCTTTTTTTTTGGAGACTAGCAGTTGATTGAGAAAATTGTTTGAAATTTATATTCTCTCACACTTATACTAAAAGAAATATGGTGACGAATTCGTTACCTAAGCAGTATGCCTCTTCAAATAAACTTTAAAATTTGTCTAAAAATATATCTAACTCAAAATAGCGCTTTAGAAACCCTAGCCGTTTGAAATCGTTTCTTCTCATATCGGCTCCTTCGGAGCATATCCGAGCAAATAAACTCACATCATAAGCTTTATCTTTCTCTTATCATTTGTCGATTACATGTTTTCTAGTTTATTTATCTTTCTAGGTTCTTTTTGGTTATGTTCTTGAGTTAACCAGATTGTTACATTGATCGTGGGTTGTTCGCATATTTAACCTTAGTTTATCTAGCATCTCCAACAACTCTGTTCAGATCATTTCTTCTGCTTAGTGGTTGTTTTTATCAAGCTATAGCTTTGCATAATTTAGGTTTAGTTTTAGTTTTTTTTATCCCTCTGGTTATAATTTCACGGGGTTACTGGTTGTTTTGGTTTTTCATAGTTAGATGATGTGATTGTTTATGCAATGATGTTATTCAATTTGAGCCTAGATATGATCAAGGTTTGCTTCAAGATAGGTGAAAATCATATCCGGCAGGCTCAAGAATTCCAACGAGATATTTGTTTACTAACTGATGATTTTGATCGTTTTTGATCTTTTAGCATTTCTTTTTAAAGGAAAATCATCCAAAATAACAACAAGAACATCAATAATCCAAGCTGCGGAAACAAAGTCAGAAGCAAAAAATCAAATACAGACAAAACAGGATCAGGATCCTCTTCTACATTGTTACCATATTGCCTCAAAGCCGAGATAGCCCGTTCCGGCTCAGACACTTACAAATCGATTCAGATTACCAGTGCTATTTGAGACACTTAGGATACTCCTGCTACTTGAGATACTATATGGCTACTGTTATTGCTACTTGATGCACTGGTACCCCTGATTGATTTAGCCAATCTATACTTAGAAAACTCCAATTCATGTTATTTGTATGTTCCGAGGAACATTGGGTTGGATTTGGTCCAGTCGTCGCCTTATGTTTTGATACATATTGGTTTTGTTTTCAAAATCAGTTTGACCCTAAATGTTTGGTCGTCTAATTTGCGAGAAATAAGAAGTCTCTCCGAAACCGTTTTTAGTTATGAAATGATGGATTTGATATGCAAGATTTGCATAAATTTTTTATGATCTTGAGAAATCTCTGTAAAATTTCTGATTTACTGAATACGCTTTATCAACATATCTTCTGATGTCGGTCTCTTTTTGGAAAGAAAGAAAACAGGATAGTCTCTTTGGGATGACAATTAAACCATCTTTTTTTATTCACTCAACTACGAGAAAGACATATCCCATTTCTCTTTTTATGGATTCGAATTATTTTGTAACACTTACTTTTAGATTCCTCTTTTATCTTTCTTTGTTTTGCCTTGATAAAAGACACCCAAAAAAAATGAAAAAGAAAAGAAAAATAAAAAGAAAAAAATAAAAGAAGAGAGAGAAAGAGAAAGAAAACTTTCCTTTAGACCGAATAGTGAAATTTTTGCCCGCCCGAAAAGCCAACATGGTCCATATGCCTCGGATATCCGTTTATTCTCATCATTTTGGTATTCTCTGTGAGGGAACGCAACAAGAAGAAAAGAACACTAGGGGTCCATCCCTGGGGCAAGAGGACCAGAGGACTCAACGTACAACCAATTTTAAGCTCGCCCTGGCACAAGATCTAGCTAATAAACAAAATCCACGTGAAGGCATAGACACTAACAAGAGTTAAACGGCAGCATTGTGTACCCATAAAGCTTAGATTTAAAGGCTATTATTAGAGAGAAGAAGTACACCACATTATTTTGTTGGGTCGTTTTCTACACAGCCCTTTTTTTCTTCTTTTCTTTTGTTTTTTTTCCAAATTTTGTCTTCAAAAATTAATAACTCGAAAGAAAAAAAAGAATTTTTATCGTTTTATGCAATAAAGACAAATTTAAGCTTTTTGAATTTGCTTTTATTTCAAAAAAAAAAAAAAAGCAGCTCCCTCCACTCAGGATTTCCCGTTTTCCAGCCTCTTATCCGGATTCCGGACAGTGACTTTTCAGTAAGTATCCGGCAGTGAGCTTAGCTCTTTTCAGCTTTGTTTCGCTTTTCGTAATTAAAGTTTTGCTTTAGATGAAAAGAAATTATAAAAACAAGGATGACTAATTATAAAGATAAGCTTGATCGTTGGATTCGATTCCGTTGAACTATCTATGTGAAACTCAGGTTTTACTGCACTGATTTGTAATTTTTACGATCAACTTAAAACCATAATTTCATGAAAATTCACAGAAGACAGCTAAACAAATTTTTTGTTAGTTTTAAAGCTTAAAAGGAAAATAAAAATATAGTGAGTTCCGATAACGAATTCATTAAGATGAATAAATGTGGACAGAAACATTCATTTAGAGTCAGAGATAATGCCCGAGAAAAACTCTGCATCTAAACATTTCTACTGTGAACTGTGATTATTCATAAATAAAAGAGTAATTTAATAAAGAATTTGATGCCTTAGTTGGATTAGGTTAACTCTGATTCTATTGATGACGAAAATGGTGTACAAACTACTACCCATAGGTTTCATCTAAATTTCAACAACCGCATATTTAATTGGATTAATGTCGATCTCTAAGATATGGTCCAAATAGTATACAAGTATCTCATTTGCATATAATTTAGTGGATTACTATTCTAATTTGATTTAGCATGTCGATGTTCTTATTTAGAGGCATCCAGCTGTGAGGTTATAAATGACCAGCAAACAGGGGGTAGATGCGGCTGCATTGTTCTAATACTGGCAGACAAGGTGACAGATTCTCTCCTTTGATATTAAAAATATCAGTGCCTAAGCCTCATACATAGTTATATTCTAATGGTTTAAGCAAATCTCTTAATGAGATCATGGATTTGTATTGTAGACTGATAAAGTGATGAACCACACGAGTTATCTCTTTGGAATCTTATTCTCACTGTCTCTGGTCTAGCAGCTACTCATCCCAAGTTTATGGTGGTCAACATTGATTTTAGTAATTAAGTAATAAACTCTCAAATTATTGACGTGTATTAGCACTAACCACGGTGTGCACTTTTATTCTCTTTATCATCATGCATGATGCATCCTTCGTCAAATACCCGATAGAGTCAAACAGATTGTAAGATGACCACAACGACATTGTGAGGTGCATGGAAAGACAGATTTATGTTTAGTTAGCAGTGGTGAGTGATTGAGCTGACTATTTTGAATGCCCTTTAGATTGAACCATATGAAGTGAACTACTACTATTGTTTATACTCAACCACATTCATAGTCAAGGGAGTACTCACATTGATTAAATTTCAGAACAAAAAAAATTGACTACTAAATGTACCTGTTTGAGTAATACAGAAAAATAATCAAGTACTGAACCCTCTTTCAATGAATGCCATGGATCAGGACCAGTGAGAACAACCAAACCTGTCTATTTTGCAAAAATCTGTGGTTCACAGTATGATGACATGCATTACAACAATATTTATTTTTTGATCGAAACTACAACAGATTATCCATTGTGATATGTGAGGATTGGTATCCGGATTACTTGAGGTTTACTTAAATGTTCGTCTCCCATTTCAAAACAGGATAAGGCAGCTGCATTGTTCTTAAACTCCTAAACATGTGTTGGTAAACAAGAGACCAGTGGAATCATGGACATCAGCCTTACGTACTTTTCTTTTAAACTACGGTAACTTGTTGATTAACTTAACCATGAATTCAACTTCTAGTACTAAATACATTATCATCATCTGATCTTCAACAAAGACTGGTTCATGAACTTTGATTACAATGCCCATACGATAAAACTATGAATTTATTTCGATATCTTTGCAAACCCTCTGTATATACATTATTAATTTTCCCCAGAGAATAATTCTCTGAATGAAATGAGCTATCAAGATATTAAAAACCCAGTACGTACATGATGCATGCACCATACTCGCAACATACTGCAGCAGTTATTTTCGATCGATATATCCATATCCTGAAACAGTACACAACGGTCATATCATGAACACGTGAAATCTTAACCCTATTTAACCATGACGTATGGAACGAACCCACTTTCATTATGGGAACAAAAACCTTTCATACACGTATAATGCACAGTACGTCCTTGATTTTTTTAACTTTATGTGACCGAACTCCCAAAGTTTTGGCAATCCACATTGTCGCTTTATGTTCCATACATTGTATTCAGATAAACTTAATGAATCGAGCATGTCAATTTCATCAGCAGTACCGCGCTTCATGATTCTAGGGACACGCCAGTATGGGTACATATTTATGTTGATGAGTTGTTGATCTATTATTGGGTACATTGGACTAAAGTGTTTCTGTTCATCATGAGAAAATGCCAATAGTTGAGAGCAACATGGATAAGAATGGGGGTTTAGACCTCCCATCCTGGTACATTTTTGTCCGCTTACTTGTGAAGATTTTTCCCACCTCATGAATGCAGAATCCCACACAGAATTATCCACATTGATCATGTAGTGTGTACTACGAACTCGTTGAGTTTATATGAATGTGGGATCGATGAAATCAGGCAATTTTGTGTATTGTGTGTTTTTGTCTAATAGTTTACAAAGATCATACAAAATCCTAACTTGGGGGCTAATGGGTTTAGAGGCAGAGACATCAAATGCCACCCAAAGTCTATTTATGCACATTTTCATAATAGAAACTTTTGACAATTAGTCAAGCAAAATAACTACCAGGAAGATGGCCAAGTAGCTCGATTCCTCCTATTAGTTACTCTATGAATAAATACTTTTCACCCGGTCAGGTATGGATGCGGAGTTTAGGTTTTTGTCCGATCTCTTTTCTGTTTTGATTTCCTTTTGATTAATAAATTGCTACTTAGGAATTTGCTGAGAAGAAAAAAGATCAGATATGTAATTGGGATGATGTGTTTTACACATCCATGTAATCCTTTATTCTTGTCACTTCTCCTGTAACGAAGAACCATTTTTATATAACTTTGCCCTTTTTTCTGTCAAAATAAATAAATAAAAGAAAATCAGATATGGATGGGGAGGTCCATAGTCTTAACCTGCCCCAAGATTGGTTAGGTACTTGAGCCAGAAGAAAAATAAAAACAAGTATCCAAGCAAATTCAAATTAGCAGTTCCTTAAAGCACCTTAGCACTAGCAGTTAGCACCGTTCGCATTTCCTTGGACTTACTATATGACCACCACCTCCACCAGGTAGTTTGTATGGGTTCGCCTGGAGTTTTCATTCAATTTCTGCACAAAGATAAGGTATATACTACGATACTACTAGTATTGGATTCTCACGATCAATTAAATAAGCTTCCTAAATTTTTTAAGTGTTTCAGAGTTCAGAAGTTCGTGCAGAAATATTTAATCCTAGATTATAACAACAACTTACATTATTGGTATCATTTACCCTGTCATGACGTAAGGGTAAGTTCCTGCTGCGAAAGTAACCTATAACATTTAATATTCTTACTCTTTCACTAATCTCTATACTCCCTCCATTAATGTAACTTATTTACAGTAGTGCTATGTACAACTGTATATAGAGCAGGCAGGCAGGCAGCACTAGCTTTAGCATCCGATGTCATTTTTCGCATCATTCATGACCAAACTGATTTTTTCACCAAATCTCTGTACAGTAATTAACTAGTATGTAACTTTCAACTCTCATTAATTAAACTAAGTACTTAACAGCTTGATAGAGATATGATACTCTCTTAATCCCCGTGATCTCTCACTTTCTAGGAGCGTACTACTCTAATTTTTACTTCTTAATTCTATAAAGCCAGCCAGGATACAACCAAAACATCCATATCCATTTACACTTGCTTACTTCATCCATCTTTCTCTATTTAAACTCACATTCTTCTCCATCAAAACACACATCATCTTAAACCCTTGCAGCTTCTTAAACCACTTCTCTAAAAACCAGCAAAAATGGGGTCTAAAGTTCTTAGTCTTGTAGCTTGTTTTCTTGTTGTGTTAAGCTGTTCATGCAATTCATGTTATGGTAGTGCAAGAAAACTCACTGCTCTATACAAACCACCACCAATGGTACTCAAATACCATAATGGCAAACTTCTTGAAGGAAACCTCCCTGTATCAATTCTATGGTATGGTAAATTCACATCCACTCAAAAATCCATTGTTTCTGATTTCTTTCTATCTTTGAACCCATCATCAAAAACCATCATACATTCATCAAAAACAACAACAAATCCTTCTGTTTCTCATTGGTGGGAAAATGTTCAAACCTACATGAAAAATGCACAAAAGAAACAAACCCATATTATATTATCAATACAAACCACAGATGAGAAGTACTCCCTAGGAAAATCCCTCACAAGATCACAAATTTCCGAGTTGAGTCAGAGAGTTAACTCAAAACCAGGCACAATCACACTCGTTTTGACAGATAAGGATGTTACAGTTGAAGGGTTCTGTATGAGTTCCTGTGGATTTCATGGTTCTAACAACATGAAGAACTCAGCTTTCATTTGGGTTGGTAACTCGGTAACTCAGTGTGCTGGTCAATGTGCATGGCCGTTTCATCAACCGATTTATGGTCCACAAGATAAACCACTAGTTGCACCAAATGGCGACGTTGGTGTGGATGGCATGATTATAAATATTGCTAGTTTATTGTCGGGAACGGTCACAAATCCTTTTGGTAACGGTTATTTCCAAGGTACGGCTAACGCGCCACTGGAGGTTTCATCATCGTGTCCTGGGATTTATGGGAAAGGAGGGTATCCTGGGTATGCCGGAAATCTTTTGAAGGATACGGCTACCGGTGGAAGCTATAATGCCCATGGTATTAACGGTCGGAAGTATTTGTTACCTGCTCTGTTTAATCCTGCTACTTCTGAGTGCTCTACATTAGTGTGAGATGTTATAGCAAGTAGGATGTAATAGGGATTCTAGTAGCCATTGATATGTGACACGTGTACGCGTGGTGTAGTTTTATAAGCTACAATGTTTATACAGATAAATGAAATGAAATTTTTATAATCATCCTGCTTTTTAGTGTTTAACGGCTGTGATTTAACGGGTGTAAGATTAAGTTTGTTGGTATAGAAGCAGAATAGCTCAGCTGATTCAAGTGTAGTTCTTGTGGGCTTGCACCATCTCAAAATATAATACAGGTTATGGCCCATTAAGATATGAATTTTGAACAGTGACGACTGATGACAAAAATAAATTTTGAATACACGTGTGTTTCTTCAGATTTCAGTGATGTCTGAAGCAACCTTATGAATTACGAAATTTGGTTCATTGTAAAGAAGCAGTATGCTCAAGGCATGGGTGAATTTCCCCTGGCTGTGCACATGATTACTTTTAAATATGCTGAGCAACCTCAGGGCAGGGCTTTAGATTACACCACTAGACAATATTACCCAAAAGTGCCATGAAAAGAAATGAAATAGATCCTCTGAATTACTGGGCTTATATTAATGGGATAATTGGAGTTTAGTACTCAGGTTTTGACCAATACTAGGCTTTGGTCTAATATTTGTCCAATGTTAGGGCTTGGTACCTGGACCAGACGTTGACCTACGCTGACTTTTTTTGATCGGACCTTAATGATTTTGTAAAATAAAAATATTGTGAAAATGACGAATTTACAAGTGTACCCCTTGAGGTGGGTTTATTCCCTGAAACAAGGTGGAGAAGAAATAAAATACCGCTCTGATTCAGTGAACAGATAGAAAATAAATTAGGGTTTGCAGAGATTAGAGTTGGGTTTTGGTGGAGGAGATCAGAAGACTTGAATTAACACATCCATTCGTGTCTATTCTAGATTCACTTCATCATCCATTCCACCATTTCAGTTCATTCATTCATCCATCACTATAATCAACAACAACAACATCACATTCCCAATCTGAACCCCCCCATTCTCCACAGCACACAGATTCTAATTACGAGCTTCATTAATGTACATCTCCCACCACCAATTTCTTACCCAAACTCACCATCGACGGCAAACCCATTTCTTTCATACAAAACTCAAGCAAACCCATTCTTATTTACTATCAAATCCCATTAATTTATGAACAACACCAGATCCCCTTTTCACCAACCGAAATCCCTAGGAAAAATAAATCATAAAAAGCAACCAATTTTTATCGACATCACAAATTAGGGCTTTAATAAAATTCCCAAAGTTTCTGATTTCTCAATCTAGGGTTCCCAAATTGGTCAATTTATGCACCAATTTCTAAGAAATCAGAATTGAAAGTGTTAAGAAATAGGGCTCATCACATTCTATCAAAAATTAAGAGAAAGGAAACAACAGAACATCAAATTTTATAAGAACAAGGTTTCTAGGAAGAGCAAGAGAAACATCAAGACGAACTGAATCGAGTTTTATAAGAACAGATGGGAGATGGTCACGACGAGTTTTGTTGGTGATGGCTGAGAAGAACTCAAGCTCGTAGTGGTAGTTTGATTGATAGCAGGTAAGAATGATGAGATTGATGAAGAAGACTGGAGTAGTTAGAAAAAGCAAGGAAAGATGAGTTGGGTTTTGAGTCTGTGATTGAGTGATGGAGCTGTCAAGTAGGGTATGTTATATTCTGAGAAGGGATTTGGTGGTGGTGATTTTTTTCTTTTTCTTTTGAGAGCATGATGGCGGTGATGGTATAGATAGAGAAGACGAGAGTTAAAGTTAGCAAATTTAAGATTACTTTAATTAGTAATTTCTTATAATAGTTTCCCTTTATTTCTATTTTCTTTTTATTTATTTATTATTTAAATATTTCTAAAAAGAAATTAATATTTAACCGAATCAATTGGAGTCAACGTCCAGTCCAGGTAACAAGCCCTAACGTTGGACAAATGTTAGACCAAAATCTAGTATTGGTCAAAACCTGAGTACTAAACTCTAATTATCCCTATATTAATTCGAGGTTTACTAGAGAGTTTACTCTGTTCCATGAGGGTTAACACTTCATAGAAACAAGTTACAACAACCAGTCAATTATATGAGATTTGGGGACGCTTCTATGCAAATTGTAAAATAGTGTGTTTGATTTTGGGCCTTTAAGGTATATAAGTCATGAAAAGAATTTCCACAACTTTAAGAGCCCATCTTATATCGAAAGAGGCATTGAGCAAATTCAATTACAAAGTAATATACTTCTTTTTAAATGACCGCAGTACCCAATATTTTAAAATGCAAATGATTGACAAATTCTTATCAACAGGATGTGACACTGTGAATGATTAGGGGTGAACAACGGGTGGATGGATGCGGATTTGGTGTCATCCTCGTCCAATCCATCTAAATAGGGGATTTGAGATTTTCATTCACGTCAAGTCCGTGACATTCGTAGGTGAGAAGATTAGCGGATTGGATTTGCGGCAATAAAAAACTTATAAAACACAATGGATGAATGTTGAACATGAGCAACACAACTTAATTTTGAAACTTAGGTTACTAAAATACAAGTAATGAACATAACAAGAGTAACATAATGTCTTTCCAACAACCAAAATTATAAGATTTATTGATATAAAGGCCTCTAATAAATTCAAAATTAATACTTTTGTAATATCATTGAGGATCTTCAATGCTTCTCAATAGCAAACTATATATATTATCTACCAATTTTCTATAATAACCTTTATATATGTATGATACTAACATTATCATTAGGGCTGGGTGTCCAACGGATGGGTGATGTTCCACCCGCGTTCAACCCATGAAACCGACCGGTTTCAAAAATTCACACGCATCTAATCTGTCGAAAAACAGATTGGGTGTCTACGCGCCAAAATGCAGATTGGTTTAGGTAAAATCTGCGCATTTTGGATGTTTTTGCTCACCCATAGGAATGATTGGAGTCGTCACTACATAGGATAGGATATATAGTTCGCTTAAAATTCTATAAAAGTTAAGAAGACATTATAGAAACTCAAAATAGTGGAATCTTAAGAAAAAAAATTATTTAAAAGGATAGTAAGGATATTCTTACAGACGATGTCAGGTTTGTCAACAGTTTGAACTTTTAAATAATATAAAACTATTAAAAAACACCTTGTCCAAAATTCGCAACTTTATATATTTGAGAAACTCTTTCCGAGATCTACGAAATTTTCATAAGCTTATGCAGTTATTTGTCACATGTACACCACTTTGTACACATCTGCAAAAATCAATCATTCATAATTACAACTGAAATTACTTTTTCATGGAAAATACTTTGGTGCACCAATATGTACACACTTAAAAAACAGGGAATAAATCAATTCATACGCACAAAACATAGAATAAAACCTACCAACATCCATACCCATAAAACATGAAATAAAACCTAGCAAATCTACATTCATACCCATAAAACATGGTATACATCCATGAGACAGGACAACAGAGTATAACTATACATCTACGGAGTTCTGAAAATAACATTCATACTCACAAAACAAGCAATATATTCATGAGACAGGACAATGGTGTACAACTATGCACCACAGTAGTTTTATTTTTGTTTTTTCCCTGATTTCTTGATCAGTTTTTCTGTACACTGCAATTTTTTGAGTGGTTCAATCTTATTTTGGTGGAAACATTGAGGACCTTTAACCTAATGATTCATTATCTCTGTGGGAAAGAGTGTATGATAAACTATTCTTAAATCTAGAATTCTTTCCGGTCAAAACTGCAAAGTGTACATTTAGAGTGGCAAGAAAATTTACTTATAGAAAAACAGATAAATATGTGAGAATTCCATTGTTGTTTTATTCCCTATTCTTTGTAAACTGTCTACAATCAGTGCTACTCTGAAAGAAATGGTGGTCATTGCAAATGATTTGCATGCATAAGCTTCCATTTTTCTAAAGTTTTAAGAGATAATAAAGTGGAAATTGTTGCAAAAATGATGTAACTTATTAATAATAACCTTGTTTTTACTGAAGATGGTGATGATTACTCTTTCCGTCCTTATTATAAATGTGGAATGTTGGATTTTCTTAGTCCCGCTAAATAGGCGTACTTTTATTCCCTAGATGCTTTTTGACATGTATACCTTTAGATTGGGACTAAATAGGCGGAATTCTATTTCCAAAATGCTTTTTGACATACATATCCTTATTTATGTCGTATGAGAAATGTTAGAGCATTGTTCGGTCGAACTCGCATGCGTTGCTATCTCAAGCATGTTTGTCAAGTTTAGTTGTCAAAACTATATGTTTTGATTTCTAGACTACTTATAGCTAAGTCTCGGACTAGGACAGTTAAGTGTAGTTGAGCTCCAGACTCCATGGTGGTCATCTTATGAAGACGAAGAACTACTCAAGGTACCAGTAGAACTTCATCCGACTAAAAGGTATGCGGAGACTTGAACTTATCTATCACTTAAAAGTCTACCTCTCTATCTCCTATTCTTGAGACAAAGTCGTATAAGTATGATAGTTTTCATACATACACATTTGTTATTTCGAGCCGAGTTTTCTCGCCTATCTTTTTCTATAAATATGTGTTGGTAAGCTTTCGCTTTAACCACTTTTCATCTTATCCCGTGACGAAAGTCATGATGACGTTTCAATCTTGAAAATAGCTTTGATGACGATAGTTGTAAATAACGACTGTTATAACACTATAAAAGAATGTTTCAATGATTGAAATGTAGAGTTGAGATTACGTTACCAACTATGGATATAAGCATATATAGTGTGTTTGCACATTAGTGTATAAATCCATGTGCTAGAAACCAAGTGTGTGCATATGTGTGCATACGGTATTGGTGAAGGAGACAGATTGGGTACGCGTACCAGCAGAAGTTTGCAAACTGTTAAACCAGTCACCCCCACGATAGTTTTCGACCGAAAATTTCTGCTGAGTTTCTAAACTCAAATCCGTTAGCTATGGTACACGTACCCGTACGCGTACCCAAGATGGCTCTATTTCTCAAAACGGAAGTTCATGAACTTAAATAATAAATCAATAAGGAATGCAATCTTTGCAAACCGTGGCTATATTTTTCATGAATTGATTCAAGTGAATCAAACCGATTTTGTTTCAATTGTGTCTATTCATAAAGACCTAAGAAATTGAACAACTCTTCAACTAGTTCTTTTGAAGTCATTTGAACTAGTTGTGAAGAAGATGAATACGGTTAATATGAAAGTACTCATATGGCTAACCATTGGTTAATTATTTGTGAACCAATAGGTACGATTACTCAAACCTAAATAAAATACATTTCATTTGTGTGTGACAAGCTAAGTTTTGATCTAACGGTTGAAATATACTAGTTTGGTTAAATCAGATTTTTCATTTAACGGTGAATATTGAATGCTTTGTAACAAGGTAACTTAGATTGCAAACCCTGATTTGAAAATTATATAAAGAAGACATCTTGCAACTGGAAAAACTAATCCCCACACCTCCTGTGTGATACTAGTTGGTTTTGCTAGAGTCGGTTCTCCTTTAATCTTAGGTTTCTTCTCGAGACCCTGTAGGTAAACGACTGAAAGACTTCATTGGGATTGTGAAGCCAAACGAAACTACTTCTCTTGTAGTTGAGTGATCTGATCTTGCCATTTTCTATCGTACGATTTCAATTGAATAATTGACTTGAGATTATATCTCCGATAGGGCAAGATAAAAAGAAATCACAAACATCTTCCTTTCATCGTTTGTGATTCCGCAATATATCTAGTTTCGTTACCATACGATTTAGATTATTGTGAGGTGATTGATAATTCTAGGTCGTTCTTCGGGAATATAAGTCCGGGTTATCGATTGGTTCATGTTCACCTTGATTTTATCAAAAGACGGAACACAACTCTTAGGTTTATCTGTGGGAGACAAATTTATCTATTATCATAGACTTTTCTGTGTGATACAAATTTGTTTATTAAAGTCTTCGACTTTGGGAAGTAGCAACTCTTGGTTGTGGGTGAGATCAGCTAAGGGAATCAAGTGCGTAGCATCCTGTTGAGATCAGATACATAAGGAGCACAACTGTACCTTGAATCAGTGTGAGATTGATTAGGGTTCAACAACAGTCGAGACCGAAGTTAGTTTGTAGTAGGCTAGTGTCTGTAGCGGCTTAATACAGTGAGGTGTTCAATCTGGACTAGGTCCAGGGGTTTTTCTGCATTTTCGGTTTCCTCGTTAACAAAATTTCTGGTGTCTGTGTTATTTCTATTCCGCATTATATTTTGTTATATAATTGAAATATCACAGGTTGTGCGTTAAGATCAATCAATTAGAATATCCAACCTTTGGTTGTTGATTTAAATTGATTGACACTTGGATATTGGTCTTCGATACCATCCAAGTTTATCTCTTTAGTATTTGATAAAGACTCGCAGATTTCCATTTGCTTGAGTAAAGATCAAATCGAGAGATTGAGATATTAAATCTTTGATATACTTTTATCTAGATTGAGTTTGACTGTCTAGTTGATTTTTCTAGAAAGTATATTGGAGTTAGTGATGAGTGCCAAATATTGTATATATTTATCCCTTTTTGTTGGCATTTAACTCATCTTTTGCGCATTAATTCTACATTTTATCCCATATTCTGTATTTTCATTGTTTTCAAGAATAAATATTTTTCTTACTTAATTTTGCATTTTTAGGTAACAAATAAAATCTGGATGAATTGCGGAGCGGAATAGAGCAGAAAAATAGTGAAAAGCCAGGAGGAATTACGCAAGGAAGCCGCGAAGAATGTTGTGCACAAGACCAAGAGGGTAGAAATGGGCTCAAGAAGGAAGAATTGTTCTTAAAGAAGTTATGGGCCTGGCATACCCAAGGCCCAAAACCCTTTCTCAAACCCATTTCCACTACCCAAGCCCGTATCGGATTTCAGCCGTCAGATCGAAGCATTTCAGCATCCTACGGTCGCTCCATCATCGCACATCAAACTCCGAAGCTCCCGCTTTACATCGCAACGCCCATCTCCATCTTGGGCCGTCCTTTTCGTTGCATTTCTCCATCCGACGGTCGCTACCCACAGCCTCCCATCTCATCGTTGGATCCACCTACCATCTCCATATCCAACAGCTCAGCTCGCCAAACATCGAATCAGATGATCCCGCTTCACACCCTAGCACCGAAGCCTATAATACCACCCAAACACTCCCTTCTTCCCAAAACTTCGATCTCATCTTCTCCACCCGACCACTTCCAGAACCACCATCGCCTGCAACTCCCTTCCACCACCAGACCTCGAGCTCCACCACCACCACAAACACCCGACAACACCACCATCTCCATCAACTGACAACAAAACCCATCATCCTATTTCACCCATTTCATTAACCCTACCCACTGTTAGGGTTCTGACATGAGAGAACTAGGGTGATGGTAACTGAATTCATAGCAGAGGAGCAGAAGAAAGCATGGGTAATCGACAGCAAGGAGCAGAAGAAGGCATGGGTCGAGCAAATTTTGGGAGTTTGTAAGTCCAATTTTTTGTAATTTGAAAAACCCTAATTTCTGATTTGGGGATTTACAATTTGGTTTATTGTTCTGATATAAAATGGGCACTGTGTAACATTGTGGGAGAAGAGGGGGGAGAGACCCAAGTTTAATTGGAGTGAAAAAATTATCAATCAATTGGAATTGGCTTGTGTTCTGTCTCTGTTGAATTCTCCATGTATACCAACACTGTTAGTATCATGTTAGGTCCTCTACTCATGAACTAAACATCCTAACTAGGGTTTAGATGAAACCCTTAGCCTTAATACTAGAATGTGTGCCTATTGCTACTGATGCATGATAATATCACTGTGTAGGATACAATTTTTGCTGATGAACAACATGTTGCTTTCACCTAGAATGTCAAGCATCCTAGGTAGTTAGAATTCCCCTATGTATGTTCACTCACTCTCAATTGCTTGTTACTGTGTTTTGATTAGTTGTTCTTTAAGCAGACAACTAATGCTTGCCTTGATTTAGTGATTGGAGGTAATTTATCCACTTAAAGAAGCTGAGTAGTGCAATAGTTAACATGATAGTATGGGCTGAGAGGTGAATTCTCAAACCCTAGTTTCCCATTCATCTGATTCACCATATCTTCATTGCTGTTCAGAAATTTTAACCACAATATTTGCTTATCCACCTTTAGTTATCTTTGTAACCTTGCTTCAATTTCCAGAATTGAATGAGTGTAATGCTCTGCCTACAAATCTGCTGTTCAGTTAATGTGAATGATTAGTGTAAATGATTAATGATTAATGTAAATGATTAGTAGTCAGTGATTAATGCACCAGAAATAAATGCTGTGTTGATTTTGATGTTAGTAGAAATCCAATGCTAACCTGAAGTCAATGCATTGAATGTTTTGAGTTCAGTGTGATTGTTAATGACTGTTAGTGGAAAGTAAATGCTAGTTCTGTTAATGATTGAGAAGTTAATAACTGTTAATGATTGAGAAGTTAATGCTAGTTCTGTTAATGACTGTTAGTGGAAAGTAAATGCTAGTTCTGTTTAATGATTGAGAAGTTAATAACTGTTAATGATTGAGAAGTTAATGTTAGTTCTGTTTAATGTTAGTGAAAAGAAATAAATGTTAGTTTGACTTGCCCTGGTTAGTGTAATTAGTTAGACATTGGTTACAATAAGAAAGATAACACTTGCACCCCCTTGTCCCTGTGGAACTGACCTGTGCTTGCCCTGTGTTGCTTGCCGACACTGTGCACTTGCAGTTAGAATTTTTAGGATCATTTTTCTCCACAACAAGTTTTTGGCGCCGCTGCCGGGGACTCGGTTGCGGCGCAATTGCTCTTTCTTTCTTGTGGGTTGTTACTGAACTGCTGCTGCTTACTGAACTGTGCTGTGGTGCTGTTTACTTGCTGCTGTTGTGCTAAGCCTGTTACTGAACTGGGCTGCCAAGCTGCTGTGCTGCTGCAGCTTTCTTTCCCTGCCAACCTACTTCTCCTGCTGCTGTTGCTTTGTGCTGCTTACCTGCTAGCCTCTCCTAAGCTGCTGCTCCTGCTGCTGTTGTGTTGCTGCTGCTGGTGCACTTGCAGCTTTGCTGAATAGCAAAGCCCAACTGGGCTGTAAGCTGCAGAAGGTGCAGAAACTGAACCAAAGCCCAACTGGGCCGTAAGCTGCAGAAGTGAACCAAAGCCCAACTGGGCCTCAGAAAAGCCAAAGCTGTGTAGGACGATCCAAAGCCCAACTGGGCTTTTGCAACTAAAACTGAACAGCTGGGCTGTGCTATTCAGGTAGGCCTAACCCATGAGCTAACCCAACTGGGCCTCATTAAATTCATTTGGGCTTGTATTTAAGTCTTTAAATTTGGGCTTGTAATAATTTTTATTTTAGTTTTCTTTCTATTTGGGCCTGTAATAATTTTTAATTTTCCTTTTTTTTTTCTTTTTCTTTTCTTTTATGGGCTTGTAATTATTGTTTGCTATTATTCTTTTTCTTTTCTTTTATGGGCTTGTATTTTAATTTGGATTTTAGGTTTATATCCCACCCATTAGGCTCCTACTTTAAAAAAAAAAAAAAAAAAAAAAAAAATTTTGGGCTCTACATTTTATAAACCAAAACCCATTGTGAAACCAAAACCCACTCAAAACCAAATCATCAAAAACCCATTTTAAACCAAAATATTGGGCCTTTTGTGGTTCAAAAATTGTTTCCGACTGCTCTGACCAACATGTTAGGTATGGTACCTGCTAGGACATGATTGTGACCTACAGAGACCAAACAAACAGACTCGTTAGAATTAACCCGGACGATCCAATCGAAATCCTTAGTTCTGAGGTAGACAGTCCAGATCAATCAGAAACAATGGGAGAACCCCGTACACTCAAGGATTATATGTACCCAACGAGAACTAGTCAACCATCTTGTATTGTGCTACCCGAAGCCAATGGCCATTATGAGCTGAAATCGAGCACAATACAAATGCTTCCAGTTTTTTTAAGGTGTAGAAATGAAAACCCGTACCACACGTGAGAGAATTTGAGGAGATTTGTGGAACTCTGCGTTTCACTCAAATGTCCGACGAAATCCTAAAGTTGAGGCTTTTTCCTTTCTCCCTTAAAGATAAGGCTAAGGCCTGGCTGTATGCTTTACAGCCTCAATCCATCATGTCTTGGGATGATCTCATCAAGGAGTTTTTCAAAAAGTTTTTCCCAAATCACAAGACTGCGACAATTCGTCAAAGTCTGAATAGCTTTGTGCAATTAGAGGGTGAGACCCTAGCTAGATACTTGGAGAGATTCAATGAATTATTGCTCCAATGTCCCCATCATGGTTTTGAAAAATGGAGACTTGTGCAAATTTTGTATGAAGGTCTAGATGTGTCCACCCGAACAACGGTTGAGTCAATGTGCAATGGTCTTTTTGTAACAAGACTGCTGATGCGTCTTGGGACTTCCTGATTGAAGTAGCTGAGAAGACGCAACAGTGGGAATCCATTCGTGAACCTAGAAAGACTACACCTGTAGCTAGAGTCCATAGGATTGAGTCTGATTTTGAAGGAAGTGCAAAGATGGCTGCGCTAGCAAGAAGAATAGAAGCGTTAGAACTACAGAAAAACGCAAACCCTTCTCCCACTACCTTTTGTGAACATGTCGAAATGGCTATCTGTGCTCTATGTAATGGATCTGATCACCAAGTCAATGATTGTCCGGAAATGCATGCATTCCAGGAATCTAAGCTTGAGCAAGCACACGCTATGTTTCAAAAACAAGAGCACAACCCATATTCACAGACCTACAATCCAGGATGGAGAAACCACCCCAACTTTTCATGGTCCAAAGGCCCTGCCCAAGGAGGACCATCTCAACCAAATCAAGGCTATCAAAACAACCAAGGCTATCAATACCCGAGAAATCCTCAACAGCAGTCGTACCCTCAATACACTGCTGACAAGAAATTGTCCAACATTGAAGAAAGTATCAATCAATTGACCCAACATCTGATGAAAAACGAGAAAGCAACTGATCAGCGAGTCACCGCTCTAGAACTACAGATGGGTCAAATTTGCGATGCATTGAATACAAGAGAAAAGGGTAAACTTCCTAGCCAACCCCAACAAGAACCAAAGAGGATATTTCAAGCAGGCACAACATCATCATCTTGCGAAAGAACCTCACCCGATCAAGTCCATTCCATCACCACTCTCCGAAGTGGTAAAGTTGTTGAGAACAATGTAGGCATACCACAAACAAGTGAATCCGAGCCAAACTTAGCATTGCCTACACCACCTAAGGAAACCTCCAGTCCAGAAAAAGAATCCGAGCACATTAGTGAAGCCGACAAACCTACTGCTAGGAATGTCCCTCTACCTCCTAATGTTCCTATTGCTCCTTTTCCTCAGAGGTTAGTTCGCCAACAGATAAGCACCCACTACAATGAGATGTTAGAACTGTTCAAAAGAGTCAACATCAACATTCCTTTTCTTGAGGCAATTAAGCAAATCCCTGCATATGCCAAATTCCTCAAAGATTTGTGCACTCAAAAGCGCAAGATTAATGTGCACAAACGTGCTTTCTTAGCTGAACAAGTGAGTTCCATTATTCTCAACAAAACTCCACCCAAGTTTAAGGACCCAGGTTGTCCAACAATCTCTTGCACTATCGGAGAACACACGGTCAATAGAGCTTTATTAGATCTAGGTGCAAGTGTGAACCTCCTGCCAATTCTGTTTATGTGCAGTTAGGTCTTGGAGAGTTGAAGCCTACACCTATAACTCTCCAATTAGCAGATCGATCTGTCAAAGTTCCTCGTGGAGTGGTAGAAGACGTTTTGATTAAGGTTGAAAAATTCTATTTTCCTGTAGACTTCATTGTCTTAGACACCCAACCTGTCCAAAACCCAAATTGTCACATTCCTGTCATTCTAGGACGTCCATTCCTGGCGACGTCCAATGCGATCATCAACTGTCGGAATGGAGTGTTGAAACTCTCTTTTGGAAACATGACTGTAGAATTGAATGCGTTTAATGTTAGTCAACAACCTGTGAATCTTGATGAGGAGGTACATGAAGTCAATATGATTGAGAGTTTGATACAAGATTCATTGACTAGCATTATGTCAAAAGATCCCCTGCAAGCATGTTTGGAAGGTGTTAACTTGGAGTTGTATGATGATGAATACACTAGTGAAGTCCAATCTTTGCTCGAATCTGTACCTCAAATGGACATCACTAAGTGGCAGAATACAGTGGAACAACCCCCACTTTCTGAGGAGTTTGTTATATCTTCGGATGAGTCGCCTAAGGCCAACCAGGAATTGAAACCATTACCTGAGACTTTGAAGTATGCATTTCTAGGTCCTTCTGATACTTTACCTGTTATCATTTCTTCACAATTAAACATAGAACAGGAAAACAAGCTTTTAGGAGTACTTGAGGAGCAGAAAGAAGCCTTAGGATGGACCATCTCAGATCTCAAAGGGATAAGCCCCACCATTTGCATGCACCACATTAATCTTGAAGAGAATGCCAAACCATCTAGGGAAATGCAAAGGAGACTTAACCCTAACATGAGAGAAGTCGTTAAGAGTGAGATCTTGAAGCTACTTGATGCGGGTATCATATATCCGATTTCAGATAGTAAATGGGTTAGTCCCATTCAAGTTGTGCCTAAAAAGTCAGGCATTACTGTAGTTCGGAACGAAAAGAATGAGTTAGTCCCTCACGTACAACCACAGGATGGCGAGTATGTGTCGACTACAGGAAGTTGAACACAGTAACAAGGAAGGATCACTTCCCGCTCCCTTTCATAGACCAAATGCTAGAACGTGTGTCTGGACACAGTCACTACTGTTTTCTAGATGGCTTTTCCGGTTATAACCAAATCCATATAGCACCAGAAGATCAGGAAAAAACTACATTCACGTGTCCATTTGGGACATTTGCTTTTAGACGTATGCCCTTCGGGCTGTGTAATGCACCCGCTACTTTTCAGCGGTGCATGATGAGCATTTTTTCAGACATGATAGATAGTTTTCTCGAGATCTTTATGGATGATTTCTCTGTGTTTGGTTCCTCTTTTGACGAATGTTTGGACCATCTAGTCCTTGTGCTATCAAGATGTAAGCAAAAGAATCTGATTTTAAACTGGGAAAAATGCCACTTCATGGTGAACTCCGGCATAGTTCTAGGACACATCGTATCGGAAAAAGGAATTGAAGTAGATAAAGCTAAAGTCGACCTCATTCAGCAATTACCTCAACCCCACTCTGTGAAGGGGATTCGATCATTTTTAGGTCACGCTGGGTTCTACCGGCGATTCATCAAAAACTTTAGCCAAATCTCAAGACCTTTGTGTAACCTACTTGCCAAAGATGTTGTCTTTAACTTCGATGCTGCTTGTGTGAAGGCATGGGAAGAACTCAAGACTCTCCTCACCACCGCTCCTATAGTCCGACCACCAGATTGGAAACTGCCGTTCGAGCTCATGTGTGATGCCTCTGATTATGCCGTTGGCGCTGTTCTAGGGCAACGTGTTGATAGACTACCATATGTGATATACTATGCTAGTAAAACTCTTAATGATGCTCAACTCAACTATTCGACTACCGAGAAGGAGTTACTTGCCGTGGTATTTGCATTAGACAAGTTTAGATCTTATTTGATAGGATCTAAGATCATCATATACACTGACCATGCGGCTTTGAAGTATCTTCTTTCTAAGAAGGATGCTAAAGCTCGCCTTATTCGATGGATACTCTTATTACAGGAATTCGACATCGAAATCCGTGATAAGAAGGGGTTGAGAATGTGGTTGCTGATCACTTGTCTAGATTAACTAGAGTCTATTGATGAATCTGAGCTGATTAGAGAATCATTCCCAGATGAACAGCTGATGTCTATCTCAGACCTTCCTTGGTTTGCTGATATCGTTAACTACCTTGCTGCAGGTAGGATGCCCTCACATTGGTCGAGACAAGACCGCTATAAGTTTTTGGCTGAAGTTAAACTTCCTGGGATGACCCATATCTGTTTAAGTATTGCCGGGACCAAATCATTAGGAGATGTGTCCCCAACACCGCACAGAAAGATGTGATATCTTTTTGCCATGACCAGGCATGTGGAGGCCATTTCAGTGCCAAGAAAACCGCTGCAAAGATCTTGCAGTGTGGATTCTATTGGCCATCATTGTTCAAGGATTGCCATGATTATTGCGTTGCTTGTGAACGCTGTCAAAAGCTAGGAAGCATTTCGAGGAGAAACATGATGCCATTGAACCCCATTCTGATTGTGGAGATTTTTGATGTTTGGGGGATCGACTTCATGGGTCCATTCCCTATTTCTGACGGTAGATTGTACATCCTAGTCGCAGTTGATTACGTTTCTAAGTGGGTAGAAGCCATAGCAACCAGAACAAATGACCACAAGGTGGTACTTTCATTTCTAAAGGAAAACATATTCGCACGTTTTGGTACCCCTAGAGCTATCATCAGTGACGGCGGTTCACATTTTCGTAACAAGTACTTTGAGTCTTTAGTACGCAAGTATGGCATAACTCACAAGGTTGCTACTCCGTACCACCCTCAGACTAGTGGACAAGTAGAAGTTTCTAATAGGGAAATTAAGCACATTCTGGAGAAGACGGTCAACCCGTCTAGGAAAGATTGGTCATTAAGATTGAATGATGCTTTGTGGGCCTATAGAACAGCTTATAAGACACCAATTGGCATGTCCCCCTATCGTCTAGTGTATGGAAAGCCGTGCCATCTACCTGTGGAATTAGAACATCGTGCCTACTGGGCAATCAAGGAGCTGAATTTCTCTCTAGACGAAGCTGGAATTCAAAGGAAACTCCAACTCAACGAGTTGGAAGAATTGAGGAATGAGGCTTATGATAGTGCCAAGTTATATAAGCAGAAGATGAAGATGTTTCATGACAAGCGTATTCTACGCAAATCCTTCACTCCCGGTCAGAAAGTTTTGCTGTATGACTCCCGATTACATCTTTTTCCGGGAAAACTGCGGTCCAGATGGAAGGGTCCGTACCTAGTACGCACAGTTTTTCCTCATGGAGCTGTAGAGCTGGAGGATGTTTCCAACAAGAACGTTTTCAAAGTCAACGGGCAGAGATTAAAACCATTCCTTGAGCCATTCCCACCCGACATTGAAACAACCAACCTGGAGGACCCGGTCTATGTGGACTAAACTGGTCCACTCTTTCCCTAAATAACCAAAAAGTTTTCCAAATGTTTTTCTCCCATAAAAACCAAAATTTTTCTTTTTCCCATCCAAACGAAATGTCTCCCGACAAAACCAAATTTTTCCAAAAAGTCCAATCCCTTTAAAAACCAAATTTTCTTGTAGATAATGTGTTAGTTAAATTTCCTTTTGTATATATTTTGTGCTCATCCATTGTGACTCCTACTATGATGGATTTTTGCCCTGAAATAACGGAGTTTAATCGAGCTACCACCGTACAATCGGGTATTCTCTCTCCTTTTACTCTACTCAGCATGTTCCTCTTCATATATTGTTTTATACTTCTTTCCATATTTTGAAACATTGAGGACAATGTTTAGTTTAGGTTTGGGGGTATAGAGTAGATACCATGATAATTTGCCATAATTGAAAACGAACTCCTTCTTCTTTTTGAAAAAATTGAAAAATTCCAAAAAAAAAAAAAATTAAAAAAATCAAAATTCAATAAAAAATTAAAAAAAATGAAAAATCATAAAAAATGGAGCTCATTTACCTTGAAATGTTGACTCTTGTGCAAATATGTATTTTTATTAGGAGTCTTAGTCTAGATATTTAGGCACCCTGATTCTAGCACAATTCACATAGTGATAAGAAATTTGCACGCGCACGATCTACCAATACATGTATGGCCTCGATCTTCAAGGTGTTGGATAGAAAGTTACGATTGCCAATCACTTTAGAATACTGAACGAAACTTGACTAGCTTGTTCTTTGGTTGGTTGGGATAGAAGGTGGAGGTTACATTAAGAAAGACAACCATCGAATTTAACTGGGTGCATCAAAAAGGGCTACCTCTTGCAAAGTGTCATGTAATTTTTATTTCCTGTTGTTTTTGTATCAAAAGTGTTTCCTTGTTGTAAAAAAAAAAAATAAAAAAAAATCGATGTATATATTCAGAAAAAAATATCAGAAAAATACAAAAAAATCAAGTATTTATCAATTCCATCATCTCTTGTTCCAAAAATAAAAAGAGATTTGTCAATGTAAATAAGAGTCATGTAAAGAGTTATTTTTGTTGTTTCATTGTAATAAGCAAGGAAGGGTGTATGCCATTGATGTACAACGCGAGTAATTGTGAAATACCTCCAACTCATTCACAATTCTCGTAAAGTCCGGACAGCTAGCTAGATTTCGACCTCAGTTCTTAGCCTGAGAAACTATCTCTTGGTGATTAGTAGTCATAACTTCAGATCTTTCTTTACACATGTGTAGATACACTTTACACTCTTATCACATGTCCTTATTTGTTATCAGTGCTAGGATTGTGCCTTCGATAGCTAGATTGACATCTCCATTTTGCTGTGAGCTTAACTGTTTTGCACATGTCACATTTGACGGAATATGAGCTTATATTTTGTCCTTAGGTTTTGTAGGCACACCTCTGGTAAACCTTCACGAGACTTCAACTCGTCCACTAGGGACACTTAGTGGTTTAAAAGGCTTAGTGCATACGCTAAATGCATTCGAGAGACCAGCGACAGTGGTATAGTTAGGATTTCCTTAGTTTGTTTTTACTTGAGGACAAGTAAAATTCAGGTTTGGGGGTATTTGATGAGTGCCAAATATTGTATATATTTATCCCTTTTTGTTGGCATTTAACTCATCTTTTGCGCATTAATACTACATTTTATCCCATATTCTGTATTTTCATTGTTTTCAAGAATAAATATTTTTCTTACTTAATTTTGCATTTTTAGGTAACAAATAAAATCTGGATGAATTGCGGAGCGGAATAGAGCAGAAAAATAGTGAAAAGCCAGGAGGAATTACGCAAGGAAGCCGCGAAGAATGTTGTGCACAAGACCAAGAGGGTAGAAATGGGCTCAAGAAGGAAGAATTGTTCTTAAAGAAGTTATGGGCCTGGCATACCCAAGGCCCAAAACCCTTTCTCAAACCCATTTCCACTACCCAAGCCCGTATCGGATTTCAGCCGTCAGATCGAAGCATTTCAGCATCCTACGGTCGCTCCATCATCGCACATCAAACTCCGAAGCTCCCGCTTTACATCGCAACGCCCATCTCCATCTTGGGCCGTCCTTTTCGTTGCATTTCTCCATCCGACGGTCGCTACCCACAGCCTCCCATCTCATCGTTGGATCCACCTACCATCTCCATATCCAACAGCTCAGCTCGCCAAACATCGAATCAGATGATCCCGCTTCACACCCTAGCACCGAAGCCTATAATACCACCCAAACACTCCCTTCTTCCCAAAACTTCGATCTCATCTTCTCCACCCGACCACTTCCAGAACCACCATCGCCTGCAACTCCCTTCCACCACCAGACCTCGAGCTCCACCACCACCACAAACACCCGACAACACCACCATCTCCATCAACTGACAACAAAACCCATCATCCTATTTCACCCATTTCATTAACCCTACCCACTGTTAGGGTTCTGACATGAGAGAACTAGGGTGATGGTAACTGAATTCATAGCAGAGGAGCAGAAGAAAGCATGGGTAATCGACAGCAAGGAGCAGAAGAAGGCTTGGGTCGAGCAAATTTTGGGAGTTTGTAAGTCCAATTTTTTGTAATTTGAAAAACCCTAATTTCTGATTTGGGGATTTACAATTTGGTTTATTGTTCTGATATAAAATGGGCACTGTGTAACATTGTGGGAGAAGAGGGGGGAGAGACCCAAGTTTAATTGGAGTGAAAAAATTATCAATCAATTGGAATTGGCTTGTGTTCTGTCTCTGTTGAATTCTCCATGTATACCAACACTGTTAGTATCATGTTAGGTCCTCTACTCATGAACTAAACATCCTAACTAGGGTTTAGATGAAACCCTTAGCCTTAATACTAGAATGTGTGCCTATTGCTACTGATGCATGATAATATCACTGTGTAGGATACAATTTTTGCTGATGAACAACATGTTGCTTTCACCTAGAATGTCAAGCATCCTAGGTAGTTAGAATTCCCCTATGTATGTTCACTCACTCTCAATTGCTTGTTACTGTGTTTTGATTAGTTGTTCTTTAAGCAGACAACTAATGCTTGCCTTGATTTAGTGATTGGAGGTAATTTATCCACTTAAAGAAGCTGAGTAGTGCAATAGTTAACATGATAGTATGGGCTGAGAGGTGAATTCTCAAACCCTAGTTTCCCATTCATCTGATTCACCATATCTTCATTGCTGTTCAGAAATTTTAACCACAATATTTGCTTATCCACCTTTAGTTATCTTTGTAACCTTGCTTCAATTTCCAGAATTGAATGAGTGTAATGCTCTGCCTACAAATCTGCTGTTCAGTTAATGTGAATGATTAGTGTAAATGATTAATGATTAATGTAAATGATTAGTAGTCAGTGATTAATGCACCAGAAATAAATGCTGTGTTGATTTTGATGTTAGTAGAAATCCAATGCTAACCTGAAGTCAATGCATTGAATGTTTTGAGTTCAGTGTGATTGTTAATGACTGTTAGTGGAAAGTAAATGCTAGTTCTGTTAATGATTGAGAAGTTAATAACTGTTAATGATTGAGAAGTTAATGCTAGTTCTGTTAATGACTGTTAGTGGAAAGTAAATGCTAGTTCTGTTTAATGATTGAGAAGTTAATAACTGTTAATGATTGAGAAGTTAATGTTAGTTCTGTTTAATGTTAGTGAAAAGAAATAAATGTTAGTTTGACTTGCCCTGGTTAGTGTAATTAGTTAGACATTGGTTACAATAAGAAAGATAGCACTTGCACCCCCTTGTCCCTGTGGAACTGACCTGTGCTTGCCCTGTGTTGCTTGCCGACACTGTGCACTTGCAGTTAGAATTTTTAGGATCATTTTTCTCCACAACAGTTAGTCCATACAGATTTCTAATGGAAATATTGGGTGAGGTTAGACCCCCGTTTTTCAATTAGTATCAGAGCAGGCAAACACGTTTAAGCCCTCAAAAGTCTGTGTTTGTAGCAATCTGACTCTATGGATAGAGATACTATCTCATAAATGTGTCACCATAAATAAAGACTTTGTTTCTAATAGGTTTATCAAAGAAAAAGATCTGTCAATCTCGGTTATAGACGAACCTAGTATTCAAATGAAACAGACCAGTACTGACATGTGTTATCCTGATGAATCTGATTCTGTTGCTCAAGAGGAACAACAAGAGAGAGTAAACTTATTCTAATTCTTGTTAGAATTCAAGCTGATAGATTCGAACAGTTAAAAAAACATGTCAATGTTCTTCTTGGTGTAGTAAAAGACTGTGGCTCCCGTGAAAAGGCTTCTTATAAGGAAAAAACTTGAAGTTCGATTAACTCGTATCTTACTTGAGGCAAAACTTAAAAAGGATGCTTTAGAAATTGAACATCTCTTGAGTAAACTCTCCATTCAAGGATGTTCAAAAAGGTCCTCTATACCATCTACTTCTACACAAACCGAAAGAGCTCCATCTTCAGAAGTAACTTCAGATTCTCTGCCCACTCAAACTGATGCACAAGGGATTCACACATCAATTGGAAGAGATAAATCTCCAAACGATAATGTTAGGTCTGCAATCTCTTGTCACTTCTGTGATCAGAAAGTGTACCTCTTTTGTGAATCAAAAGGGCATAGAGTGCAAACGAGGAAACCGAAGTTGAAAAAAAAAATCATTGATTCAACTTCAACACACCTTGGATTTGATTCTTAAAGGTGTAACTGACATTCGGACGTCTAAACCAATTGGTTTTAGTACACATCCTGTGTTTCCTGTCAGAAATGGAGATAAGGATAACCATGATGTGAAACATGCATCAAGTGAAGAATGCAGATATGAGAAGATGGATGACAACCTTAAATTGATTATTGAAGGATATAAGGAAATCATCAACAGGCTGACTGCTCCATCTAGACAACACTCATCAGGTAAGAATCCTCACTATGTGTCGTATTATGATGATAGTAAGTTTTATGATAATTTTTCACATCATGACAGCCTTCCTCCAAAGTACATAAGGAAGATATTTAACCAAAAACAATATTCATTTGATGAGCTAAAAGCTCATACTTGTTCCACTTAATCACAAGGTTGAAATCTCTCACACAAAAATCCTGGTTGAGAGATATGCTCAGGTATACTTGTTTGCAATATTATTTTCGGGTTCTGAAGCTATTTTCTTATCATCTTTAGTATGAGCATCTTTGCGAAAATTCTTGCGCAAGTATTTGTTTTTACTGTGATCAGTTTTGTTTTCGTTTTGTTTAAACTTGGTGTTACTCTTGTACTCTAAAATTGCTTATCTTATGAGACATTTGTTTTTAGATCCTTTTTGATTCCCTCATGTGCAAAGAGTTTTCTGCAAGGTCATGTGAAAACGACTCTTGTCCTTCGTTTGGGTCAAGATTGATCTCTTACGGGCTTCCCATGTGTCTGGAACGAATCAATTAAGGAAACCCTAAAAAATTCTTCCCTAAGAAACCTTTAAGTACTCGACCTATTGAGTTATGTAAGTCACGCACGCATACTCTAGGTTTTAGGTTGTCAAAAATGTCTTCTTCTTCATCTTACTATGGTGATTTTGCAAAGGTATTTCTTGAGAAAAGTCGGTTTCGAATCAAAAGGGAGGAAGAAAAGAACTCTAGTAGAAGATGGTGCACCCAATGCTTCATTCTACTATGCATACTCACATCAAGATGTTGAGACCGAGGATATGGTTTCTGCTGAAGTGGTTCATGATTTTCTTAAATATTTTGAGAAAGCAAAGCTGCAACTTGTTGATGCTATGAAGGATCTTGATGTGATTAGAACTGAGTTGAAAAAGGTTACTACTGACCTTGGTCTCATAAAGTCACATGTTAAGGACTTCTCAATGAGGATATCTTCTCTGAAGATGCAGTTGATGATATGAATCACAAGCTCAAAGGTCTTGAAACCCGTGAAGCTGCCGAACGTGAACTTTGATGCGGCTTATGATCAGTTTTCTGGAAGACATTGTTTTTGTTTTTATTTTTCTAGGAAACTTCTTAAGAGAATTTTTATTCTTGTTTTTGTTTAAGAAGGATAACTAGGGTTTGGAATAGCCATTATTGTGAGTACATATAGCTATGTCCAACGTTTTCATCTTGCAATATTTTTTGGATTTATTTATTTAAATTCTAAAGTGATTTGGAAGATGATGTTTGCAGTATTAATCTTTATGGTTTTACATATTGCAATTTGTTATGGGATATGTGTGTTTGCGTATGTGAACTATTATTGTCCCATACGATTTCAAAAGTTATCTCTTTCATATGTCGATATGCATGTATTGATACAAGATCGATGAACTTTTGACAAACAAAAGTTAAGCCTATTATGTCAATTCTTTGATGGAAGATAGGTTAAAATATTTTGTTTACATAGATTATGTCTATTATATGTCGTTATGCAAATAGTGATGAAGATAGAATGAATCTTTGTATATTCCGCAGTATTGATCTTCCCTGATCCATATTTTATGCAGTGGCGAATCCAGGACAAAATTTCTAAGGGGCACACTTAAACATAATGATTATTAAGACAAAGCTTCACTTAATAACATGATGATTATTTAGTTATGAAACAACAATCGTAAGTAGAAATCAACTTAATTTTCTTACCACAGCAAAACCAGGCAATGACATACACAGGCTATTTGTAAAATTTCGGTATCACTTATCCTCTTAAAATTGATCAATTTCTTAAAATCTGAAGAAAAAAATCCAAAAACGACCATCATAATAAACCCAAGTTTCATCATCAGTAAGCAAATATACATAATCAAGTGATTGAAGAGAAAAAAAATCAAAATTAGAGGAGGTTAGGAAACCCTTACTTGGAAATTGAATTGATAGTGAGGAGACCGATTGGTGTTTAGTTGTTCATATAAATCATATATAAACCTAAACCTAAGGAAAATCATTGTGATCTCGGTAGAACAGGGATTTTCTCCAAATTATCCTTAATTTTAGGCAGTTTATGTTTGTGGAAGTGGGTTATGCGCACGAATAAAGCTGAACTTTAGATATATCGACGTTAACACTACGGAGGCACGAAGTTAATTCTTCTAGGAATCACACAGGATTATTTGTTACCAGAAATTTTAGGGGGGGGGGGGCAGTGGAGTAGATTCGCTACTGATTTTATACATATACTGTGCGGCTCCATAAGTCTTCTTATGTGAGCATTTCCAACTACACAAATCATAGATTCGTTTATGATTAATTTGGTTGTGTATTCCGATTAAATTAATCATGGGTTCTCTTGTGATTAGTTTAATTGAGAATTTTTGGATACAAAATCATTTTGTGGTTTTTGGTGTTCAAAGAAATCCTTATTTTCTTGTAAAAGTAAGGTCGCTCTTGTTGTTCTTTCGGGAATAACATCAAATGGGGGAGAGTTCTTTTGAACTTGCGCTTAATTTCCATATCTTTGTGGAGTGCGGTTGTGGAATATTTGAGGAGTTATCTTATATCTTTATAAACTCCGTGATGAATGCATTTATCTTTGGATTTATAATTGCATCTAAACAAAGTTGATATGTACTTTTCTTTGGTCTTGAAATGTCTCCATGAAAATTTCATTAGGATCCCGTTTTCGTACCTTTGCCAATTTTATTGACAAAAAGGGGGAGAATTAATATGTAGTTCACACTACAAATACGTATGGTTTTCGAATCATTATGTAAGGGGGAGTGGTTTTCGTGTTGAGACGAAGTATTGACTAAGGGGGAGTGATACATATCACCATAGTATTGTTGTCGAAGTTGTGATATAAGAACTTTGATATTGTGTAATAATACTATGACACTGTATAAAAATGATCGAGAGCTTTTGTTTTCTCATTGTTATGGATACGGATCTTCAACAACTATGATGTTGAATTGAACATCTATTGAATCATGGGAGTACTTGGAAAAGACGAATTTTTCGAGTAATGTTGAAGCACCAAGGAGATCAAGCATGTGGACGAGAAGCTACAAAGTTTTATTTATTTTGTAATCCATATGTATTGATAGTTTTGCCACTAAAATTGACAAAGGGGGAGATTGTTAGAGCATTGCTCGGTCGAACTCGCATGCGTTGTTATCTCAAGCATGTTTGTCAAGTTTCGCTGTCAAAACTATATGTCTTGATTTCTAGACTACTTATAGCTAAGTCTCGGACTAGGACAGTTAAGTGTAGTTGAGCTCCAGACTCCACGGCGATCATCTTACGAAGACGAAGAACTACTCAAGGAACCAGTGGAACTTCATCCGACTAAAAGGTATGTGGAGACTTGAACTTACCAATCACTCAAAAGTATACCTCTATGTCTCTTATTCTTGAGACAAAGTCGTATAAGTATGATAGTTTTCATACATACACATTTTCTATTTCAAGTCGAGTTTACTCTCCTATCTTTTTCTCGAAATATGTGTTAGTAAGCTTTCGCTTTAACCACTTTTCATCTTAACCCGTGACGAAATTCATGATGACGTTTCAATATTGAAAATAGCTTTGATGACGATATTTATGAATAACAACTGTTATAACATTATAGAAGAATGTTTCAATGATTCAAATGTAGAGTTGAGATTACGTAACCAACTATGGATATAAGCATATATAGTGTGTTCGCACATTAGTGTATAAATCCATGTACCGGAAACCAAGTGTGAGCATATGTGTGCATACGGTATTGGTGAAGGAGTTGTAAGTTTGCAAACTGTTAAACCAGTCACCTTAGGTACGCGTACCCATGGAAGTTTTAGACCGAAAATTTCTGTTGAGTTTCTAAACTCAAATCCGGTAGCTATGGTACACGTACCCGTACGCGTATCCAAGCTGGTTATATTTCTCAAATCGGGAGTTCATGAACTTAAACAAAAAATTAATAAGGAATGCAATCCTTGCAAACCGTGGCTATATTTTTCATGAATTGATTCAAGTGAATCAAACCGATTTTGTTTCAATTGTGTCTATTCATAAAGACCTAAGTAACTGAAAAACTCTTCAACTAGTTCTTTTGAAGTCAATTGAACTAGTTGTGAAGAAGATGAATACGGTTAATATGAAAGTACTCATATAGCTAACCATTGGTTAACTATCTGTGAACCAACTAAGTGTACACGTTTAGGTACGGTTACTCAAACCTAAATGAAATACATATCATTTGTGTGTGACAAGCTAAGTTTTGATCTAACAGTTGAAAGATATTAGCTTGGTTAAATCAGGTTTTTCATCTAATGGTGAATATTGAATGCTTTGTTACCAAGGTAACTTAGATTGCAAACCCTGATTTGAAAACTATATAAAGAAGACATCTAGCAACTGGGAAAAATAATCCCCACACCTCTTGTGTGATACTAGTTGGTTTTGCTAGAGTCAGTTCTCCTTTAACCTTAGGTTTCTTCTCGAGACCCTGTAGGTTAAAGACTGAAAGACTTCATTGGGATTGTGAAGCCAAACGAAACTACTTCTCTTATAGTTGAGCGATCTGATCTTGTCATTTTCTATCGTACGAGTTCAATTGAATAATTGACTTGAGATTATATCTATGATATGACAAGATAAAAAGAAATCACAAACATCTTCGTCTCATCGTTTGTGATTCCGAAATATCTAGTTTCGCTATCATACGATTTAGATTATTGTGAGGTGATTGATAATTCTAGGCTATTCTTCAAGAATATAAGTCTGGGTTATCGATTGGTTCATGTTCACCTTGATTTTATCAAAAGACGGAACAAAACTCTTAGGTTTATCTGTGGGAGACAGATTTATCTATTATCATAGATTTTCCTGTGTGATACAGCTTTTTTTATTAAAGTCTTCGACTTTGGGTCCTAGCAACACTTGGTTGTGGGTGATATCAGCTAAGGGAATCAAGTGCGTAGCATCCTGCTGCGATCAGAGACGTAAGGAGCACAACTGTACCTTGAATCAGTGTGAGATTGATTAGGGTTCAAATACAGCCCAGATCGAAGTTAGTTTGTGGTAGGCTAGTGTCTGTAGCGGCTTAATACAGTGAGGTGTTCAATCTGGACTAGGTCCCGGGGTTTTTCTGCATTTGCGGTTTCCTCGTTAACAAAATTCCTGGTGTCTGTGTTATTTCTATTCCGCATTATATTTTTTTATATAATTGAACTTTCACAGGTTGTCCATTAAGATCAATCAATTAGAATATCCAACATTTGGTTGTTGATTTAAATTGATTGACACTTGGATATTGGTCTTTGGTACTATCCAAGTTTATCTCTTTAGTATTTGATAAAGACTCGCAGATTTCCATTTGCTTGAGTAAATATCAAATCGAGAGATTGAGATATTAACTCTTTGATATACTTTTATCTAGGTTGAGTCTGACTGTCTAGTTGATTCTCTAGAAAGTATATTGGAGTTAGTCCATACAGATTGCTAATCGAAATATTGGGTGAGGTTGTTAGACCCCCGCTTTTTCAAGAAATTGTATTGGAAATAAGACAACAGGTAAAAACAAGAAATAACATGAAAATTTATAAGAACCATATAATTTCAGCCCCTACTATATATTAGGGACACATGGAGTACTTAATATGGAAACCTGATAACTCCTTTAATGTAAAATCTTAACAAATGCATCAGGAATATCTCCATTTATCAGAAAGAAACTTTTTTCACTTGTTGTTTATGTTAAAATGTTGATCATTCATTGGATAACCTGAAATATTTAACAACTGGAAATGGTTGCATCTGATGCACTAAATCAGGTGATTCCAAGAATATTGTGGAATTTCTTTTATAAGATTTTCAAGCTTGTATGGGTCCTTAGGGAAGATGTTAAGTTTTTAGGGCAAGGGATATGATAGTTGAGACTCTCTTTAAAAATAAAAGATCTGATCAAATTTGTTTCTATAATGGGTGGACAGAAATCCCCTTTGAAATGATGAGACTACGAAGTATAAGCCGATAGCTTACGTGACCTAATGTAGACATGGACTGTCAAGAATATAGCAAACCACAAAGTATATACTTGGTATATAGTATTAGTTCGAAACCGTACACAACTATAGGGATAACGTTCAAGTGCAATTAATTTATTATAACTAAAATGATAATTATAATGCAGAACGTAAAGTAAAAACACACAACAAAATTTTGTTAACGAGGAAACCACATATGCATAAAAACCCTGATACTTATTCCAGTTTTGAATACTCTCAGAATTAAGCCATTATACAAGTACTACCACCAACTTCGTATAGTTGAGACCAAGTAAAACCCTATCTAGTTACCTAGTTTGCTCAGTAGCTCTGCACCCACAACCAATATGGTCGCCAGACGTGAATCATAAGATAGAATCCACTATCGTAAGTTGCTTCATCCGCTGTGAAGACTTCAAGCACTCAACTTCTTTGGATCGTCTTTGGAAACAATAAAGGACTAATCTGCTCGGTAACCAATCTTCCAATCTCAAGAAGTAAATAAGATATTTTTGGTGAGTTCAACAAAGGCTCTTTGTTTAATCTAATAAGATCCTTTATTGGGTAAGATCTACCAAGATCTAGAATATCGAAATAACTAGATCAAGGTATACAAACTATCAGATTCGGAAACTGAAGAACACCACCAAATGATAGTTTTCCGGTATGATACAACTAGTTAATCAATTGTCTCTCAAAGATAAACAAGATCCAGTCGGATCCCATCCAATCAAGTTTGTGCATGAAGTTAAATCACAAAGATACGAAAACAATAAGAAATCTTCTTGTCTTTAAACCAACAATGTCATCTTCTGTACCTGCACAATCAAACTTGTTTCCAACTTCCGATCGATCGCACACAAAACAGAGTCTGTTAATAATGAATGATCACAAATCAACATCAGATTTGAACTACCGCTAATCCCTTGATCTAGCTTGCGTGACCTTATATCAGAAGACAAGGCTCTCAAGAATATTCAAACTAGGTGCAATCAAGGTCAAACCCGGAAGAAGAGTCAATCGAATCAATAATCGAAAACTAAAATAACAATTCAACTCTAGTTTCCCACCGACAATACTATCTAAATGCTTCTTGATCCCAAAGAAGTCTTGATGAGTGCCAAATATTGTATATATTTATCCCTTTTTGTTGGCAATTTAACTCATCTTTTATGCATTAATTCTACATTTTATCCCATATTCTGTATTTTCATTGTTTTCAAGAATAAATATTTTTATTAATTAATTTTGCATTTTTAGGTAATAAATAAAGTTCGGATGAGTCGCGGAACGAAAAGAGCAGAAAAGTAGTGAAAAGCCGGGAGAAATTACGCAAGGAAGCCGCGAAGAATGGTGCGCACAACCTCATTTTCTATACACAAAAGCGCCTCCGTTCTCAGCCATCAGATCATTTCTCAGAAGCATCCGACGGTCGCTCCTGCATAGAGCATCAAAATCTGAAGTCTCTGCCAAGCACCACAGCGCTGAAATTCCAAGCCTTCAGATTAGATGGTAGTTGAATCCAACGGTCGCTCCCTTGCTGTGCATCAAAGTTTGATATCTCCGCCTAACACTACAACACCTAACTCCATCTGGCATCGTTGATTTCGTTGTATCAAAAAATCTGACGGTCGCTACAAGCTTCACTTCACATCACCGTCCGATCTACCTACCAGCTTCGCATCTCGCAGCTCAGAGTCACAGAACATCAAAACTAGATACACACGCCTCACACCCTAGTGACCGAGCACCATCCACCTAACCAAACAACCCCTTCTCCCAACCAGTCGACCTTCTCCTCCACCCACCCCTCTGCAGAACCATCACCCTGCTGCAAACCATGTCCGCCACCGCACCACCATCATCACCACCAACTCCACTGCCACCACCACACCTCCACCATCATACACACTCGACCCATCACCTATATCACGTTCTAATCTCTATCAAACAACCAATTTCGCCTATTCTCTCACCACTGAACCCTAAGAGTGAGTTGGTGAAATTAGTTGATGATATAGATAAATTGGAGGTATGGGAAGCAAGAGAAGATGACAAGGAAGATTGGGTCGAAGCTATTGAGTGCTATCAGTGATTAGGTAAAACCTAATTTCAATTTTCACCAAACCCTAATTTCACTGTTTTGGGGTTTTTTGTTTGTGAGCTATAAATAGACTATGGGTTGTGTTAGAAACCATGTTTGGACTAGCCTACATCCAGGACTCTCATGTCCTGTTAATTTTCAGTTTACAACTCAATTTCAATTTCATGTTCAGTTCAATTTCCATGTCCTGTTAATGTTGATTTTTTAGTTCAATTTGCTGCTTAGTTTCAAGTTCATGTTAAACTTTCATATCCTGTTAAATATATCCTGTTAAATGTATCCTGTAATGTGTTAGTTGTTTATATGTGTTCATTGTTAGTTCAGTTAGTTATGATCATGATTAATTGTTCTTGTAGTGCTTAAATGTCATAGGATTGATAATATCTACTTGAGTGAATGCATCTGTGATCAGTTGTGCTGTAAGAAGACAACTGATTCTAGGGGTGAAAGAATGATGGTAGCTAAGAATTCAGTCCATTTGAAGGACTGTGTTTAACTGTCTTAGGGTGATAGATAGCTTCTTGAACAACAAGCCTGTGATCAGCTGTGCTGTAAGAAGACAGCTGATGCTAGGGGCAAGTGAGTAAAGATTAGCCAAGAAATCATCCATTATGATCCTCCCTGTAATGAAACAAGAACAATGATTTGAGTAGGTACTGCCTTAGCTTAACCATATCCCCTGCCTTAGGATAATTGCCTTTGTGTCATTTTCACTTTGCTCCTTTGTGTTTTGTTCACTGTTTAGTTTTCATTTGCTTTGTTCCATTGTTTTTGCCCTGTATTGCTTTTGTTTGCTGTTTTCTTGCCATTCCTTGTGCATTCTGTCACTGCTGTTGTGCACTTTCCTTGCTGCATTGCACTGCTGCATTACTATTTGCTTCCCCTGCTGCTACATTGCCTTCTCTGTCACTTGTGCTGCTGCTGCTGCTGTTGCTGTTGCTGCTGCCAAGCTGCTGCTGCTGCTGCTAGGCCTGCTACCTGGTGCTGCTTCCTTTCTCCTGCAGCTGCCTTTCTGCATTCTTCTGCTGCAGCTCCACTCTCCTGCTACAACTCTGCTGCACTGTTGCTGTTGCTTGTTCTGCTGCAGTTGCTGTTGGCCTTGCTGTGCAGCTCTTGCTCCTGCTGCTGCCCTGCCACTTCTTCTCCTTCCAAGGCCAACTGAGTCCAAAGTCCATCTGAGCCCAATTCACTTCAGTGAAGCCTAAGGCCCAGTCCTCAGTAACCAAGCCCAGTTTCTAAAACCAAAAGCCCAGAGCACAAATTGGGCTCATCAGAAGACCATAACTAAAGCCCAATTACTGTGAAAGACCATTTCACTGTTAAGGTGAAAGTGAGCCCAAAGCTCAATCAAAGGCCCAAAGCCCATTTGCACTTCAAAGATAACTGAGCCCAAGCTCAGTACATTTTATCTTTAACAAATCCACTAAGCACAAAGGGCATTCAAACCCATTAGTACTCAAAGCCCAATCTAAGCCAAAAGGCTTCTAAGCCCAAAGCAAACTAGGAACCCAATTAGCTAAAACATTTCCGAAACACACCCGATCTCTGTGGATCGACCCGTACTTGCACGAACTACAACCGACGACCGTGCACTTGCGGTATTACTGTAGGCCCGTTTCATCACGCATCATTTTTATACACACCTTTCCGGACCTGTCAAGTTTTTGGCGCCGCTGCCGGGGACCAGTGCTGTGTTTTATCTGTGTTTTCCTTAGATATTTTGTATTTCATTTCATAGCATTTGCATCTGCATCTGCTTCATTTCATTTGCTGTTGGACCTGCTGATTCTGAACCTGTTTTTCCTCTGCTGGGACGCCACCAAGGAAAAGAACCAAAACCCAACTGGGTTTTTGCAACAATATCAGAGCAGCTGGGCTGTGCTAAAAAGGTAAGCCTAAACCCATTCATTGAGAGAACCCAACCTGTGGGCTTCCAAATTTATTTAATTGTGGGCTTGTAATAATTAACCCAATTTTTTGGGCTTTTTATCTTTTTATTTTGGGTTTGTAATTAATTATTTGTGGGCTTGTTGTTTAATTTGTGGGCTTGTATTTATTTTGTGTGGGCTTGTTTAAATTCTTCCATTGGACTTGTATTTTGGACTCTGGGTTTAAACCAAGCTGAGCTTATAACTGATTGTGGACTTGTAAGTGGACCTCGAAACCAAAGTTTTAAAACAAACGTCGGGCCTTAACCAACTGGGCCAAATTAAACTTTCAAAATTAAAAATTGGATTTTCGTAGGCCGCAGCCTTCATTCCATTTCATCAGAGGCTTGCACAGTGGGCTTGCTCCCATTTTAAAAAACCAAATTTTATTTTCTTAATTCCTTATTAAAAAAAAAAAAAAAAAAAAAAAAACCAAAATCTTTACTTTGCTCCCAATTTTAAAACCAAAGTTTTACTTGCTCCCATCTTAAACCAAATTTTCAAATATATCCCACCAAAACCAAAATTTTCCCAAAAATCCAAACCCTTTAAAAACCAAATTTTGGGCTTTGTAACATAGTTGCTTAGCTTTTGAGCCAATCATGTCTGGATTTTGGTCTGCTCCTGGAGATGGAAATAAAACTCTTAGAGAACTTGCTTATGGGAATGTGCCACGTTATGAACCATCCACGGACCATGATGTCAATAGTCATAGGAATTATTATGGACATTTTCAAAGTCCCGAGCCTCAATACATGAACCCTAATGACTATTCATACATGCATCATTTATCGCAACGTGAAAATGAACATTTTGCTAGTGCCTCACTCACCCAATCATCACTTATGGATCAAATAGAAGCTCGAATCACAGCTCTAGAAATGCAATCACATGAGGAATCTGTCACATCTAATTTTCTTAGGCAACCTGAAATCTATGCATGTCCCGCATGTGGTAGTTTAGACCACCCTGTTGAGCATTGTCATATTTTGCATAATTTTAGGCCATCTAGAGAAAATCCAATGTATGAAATGCCCATGAATTGTGAGAATGGTAGTCATTGGGACCATAATCAATCCTTTGAGGGTTGCGATCAATATTTTGTAGACCCTAATGACCATGCACACATGTACCATTCACCACAATTTGAACATGAAGAATTTTGTACTCCCATGAATTTAGACTCCACCACAGAAGCTTTAAGACTCTGTAAGCAAGACTATGATAGATCTACAGCACGAATTCATGCACATTTAGATCAGATTTTGCTTCACCGACAAAAGGAGGAAATTCATGAGGAAATGTATGTTGTCCCTAATGAAGTGTCTAGCCCATTCATGTAAATAATGTTGAATATGAACCTAATTTAGAGGAGCATGAATCGACTAATGACACCACCACTGTTAATGAGGACCAATATGCATGCTACCATGATGATGATTATGATGATTATGATGATATGTTAGAAGAACATGAAAATATTGTGGAACCTGTTGGTTCAATAACATATGGCTTCTCGCCCTCGACCTTCATGAATGTTGTTCTTTCTAATACTCATTGTAATTCATATGATTTGATATTGACATGGGATTCGTACAATTATTCTGTGAAGATGAGCATGAATAGGAATAGTTGAATCTTCTGTAGACACTAATATGCATGAAAATATATTTGATGTGTCTGATTCTCTACCTAGGTCACATTGTGATATTTCTCCTGATTTGCCGATGCATGAGAATAAATTTGTTGATGATGTTGATGATTCTGAGTGTGAACTTGCAATGTGATTGATGATTGTGAGCATGATGTGACATGTGTAGATGATTTAGGAGATTTTGATTTGATTGATAATGATATGCCTATTCTCCTACATGAGTCACAATCTGTTGGCCTTCCACCCAACCTAGATTTGGTTTGTACCCATATTGTCAAACCATTTTTCTGAAAATTCCTAATCTAGGATTGGAACTGTGTGCTTCCCAAGTCCTCTTGGACTATTTTGCTTCATCCAAATATAAACATTTGAGGAACCACAGTTGGAAATTGCATGTTTGCCCGTCCCTAGCACAGTTCATTTCGAGCTAGACCTTTTGCATGATGAACCCCCGAAACTGCGCGATTTTGTTTTCAAAACTATATCTTCTGTAAAATCCAGGTTTGGGGGTAGCTCATTTTGTTTCACAGTTTCACTTGCATTTCTTTCCTGTTATTATTGTGTGAAGCTGTTGAAATGTCTACACTTCGTCTTTTGGGTTGATCCTCAACTCTTTAGATTGTTAGTGTATGGTGAATTTTTTGTATATAATCCAGTAGATAAAATTTTAAAAACCCTTTTGTTCCTTTTGTATATATTTTGCTAATCCAATATGATCTCGGCTGAAATATGTTGGATTTTTGCCTTGAATAAACGGAGTTTTAATTCTGCTTTCGCCGAAATCGGGTATTCTCTCTCCTTTTACTCTACTCAGCATGTCCTTTTCCATATGTTGCATTTTAATTCTTTCCATATTTTGAAACATTGAGGACAATGTTTAGTTTAGGTTTGGGGGTGTAGAGTAGATGCCACGATAATTTGCTATAATTGAAAACGAACTCCCTCTTCTTTTTGAAAAAATTGAAAAATTTCAAAAAAATTGAAAAATCAAAAATTCAAAAAAATTAAAAAATGAAAAAAAATCATAAAAATGGAGCTCATTTACCTTGAAATGTTGACTCTTGTGCAAATATGTATTTTATTAGGAGTCTTAGTCTAGATATTTAGGCACCCTGATTCTAGCACAATTCACATAGTGATAAGAAATTTGCACGCGCACGATCTACCAATACATGTATGGCCTCGATCTTCAAGGTGTTGGATAGGAAGTTACGATTGCCAATCACTTTAGAATACTGAACGAAACTTGACTAGCTTGTTCTTTGGTTGGTTGGGATAGAAGGTGGAGGTTACATTAAGAAAAACAACCATCGAATTTAACTGGGTGCATCAAAAAGGGCTACCTCTTGCAAAGTGTCATGTAATCTTTTGTTTCTTTTGTATATTATCAAAAGTGTTTCCTTATACAGTTAAAAAAAAAAAAAAAAAAAAAAAAAAAAAATCGATGTATATATTCAGAAAAAAAATATCAGAAAAATACAAAAAAATCAAGTATCGTTCAATTTCATCATCTCTTGTTCCAAAAATAAAAAGAGAATAGTCAATGTAAATAAGAGTCATGTAAATAGTTATTTTTTGTGTTTTTGTTGTAAGCAAGGAGGGTGTATGCCATTGATGTACAACGCGAGAAATTGTGAAATACCTCCAACTCATTCACAATTCTCGTAAAGTCCGGACAGCTAGCTAGATTTCGACCTCAGTTCTTAGCCTGAGAAACTATCTCTTGGTGATTAGTAGTCATGACTTCAGATCTTTCTTTACACATGTGTAGATACACTTTACACTCTTATCACATGTCCTTATTTGTTATCAGTGCTAGGATTGTGCCTTCGATAGCTAGATTGACATCTCCATTTTGCTGTGAGCCTAAACTGTTTTGCACATGTCACGTTTGATGGAATCTGAGCTTATATTTTGTCCTTAGGTTTTGTAGGCACACCTCTGGTAAACCTTCACGAGACTTCAACTCGTCCACTAGGGACACTTAGTGGCTTAAAAGGCTTAGTGCATACGCTAAATGCATTCGAGAGACCAGCGACAGTGGTATAGTTAGGATTTCCTTAGTTCTGTTTTACTTGAGGACAAGTAAAATTCAGGTTTGGGGGTATTTGATGAGTGCCAAATATTGTATATATTTATCCCTTTTTGTTGGCAATTTAACTCATCTTTTATGCATTAATTCTACATTTTATCTCGTATTCTGTATTTTCATTGTTTTCAAGAATAAATATTTTTATTAATTAATTTTGCATTTTTAGGTAATAAATAAAGTTCGGATGAGTCGCGGAGCGAAAAGAGCAGAAAAGTAGTGAAAAGCCGGGAGAAATTACGCAAGGAAGCCGCGAAGAATGGTGCGCACAACCTCATTTTCTACAGACAAAAGCGCCTCCGTTCTCAGCCATCAGATCATTTCTCAGAAGCATCCGACGGTCGCTCCTGCATAGAGCATCAAAATCTGAAGTCTCTGCCAAGCACCACAGCGCTGAAATTCCAAGCCTTCAGATTAGATGGTAGTTGAATCCAACGGTCGCTCCCTTGCTGTGCATCAAAGTTTGATATCTCCGCCTAACACTACAACACCTAACTCCATCTGGCATCGTTGATTTCGTTGTATCAAAAAATCTGACGGTCGCTACAAGCTTCACTTCACATCACCGTCCGATCTACCTACCAGCTTCGCATCTCGCAGCTCAGAGTCACAGAACATCAAAACTAGATACACCCGCCTCACACCCTAGTGACCGAGCACCATCCACCTAACCAAACAACCCCTTCTCCCAACCAGTTGACCTTCTCCTCCACCCACCCCTCTGCAGAACCATCACCCTGCTGCAAACCATGTCCGCCACCGCACCACCATCATCACCACCAACTCCACTGCCACCACCACACCTCCACCATCATACACACTCGACCCATCACCTATATCACGTTCTAATCTCTATCAAACAACCAATTTCGCCTATTCTCTCACCACTGAACCCTAAGAGTGAGTTGGTGAAATTAGTTGATGATATAGATAAATTGGAGGTATGGGAAGCAAGAGAAGATGACAAGGAAGATTGGGTCGAAGCTATTGAGTGCTATCAGTGATTAGGTAAAACCTAATTTCAATTTTCACCAAACCCTAATTTCACTGTTTTGGGGTTTTTTGTTTGTGAGCTATAAATAGACTATGGGTTGTGTTAGAAACCATGTTTGGACTAGCCTACATCCAGGACTCTCATGTCCTGTTAATTTTCAGTTTACAACTCAATTTCAATTTCATGTTCAGTTCAATTTCCATGTCCTGTTAATGTTGATTTTTTAGTTCAATTTGCTGCTTAGTTTCAAGTTCATGTTAAACTTTCATATCCTGTTAAATATATCCTGTTAAATGTATCCTGTAATGTGTTAGTTGTTTAGGGTTATCAACATTAGGGTTTGTAGAAATTTTAGGGATTTGTAAAACTATAAAAGGGGATGTGTGTGAGATGTAAAAACTGTTCTTGGACTAGCCAAGTTTCCACCCAATTTGGGTTAGGTTAATTCCAATTTCAAATTGCACTGTTAATCTTTAATGTGTGATGCTCCTGTTCATTTTTAATTGTTCCTGTTAGTTGCATTTTTACTTTTAATTGCATTTGTTCTTGTTCTTGATTTTAATTCTCTGTTTATATGAATGTTGTCATGTTAGTTCACCATGTTATTCACTGTTATGCTCACTGCCCTGTAATGATAGTGTAATGTTCGTCATGTTCTAAACCATCATGCTAGGGACTTGATGAATACCTAATTTCTTATTGTGTAGTACATTGATCATATTGCTTTAGAAGGCTAAACAGGTTTAGGAAAAACTTGAACTTAGTTCATCATCACCTCACTTTCACAATGTATGCCAAGTATACTTTGTAGTTAGGTTCATGAGCTGTTGAGGAGCTGCAACTCAAGATGAATTCATAATCCTTTGACTAGTTGTGCCGTAGAAAGACAATTAGTGCTTTGGAAAGAATACCGTAGTTGTGTTTAACTTTCTATAGGAGAATACATAGTAGAAGTTAGAGTGAATTCAACCCCTAGTTCCCATCCATAATCTACTTCATTCTCATCCACAATCCCATCTTCAACTGTTTAGTTTTGTTTTCTTGTTTTGTATTGCTTTTGCCTTGTTATTTGCTTCCCCTCCTGCCCTGCAACTCTCCTGTTTTGCTTTCCTTTCCATTGCTTGTGCATTCTGTTGCAGCTACTACTTGTGCTGCTGCCATATCTTTCTCCAGCACTGCTGCTGTTGCTTCACTTGCAGTACTGCATTGCTGCACTGTTTTTCCTTCTTCTTTGCCTGCTGCTCTGCCAAGTTGCTGCTGCTGGTCCTTCTTCTCCTGCTGCCTTCCAAGGCCAACTGAGTCCAAGGTCCTAAGCCCAATTCACAGTTGAACTGTTGAGCCCAAAGTTCAAATCAGTTCACTGAAACAAAGCCCAGCTTTCAAAGTTCAAGCTCAGTTCCTCAAAGGCCCAAAGGCCCAGAACCTTGACTGAATCCAAAGCCCAAATTCATTAAGGCCCAATCCAATTCAACTGTGGGCTTAATCAAAAGCCTAAGTTTAAGGCCAAAGCCCATTTGCACTTCAAAGACCAAACTGAGCCCAAGCTCAGTTCATTTTATTGTGAACAAAACCCATTAGCACTCAAGCCCAAATTTAAGCCAAAAGGCTTCATAGCCCAATAGCAAACTAGGAACCCAATTAGCTAAACACTTCCGAAACACACCCGATCTCTGTGGATCGACCCGTACTTGCACGAGCTACAACTGACGACCGTGCACTTGCGGTATTACTGTAGGCCCGTTTCATCGCATCATTTATACACCTTTCGGGGCCCAACAAGTTTTTGGCGCCGCTGCCGGGGATTGGTGCTGTGTTTTATCTGTGTTTTTAGCTATTTTGTATTTCATTTCATAGCATTTGCATCTGCATCTGCTTCATTTCATTTGCTATTGGACCTGTTGATTCTGAACCTGTTTTTCTTCTGCTGGGACGCCACCAAGGAAAAGAACCAAAACCCAACTGGGTTTTTGCAACAATATCAGAGCAGCTGGGCTGTGCTAAAAAGGTAAGCCTAAACCCATTCATTGAGAGAACCCAACCTGTGGGCTTCCAAATTTCTTTAATTGTGGGCTTGTAATAATTAACCCAATTTTTTTGGGCTTTTTATTTTTCTATTTTGGGTTTGTAATAATTTATTTTTGGGCTTGTTGTTTAATTTGTGGGCTTGTATTTATTTTGTGTGGGCTTGTTTAAATTTTTTTTTTGGACTTGTATTTTGGACTCTGGGTTTAAACCCAGCTGATAACCGATTGTGGGCCGCAGCCTTCCTTCCATTTCATTAGAGGCGTGCACAGTGGGCTTGCTCCCATTTCAAAAAACCAAATTTTATTTTCTTAATTTTATTTTCTTTTTTAAAAAAAAAAAAAAAAAAAAAAAAAAAAAATTGCTCCTAATTTCAAAAAACCAAAACTTTGCTCCCATTAAAAAAAAAACCAAATTTTACTTGCTCCCATTTTGACAACCAAATTTTTTCTAACATATCCCATTAAAACCAAACTTGCCAAAAAAATGTCTCCCACCAAAACCAAATTTTTCCCAAAAATCCAAACCCTTTAAAAACCAAATTCTGAGCTTTGTAACAGAGTCACTTAGCTTTTGAGCCAATCATGTCTGGATATTGGTCTGCTCCTGGGGATGGAAATAAAACTCTTAGAGAACTTGCTTATGGGCATATGCCACGTTATGAACCTTCCACGGACCATGATGTCAATAGTCATAGGTATTATTATGGACATTTTCAAAGTCCCGAGCCGCAATACATGAACCCTAATGACTATTCATACATGCATCATTTACCACAACGTGAAAATGAACATTTTGCTAGTGCCTCACTCACCCAATCATCACTTATGGATCAAATAGAAGCTCGAATCACAGCTTTAGAAATGCAAGCACATGAGGAATCTGTCACATCTAATTTTCTTAGGCAACCTGAAATCTATGCATGTCCCGCATGTGGTAGTTTAGACCACCCTGTTGAGCATTGTCATATTTTGCATAATTTTAGGCCATCTATAGAAAATCCAAGGTATGAAATGCCCATAAATTGTGAGAATGGTAGTCATTGGGACCATAATCAATCCTTTGAGGGTTGCGATCAATATTTTGTAGACCCTAATGACCATGCACACATGTACCATTCACCACAATTTGAACATGAAGAATTTTGTACTCCCATGAATTTAGACTCCACCACAGAAGCTTTAAGACTCTGTAAGCAAGATTATGATAGATCTACAGCACGAATTCATGCACATTTAGATCAGATTTTGCTTCACCGACAAAAGGAGGAAATTCATGAGGAAATGTATGTTGTCCCTAATGAAGTGTCTAGCCCCATTCATGTAAATAATGTTGAATATGAACCTAATTTAGAGGAACATGAATCGACTAATGACACCACCACTGTTAATGCGGACCAATATGCATGCTACCATGATGATGATTATGATGATGTGTTAGAAGAACATGAAAATATTGTGGAACCTGTTGGTTCAATAACATATGGCTTCTCGCCCTCGACCTTCATGAATGTTGTTTTTTCTAATACTCATTGTAATTCATATGATTTTGATATTGACATGGGATTCGTACAATTATTCTGTGAAGATGAGCATGACATAGGAATAGTTGAAACTTCTGTAGACACTAATATGCATGAAAATATATTTGATGTGTCTGATTCTCTACCTAGGTCACATTGTGATATTTCTCCTGATTTGCCGATGCATGAGAATAAATTTGTTGATGATGTTGATGATTCTGAGTGTGAACTTGCCAATGTGATTGATGATTGTGAGCATGATGTGACATGTGTAGATGAGTTAGAAGATTTTGATTTGATTGATAATGATATGCCTATTATTCTACCTAAGTCACAATCTGTTGGCCTTCCACCCAACCTAGATTTGGTTTGTACCAATATTGTAAAACCAATTTTTCTGAAAATTCCTAACCTAGGTTTGGAACTGTGTGCTTCCCAAGTCCTCTTGGACTATTTTGCTTCCAAATATAATACATTTGAGGAACCACAGTTGGAAATTGCATGTTTTCCCGTCCCTAGCACAGTTCATTTCGAGCTAGACCTTTTGCATGATGAACCCCCGAAACTGCGCGATTTTGTTTTCAAAATTATATCTTCTGTAAAATCCAGGTTTGGGGGTAGCTCATTTTGTTTCACAGTTTCACTCGCGTTTCTTTCCTGTTATTATTGGGTGAAGCTGTTGAAATGTCTACACTTCGTCTTTTGGGTTGATCCTCAACTCTTTAGAGTGTTAGTGTATGGTGAATTTTTTGTATATAATCCAGTAGTTAAAATTTCTTAAAAAACCCTTTTGTTCCTTTTGTATATATTTTTCTAATCCAATATGATCTCGGCTGAAATATGTTGGATTGTTTGCCTTGAATAACGGAGTTTTAATTCTGCTTTCGCCGAAATCGGGTATTCTCTCTTCTTTTACTCTACTCAGCATGTCCCTTTCCATATGTTGCATTTTAATTCTTTCCATATTTTGAAACATTGAGGACAATGTTTAGTTTAGGTTTGGGGGTATAGAGTAGATGCCACGATAATATGCTATAATTAAAAAACGAACTCCTTCTTCTTTTTGAAAAAAATTGAAAAATTCCAAAAAAAAAAAAAAAATCAAAATTCAAAAAAATTGAAAAATTGAGAAAAATCATAAAAAATGGAGCTCATTTACCTTGAAATGTTGACTCTTGTGCAAATATGTATTTTTATTAGGAGTCTTAGTCTAGATATTTAGGCACCCTGATTCTAGCACAATTCACATAGTGATAAGAAATTTGCACGCGCACGATCTACCAATACATGTATGGCCTCGATCTTCAAGGTGTTGGATAGGAAGTTACGATTGCCAATCACTTTAGAATACTGAACGAAACTTGACTAGCTTGTTCTTTGGTTGGTTGGGATAGAAGATGGAGGTTACATTAAGAAAGACAACCATCGAATTTAACTGGGTGCATCAAAAAGGGCTACCTCTTGCAAAGTGTCATGTAATCTTTTGTTTCTCTTTGTATATGTATCAAAAGTGTTTCCTTGTAAAAAAAAAAAAAAAAAAAAATATCAGAAAAATTCAGAAAAATACCAAAAAAATCAAGTATTTATCAATTCCATCATCTCTTGTTCCAAAAATAAAAAGAGATAGTCAATGTAAATAAGAGTCATGTAAATAGTCATCTTTTGTTGTTTCTTTTAATAAGCAAGGAGGGTGTATGCCATTGATGTACAACGCGATAATTGTGAAATACCTCCAACTCATTCACAATTCTCGTAAAGTCCGGACAGCTAGCTAGATTTCGACCTCAGTTCTTAGCCTGAGAAACTATCTCTTGGTGATTAGTAGTCATGACTTCAGATCTTTCTTTACACATGTGTAGATACACTTTACACTCTTATCACATGTCTTTATTTGTTATCAGTGCTAGGATTGTGCCTTGATAGCTAGATTGACATCTCCATTTTGCTGTGAGCTTAAACTGTTTTGCACATGTCACATTTGACGGAATATGAGCTTATATTTTGTCCTTAGGTTTTGTAGGCACACCTCTGGTAAACCTTCACGAGACTTCAACTCGTCCACTAGGGACACTTAGTGGTTTAAAAGGCTTAGTGCATACGCTAAATGCATTCGAGAGACCAGCGACAGTGGTATAGTTAGGATTTCCTTAGTTTGTTTTTACTTGAGGACAAGTAAAATTCAGGTTTGGGGGTATTTGATGAGTGCCAAATATTGTATATATTTATCCCTTTTTGTTGGCATTTTAACTCATCTTTTGTGCATTAATTCTACATTTTATCCCATATTCTGTATTTTCATTGTTTTCAAGAATAAATATTTTTATTAATTAATTTTGCATTTTTAGGTAATAAATAAAGTTCGGATGAGTCGTGGAGCGAAAAGAGCAGAAAAGTAGTGAAAAGCCGGGAGGAATTACGCAAGGAAGCCGCGAAGAATGTTGTGCACAAGACCAAGAGGGTAGAAATGGGCTCAAGAAGGAAGAATTGTTCTTAAAGAAGTTATGGGCCTGGCATACCCAAGGCCCAAAAACCCTTTCTCAAACCCATTTCCACTACCCAAGCCCGTATCGGATTTCAGCCGTCAGATCGAAGCATTTCAGCATCCTACGGTCGCTCCATCATCGCACATCAAACTCCGAAGCTCCCGCTTTACATCGCAACGCCCATCTCCATCTTGGGCCGTCCTTTTCGTTGCATTCCTCCATCCAACGGTCGCTACAAACTGCTTCTCTCTTAGCCGTCCGATCTACCTACCATCTCCATATCCAGCAACTCAGCTCGCCAAACATCGAACCAGATGATCCCGCTTCACACCCTAGCACCGAATTCTATTATCCACCCAAACAACCCATCGCCCCAAAACTTCATCTCCTTCACCCGACAGTTGCAGAGCTCTGCAACTCCACCACCCCCCCTCTCTGCCGCTGTCTCTTCCTTCACCACCTCCACAACCAGCCGACCAAGAGACCTATCGAACCCCCTAGTCTATCTCTCTCCCTCGTAGCGTCTTCTCACATAGGTGCTAAGATTAAGAGAGTCAGGCTTAGGGTTTCGCTCCAAGATAGGGTTGCAGTGCAAAGAAGACGAAGAATAGGGGATTTCGAGCAGCGTAAAGCCAGTACAAAGCATGGGTTGGGTCGAATTTATCCAATTGGTATGTCAATTTTGATTTTCCCCAAAAATCAATTTAGGGTTATCAACATTAGGGTTTGTAGAAATTTTAGGGATTTGTAAAACTATAAAAGGGGATGTGTGTGAGATGTAAAAACTGTTCTTGGACTAGCCAAGTTTCCACCCAATTTGGGTTAGGTTAATTCCAATTTCAAATTGCACTGTTAATCTTTAATGTGTGATGCTCCTGTTCATTTTTAATTGTTCCTGTTAGTTGCATTTTTACTTTTAATTGCATTTGTTCTTGTTCTTGATTTTAATTCTCTGTTTATATGAATGTTGTCATGTTAGTTCACCATGTTATTCACTGTTATGCTCACTGCCCTGTAATGATAGTGTAATGTTTGTCATGTTCTAAACCATCATGCTAGGGACTTGATGAATACCTAATTTCTTATTGTGTAGTACATTGATCATATTGCTTTAGAAGGCTAAACAGGTTTAGGAAAAACTTGAACTTAGTTCATCATCACCTCACTTTCACAATGTATGCCAAGTATACTTTGTAGTTAGGTTCATGAGCTGTTGAGGAGCTGCAACTCAAGATGAATTCATAATCCTTTGACTAGTTGTGCCGTAGAAAGACAATTAGTGCTTTGGAAAGAATACCATAGTTGTGTTTAACTTTCTATAGGAGAATACATAGTAGAAGTTAGAGTGAATTCAACCCCTAGTTCCCATCCATAATCTACTTCATTCTCATCCACAATCCCATCTTCAACTGTTTAGTTTTGTTTTCTTGTTTTGTATTGCTTTTGCCTTGTTATTTGCTTCCCCTCCTGCCCTGCAACTCTCCTGTTTTGCTTTCCTTTCCATTGCTTGTGCATTCTGTTGCAGCTACTACTTGTGCTTCACTTGTGCTGCTGCCATCTCTTTCTCCAGCACTGCTGTTGTTGCTTCACTTGCAGTACTGCATTGCTGCACTGTTTTTCCTTCTTCTTTGCCTGCTGCTCTGCCAAGTTGCTGCTGCTGGTCCTTCTTCTCCTGCTGCCTTCCAAGGCCAACTGAGTCCAAGGTCCTAAGCCCAATTCACAGTTGAACTGTTGAGCCCAAAGTTCAAATCAGTTCACTGAAACAAAGCCCAGCTTTCAAAGTTCAAGCTCAGTTCCTCAAAGGCCCAAAGGCCCAGAACCTTGACTGAATCCAAAGCCCAAATTCATTAAGGCCCAATCCAATTAAACTGTGGGCTTAATCAAAAGCCTAAGTTTAAGGCCAAAGCCCATTTGCACTTCAAAGACCAAACTGAGCCCAAGCTCAGTTCATTTTATTGTGAACAAAACCCATTAGCACTCAAGCCCAAATTTAAGCCAAAAGGCTTCATAGCCCAATAGCAAACTAGGAACCCAATTAGCTAAACACTTCCGAAACACACCCGATCTCTGTGGATCGACCCGTACTTGCACGAGCTACAACTGACGACCGTGCACTTGCGGTATTACTGTAGGCCCGTTTCATCGCATCATTTATACACCTTTCGGGGCCCAACACATGTTCAGTTCAATTTCCATGTCCTGTTAATGTTGATTTTTTAGTTCAATTTGCTGCTTAGTTTCAAGTTCATGTTAAACTTTCATATCCTGTTAAATATATCCTGTTAAATGTATCCTGTAATGTGTTAGTTGTTTATATGTGTTCATTGTTAGTTCAGTTAGTTATGATCATGATTAATTGTTCTTGTAGTGCTTAAATGTCATAGGATTGATAATATCTACTTGAGTGAATGCATCTGTGATCAGTTGTGCTGTAAGAAGACAACTGATTCTAGGGGTGAAAGAATGATGGTAGCTAAGAATTCAGTCCATTTGAAGGACTGTGTTTAACTGTCTTAGGGTGATAGATAGCTTCTTGAACAACAAGCCTGTGATCAGCTGTGGTGTAAGAAGACAGCTGATGCTAGGGGCAAGTGAGTAAAGATTAGCCAAGAAATCATCCATTATGATCCTCCCTGTAATGAAACAAGAACAATGATTTGAGTAGGTACTGCCTTAGCTTAACCATATCCCCTGCCTTAGGCTAATTGCCTTTGTGTCATTTTCACTTTGCTCCTTTGTGTTTTGTTCACTGTTTAGTTTTCATTTGCTTTGTTCCATTGTTTTTGCCCTGTATTGCTTTTGTTTGCTGTTTTCTTGCCATTCCTTGTGCATTCTGTCACTGCTGTTGTGCACTTGCCTTGCTGCATTGCACTGCTGCATTACTATTTGCTTCCCCTACTGCTACATTGCCTTCTCTGTCACTTGTGCTGCTGCTGCTGCTGCTGTTGCTGTTGCTGCTGCCAAGCTGCTGCTGCTGCTAGGCATGCTACCTGGTGCTGCTTCCTTTCTCCTGCAGCTGCCTTTCTGCATTCTTCTGCTGCAGCTCCACTCTCCTGCTACAACTCTGCTGCACTGCTGCTGTAGCTGCTGTTGCTTGTTCTGCTGCAGTTGCTGTTGGCCTTGCTGTGCAGCTCTTGCTCCTGCTGCTGCCCTGCCACTTCTTCTCCTTCCAAGGCCAACTGAGTCCAAAGTCCATCTGAGCCCAATTCACTTCAGTGAAGCCTAAGGCCCAGTCCTCAGTAACCAAGCCCAGTTTCTAAAACCAAAAGCCCAGAGCACAAATTGGGCTCATCAGAAGACCATAACTAAAGCCCAATTACTGTGAAAGACCATTTCACTGTTAAGGTGAAAGTGAGCCCAAAGCTCAATCAAAGGCCCAAAGCCCATTTGCACTTCAAAGATAACTGAGCCCAAGCTCAGTACATTTTATCTTTATCAAATCCACTAAGCACAAAGGGCATTCAAACCCATTAGTACTCAAAGCCCAATCTAAGCCAAAAGGCTTCTAAGCCCAAAGCAAACTAGGAACCCAATTAGCTAAAACACTTCCGAAACACACCCGATCTCTGTGGATCGACCCGTACTTGCACGAGCTACAACCGACGACCGTGCACTTGCGGTATTACTGTAGGCCCGTTTCATCACGCATCATTTTTATACACACCTTTCCGGACCTGTCAAGTCTTTAAACTAGCAGATGTAAGAGATTTGGCATAATTAGGTTACTCTTCTCTCCAAGATAGTATTACAAGTAATACTATTAGTCGACTACCAGAGTGACTACAAAATGAACGCTTCTTGATCCCAAAGAAGTCTTTAAACTAGCGGACGTAAGATATTTCACATAATTAGGTTACTCTACTCTCCAATATAGTATTACAAGTAATACTATTAGTTGTCTGCCGGAGTGACTACAAAATGAAGTGCTTGACTCAGGATAAATTTGTAAGAAGAACAAAATCCAAGGTAGTTTGGACACCAAGGAATTTCCATAACCGAAAATATTCTCAAGATATGCGATATGCATTTAAATTCGTTTTTTCTAATTTCAACCAATATCCAAATGTCATACTAAAATCTCTATTTCATTAAAACTAAATATTAGCTGGCATACAAGATAATTAAGCAGTACATCTTCTAGAGATATGTTTTGCTTGCTAGAAAAACAAAACATATATATTCGAAAATCTTAATAAAAAGATTCTCAAACATCTCAGTTTGGGATCTCACCTTGAGTATCAAGGAATATCTTTGAACAATAAAATATAAAACATGTGCACATGTTAAAATTACTCACTATGTCGACATCTTGAACTTTCCTATTTTGCAAATCCAATTTCCAAAATCACACAAATCCTAAAGTGTACGTGACAATAGAAATCGGTTGTGTTTATGGGAATCGGTTTTACCTTAGTTACCAATGTAGGTAGGGATCACTTTTACCGTAGTTCTCCATATAGGTAAGGATCGGCTCTACCATGGTTCCCAACATAAGTAGGGATCGGTACTACCATGATTCCAAGCACAAATAGGAATCGGTACTTCCATAGATCTTCAATGAAAACCTAACCACCAATCCATTTGAAATCTTTCAACTACGAAACAAGTACATAAGTATACTTCCTTAAACTTATGTAATCAAGCATAGTTTTCTAGGCATGAAATCAAGCCTAAGTTCATTACACAATCTAGTAACAAGTTACAAAGATTACGTCTCTGTCATAGTTACGAAGACAAAAGATAAACATTATACTTCGTAATTCAATATACCAAGATTGTAAAACAACTAATATATTCTTCCGTGGGAAAATGTCTATGTATGAAGAAAAAAATATTAGATACTACCAGATTTTATGCAACAGGATTAGAGAGTTTAAAACCAGGGACGGGCCTAGCCAAGGGCTAACATAGGCTATAGCACGTACCTTTGGTACATATATATGTATATGATTTTTCCAGCCCATAATAAGTAGTACTACCACTAAACAAGCCCATAATAAGTAAGAAATTTATTCTCACGTGTTAACTGTTAAATTAAAATTATGTTGATTTGTCGAAAGTGGTATTGATTGTTGGAATCTTGCATCAATTAACAACACGTTAGATGTATCAAAATATGTAAATAACTCTACCAAAACAACTTGATGGGGGCAGAATCACAGGTTCAACAAGTTGTCTTTAACACATTAGTTCGCGGGTATACTCGAGATGAGTAATGTTAAACCTCTCACAGCGAAGATGTGTCCAGGATAAGACTGCCCGATATAACTTGAGTTAGCACAACGCAAGTTACCCACTCTTGAACTTAGCAACAAGAATTGTAATAAAACTACGCCGTGCAAAATAAAGAAGATGAAGAAAATAAGATCGAAAATAAGCTGTCTTCGTATGTCTCTCAACTATGAAAACCTTTAGTATTTATACGAGAAAATTAACCTCTAGGGTTTCGGGTTTCTTGTAAATCAAGTTTTTTGTTTCTTGTATAACAATTAAACGCGTAAAAGGAATCCTCCCATAAATAAAACTCTTAAATAAAAAACTTTCAAAAACAAATTCGTGTAGGCACAAAGCTTGGTGCGTGGTTTATGCACATATCGTATGGTCTGGGCCAAATATCTTTTGGCCAACTCATTCAACCCTCGTTTGTCAATATATCCATAGGAATATGGTTATATAGTGGAGCTCCTTCTCTATTATACCCAATGTGGGACTAAAGAGATATTCATTCACTCAAAGAAATGAGTGAGCATTCATACAACCCTTAGAGCAACTGCAATGGTGCGATCAAAACCAAAGACCAAAGACGGAAAAAAACGACCAAATTTGAATTTAGTCCGTGGTGTTACACTAGGATGGAAGAGTAAATTTGGTCAGGATCACATATAATGTTCGCTTGGTGATCAGGATCACATATAATGTCCGCCCCGTTTTTAGGATCACATATAATGTCTTCCCCATCATTAGTGGATCGCATATAATGTCCGCCCCATCACAGGATCACTTTATACGTTCGCCCCATCACAGGATCACTTTATAGTTCGCTCGACTATATTTGGTTTTGGTCTTGGTCGCAGACCAAATATAGTCTGGGATTTGGTTTTGGTCCAGCTTTTACTCGATAGTTTGTCCCGCTGTGTTTCGTTTTTTGACCAAATATATAGTTTTACTCGCCCACTGTGATTGCTCTTAGGTGCTAAGATCAAACCACACCAAGACTAAAACTTCTTTTATTAAAAACTCATTTTTCTCCACATTGATTTGATTGGATTTGATGTATCCATCTAAAGCTTGTGATTGTGAAGATTAATAAAGATTGTCACAACTTAGGCCCTGAAAGCTTCAAATGATTTCTAACTTTTATCTTAGTTTGTTAACGTGGGATTCTTTTGGTTACTGGTGATTCCGAGAGACACTTCCTTTCTGCTAGTGTATCTAGTTTATACGAAAAGTCTAGTACCATGTTTGCATTGAGCTCGATTGTTTACTCCAAACTTGCATTGAGCTCGATAATTTACTTGCTTAAAGTCTGTTAAGGTATCCAAGTAAGTGGCAGACACGCTACAAACCACCACGACCCTTCCCTTCTCTCTTAATAATTCTGTCAAACTCTGAGTAAATTAATTGTGATACCTGCAGACAATGCCACGAATCAGCAAATTAAGCAACAAAAATCTCATTTCTATACGACGTACAGTAAAAGTTTCAGCAAGAAAAAACTAACCTTTCCGACATTTATTTCTACTTTTTTCTTTGGAGATTTTAATAAAATGCCAACTTTCAAAATGCCACCGTTTTTTTCAGAATTAATAAAATGCCACTAGTTTGACTTTTCCATCCAGTTTTTTTCAAAAAAACAACTAACATATGTTAACGCATACGTGGCCGTTATTCTCCCATAGTAAAAGACAAGTAAACCCCTGAATAATCTTGCTGCCTAGGATGACAATTCAATCAAACGGTAACAACATGTATCAGCTGTTTTTCAGCACATAACCTCTATCCAAAACTGCCTCAATCCTGAACCAAAACTAACCTAAAAGATACCAGCAACCCACAACCTGTGTTCCCTTGCCCTCTAAACCGAGCTCCAGTCCCTCCAAACGCGACCGTAGATACAGCATCAATAGACACTATAGCCTGTCATCGGAAAAATAAGATTATCACCCTTGTTTTCCCAATTTGGTAACTGAAAACAAAAAATTCATTGAGTCATTAAGCTAAACACCTACATAGCAACAGACTAAGACTAAGATGCACTGAACAATCAATTGTTTCTTATGCATTCACCAAATCATACAAAACTAATAAAAGCAAACCAAAGCATGAATGGGGGTGATGATTCGATTTGTCATTCGATTTTTTAAACAAAAAAACATACAAAGGACATCATTACTGACCTTAAGACCATGTCATAAGTACATCAGTTTTCCAGACACATTTCTAGTTGAATTGTCGGACCAGAACATTACCCAAATCACCAACAAATTCATATCCAAGTTCTGTGCTATAGTTAACTCTTAAACCCATCTCAATCTTCTCAAAAACAACCACCAGAAACCATCATTCTATTCTTTCATTCAACTGGTTTACGTCTTCAAACTCCACAATTTCTTACATCGTCGACCCAGCTCAATCCATATCCTTATCTCCTCCATTAACATCATATCAACAACACAGAACATCACCAGTTCAAGCCATTACAACATCCATACAAATTCAGTTCATAACTCTATAAAACAATCCACCAACACCATGCCAACTAGCCACAAGAAGCTTAGCAGCATTACACTTCCGTGGACTAAATTCTAGCTCAAAATTCAATCAAAATCAGTCCTAGACTTAACCCAGTTCAGACCATTTCTCGAACAGATTATGTGCCATTACCTGGTGGTGTTGAAGATGAGTATGTTGTGATGTTTTTAGCAGCTTCCATGCTTCAATCCTACCTGCAAATTCAAATCCAAAGCAAATATACAAAACACAACCGATTCAATGTAAGAAAAACAAAATTCCTTAAGAACCCTAATTAAGAAAGATACCCAAATTAAAAAAGATACCCAAATTAAAATTCAGAAACTTAATTTATTAATTCAGAAACATTCATAAATTAAATTAGTACAAACCCATTATCTCAAATCGGGGGAATTTTAAACAAACAACTACGAATTTGATAAATCATTCATCAAACAACTACGAATTTGATAAATCATTCATCAAACAATGAATATGAACAATCAGAACCAAGATTTGCTCGAGTTCTAAGCAATTAATTGAAATAGAATATTTGAAATATGATTTGAAATTTCAAGAACTGGTTGTTGGGTAAATATTAATGGTGTTGATTAGAAATTTCAAGAACTGGTTGTTGGGTAAATATTAATGGTGTTGATTAGAAATTAGGGCTAAGATTTGAGTTTCTTCCCTGGTTTTTCTTCTCATGATAGATGGGAACGATGTTCTAATGAAGACGAATATAGTCTTATGAGATTAGGAAGAAAATAAAGCTTAACAAATTTATGATGAGTACTGAAGTTGATAAAGATCTTTGAAAACCAGTTGAGCAGCAACAGTAGAAGAGAGGGAGAGGGAGAGGAAGAGGAAGGCGTGCTTTTCTGGTTTACTGGTGCGAGTATTATGATTTTGAGAGGAGTACATGAGGATATGTGAGGGTAAGAATGTAAAGTGGAGATATTTTATTCACCAAGTCAACGGAAATGACCAAACATTTGGATCCAGACGGAAAGGCTAAGGTAATGGCACTTAATTAAGTTTGAAAAAGAACGGTGGCAGTTTCTTAAACGGTAAATCCAAAGTGTGGCATTTTGTTAAAATTTCCTTTTTCTTTCTTTCACACTGATAAAAAAAAAAAAAAAAAAATCCGAGTACTCTGTTTTCATGTACATCTTCTTCTTTCTCATACCCCACTAATATTTTTTTGCTCTGTTTTTCCATTCAATCAACAAACATACAGTGTCATAATCAATAAACCAATTTCTGGTTAACCCCTAAAGTTGATTCAGGGGTTGTGTGGCATTGCTATGAGATTTCATCAATCAACCAATCAATAACAGTCCCTCTCTGTTCCAATATTGGTCCCACCACACACCATCACCCTACTCTCTCTATCTGTCTCCTACAAGAACCTAGTCTCTCCATTCCCAAATAATAATATGATTTTGTTGTTTTTTTTCTCTTGTCTTGTGCTTTTCACTGTCCTCTTCTTTTCTGTTCAGCAATTTTGAGGTGAGACCACACCAATTTATGTCATTTCAAAGAATCTCCAACAACTCTCTCTGTTTATCTCTTGACTGTTTGCTAACTTGAAACTCCTACTTATCTTTCCTTTCACTTGTAGAAACAGAGACATTCTTTGATTCTCCAGCTCCGGATATATTTAAGTTTTACTACTTCAAAACAGTTGTTTGATTGTTTCCAAAGGTAATGAACAGATAAAATTGGTCATCATCATCATCATCATGTCATGAGTAATATGAACTTGTTAAATCCAGACTGCTTTCTTCTCTTGTCAATCACTGTTCTTCATTTTTTGTTTTTACCTGTTTCTTGCTTTCATCATAATCATCATCAACAACAACAGCAATGGCTCCATTCACCATCACAACCTCCTACTCAGGTAATTCTTTATCTAATTAGAATCATGGGTTTTGAATTTGGTTGAATTTCATTTTGGGTTCTAAGAATGAGTTTTCTTGATGTGATCAAATTTGCAGGGTTTTGTAATGGAAGATAAGTCGAGATTGGGATCAACACCACCAAGTTGTTATAATCGATGTGACCATTGTAATCCATGCATGGCTGTTCAAGTACCAACACCAATTCGTGACAGATTTAGACCTGGTTTAAAGAAATTAGTTCCATTAATGAAGAAGAAGAACGAAGAAAAGAGTACTGAATCAGTATATACAAAATCGTCAACAGGTAATGATCAGTACACAAATTACAAACCATTAGGATGGAAATGCAGGTGTGGGAATCACATTTTCAATCCATAATTAATTACTCAAGCGATGAAGAATTTATGATTAGATTCATTAATCTTGTATTGTTTGTTCTTGAGAAATCTTAGGATTATTGTACCGTTTTCATTATTATACTGTAAATACAGGGGAGGTGTAAATAAAGTGTTAAGTAACATCTTATTTTCTCTGTTTTGTGTAATATTTTGTAATAATAATAATGTAGGAATTACCGATAGGTACCATTATAGTGTTCTTAGTTAGCGGCAGGTCCACTCATTAAAGCCCACTAATCAGAGGTCCATAATTAAGAGAAAACATGAAAATGGACCAAATTTTTTAAGCTCAGGTCCTGTACACGTGCGGGACAAATTGTGCGAAATTTCTAAATACCTAAACTACCCTTCCAATCCTACATATATTAAAGCAGTCTATTTCAAAGTTTCTAAAAAAATTTCAGCCGATTATTCTTGGGAAAATTCTGCTCTCTTTCTTCTTCTGGATTTGGGACTAGGGTTTCTGAAGATTTCTTCTGCGATTTTTAACAGGTATGTTGCTTAATCTTTTCGTTTTCTTCTTTCTGCTACAGTTTAATGGAGATAGGTTGTAATCTGTTTTTTTTTTTATGATTTTTATTCAGTTATTTGGTTAGATTATTAAGTTTTTAGTTTATTTTAGCTTTCGATTTGATTATCTTTCTGTTTTCTTTTCAAAATCAGTTTTGTTTTCACTTTCAGATCGTATTATCCAGCAATACATATATGACATACTCATTGTTTCTGCTACAGTTTTTGAATCATTATAAGATTTGAATTTTGGATCATGGAGATCGGTTGTGTTCTGTTTGTTTTTTATGAATCTTGTTCGTATTTATTCAGTTATTTGGTTAGATTGTTAAGTTTTTAGCTTATTTTAGTTCGATTTTGGATTATATTTCGTCTGTTTTCTCTTTTCAAAATCAGGTTTGTTTTCACTTTCAGATCGTATTATCCCAGCAGTATCTATATGACATACTCATTGTTTATGCTCTGGATTCTGTTTTTTGCATAGATCCTTTCACTTTTTTTAGTTGACCCATCGTACGTATGTGAAATACCGTATTACGTGCTTCGATTCTGCTGTTTCTCCCTAGATTCTTAATTATTCTTTGTCATGCAGTTGATTTTGTAGTTCATGAATCTGCATACATATATGGCATACGATAGAAACTGCTCTTAGAATCTGTTTCTTGCATAATCATGGAGATCGGTTGTGTTCTGTTTGTTTTTATGAATCTTGTTCGTATTTATTCAGTTATTTGGTTAGATTGTTAAGTTTTTAGCTTATTTTAGTTCGATTTGATTATAGTTATGTTTTCTTTTCAAAATCAGGTTTGTTTTCACTTTCAGATCGTATTATCCAGCAGTACATATATGACATACTCATTGTTTATGCTCTTGGATTCTGTTTCTTCTTGTGCATAGATCTTCTCACTTTTTTTAGTTTGACCCATCAGTACGTATGTGAAACCGTATTACGTGCTTCGATTCTGCTGTTTCTCTCTAGATCTTAATTATTCTTTGTCATGCAGTTGATTTTGTAGTTCATGAATCTGCAGTACTATATGGCATACTCATAGAAACTGCTCTTAGAATCTGTTTCTTGCATAGATCTCTCACTTTTTTAGTTTGACCCATCATACGTATGTGAAATACTGTATTTTAATATTGTTACATCTTTGTGACATTTGCAGGTTCAAAACATGTCTGATGCAGAGTGTTCCAATCCAAATACCTACTGCTATGCATACATTATTATAATCATCATCATTTTGCTCACCTGTTACTTTTAAGTCTAGTATTGATGACCTGAAATTTATTATTTGTGAAAACTGGAGAACCTTGAACCCTTATGAGATTATCATCACTTATGTTGAGAATGGTGTCAAAGTGCCTGTGATTGCTGACTTTGCTGTGTTTTTGCTCCTTTTTTAGTCTTACCCTTCAGTACTTATGTGAAACTGTAATATGTCTTTCGATTCTCTTATTTTTCATAGATCTGTCACCTGTTGTTGTCACACTGTTGATTTGTAGTTCATGAATCTTCAGTACATATATCGCATACTGATAGGAAGTGCTCCTTGTTATGTTTAAGGAGAAGTGAAGTAGATGCAGGCATACAGTGGAGCTGCAATAATGGGTGCTGCTGTACAACACCCAATCTTTTACTAAAGGTTCTTCAACTTTTTTCCCAAGTTGGGTACTAATACTGCGGATAGATTACCTTCTCAAGTTAGGCAGACCCTGAAGTACGTTCAATAATTGATAGTGAGAAGAATCGTCAGTTTAACAGCTTGGAGCTCATTGCTTCAGAGAATTTTACATCTCGCACAGTGATGGAAGCTGTGGGTTCTTGTCTCACAAACAAGTATTCAGAAGGGCTTTCTGGTAAAAGGTAAAGATGGTGCTTAATGTTGTATTTTTTTTCCTGTATTTGTATTGAAATGCATTTTATCATTTCATTCTGCAATGTAGGTATTATGGTGGCAATGAGTACATTGATGAGCTAGAGACACTTTGTCAACAAAGGGCTTTGTTCATGTAACTGGCACAGGGTCTGGATCTTCCTCATGGAGGTCACTTGTCACATGGATTTATGACTCCTAAAAGACGGGTATCTGGGACTTCGATTTATTTTGAATCGTTGCCCTACCGTCTTGATGAATCAACAGGTGCTGCTCTGCATTCTTATATTGTGTAATGACTATGTGGTCTATTGTTGTTCATTTACAATTCGTTGGTAATTTGCATTCATTACCAAATTCACTTGCAGGCCTTATTGATTATGATATGCTTGAGAAAACTGCCACCCTCTTTCGACCAAAACTCATCATTGTTGGTGCCAGTGCTTATCCTCGTGATTTCGATTATCCTCGAATGATAAAGGTATACACATATATTTTGATTGTCAACAGTTGTTATTCTAAGTGATCAGAGAATCAGACTAGTTAACCCATTACGCACACCTAATTCCCTTTCCTGCTATGTTTCTTGAATATTGCAGATTCTGTTGGGGCTTTTCTCATGATGGATATGGCTCACATAAGTGGTCTCGTTACTGCATCTGTACTTGCCGACCCATTTGAATACTGTGATGTTGTAACAACCACCACTCACAAGGTACACCTAGTCACACTCATGAAGTCTGCAAGACTGCAACTACGGACACCAACACAAGCAGCATTTTTTTTATTGGTTTAGGTTCAAGGGTCATGTTGTTTACTATGTATTCTGTTTCAATTTACAGTCATTACGAGGTCCCAGAGGTGGCATGATTTTCTTCAAGAAAGATCCTGTTCTTTGGGTTGATATGGAATCTGCGATTAACAATGCTGTTTTCCCAGGGTTACAGGTAACTAAAACTGTAGCGGTTATTTGTGATTTATCATTGGTTCAACATTATAACATTTTTTAGGTTTGTTACAGTTGTTTTTCGTGTATGAATTGACAGTACATATATGGCGTACTGATACAAAACTCTTCTAATTTTGTTTTATTTGAAGTTTTTCCAATTTTTTTGGTTCGATCCATGAGTATGTATGTATAATACTGATAGGAAGTGATATTTGCTGTGTTTTTGCTCCTTTTTTAGTCTTACCCTTCAGTACTTATGTGAAATACTGTAATATGTCTTTCGATTCTCTTATTTTTCATAGATCTGTCACCTGTTGTTGTCATACTGTTGATTTGTAGTTCATGAATCTTCAGTACATATATCGCATACTGATAGGAAGTGCTCCTTGTTATGTTTGATTCAGTACGTATATGAAATACTGAAATAGATGCTCTTTGTTACGTTTGATTCAGTACTGGAATTGGATATGGAGATGATCTGGAGCTGCAATTCAGAACTTATTGCAAGAAATGACAGATTTTGAATGATAGGAACAGGAGTTGTTGTTGGTTCAGATTTGCAAGCTTGTGAAATTGGTGGTGGTCTTGATGAAGTTACAAATTGGTTCTGACGTGTGTTTGAAAGAAGGTGTGCTGCAAATGGATTTGGAGGAACATAGAAGGTTGGGTTGCTACATTGTATGATCCTACAATGTATGTGATGTAATACGATTTCTAATTTATTTATCATTGATTCTTACAGATTTGTACTCTACCTGGAAGCAGTGCAGCAAATATGTACTCGAATTTGTAAGCATTCAGATATATAATCGGATTTGTAAGCAGTACGACAGATATGTACTCAGACAGATATGTACTCAAATTTGTAAGCAGTGTAGCAAATATGTACTCGAATTTTTAAGCAGTGTACCAGATATGTACTCAAATTTGTAAGCAGTGTAGACATACACGTTTGGTAGTAATGGGCATTATGGACATTTCCATGTTTTAATTAATTTTGGACCTCCGGTAAAAAAAAATTCTGGTTGGACCCTACTATAAATAACTATATGGTCCTAGGACCAAACAAGAAATTTTCCAATAATAATATCAGGGTACCCCTTAACAGTCTTATTGTATTGTCTCTACAATCCACCGGATAAAATTGGATTCTCCTCTTAAGTCCATGGTCATCAGACATCATCACCACTTATCTTCTTGGGATCTTAAACTAGGGCTCATAATTCAATCCTCCTCTCTGAAATACTGAGAAACTATTTCTGCCATGTGAATAGTAGGACATTTGTTCATATGTACACTATTATTGGTTTTTCATTTGTAAGCTACCCTAAATAGTGTTAGCAAATTTCAATGTCATTCACAGAGTCTAAACCGTCAACAACAACAACGATTTAGCTATCCTAAATAGTGTTAGCAAATTTCAGTGTCATTCATCGAGTCTAATCTAAATCGTCAACAACAACAACGATTTTACTGATTCAGTTGTGTAATCACAAAAATATTAAGTTACACTTGTCAATTTTGATGTTATTGAGTTAGAAATAGGATTGAAACTGGTATCATTCAACAATACCACACATTGTACATATTGTCACTTTCAATTGTATAAAGTTTATAAGCCAAGACATTTGTGAATATGTTGGAAGGGTAAAGTCTGTTTGACTAAGATGTTGTTGTTGACTAAGGAGACGTGTACTGTGGATTTTCATTTATTGGTACTGACAAATTTTGGTGGGCTTATAAATTTGAAGGGACCATTCACAATTTATCTTTTATAGAGTTCGGTGAGGTGCATCTAGAATTTTTCAATGCCGGTGGAAAACCGGAGGAGTAGCATGGACTATAATGGAATGTTTTAGGAAAATATCCCAGCCTTCTGACGATAACCCGGCTTGTGATGAAGCTATTAGGTGTTCCAAGGGGTAGCATATTATGAGATCGAAACCAACGGTTCGGGAAGGACTCTTTCCCCAGCAACGGTTCCTTCCCCTCTCCCGGCCATTTCTAGCCGTTTTTTCTGTCATGTTTCTCAGCAACGACTATTCCTCCTAAATCCTTGTTGTTGCTTGCTACCCACTCTTGTACTTGTTCTGCTTCTCTTATAAACTTTTAGACAGACCGTTAAACATACTTTCAATGTAAAGTTTTATGATGTCGTGCTTTTGTGTCCAAGCAAAAATCAAGAAATCTTTGTTAGAGCGGCGAGACAATTCTCCATACATTGACAATGTCTCAGTGGTCTTGCTCTTGTAGATCCGGCGATCATCCTCTATATTCCATAAAGAATGTATTGAGGTATATCTTGTTTGGTTCACATCTAGGTGTCCAAGAATAACAATTCTTCGTCAGCCTGTTCCATGAGAAATCCCAGAAGAATGTAACATTGTAGGTTCAGGTGATTCATCACATTCACAATTTATCTTTTAAAGAGTTCGGTGAGGTGCATCTAGAATTTTTCAATGCCGGTGGAAAACCGGAGGAGTAGCATGGACTATAATGGAATGTTTTAGGAAAATATCCCAGCCTTCTGACGATAACCCGGCTTGTGATGAAGCTATTAGGTGTTCCAAGGGGTAGCATATTATGAGATCGAAACCAACGGTTCGGGAAGGACTCTTTCCCCAGCAACGGTTCCTTCCCCTCTCCCGGCCATTTCTAGCCGTTTTTTCTGTCATGTTTCTCAGCAACGGCTATTCCTCCTAAATCCTTGTTGTTGCTTGCTACCCACTCTTGTACTTGTTCTGCTTCTCTTCTAAAATTTTAGACAAACCGTTAAACAGACTTTCAATGTAAAGTTTTATGATGTCGTGCTTTTGTGTCCAAGCAAAAATCAAGAAATCTTTTTTAGAGCGGCGAGACAATTCTCCATACATTGACAATGTCTCAGTGGTCTTGCTCTTGTATATCCGGCGATCATCCTTCATATTCCATAAAGAATGTATTGAGGTATATCTTGCTTGTTTCACATCTAAGTGTCCAAGAATAACAATTCTTCGTCAGCCTGTTCCATGAGAAATCCCAGAAGAATGTAACAGTGTAGGTTCAGGTGATTCATCACATTCACAATTTATCTTTTAGAGAGTTCGGTGAGGTGCATCTAGAATTTTTCAATGCCGGTGGAAAACCGGAGGAGTAGCATGGACTATAATGGAATGATTTAGGAAAATATCCCAGCCTTCTGACGATAACCCGACTTGTGATGAAGCTATTAGGTGTTCCAAGGGGTAACATATTATGAGATCGAAACCAACGGTTCGGGAAGGACTCTTTCCCAAGCAACGGTTCCTTCCCCTCTCCCGGCCATTTCTAGCCGTTTTTTCTGTCATGTTTCTCAGCAACGGCTCTTTAACAACTAGTTTTCACCGTCTCTCAGATCTCCATGCCGGAAACTCAACTCTGCTAATTTTTCTCTTCACCTTCTCCTCTCTCGGCTTTGTTTGTTTCTCATGAATTACCCAAAGTTCTCAAGTGACTCAAGCATTTCAAGAATCACAAACATCACTACTAACACTAGAATCACTAGAATCACAAAAATCACAGGAATTGCAGGAATCTCAAGACTCACAATTACTACTGCTAATATCAAGGTATCTACAATCCCTATGGTTACTAGGATCTTCACCATCTACAATTCATTATGGAATATCAAGATATACCAAACATCTGCCAGACAAATCACCAGTATCATAGTACAAGGGCCTAACACATTCATCATCAACTTTCTCTAGATGAAAACATAGCTCCATCATACCAACTCCTACCCAATTCTACTGATAGTTTTTCACCAAATTATTCAATAATTTCATCACTTATTTCTATCATTCAATCTACTGAATTCTCAAGGTCATGTAATTCTGTTTTACATACCCAAATTCATCAATATACTCCTCAACAATTTCAATTAAACACCAACCACATTCAACCATAACAACTCAATTCTAAACAAATCATATTTGTAAAACAAAAGCATCCTTACAAAAGAAAAAACCAGGAATAGAATCATAATTGTCTAAAACATTACCTAACCATCAATCATAGTAATTCAAACAAAAAAAGGTGCAACAACCCAAACAAAAACAAATCCCCATACGAAATCAAACCAATATCCAAACTGAACCTCAGATGGTAGAAAAAGAAGAAGAAGGATTAAACAAATTCTTACTGAGGAGAACATCAAGTCTTGCTCCGAGTCCCTTGGCTAATGCTCCGAGTTCGACTACGAGTCAAATAAACTCTAGGCGCAACAGACTTCTTCATAGGTTCTGGAGATTGATACTCAACATTGGAAGCAACATCACCCTCAACACCCTCTCTTGGAGTACCCATTGGATCATCCATCGAAGCAACATGGGAAGTAGTAGATGCACTCATTTCAGGTACAAATTCAGGATAAAATGGATCAGCGGTTGGATTGGTGGCTGGTTGGCACCTGGAGCTTTAAAACCTGCAAAGACAGCACGACCTATTCTACCAGTAGCAGGACACAGAGAATCCATAACTGGAAAACGCATGGGCTCATCTTTGTGCAAAGGATGACCAGCCAATTGACGTACCATACATCAATCTCTAGCATCAAGTGTAATGGATCGATACCCAACTCGACTCACCGCAGATACCAAGAATCGATCCTCCACAACATCAACACCCTCATGAACTTCAAATGGACCGTATTTGGGATGGTAAGTGAAAAGTGGGGCTACAACAACCACACCCAATATTTCGCTTAGCAATCTGTATGGACAAACTCCAATATACTTTATAGAGAATCAACTAGAAAGTCAGACTCAATCTAGATAAAAAGTATATCAAAGAGTTTATATCTCAATCTCTCAATATTATATATACTCAAGCAAATAGAAATCTGCGAGTCTTTATCAAATACTAGAGAGATAACTTGGATGGTACCAAATACCAATATCCAAGTGTCAATCAATTTAAATCAACAACCAGAAGGTCAGATATTCTAATTGATTGAACAACGCACAACCTGTGACATTTCAATTATATAACAAAATATAATGCGGAAAAGAAATAACACAGCCACCAGAATTTTGTTAACGAGGAAACCGCAAATGAAGAAAAACCCCAGGACCTAGTCCAGATTGAACACACAGTGTATTAAGCCGCTACAGACACTAGCCTACTCCAAAATAACTTCAGTCTGGACTGTAGTTGTACCCCAATCAATCTCACACTGATCCAAGGTACAGTTATGCTCCTACGTCTTTGATCCCAACAGGATGCTACGTATTTGATTTCCTTAGCTGATCTCACACACAACTAAGAGTTTCTACGAACCAAAGTCGAAGACTTTAATAAACAAATTTGTATCACACAGAAAAGTCTACAGTAATAGATAAATCCGTCTCCCACGAATATACCTACGAGTTTTGTTCCGTCTTTTGATAAATCAAAGTGAACATGAAACATTTGATAAATCAGACTTATATTCCCCAAGAACAGCCCAGTATTATCAATCACCTCATAATAATCCTAATCAACGCAGCGAAAAAAGATATTGTGGAATCACAAACGATGAGACGAAGTGTTTGTGATTACTTTTTTATCTTGCCTATCGGAGATATAAATCTCGATCCAATTATTACAATTGTACTCGTAACGATAGAAGATGCAAGATCAGATCACACAACTACAAGAAAAGTAGTATCGGTCTGGCTTCACAATCCCAATGAAGTCTTTAAGTCGTTAATCTGGTTTTAGAAGAAGAAACCAAAGGTTAAAGGAGAATAAACTCTAGCTATGAAACTAGTATCACACGTAAGGTGTGGGGATTAGGTTTCCCAGTTGCTAGAGTTCTCCTTTATATAGTCTTTCAAATAAGGGTTTGCAATCAATGTTAGCTTGGTACAAAGCATTCAATATTCACCGTTAGATGAAAACCTGATTAGATTCAAGCTAATATTTCTCAACCGTTGGATCGAAAACTTAGCTTGTTACACACACCAATTTTGGGTTTATGTAGCCGTTCCCAAACATTAACATTTGTTGGTTCAACACTAGTTAACCAAATGGTTAGCCATATGATTACTTTCATATCCACTATATTCTTCTTCACCATAACTAGTTCAAATGACTCAAATGAACTAGTTAGAGAGTCGTTCAATTTCTTAGATCTTATGTAACTACACAAGACACAATCGAAGCAAAAACAGTTTGATTCACTCGAATCGGTTCATGAACTTTATAGCCACGGTTTGCAAAAGCATTCCTTAGTTTATATAAACATGAGTTCAAAAACAACCGATTTTAGATATAACCTGCTCAAGTTCGCGGACTGGGTTCGCGGACTTAAGCTCACGGAAGGAGTTCACAAACTCTAGCAGAAATTCTCGGGTCGAGAACTTCCGCCAGTTTGCAGACTTGGCTCACACCACATTCCGTTTCTCTTGATCAACAAAGTTCGTAAACTTTGGTTCAATTAATAAGGACTTATACATATATGTGTTTCCACAAAAATGCTTATATCCTACCAATGGTTATGTAATCTAAACTCTCATTTCAATCATTGAAACATTCTCAGAGGACGTTATATAGCCGTTATTCACAGACCATTTTTCGTCAGAGAAATTTCCAAAGTGATTGAAACATAACATGACATTCATCACTAGGTAAAGATGAATTTGGCTAAGGCGAAATCTTACCAACACATATTTCGAGAAATAGATAGGCGAGTTACACTCGGCTCGAAATAGCAAATGTGTATAATGAAAGTCTATATATCAAAACGACTTTTGTCTCAAGAATAGGAAATAGAGTAGATAGACTTTTGAGTGATAGATAAGTTCAAGTCTCCACATACCTTTTAGTCGATGAAGATCCACCAGTTCCTTGAGTAGTCCTTCGTCTTGTATGATGATTGCTATGAAGTCTTGAGCTCAACTACACTTTCTATCCTAGTCTGAGACCTTTAGATATATAGGATAGAAATCAAGACTTATAGTTTTGATCACTAACATTGACAAACTTGCTTGAGATAGCAACGCATGCGAGTTCGACCGAGCAATGCTTTAACAATCTCCCCCTTTGTCAATTTTAGTGACAAAATTATTAATACATATGGAATACAAAAAATAAATAAATTAACTTTTGTAGCTCCTATTCCACATGCCTAATCTTCAACATTACTCGAAATCTTCGTCACTTCCAAGTACTCCAGTGATCCCAAAGGTTGTAAGTTTAGTATCATCGTTGTTGAAAATCCGTATCTATAACAACAAGAAAACAATAGTTCTCAATAATTGTTATACAGTGTCATAATATCATTACACAGCGTCAAAGTCCAATTGTATCACAACTTCAATAACAATACTATGGTGATATGTATCACTCCCACTTAACCAATACTCCATCTCACATGGAAACCACTCCCCCTTACATAATGATCCGAAAACCACATGTATTTGTAGTGTGAACTACATATTAATTCTCCCCCTTTTTGTCAATAAAATTGGCAAAGGTACAAGAACGGGATCCTAATAAAATTTCTGAAAGAGACATTTCTTGACCAAAAGAAAGCAAAAGTATATCATCTTATTTAGATGCAATCATAAAGCCGAAGCTAAATGCATTCATTAAGGATTTTGTAAAGATACAAGATAACCCCTATAATATTCCACAGCCGCACTCCCCACAAAGATTTGGCAATTAAGCACAAGTTCAAAAGAACTCGCCCCCATAAAATGTCATTCCCAAGAGAACAACAAGAGCGACCTTAATTTCGAAGGAAAAGAAGGATTTCTTTGGACATACCAAATCACATACAAGTATAAATTTGAATCCAAAACATTAAATTAAACTAACCACAAGAGAACCCATGATTAATTTAATCGAAAAATGCTCAACATAAGTGAACTTATGGAGACTCAAAATATACAATTAGATTAATCACAAGAGAACCCATAATTAATCTAACCGAAATACACAATCAAACTAATCACAGAAGTAATCAATTTAATTGGTCATGCTCGACATAAGAAAACTTACGGAGCAACAACTAAATAACCAAACAAGATGATTAGTTTAGTTGAAAATGCTCGACATAAATTACCTCACGGAACAACAACATAGCTAATCATAAGAATAATCAACTTGGTCGTTCAATGCTCAACATAAGACACTTTACGGAGCCTCATAATAATACATAAAATATGGATCAGGGAAGATCAATTACTGCGGAATACACAAGGATTCATTCTATTTTCCATCACTATTCGCATAACGACATTCAATAGACATAATCCTTGAAAACAAAAGATTTTAACCTATCTTCCATCAATAATTGACATAATATGCTTAAATTTTGTATTTGTCAAAAGTCTATTCATTCTTTTATCAATACATGCATATCGACATACGAAAGACTTTACTTTTGACAAGGTATGGGATAGTCATAGTTCACGGATGCGAACACACATATCCCATAACAATATTGCAATATATAAAACCATAAAGATTAATACCGCAAAAATCATCTTCCAAACAAATTTAGAATTTAAACCAATAAGTCTAAAAACATGAAGATGAAAATGTTGGACATAGCTATGTGTAATCACAATAATGGCTATTCCAAACTCTAGTTATTCTTCTAATAAGAACAATAAAATAGAAGATTTACTAGGCAATAAGACCTTTGAAGAATTCTTTATCATCATCTAACTCCTTGTCGTCAACAACCATTGGGATATAAGGTTCATTAAGGTATGAGTTTATATCAATAAACCTTCTCAGCTGATGTTGTCGAACCAGGGCCTTCTGAATCTCATGAGTCTTAAACACAAAAGCTTTTATTTTTTGAATCTCCTTTCGCATCTCCGTCAACTCTTCAAGAACACCAGAAAACTTCTGAGAGTTTGAAGGAATGGCTCTTGGCTTCCTCACATTCCTTCTTTTTCTTTTCAAGGTAGGATATAACAGATATTTTTCTTTTTCCTTCATGATTGATAGCTTAACAATCATATTAACATCTTTTCCATCAGAACATCATGCTTGGAGTATCCATAACGTATGGGTTTGTGAGAGGAAATCACAAATTGAACTCAATAAGTAGTCTTGAGATAAAAAGAGGTTTTGAGGAAGGAAAAAAAGAATGTAGGGTTTCTAAACCTTCAAACAGGTTCGCACACGTCCAACTCACAACCCTATAAAGAGTGGAATTGTCGATAATAACCCTCCTTTGTTGATAGACAAGAAGAACAAAAACTAAGAAAAGAAGAAAGAAAACTTTTCCTAAAGCCTGAGAGGTACAAAATCATTGTCTCTTTTTATCAGGCACATGAGACAAGATTTACAAATCAACACAATCAAGTTGCGTTGTGGTGAACAACAATTTGTCCACCATTTTCCTCTTCAGATGAATCCACAGACCTCTGTCTATCAAAACGATTCGACCATGCTCTCTTCTCTAATGGTCTTGGTTTATCCTTGGAAACTAACTTCTTAGACGAAGATAACATCCTACATACCTCAGTGGTCTTCTGATCAAGTTTAAGCTTCCTTGCTAAATTATTTTCTCTTCGTTGAAGTTTGTTGACGTGCCTGAATTGGTGTTTGTACTTGTAACACCTTGAAAGTTCATGACCCTTCAGAGAACAATACGAGCACGTCAAACTAGGATAAAAGTCAGGCTTCTGAGATGTGCACGCAGCTAGACACATGGTGGAACCTGAAACATTACAAACAGAGTTTCCAAGAAATGGGTCAATTTTTTCTTCCAGATTAGTTGGATTATCTTCTAAAAGAATATTGAGATTGATGTATGTATTGCTACAGTTATCAAAATCAATATTTTCACCAAGAAGTGCAACACTTGATTTCTCGTCTTCATTTGAATCATAGTTGTCAAATATTTCATCAAGAGTTGCAGCAAGACCTTTGTTCCCGGTGTATTTTCTACGATTTGGGCACTCGTTTGCAAAATGACCAAATCTCTTACACTTAAAGCACTGAGGCATATCCTCATCATCAGTTTCATCTGTTTCCCTATTTTTAGTAGGGATACGATTATGAGGTTTAACTGATGCTTTAGGCTTATCTCTGGAGAACCGTTTACTTCTCTTCAACAGAAGATCCCTAAACTGTCTTGTGATCATCGAGACTGACTTGCCAAGATCTTCATTTGATGAATCTGTCTCAGATTAATCATCTTCAGAGATATACACTTTTTGTACTCTTATCAAGTAAATTAGTGTCATTGTGTGCTTTGAACGCAACATCCTTAGTTTTGGATCAATGTTCGTGATCAAAGATCTTAAGCTTCCCAACCAGCATATTTCTGGAGAGATTATCAAGGTTATTTCCCTCAATGATGGCATGCTTCTTAGAATCGTATCTGGATGGCAGCGATCTGACAATTTTCATCACAATGTCCTTTTCAGGAATAGTCTTACCCAATGCAAAGGATGCATTAACAATTTCAGACACTTTGTGATTAAACTCATCAAATGTTTCTTCATCTGCCATACGAAGGTTTTCCCAATCGGAATTGAGTTTTTGAAGCCTATCTTCCTTTTTCACTGGCATTACCTTCAAAAGCGGTTTCTAAGATATCCCAAGCTTCTTGCGACTTAGTGCAGTTTGACACATGGTGCTGAAGATTTGGGGTGATGGCATGTACAATGAAATTCAAACCGTCGTAATTTTTCTTTGCAGCATTTATCTCTGCAGGGGTGTATTCACCAATAGGCTTGGGAACGTTTACATCTCCAACTTCCAGGACAGGAGCATTATAGCTATTAACAACATATACCATGATTGAAAATCACGTGCTTGAAGAAAAGCTCGCATATCAATTTTCCACCATAAGTAATTAGAGCCATCGAAGACTGGTGGTACGTTAATTGAGATAGCACCTCTGTCATAGAATCAGATCGCTACAAACACATACTTGTAAGGTCTTAAACGTGTTTGCCTGCTTTGATACCAATTGAAAAAGTTGGAGTACAACAACCACACCCAACATTTCGCTTAGCAATCTGTATGGAAATACTCCAATATACTTTTTAGAGAATTAACTAGACAGTCAGAATCAATCAAGATAAAAAGTATATCAAAGAGTATATATCTCAATCTCTCGATTTGATGTATACTCAAGCAAATAGAAATCTGCGAGTCTTTATCAAATACTAGAGAGATAACTTGGATGGTACCAAAGACCAATATCCAAGTGTCAATCAATTTTAATCAACAACCACAAAGTCGGATATTCTAATTGATCGAATAACGCACAACCTGTGATATTTCAATTATATAACAAAATATAATGCGGAAAAGAAATAACACATACACCAGAATTTTATTAACGAGGAAACAGCAAATGCAAAAAAATCCCGGGACCTAGTCCAGATTGAACACACACTGTATTAAGCCACTACAAACACTAGCCTACTCCAAACTACTTCGGTCTAGACTGTAGTTGAACCCCAATCAATCTCACACTGATACAAGGTACAATTATGCTCCTACGTCTCTGATCCCAACAGGATGCTACGTACTTGATTCCCTTAGCTGATCTCACCCACAACTAAGAGTTGCTACGACCCAAAGTTGAATACTTTAATAAACAAATCTGTATCATATAGAAAAGTCTTCTGTAATAGATAAATCCATCTCCCACGAATATACCTACGATTTTTGTTCCGTCTTTTGATAAATCAAAGTGAACATGAACTAATTGATAAACCGGACTCATATTCCCCAAGAACAGCCTAGTATTATCAATCACCTCACAATAATCCTAATCAACGCAGCGAAAAAAGATATTGTGGAATCACAAACGATGAGACGAAGTGTTTGTGATTACTTTTTTATCTTGCCTATCAGAGATATAAATCTCGAGCCAATTATTACAATCGTACTCGTAACGATAGAAGACGCAAGATCAGATCACACAACTACAAGAAAAGTAGTATCGGTCTGGCTTCACAATCCCAATGAAGTCTTTAAGTCGTTAATCTGGTTTTAGAAGAAGAAACCAAAGGTTAAAGGAGAATCGACTCTATCTATGCAACTAGTATCACACGTAAAGTGTGGGGATTAGGTTTCCCAGTTGCTAGAGTTCTCTTTTATATAATCTTTCAAATCAGGGTTTGCAATCAATGTTAGCTTGGTAACAAAGCATTTAATATTCACTGTTAGATGAAAACCTGATTAGATTCAAGCTAATATTTCTCAACCGTTGGATCGAAAACTTAGATTGTTACACACAAATGAAATGTCCAATTTTGGGTTTATGTAGCCGTTCCCAATCATTAACATTTGTTGGTTCAACACTAGTTAACCAAATGGTTATCCATATGATTACTTTCATATCCACCATATTCTTCTTCACCATAACTAGTTCAAATGACTCAAATGAACTAGTTAGAGAGTTGTTAAATTGCTTAGATCTTATGTAACTACACACGACACAATCGAAGCAAAAACAGTTTGATTCACTCGAACCGGTTCATGAACTTTATATCCACGATTTGCAAAAGCATTCCTTAGTTTATATAAACATGAGTTCAAGAACAACCGATTTTAGATATAACCTTCTCAAGTTCGCGGGCTGGGTTCACGGACTTAAGCTCACGGAAGGAGTTCACAAACTCCAGCAGAAATTCTCGGGTCGAGAACTTCCGCCAGTTCGCTGACTGAGTTCGCGGACTTGGCTCACGCCACATTCCGTTTCTCTTGATCAACAAAGTTCGCAAACTTTGATTCAAGGAATAAGGATTTATACACATATGTGTTTCCACAATAATGCTTATATCCTATCAATAGTTATGTAATCTAAACTCTCATTTCAATCATTGAAACATTCTCAGAGGACGTTATATAACCGTTATTCACATACCATTTTTCGTCATAGCAATTTCCAAAGTGATTGAAACATAACATGACATTCGTCACTAGGTAAAGATGAATTTGGCTAAATCAAAAGCTTACCAACACATACTTCGATAAATAGATAGGCGAGTTACACTCGGCTCGAAATAGCAAATGTGTAAAATGAAAGTCTATATATCAAAACGACTTTTGTCTCAAGCATAAGAGATATAGTAGATAGACTTTTGAGTGATAGATAAGTTCAAGTCTCCACATAACTTTTAGTCGATGAAGATCCATCAGTTCTTTGAGTAGTACTTCGTCTTGTGTGATGATTTCCATGGAGTCTTGAGATCAACTACACTTTCTATCCTAGTCCGAGACCTTTAGCTATATAGGCTAGAAATCATGACTTATAGTTTTTATCACTAACATTGACAAACATGCTTGAGAAAGAAACGCATGCGAGTTTGACCGAGCAATGCTCTAACAGTAAGCATAAAACACCCAATGATCTCTTGCACCCATATGTGGATGTGCAGTCGACTTGGGAATTCCAGTAACATAACAGCCTCCAGTATCCTTCTCCTTTCCTGGAGAAAATTTTTCATCATCTTCTGGTGCATGTTGAGTATTGCTACCAATTCCAAATCCGGAGTGTAAATCAGCAAAAGGGTTACTACTATCCTGGTTAATGGGTGCAGGCTTTGGCTGATTGAAATGCTGGCGAAGACGCTCTACTGGAGAATCCATCAACAATTCATTCACAATACTTGGAGGTCCATCTTCTTGCAAACATTCCTCGATATTCACCTCAACATTGTGTTGCAGATCATTCAAATACCAAGAGAAATCTTCCTCATATCCAGGGGATTCACGCCCTTGTGGAAAATCAATCCCATAAGGAAATCGGGTTACACAATGTTCTCGTGGATACCAGTGAATCCTAGGCTCATCTTTAACTTCGACCAATTCTTTTTCCTTTTCGATCAATACTCTTCTCATGATCAGACATTGCGACTGGATTGGTAGGATGCTCAAATTTTTTTGCAAAGATTTTAGGGGAAGATTAAAGAAGAAAATGTAAACACTCTTATCTTCAACAAAGGCATTTATAAAGAAGATTAGCGATTGGTGTTGGGTCTTCACACCATTAACTGGTGACGGTTTTCAAAAAGAAAACCATTCCGTATCCAATACTTCTAATCCTATCTCTATCGCTTCGAATTTCCCTCATCAAGGGCTTCAGTACCTACAACCTATAAGGATTAGCTGCTCTAACTTAAGGCTAACTAACCCTTTGTTGATAATTTTGACAAATGGAATATGGAGGGAAGCATTCTCTACAATAGGCGGTTTGAAGAGTTCGGTGCCAATAACTGCTCTCTCCTCTTCACGAACCACCCACTCGAGTACGACTCATCTCAATAGCCATCTAACTCGATTACACTCCACAACTGAATGGCAACATACACTGAGGGTCGTACATCACGAGCCAACTTTCAAAGCTATTGGACAATACTATTGTTTAAGGCTTAGTATTACTAAACCCCTAATTAATTGCTTAATTGTCCTTAATATTGTTCCATTTCTATTATGGCATTCTAAAGTAGAAAGCAACTGCACAACATTAAAACTACTGCATGCTAGACTTAAATTCAATTTGAACTCATATATGACTTATCTGGTTAATAAAATAGAGCACATTTCCATAAATAGATGGCATGGACCAACTTTGACCGTGGTTCATCATTTTATCCTTTGGTTTTTTGACAGGTCGTTCTCCCAAGGTTTTCCAGTAGGCAATAGCTCCAAATCGGCCAGCCATACTAAAGGATATTATACACCCAAATTTATTTGTTTTATTGTCGTACCCATGCAATATAGAAATCATATAAATAAGGATACCTTTGGCTATATCGTAGACCTTACCTTAGAATGTATTACCTTAAATACTTTGCATTGGCCAGCTAACCCCCATTATCATTATAGCTTGTACTATCCTGGAATTTGTTTTCTTGACATGTCGGCATCTCAAGGTGCACCAATAGTCAAAAGCTTCATCTTGGTCAGCAAAGCTAAACAACACGGGTTCTAGGAATGTATAGTTAGCACATGGCACTTGTACTTCCCCTCAATTGAACCTTGGACTATTAAGCTACATCAACATCACCTGCAGCTAAACAACAAAATTAACCTCATCTACAGAACTTACCTACACATCGAAATTCAAATTAAAGTTACTAGACTCAGTAGTAAACAAAACACCATTCTCTACATCATCATCATCACCATTACAAGTTCTAAAACTTCTTTCATGGCCTCTTCATCAGGAACCAAACCCACAGACCAAGTTGAAAATATGGTTGAACAAATGAATTCATCACTGAACATTCCTGAAGATTTATTTCCAAAAGTTTTTATCAATGCTGAAAATACTTTACCCAAAAAGAAAGAGGATTGGAAATGGGTCTTTATTGGCAGATATTGCAGCAAAGTTTCACACGAAACCAGGACTATCTCAAGATTCATTAACTCTAACCGGGAACTCAGACGAAATGCTAAAGTCAATCTTTGGAAGAAGAGAAGAAACTACTACTCTATTAGACTAGGCATAGAAGATTACAAGGTGTTTAGAAAAGAAGGTACTAGAGGCATTTTTGACAAACTTATAGTCTTAACTGAAGTTCCACCTGCTGGTCCAGATTTTATTGATGAAGCAAACTTCTATAGAGTCAAGATTTTGGTTCTAGTTAAAATAGCTCCAAGGAACATCATTCCTGATATGAGTAACATCATAAATCCAGCAGGAATCTTTCAAGAAGCCAAGAAAACTTATGGGAGAGATAAAGATGAAAAAGACTGGAAGTTTTCTTAACCATTGATGTCACTAGAGATCTTAAGTATGGCATTGATGCTTATGAAACCCCAACACTTTCTCACTGGATTGAAATGGCATATGCCTTGCATGGTATTGATTTCTGCAAGGTCTGTGGAATTCTAGATCATCCTGTTCCACTATGTGAAAAGAAGGAAGATCAGACCCAAATTGCTACCCAAAAAACACATCCATCAAATCTCAATAACTCTTACCCCTCAACTTCCAACGTACCCCAACAAATTCAAACACCAATAGCCCTCAAAACAACATCAAAATAATACATTACACTGACAGAGATGCTGCTGAGGAATTTGCCATCAAAATGAGGCTAGCACAAAGACAGATCACTCTAAAGAATGGCTCTGAGGAGCTGGATGGTCCTGAGGACTACATCATATTCAAAGCTGGTTTGCATCAACCCATCAATGGAGAAATACCAACTACCAACTCTGAGGGCATAGCTTGTCAAAAGAAACACAAAAAACTCACTGATAGTAACAGAAATAAGGACAAACTGCTGAAAAAGAAGAGTTTCAACATCAAAGTTGTTGCTAGGAAACACCATCCTACTCCCGAGAATGGTGTGAAAAATAATATCAACCCTGAGTATATTTTCCCAAAAATCCAGACTACAATCACCGAAACTTTAACACCTAATATATTTGCAACAATACCTTCTCTAGATGATATTCAAAAACAAATAAATGAAGACATTAACAATCATTTGGAAAAGAAGAAAGAAGGAGTTTAAACTCAAAGTTGTAGACACTGATCTTCATCCTCAGTTAATTGATTCAAAAAGAAAACTCTTTATCTCATCTGCTGCTACTGATCACCTTCCCCAGTTCTGGGATCATCAACCATCCAAGAAGAGCAGTAACCATGTGATGCAAATGGAAGAAGATCATCTGACTGATTTGACTATTGGTAGCCTTGAGGGAGCAAATCCTTTCCTAAGTCATCATGTAACTTGTCGTACTCTCTACTATCTATCCCAAAGTTATCTAACTATAAGGATAGTTCTCAAACTTAGCTTAAGTATTTATCACAACACCATTATTCTTCAAAATGTTATATTTGTAGGTTACCTCATCATCATTTTCAACTATCCTAATGTATCTTACTTCTGGAAATTTTACTCTGTCATGTCTTGGAACTGCCAAGGTCTAGGACAACCTAATACCAGTAGACATCTAAATAACATGCTAAATAAACATAATCCTGATATCTTGTTTTTATCTGAAACCAAAAAACAAACTAGGAGCTTGAAAGTTCTTCTTAGTATTATAGGTGTCACTAATTTTTGGTTTGTTGAACCTAGAGGAAAATCCAATACTGCTGGAGGTCTTGTTTTAGCTTGGAAAACTAACTAAAAGGTCACAATACAAGATTTCTCTAATTATCACATTAGTGCCACAATCTATCCTACTATAGGGGAACCTTGGCTCTTCACAGGATATTATGGTAGCCCTTACACCACTCCTGATAAAATACATTCTTGGAAAATGATAGAAAATATTGATAGAACCAATAATTTACCTTGGCTGATAATGGGTGATTTAAATTTTCCTCTGAAGCTAACATCTTTTAGGAGAAAATTGAAGAAGCCAACCTTACTGATCTGGGTTACACAGAATGTGCCTTCACTTGGACCAACAGAAGAACATGCATCCATCTCACAGAACAAAGATTAGATAGAGGATTGGCCAATGAAACTTGGATTGAAATACACCCAAATACCACCATCTCCAATCTCCCTGCTATTGGTTCTGATCATAACTGAAAAAGTGGGAGTCTGACAACACCACCCAATATTTCTCTTAGCAATTTGTATGGACTAACTCCAAAATATTTTGCTAGAGAATCAACTAGACAGTCAGACTCAATCTAGATTAAAGTATCTCAAGGAGTCAATATCTCTCACTTGTTTTGATTTACTCAAGCTAATACAATAGCAAGTATTTAATCAAACACAAGGAATAACTTGGACGGTACCAAAGACCAATATCCAAGTATCAATTAATATCAATAAACAACCAAAGGTTGGATTTCCAATTGATGATCTTAATGCACAACCTGTATTATTTCAATTATATAAAATATAACGCGGAAAAGAAATAACACAGACACCAGAAGTTTTGTTAACGAGGAAACCGCAAATGCAGAAAAACCCCGGGACCTAGTCCATATTGAATACACACTATATTAAGCCGCTACAGACAATAGCCTACTCCAAGTTAACTTCGGACTGGACTATAGTTGAACCCCAATCAGTCTCCCACCGATTCAAGGTACAGTTGTACTCCTACGCCTCTAATCCTAACAGGATACTGCGCACTTGATTCCCTTAGCTGATCTCACCCACAACTAAGAGTTGATGCAACCCAAAATCGCAGACTTGATAATAAACACATCTGTCTCACACAGAAAAATCTATCAAAGGATAAATCTGTCTCCCACAGAAAAACCCTAGGTTTTGTTCCGTCTTAAGATATAAAATCAAGGTGAACATGAACCAATTGATAATCCGGTCTTATATTCCCAAAGAACAGCCTAGATTAATCAATCACCTCTCAACAATCGTTCTTGACTACACAAGCGGTTTGTCGAGGAATCACAAACAGTGAGACGAAGATGTTTGTGACTTCTTTATCTTGCCTATCGGAGAACTCTCACGATCTCAAGCCAATCAATAGATTGTACTCGTACGATAGAAGATGCAAGATCATATCACAAAACTACGATAAAAGTAGTATCGGTCTAGCTTCACAATCCTATCGGAAAACTCTCACGATCTCAAGCCAATCAATAGATTGTACTCGTACGATAGAAGATGCAAGATCATATCACAAAACTACGATAAAAGTAGTATCGGTCTAGCTTCACAATCCCAATGAATTCTTTAAGTCGTTAACCTGGTTTTAGAGAAGAAAACCAAAGGTTAAAGGAGAATCGACTATAGAGAGCGCATTAGTATCACACAGACATGTGGGGATTAGTTTTGCACAATGCTAGATGTCTCCTTTATATAGCCTTCAAATCAGGGTTTTGCCTTAGTTACAAAGCAATCCATATTCATCGTTAGATGAAAACCTTATTTAGATTCAATCTAATATTTCTCAACCCTTAGATCGAAAACTTAGCTTTTCACACACACTTGGTTAGACGTTTACTGGGTTTGTGAAAATCGTTCACAAACGTGTACGTGTATGTTGGTTCAACATAGTAACCCAAAAGGTTAACCATATGAGCAATTCATATTAACCTAGTTATTCTTCACCAAAACTAGTTCAATTGACTCAAATTAGCTAGTTAGAGAGTTGTTCAATTGCTATGAGATCTTATGTAACTACACAAGACACAATTGAAACAAAGATGATTCGATTCGATGAATCGACTCATGAATTTTATAGCCACGGTTTGCATACTGCATTCCTTAGTAATTTAAGTTTCATGTTCAGAGCATAAATTTAGATCATAACCACTTAAGCTCACAAACAAATTCGCGTACTTAAGGAAACCGGCAGAGTTTTCCAAACTCAGCAGAAAATCTCGGCAAAAAGACTTCCGCCAGTTCGCGGACTATATTCACTGACTAAACACGCAAACGAGTTATTGAAAAATCCCAGCAGAAATTCTCGATAAGAGAACTTCCGTCAGTTCGCGGACTGAGTTGGCGGACTTGGCAAAGCCAATTCCTCCGGTTTCTCTCAATCAACAAAGTTCGAAAACTTCGGATTAAGGAATACATGGTTATGTAATCTAAACTCTCATTCCAATCATTGAGACATTCTCAGAGGACGTTATATAGCCGTTATTCACAGACCGTTTCACGTCAGAGCAATTCTCAAAGTAATTGAAACTTTTCATGACTTTCTTCACTAGGTGAAGATAAACTTGATCAAAGCGAAACGCTTTACCAACACACGATTTCCAGAAAAAAGATAAGTAGTGAATACTCAGCTCGAAATGTCAAATGTGTATGATCCAGTCTATATATCATACGACTTTTTGTCTCATAAGAATTAGGAGATATAATAGATAAACTTTTGAGTGATAGATAAGTTCAAGTCTCCACATACCTTTTTGTTGATGAAGTTCCACGGTTCCTTGAGTAGATCTTCGTCGTTGTATGATGAACCGCCATGAAGTCCCTGAGCTCAACTACACTTTTCTATCATAGTCCGAGACTTAGCTATAATAGACTAGAAATCAAGACTCATAGTTTTGATCACTAACATTGACAAACATGCTTGATATAGAAACACATACGAGGTCGACCGAGATATGCTCTAACAATCTCCCCCTTTTTCAATTTTAGTGACAAAACTATTAATACATATGGAATACAAAAAAGATAAACTTTAGTGGCTCCTAATCCATAGTCTAATCTTCAACGTTCCTTGAAATCTTCGTCCTACCAAGTACTCCAATGATCCCAAAGGTTGTAAGTTTATAACCACCGTTGTTGAAGATCCGTATCTATAACAATGAGAGAAATCGAGATTCTCGATCATTATTATACAGTGTCATAGTATCATTATGTAACATCAAAGTCCAATTGCATCACGACTTTAACAACAATACTATGGTGATATGTATCACTCCTCCTTAGTCCATACTCCATATCGATCATGGAAACCACTCCCCCTTACACAATGATCCGAAAACCATATGTATTTGTAGTGTGAACTACATTATTTCTCCCCCTTTTTGTCAATAAAATTGGCAAAGGTAAAAGAACGGGATCATAATGAAAGTTCCACAAGGGACATTTCATAAACTAAAAGAAAAAATACATACCAACTTAATTTAGTTGCAATCATAAAGCCGAAGCTAAATGCATTCATCAAGGAGTTTTAAGATACAAGATAACCCCTATAAAATTCCATAGTCGCACACCCCGCAAGATATTACCATTAAGCACAAGTTCAAAAGAACTCTCCCCCATTTGATGTCATTCCTGAAAGAATAACAAGAGCGACCTTAATTTCGAAAGAAAAGAAGGATTTTTTAATTGGACACCAAAAACCATGGAAATGATTTTCTGTATCCAAAAATCAACCAAGTTAATCACAAGTAAACCCATGATTAATTTAATCGGAATACGCAACTAAATCAAACCACAAAAGTGATCAATTTAATTGACTGTACTCAACATAAGAAAACTTACGGAGCTACGACTAAGATAACCACACGGAGATGACTACCTTAATCGTTCAAATACTCAACATAAGGAAAACCTTACGGAATATACGACTACATCAACCAATAGAACATGATTAGTATAGCCGTTCATATACTAAACACAAGAACTTGTGGAATATATGAAAAACTCAACTAGATTAATTACAAGAGAACCTATAATTAATCTAATTGGAATACACAACCAAACTAATCACCGAAGCAATCAATTTAATTGTCAAGAGATTTTGCTCGAAAAAGGAAGACTTTCGGAGCAAATAACTAAATAACTAATCAAGATGATTAATTTAGTTCAAGAATGCTCAACATATAGCATCTCATGGAACAACCAACAAGGCCAATATTAATCAACATAGTTGTAAGGTGCTCAACATAAGATACACAATAGAGCCTTCACGGTAAAACATAACTAAATGGATCAATGAAGATCAATACCGTGGATAACATACAAGGATCTATTCTATTTTCCATCACTATTTGCATAACGACATAATAGACTTTATCCTTGTGAAACAAAAGATTTCATCCTATTTTCCATCAAATAAATGACTGCATAGGCATAAATTTTGTAATTGTAAAAAGTCCATTCGTCCTTTCATCAATCCGAATATCAATTTATGAACGACTTTACTTTTGACACAATATGGGACCTTCAAGTTCACGGACGCAAACAATACATATCCCATACAAATATTGCAATACTTCAAAACAGATTAATACTGCAATAATATCATCCTCCAAATATTTTTAGAATTTAAAAACCAATAAACCTAAAAAATAACATAAGAAGATGAAAACAAAAATAGCTATGTGTAGTCACAATCTTCGCTATTCAAAACGCTAGTTATTCTTCCAACTATTCCAAAAAGAAGACATACTAGGAAACAATTCCTTTGAGAAATTCTTTATCATTCCCGAACTCCTTGTTATCGACAACCATCGGGACATAAGGTTCACGGAGATAAGTGTCAATACCCACGAACTGTCTTGGCTGAAGAGGTCGAATTAGGGTCCTCTGAATTTCCAAAGATTTAGACACGAACGTTTTTATTTCATAAATCTCCCTTCTTATTTCCTTTAACTCATCAAGAACATCGGAAAACTTCTGAGAGTTAGAAGGAACATCCCTGGGTTTTCTTGCATTCCTTCTTTTTCTTTTCAGGGACTTAGAAACATGAGATTTCTCTTTTTCCTTGATTGAAGACTTAACAATCATGTTGACATCCTTTCCATCTGACGACATAGTGCTTTGAGAACAGTTATGAACAACATTATTTGTGTGATGGAATCACTTAACTCAACAAGCAGTCTTATAAAGGATGTCAAAAGGACAAAAAGAATGTAGGGTTCGAAACCTATTGACAGGTTCATATACGCCCAACTCTAAAACCCTATAAAGAGTAGAATTGTCGATAATAACCCTTTCTTTTATTTGATAGACAGAAAAATAACAAATCTAAGAAAAGAAGGAAAATATTTTCTGAAGCCTGGATCAACACTCAATCTTGTCTCTTTTCGAACATGCACATGAGACAATATTTTCCCAACAACACAATCAAGTTGTGTTGCGATGAACAATGATTTGTCCATCTTTTTCCTCATGGGAGGAATCCTCTGATCTCTGTTTATCAAAACGATTTGACCATATTTTATTTTCAAATGGTCTTATTCTATCCTTGGAAACCAACTTCTGAGACGAATATAAGATCCTACATACCTCGGCGGTCTTCTGAGCAAGTTTCAGCTTCCTTGCTAATCGATCTGCTCTTCGTTGAAGTTTGCTGGCGTGCCTTATTTGGTGCTTGTATTTGTAACACCTTGATAGTTCGTGTCCCTTCATCGAACAAAACGAGCACCTCAATCGTATTCATGCATCTGAGATGTTCAAGCAACTAGACATACAGTTGATCCTGAAACATCACTAATAGGGTTTCCAGTTATCGGATTCAGTGAATCTTCCAGCATGATTGGGTTTCCCTCTTCTCCGAACCCATTGAGGTTGATATATGTATTGTTAAAAGTATCAAAATCGATGTTTTCACAAAGAATCCCTACACTTGATTTCCTATCTTCATCGGTATCATAGGTTTCAGACATTTCATCAAGTGTTACATCTAGACCTTTGTTCCAAGTGTATTTTCTACGATTTGGGAATTCGTTAGCAAAATGGCCAAAAACCTTACACTTAAAGCACTGAGGCATGTCCTCGTGATCAGCCTCGTCAGCATCCCTGTTTTTAGGAGGTACGCGACCGTGAGGTTTGTCTGATGACTTAGGTTTGTCTCTTGAGAACCGTTTACTTATCTTCAATAGAAGATTCCTAAAATGTATTGTGATCAAGGAGAGTGATTTGTCAATATCTTCATCCGAAAAATCATCCTCAGACTGATCATCCTCAGAGACATGAACACTCTTACCTTTGACAAGTAATTTAGTGTTCTTTTGTGCTTTAAAGGAAACATCCTTACCGACCTTGGATGTATGCTCATGGTCAAAGATATTAAGCTTTCCAACCAAGGTGTTTTTGGAAAGATTATCGAGGTTATTCCCCTCAATGATGGCATGCTTCTTAGACTCGTATCTAGATGGCAGCGATCTGAAAATTTTCATCACAATGTCCTTTTCAGGAATAGTCTTACCCAATGCAAAACATGCATTAACAATTTCAGACACTTTGTGATTAAACTCATCAAATATTTTTTCATCTGCCATATGAAGATTCTCCGAATCAAAATTAAGGTTTTGAAGCCTAGCATCCTTTTCACTGGAGTTTCCTTCAAATAAGGTTTCTAAGATTTCCCAAGCATCTTTAGATCTAATGCAGTTTGTCACATGATGCTGAAGATTTGGGGTAATGGCATGTATGATAGCATTCAAACCGTTGGAATTTTGCTTTCCAGCAGTTATCTCAACAGCGGCGTATTCACCAATAGGTTTGGGAATGTTTACATTACCAACTTCCACAACCGGAGCATCATAGCCATTAACCACATATACCCATGATTGAAAATCACGCGATTGAAGAAAAACTCGCATAACAATTTTCCACCATAAGTAATTGGATCCATCGAAGACTGGTGGTACGCTAATAGTGATAACACCGCTGTCCATAGAGTCAGATCGCTACAAACACGAACTTGTTAGGTCTTAAACGTGTTTGCCTTCTCTGATACCAATTGAAAAAGCGGGGGTCTAACAATACCACCCAATATTTCGCTTAGAAATATGTATGGACTAACTCCGAAATACTTTGCTAGAGAATCAACTAGACAGTCAGACTCAATCTAGATTAAAGTATCTCAAGGAGTCAATATCTCTCACTTGTTTTGATTTACTCAAGCTAAACCAATAACAAGTATTTAATCGAACACAATGAATAACTTGGACGGTACCAAAGACCAATATCCAAGGATCAATCAATATCAATCAACAACAAAAGGTTGGATTTCCAATTGATAAACTTAACGCACAACCTGTATTATTTCAATTATATAAAATATAACGCGGAAAAGAAATAACACAGACACCAGAAGTTTTGTTAACGAGGAAACCGCAAATGCAGAAAAACCTCGGGACCTAGTCCAGATTGAATACACATTGTATTAAGCCGCTACAGACAATAGCCTACTCCAAGCTAACTTCGTACTAGACTATAGTTGAACCCCAATCAGTCTCCCACCGATTCAAGATACAGTTGTACTCCTACGCCTCTGATCCTAACAGGATACTGCGCACTTGATTCCCTTAGCTGATCTCACCCACAACTAAGAGTTGATGCAACCCAAAATCGCAGACTTGATAATAAACAAATCTGTCTCACACAGAAAAGTCTATCAAAGGATAAATCTGTCTCCCACAGAAAAACCCTAGGTTTTGTTCTGTCTTAAGATATAAAATCAAGGTGAACAGGAACCAGTTGATAATCCGGTCTTATATTCCCGAAGAACAGCCTAGATTAATCAACACCTCTCAACAATCCTTCTTGACTACACAAGCGGTTTGTCGAGGAATCACAAACAGTGAAACGAAGATGTTTGTGACTTCTTTATCTTGCCTATCGGAGAACTCTCACGATCTCAAGCCAATAAATAGATTGTGCTCGTACGATAGAAGATGCAAGATCAGATCACACAACTACGATAAAAGTAGTATCGGTCTGGCTTCACAATCTCAATGAAGTCTTTAAGTCGTTAACCTGGTTTTAGAGAAGAAAACCAAAAGTTAAAGGACAATCGACTCTAGCGAGCGCACTAGTATCACATAGACGTGTGGGGATTATTTTTGCATAATGCTAGATGTCTCTTTTATATAGCATCGGGGTTTTGCCTTAGTTACGAAACAATCCATATTCACCGTTAGATGAAAACCTGATTTAGATTCAAGCCAATATTTCTCAACCGTTAGATCGAAAACTTATCTTGTCACACACACTTGGGTAGACGTTTACTGGGTTTGTGAAAACCGTGCCCAAACGTGTACGTGTATGTTGGTTTAACATAGTAACCCAAAAGGTTAACCATATGAGCAATTCACATTAACCTAGTTCTTCTTCACCATAACTAGTTCAATTGACTCAAATGAACTAGTTAGAGAGTTGTTCAATTGCTATGAGATCTTACGTAACTACACAAGATACAATTGAAACAAAGATGATTCGATTCGATGAATCGGCTCATGAACTTTATATCCACGGTTTGCATACTGCATTCCTTAGTAATTTATGTTTCATGTTCAGATCACATCTTTAGATCATAACCACTTAAGCTCACAAACAAGTTCGCGGACTTAAGGCAACCAGCAGAGTTTTCCAAACTCAGCAGAAAATCTCGGAAAAGAGACTTCCGCCAGTTCGCGGACTAGGTTCGCGGATTAAACACGCAAACGAGTTTCTGGAAAATCCCAACAGAAATTCTCGGTAAGAGAACTTCCTTCAGTTCGCGGACTTGGCAAAGCCAATTCCTCCGATTTCTCTCAATCAACAAAGTTCGAAAACTTCGGATTAAGGAATACATGGTTATGTAATTTAAACTCTCATTTAAATCATTGAGACATTCTTAGAGGACGTTATATAGCCGTTATTCACAGACTGTTTCACGTCAGAGCAATTCTCAAAGTAATTCAAACTTTTCATGACTTTCGTCACTAGGTGAAGATAAACTTGATCAAAGCGAAACACTTTACCAACACACGATTTCGAGAAAAAGATAAGTAGTGTATACTCATCTCGAAATGTCAAATGTGTATGATCCAGTCTATATAACATACGACTTCTTGTCTCAAAAGAAGTAGGAGATAGAATAGATAGACTTTTGAGTGATAGGTAAGTTCAAGTCTCCACATACCTTTTTGTTGATGAAGTTCCACGGTTCCTTGAGTAGATCTTCGTCGTTGTATGATGAATCGCCATGAAGTCCTTGAGCTCAACTACACTTTTCTATCCTAGTCCGAAACTTAGCTATAATAGACTAGAAATCAAGACTCATAGTTTTGATCACTAACATTGAAAAACATGCTTGATATAGAAACGCATGCGAGGTCGACCGAGCTATGCTCTAACAATAACCCAATTCTCCTCAATACCAATCCCAATTGAAAGCAAGGCCACATTCTCTTCAAATTCTTTGGTCCTTGGCTTGATCTCAAGGACTGCAAAGCCATCATTGCTGAAGGTTGGAAAACTCATCACAAAGGATCTCTTGCCATTAAAATTTCCAGAAAGTTAAGAGATATTAAAGTCAAACTAAATAAATGGAACAAGGATATTTATGGTAATATCAAGACCAATCTAGAAGACAGCATACAACACTTGGACTGGATCACCAAGAATCAATTCAATATCAATAAAGGTAACGATATAAGTGATGTTAAAAAGCAAGTTGAACATTGGCAGAACATTCAGGAATGCATCTGGAATACTAAAAGCAGAGATCAACTTATCAAACTAGGAGACAAAAACACAAGTTTTTTCCACTTATCTGCCAAGAAAAGATACAAAAGAAATAAAATTGTTTCTATACAACAAGCTGATGTGTCTTGGCTCCACAACAAGGAAGAAGTTGCTCTCTGCTTCACCAATCATCACTTTGCTACTATGGCCACTGCTGAACCAATAACCATCAACCAATGCCTCATAAATCTCATATCCACCACTATTGCCCCCACTGAGAATAACACCCTCGTAAAGGTCCCTGATGCTGTGGAAATCAAAAATATTCTATTCAGTATTGCAGGTGACAAGGCTCCAGGTCCTAATGGATTCCCATCAAACTTCTTCCAAGCCAACTGGGATGTTGTGGGTGAATACATCGTCACAATGGTCCAAAACTTCTTTACTTCTGGATATCTTCTTAAAGAAATGAACTCTACTTTTATCTCCCTTATCTCCAAAACAGAAAGTCCTACTACCCCTGCCCATTTCAGACCAATATCCTTATGCAATACCACTTACAAAATCATTTCAAAAATCCTGGCTCAAAGACTAAACCCTCTTCTACTAAACCTTATATCTCCTTTTCAGTCAGCTTTCATTCATGGCAGGTAAATATCTGACAATATAGCTATAGCACATGAACTCATACACCATATGAATACAAGGAAAGGGGAAAAGGAGCAAATGGTACTATGGGCTTTAAAATTGATATGGACAAAAATTTTGATAGAGGTAATTGGGAATTTCTTATTCAAGTTGTGAAACAAATGGGATTCAGCTCCCAATGGTGTAATCTAGTCCATCAATGCATATCCACCACCAATCTTGATGTTCTTGTAAATGGTTCTCCTGGAAAGTTTTTAAACCTACTAGAGGCCTCAGACAAGGGGATCCCCTCTCACCCTACCTATTTCTATTCTGCATGGAAGCTCTCTCTAGATATCTGACTAATGCTGAATCTCAAGGTCTCATACATGGAACAAAAGTCTGTAGTGAAGCACTTGCAATCAATCATTTACTTTTTGCTGATGATTGCATGATTTTCTGCAAAGCTAATATGGAAGAATGTAACAACTTAATCAAGATCTTTCAAGAATTTGGTCATTCCTTTGGGCAGCTGATAAATTTCTCCAAATCAGGAATCTTCTTCAGCAAGAATACTGCTCCAAGCATTGCAGACAACATAAGTGATGCAATTAAGGTTCAAAGGATTAACACTTCTGACAAATATCTGAGATCTCCCCTATTCACTAACAGAAGCAAGATTCAGGACTTCAAGCCTTGTATTGAAAAACTAAAATTCAGACTTGCTGGTTGGAAATCAACTCTATCTATAGCTGGAAAAGTTATTATGATCCAAACTGTCACCTCAACTTCCAGCATCTACTAAATGAACTTCTTCAAGATTCCAAAGGGCATCTGCAAAGAGATAAATGCTATACAAAGGAATATTTTTTGGAACAAAGATCAAGACAAACATAAAGGTCTATTCTACATTGCTTGGGATGCTGTCAATAAACCAAAGGAGTTAGGGGGATTGGTCTTCAAAAATATGGAATACTTTAATATGGCTATGATCTCAAAAGTTGCTTAGAGATTAATAGAAGAACCAAACTCCCTGTGGACTAGTACAATGAATGCCTCTCATTTTCCAAACCAAGAAGTCATCAGAATGGATATGAAGCCAAGGACCACTGATTCTTGGAATTGGAAGGGCATTTTGGAAGGCATTTCTTGCATTCACAAATATTATATCTGGAAAATAGGAGATGGTACTAACATACATATCTGGGAAGATAGATGGATTGAAAATCTACCTGACATACTCCAAAAACCATCTCACTGCCCATCAAGCCTGAAAACTGTCAATCAACTTTTCAATACCCAAGGAGAGTGGGATCATAATGTTCTAACTCTCTGGTTCACTCAAGACATCCAAAATCTTATCCTTCAGAAAACTCATCATCCAAATACTGAGGATACTATATAATGGAGTTTAACCCATACAAGAAAATTCACTGTCAAATCCCTTTATGACAGACAAATTAATGATAAATATGCTAGTGATACCCATACAACTCCATGGAATGAAATATGGAAACTAGACACCACCCCAGCTATTCAGCTATTCATATGGAAGTGTGCTCATGGTATTCTTCCAATTAATACCAAGTCAGCTGGTATTCTGAACTACATTGATCTTATCTGCAACTTCTGCAAGAGTGCTTCTGAAGACATTACTCATGTTCTCCTAGCTTGCCCAGCTGCCTCTGATGGATGGAGGAAACTCTTTGGGGAAAATCATCAACTTTTTACTGCTTACAGATCCTTCCATGATTGGTTCAACAGTTGGTTCCTCCCTGACAATCCCACTGCTAGCTGGAATGCTACTTTTGCTACCATTTGTTGGTTCATCTAGAAAGCTAGATGTGATCTGATCTTCGGAAACATAGATCATAATGCTGCTGCTGCTACTACTGCTCTGAAAATCACTCAACACCTATGCACCTATAACAGAGTGATTCATAATCCAGGGCATATCTTAAAAAACATCTATTATCAGGACAACACCACTGATCCAAACCTAAGACAAAGCAGTCTTAATAGAAATACTAGAGAGAAGTTTGGCATCACTATTAGCGTACATATTATGGAAGTTAATAATAATATGGCTAATAGTAATCTATCACACTATACTAACTTTGCTTTCATGTCCCTCTCTTTCACAGGGCAGTGCATGCGAGCAAGGAACTTTAAAGACCCAGCAACTGGACTCAGCAGAGCCATCAGAGGAGCTCAATCAGCATTGACTTGGGTAAAGGAGATGAAAAGGACCAACATTAACTTTGAAGCATAAGAGGAGGATATACTACATGCAATTCAGAAAGGTTACAAGCTAGAAGTACAACAAAGATTTCAAGGAACTCATAAGAATGAATTTAGGAATTTTGAAGTCATGGACTTTGTCTTGGGAAGACTCATAAAGCTAGACTCCCAGCAACTTAACAATGCTGCTATTAGCTAGGATAGCCAGTTCTTCTACTTTACTACAAAACTTAAACTGAAAAGGTCCCAATCTGCATTTATTTTGGCAAGCTTTACAGTTCAGTCCAAACTTGCTTCTTCAGGATAACTGTAATAACTTTAATATTCTGTTAATGGATTCTCTTGGTGCTAGTCTTAGCCCAGTTGATCCCAATGCTGTACTTGTAGAGTAGGTTACTCTTGTTTGAGCTGCCCTTACTCTTTTTATTATATAAAAAAAAAGGAGTAACGTATTTATCTGGTGAAAGTAAAATCGTCAATGTGATGTCAGTGACTGCATGAATGCATCACTCCTAGACTCTAGATCCTAGAATTCAAGGCATGCCCTCTCGGAAGTCTAATCAGAGCCTGCTTTCCCTAGCCTTAGCCCTAGGCCTAGGAGTGACATAATCGCTGGGAGAGTGAGCTTCTGAGCCATAAAAAGTTGCCGATAGCATTTTAAGACATTACCTACATTTTGTCATGCACGCCTCCACCCCTCGTGTTACGAATCTGATCACTGTAGTGTCTTCAAGAGATGTTCTAGGTCCTCCCCTTTCCAACAGCTTTTGAGATTGAAAATATTATTACATTGAATTTTACATTAATGAGACCAGGTTGTTCCTTTGGAAATAATACAAGCTTTGGGACCTAATACATTGTAATCCTAAAATCTCACTCTGATCACGTGTCCCATGGTCCGTAAGAGCGACTGCAATGGTACGACTAAACTCAAAGATCAAAGACTAAAAAAAAAGACTAAATATGAGTTTAATTTGTATTGTGACGTTATGGGGAGAAGACCAAATTTGGTCGCGCGTAAAACAGTTTTACGCATGAAGACGGGCGGAAGTATTAGTTACGTTTCATTTCTGGGCGGAATTATAAATTACGTTTCAAACGGGCGTAAATATAAATCACGTTTGTTATCAAGCGTAAATAAAAATTACGTTTGGTAAGGGGCGGAATCTTAAATTCCGCCCATTGATCAGACGGATTCCAAATGACCGCTCGAAGAAACGTAAAACTAAATTCCGTCCGAGTTAAACACGGTCACACAGCACGTGTGAGATCAGACGGGCGGAATTTTGGTGTCCGCGTGATGAGTTGTACGGACGGACATCTTCTGTCCGCGTGATGAATTTGTCAGGCGTAAAAAATTATTACGCCTGATACGGGCGTAACCAAAATTTCCGTTTCATTAGGGTTTAGGGTTATGGCGTACTCTCCTGTCCGTCCGATCAAATCGGGCGTAATCTTAATGAACCGCACCTTCCACCAATACCGCCTCTCCTTCCCAACCACAACCCATCTCTTCTACACGAGCCTTCTTCTTCTCAGTTCATTTTCTTCCACAGTTCATATTCTTACACAGTTCATATTCTTGTTTGCTTCACGGCTCCTCTTCAGTTCATATTCTTCTTCTCCATTCCCATCTACCAACCGTACAGATACCCTAAAAACTCCACAAAAACCCTAAAAACTCCATTATAAGGTATGTATTTTCTACTTTCTTTATTCAATTTGTGTAATAATAATATCATGTATTGTATTTTTTGTTCGAATTTATTTCAATTTGTGTAATAATATGCGCAGGTATTGTATTTTTTGTTCGAATTTATTTAGGGTTTTTACGTTGAAAATTGAATCAGACTTTATTACTAATTGGATATTCATATTGGGTTAATCAAATCTTATTAAAATTGGGTTAATCGTAATTTAATTTAATTTTTTGTTTTATTTAATAGTTATAAATATTAATAATTGGATAATTATTTTTTGTTAATTTAGTTACGTGATTTAATTTAATATATTTTTTTGTTAATTTAATTTCGTAATTTAATTTATTTTTTTGTTAATTATAAATATTTATAAATATAGTTAATTGGATAATTATTTTTTGTTAATTTAGTTACGTGATTTAATTTAATTTATCTTTTTGTTAATTTAGTTTCGTATTTTAATTGAATTTTTTGTTAATTATAAATAGTTATAAATATAGTTAATTGGATTATTATTTTTTTGGTTAAATTTATGTTTATGGAATTTTATGATGTTGAAATTTTGTTCGGTTAAATTTATGTCTATTATGGTTCGTGGATTGGTCTTTTAATTATGAAATTGTATTTAACATGTTTGTGCGTAGAATGAACAAGTTTATATCGAGGTTTAGTGGTCGCCAAAAGACCAACAAGAGACAAAAATCTACCGAAGCTGATTACAACTTAATCTCCACCGGTCAAATTGAGGAGGTCGACGTCCCCGGGTTAGGGAGGTTTCCTATAGTGGAAGATGATAAGCCGCACGCTACTGAAGACATTACATTTTCAGACGCACCAACATTTAAGTTTAAACATCGTGGATGTCTGGCATCGGTAATTCATTATTATAAATTTATTTCAATACATTGTCCTAGAGTTAAATATTTGATTGAAAAAGCGGGGTGGGAAAAATTGTTGAACATAGAGTGTAACGTTACCCAACATGCCGTTGTTGATTATATTGTTGAGAGGTTTTGGGATACAACCAACACGTTCCATTTTCCATTTGGTGAGATGGGGTTCACGCCATTAGATTGGGTCATGTTAACTGGACTGAGTATCGGTGATGGTTATGTAGTTCCGTATGATTCGAGCCTATACCAATTTGACTATGTCCGTGAGAAGATTTTTCCGGATATCACACAGGGAACAAGAGGCGCGTCGTGGATATCAAACTCAATTACAATTACATATTTAAGCTCATACTTCAAAGAAGATAAGTTGGTGGCGGCTAATGAAGATTCTCTCCTCGCCCATAGAATAGCAATTGCCTTTTTTATGTATGTTTTGGGTCAATTTTTCTTTCCTAATGCAAAGAACTATATTGATGCTGGATGGTTAGCTGCTTTCGAAGAAATTGATAAAATACAAGACCTTGACTGGGGCGGTAGTGCCTTTTCGAGATTGTATGCAGGTCTCCGACAAGCTAGTAGGAAACAACAGAAGGCACTAAGCGGGCCCTTCCAAATATTAGAGGTATTTTGGTAATCGATTTTATTTTAATTTTCAACGTAAAGTATATTTTCATTTAAGTTTATTTCCTTGGATATATTAATTTGATTCATTAATTTTATGGACTAGTTTTGGGGGTATGAATACCTAGGCATATGTCGACCAGACATCTCAATGAACGGTAATGAACAGAAATGGCCTGTAATTTCCAGATGGAATGGAAGGAGGTGTCAGAATGATATTATTCGTTGTAGGATTTTACTGAATCAGCTGACGATTGACCAAGTGACATGGCACCCATGGGAATCATACACCGACGTCCTCAGTTCTGAGATGGGAAAGTCTGCTAGGAAGCTGTCGGACTCGAGATGGATATTTTCTTGGAATGGCGTTGTGAGTTAGACATGATTTTTTATATTATATCATTAATATTAATCGTCAATAACATAGTTTTTTATTTTTCGTTATTTATCTAATTAATAACGTACTCACTACAATTATATTCCGTTTTTGGTTATACAGCATAATGTTTATTTAGGAGAAAGATGTTGGAGGCAAAACCATCCCTCGTTTGCTGTTCCCATGAGACTACATGTAATTATTGGGCATTTGGGTGATGACCAAGCAAAACTCCTGCTAGCGGACGGTTTTGTTGATGCAACCGAGGTGGTGCAAGTTGTGCAGTATGAAGTATATTTAGAGTATTGGAAAAAGGTTACTAATTTCAGAAAATATGTGACACATCCTGATTGGGAGGTCCAAACATTTGGGTACATCGGTGACTTCTATTCTACCGAACTTGGAAAACCAGATGAACATGTTCTTATTCCACCGCAACAACAATTATCGCCCGTAAGTGTTCGTTCAACTTTACATTGCTTATTTCAAAAAAAAAAAAAATCTCATCTATCTCATTTTTTCATGACAGGGCGATAGTTATGCATTATTCCAAGAATATGCTGATTTTACTAAACAATTTCGAGATTTTACATTACGAGAAACGAAAGATAGGATGGAGTGTCTATTAGCGAAAGATGAACTTATAGGAAACCAGAATAATAAGATCACGGAATTGGAGTATCAACTGTCTCTTTTCCGAACGCCACACACCATCCAACCTTCCATTGGATTCGGCGCCTTTTCCCCCACATTGCCCCCACAAGTGTGGAGTTCTATGAGTCAAGGATCATCTTCAACGTCCTCGGTCAGGCCCATTCCGAGAACGGCTTTTATCCCACCGCGATCGGCACCTCCGGATACGGGAAATGTTTAGCCGGTGATGACTATTTATATGGTTTAGCTTTGAATTTATTATGTTATTTATCTTTGTTATGTGTAGTCATACTAGACATTTATTATGTTATTTATCTTTGTTATGTGTAGTCCGTGAGTAGTCAGTTCAATACTCAATCAAATTTCTATCAAATTTCAGCGAGTGGTTATTTGAATCCTTTATCAAATTTCAGCGAGTAGTCATTTCAATAGACAATCAAATTTCAGCGAGTAGTCATTTCAATAGGCAATCAAATTTCAGCGAGTAGTCAGTTCAATACTTTATCAAATTTCACCGACTAGTCATTTCAATACGACAAACACCTCACTGACAAACAGTTTACAAAGTTTGTCAAATACTTTATGTTATTTTATTTATTAAAGTAAGATGTTACAAAATGGAAGCATGTGATCTCCGTCACTCACTCTATAAATACCAACACACCTCTTTTTACAATCACACACTTATTCTGATTCGGATAGAATATGGAAGCATATGAGAATACCGCTCACTATTGTTCTTCTGTTTCATCTTCTTCTTCTTCTTCTAATAGTAGTTTTTATTCCTCGGATGATGATTCAATAGCAATTATGCAAAATAACATGGCCGTTAGTATGGGAGTCCTTGTTACCAATTCTAAATGGCCTCAAACTCGTATCAAAATACCAAGAGATCGTGAGACTGGTGCTGAACTTCTGTGGAACGACTATTTTTCTCCGTATCCAAACCAACCACCTAATGTTTTTCGCAGAAGATTCCGGATGCGTCGACAATTTTTTAACAGAATAGTGGAAGGTGTTACAGCCGAAGACAGATATTTTGTGCAAAGGCCCGATGCGTGTGGAGTTTTAGGATTAAACCCTCATCAAAAAGTAACTGCAGCGGTGCGAATGTTAGCTTATGGATGTGCGGCAGATGCAATAGACGAGTACTTACGCATAGGCGAAACCACGGTGTTGGAAGCAACTCGGAGGTTCTGCAAGTCGATTGTCAATGTGTGTGGGAAAGAATATTTGCGTGAACCTACGGCTGGTGATGTTGAGTTGTTGCTCAACCAAAACAAAGATAGAGGATTTCCAGGGATGATAGGTAGCCTAGATTGCATGCATTGGAAATGGGATAAATGTCCGTCTGCCGAATCAGGGGCTTACACCGCGTATAAAGGGAACGAAAGTATCGTGTTGGAGGCGGTGGTGTCGTATGATCTATGGTTTTGGCATGCATTTTTTGGTATGCCAGGCTCTAACAACGATATTAATGTGATGAACCGTTCATATGTTTTTCGAAGTCTGGTCACGGGAAAAGCACCACCGGTGAACTATGTGGTAAACGGTCATTCTTATGACATGCCGTATTATCTAGGTGATGGAATATATCCAGAAATTGCTACTATTATTATGGCGTTTAAACATCCGCTTGGTAGGAAAAAAGAGATATTTTCAGCGATGCAAGAGGGTGCAAGAAAAGACGTAGAGCGGGGATTTGGTGTACTTCAACAACAGTTTGGAATCATCAAACAACCTGCTAGAATGTGGAATCCAGATGTGCTTGCCTATATCATGAAAACGTGTATTATCTTACATAATATGATAGTCGAGGATGAGCGTCTACCCGGTGAATGGCCACATGTTTATGATCATCGTAGCAACCCGACACCGGTTAATATATTAAGAGGCAACAGTGAGGAGTTTTCCCAAATTAGAGCTGAGCAACGCCGACGTCATATACGCAGCAAAGATAGGCATATTCGCTTGCGCGATGACTTAATCGAACATATATGGGCAGAATATGGGAATTAAAAGGTTGGAGACGAGGACAAAATATTGGAATTAAATGTTGTTTCCCATATGAAAAAATTATGTGATTTTATTTTAACGAATAATTTCGAAGAAATGTATTAACTCTATTTCATATACTCATCACTTGGTAAATTAAAGTAAGATGTTACAAAATAAGTTAAAGTTGATTAAATTAAATGAAGATAAAATTAAATCCCAAATATTACATAATAATACGACTAATGACAAAATTAATACATATTAAAACGTAAATAAACTACTAAAACTATTATCACTTATTATTAGACTTAATACTTAAGGTTCGAACTATCCCGTTTTGACGATTATAATTGGCTCCTTTTGTCCCGTACTATTAAAGCCTTTCGAAGTTCGAAGTACTCCTTTTGTACATGATCCAATTTGGAAAGATCCATCATCATGATGCGAAATTCATCGTCTACGACCTCCTTGGCTATTTTAGCCGCATGCTCAGCTTGTTTTTGTGCAAACTCGGCCTTTTTTTGTTCCATCTTGAATCTTGATTGTTCCCGGTAATGAGAATTGAAATTTTCTTGCTGTGTAATAATTATTCCCATCAATTCCTCTTGGCTGTTGGATTTCTCTCGCCCGGTTTTCTTCAATCGTTTAGCTGCTTTTTTTCCCATCTGACGAAGGTATGTATTCTCTATGTCTCCTTTATCTGTGTCGTTACCGGACTCGACTTGAGTGCCATCTTCCTCGGTATTCACGCTACTATCCAAATCGTGCGTCGTATCAAAAACAAAAGTCGATCGACGATTATATTTTATATTTTCTATGACAATTGGGTAGCACTCTTCATGCCTAAATTTTCTTCCATGATTGCATTCCTTAAACCGTTTGTTTACTTCTTCGAGCTGTTAATGTTTTTAAAAACAATTAGGTTCATGCATCTCAATATTAGAAAATAATTGTTTCAAAACAGAGAGAATACTCACGGTCATTTCCGGACCCCATCCCGTATGATATTCACCTTCCACTTCCGCCTGTTTTGCCGAAAACAACGCCACTTCTTTACTTATTCCCTGAAATCGTTTTTGCCAGGAACTCCAAGACCGCTCTGGTTTATCCGGTAAATGAGCTTCAATATCATCCTTGATACGAGTCCACAACGCAATCTCTGATTGATCGGCTCCAACGCCGGGATCTTGAGATATTGATAAATGAATTTTACACATCGTGACATCTTCGATTGTCGTAAAATTTGGACCTCTTGCTATTCGTGGTGTTGACATTAAAAACGATTCGATGAAAATTTTCAAAATGATTTGAAATATGGAAAACTATTTTTTCTTCCTGATACTATTTTTTTCTTGCCGAATACAAATGAATGATATGAAAATGTGAAAGGAATTCATCTGGTATATATAGGTATAAAATAAACCCGTTATTAACATTCAATTTCAAACGTTCGAAAGATATAAATATCTTACCAACGGTCAAAAATCTGCTACGCAATCCAACGCCAACGTTCGAAAAATTTATCATTCTAACGTTCGAAAATTTCATTTCATGTTTCATAATTTTTCTCAGGCGTAAAAAAAAAGTCCGTTTGGGAGGGGCGGAATTTTGGTGTCCGCCCCAGACAGGCGGAAATTTCGTGTCCGCCCCAGACAGGCGGAAATTTGGTGTCCGCCTGGCAACGCGCGGAATTCTTCTGTCCGTCCCATCAGGCGTAAATTTATGTTACGCCCGCAACAAACGCAAATTTAAATTCCGCCCCACCAACATACGTAACTTTGGTTTACGCACGTTAACAAGCGTACTTTAAATTTACGCCCAGCATCAAACGTACTTTAAATTTACGCCCGACTATATTAGAATTTGGGATTTGGTCGCGACCATATTTGGTCTGGAATTTGATCTTTGGTCCAAATTTGATCTTTACTCCGTCCCACTGTGTTACGATCTCATCCCATAAATTTGGTTATACTCGCCCACTGTGAATTCTCTAAGGAACTAACCCCATTGGGTCCAGTATAACTGATGCATGTCTTTGACTTCTTGCCTACTGTCCTCCCAAGACTATATGGCTGGCAATGGTGCGGCAACCACAACACAAAATGGAGTGGTACAGTAACCATAGTACTTTCAATTTGATAGTACTTTCAAGGTACAGCCTCGCGGATTCAACTTTTCATAGTGTCGGAGATTTATTTACAACATAGCTTAAATAGTTGGAGTCCCCGGTGAAGTGAGCGTGAGGCCATTCCATCAAGTCTCCAACGATGTGGAGACTATTCTAACAATTGCCCGAAGGCACTGTTCACTTCCTCGCGCATCAAAAAAAACCTTTCTAACTCTGGGATTTAACCCTTTGGCAGGTAGCTACACACTTGATAAATCTTTTGATTTGCCAGATATATATACAGTACACTCGTTACGGAGCTGCCTAATTCGAAAACTCATTCTGTTAACCGGAAAATTTTTCAATTTTGGTGGGCTTATAAATTTGAAGGGACCATGCTATTCCTCCTATATTCTTGCTGACCGGGCTATTAGGCTTGTCGACCATAGCATATCACTTTGGGAAAATTAGGAGGAGATTCAAAAAAAAAAAATATTCTCATTGTCAAGCCCATAATTAATTTTGGGTACTGTGACACCCATAATTATTTTCGTGACACCCATAATTATATGAAATTAATAAAAATTTCTGCATGACGGATTATGCATCTGCATGACTGAGTTATGCATCAGGGGTATAATTGTCAACTCAACTTGGACATAACATATCTAAAAATCCGCACCTTAGAAATTTACAAATTTTATATGGTTGGAAATCTTTTAAAGAGAGATACGCAACGAGTACAAACAACAATATCAAATTTTTGTTTTTCATGAAAAAATCGGAGGTGATCATCGTTTTAGGCAAAATTTTCGAAAACTTGATACATAACCATTATGCAGCCACCAAAAAGGATGCATAACGCATTATGCAGACGCATAACGAATTATGCAACCATTTTCTCGACTGCATAACAAATTATGCATCTGCATAACAAAGTTATGCATCTATAACAAGTCATGTACTCATTGTTTTCGCACCCTTCTTGAGTATAAAAAATTGATGCATAATGCAGTATATATCCATATTTACGGATGCATATCATGTTATGCATCTATTTTCTCGATGCATAAAAGATTGTGCGACAATTTTCTCGATGCATAATGCATTATGCAGTCATATTTTCGGATGCATAACAGGTTATGCATCCATTTTCACGACTGCATAACATGTTATGTAGATATTATTGTAGGTGCATGACAAGTTATGCAACCTTATTTTTTGTTGGTTTTAATACTAACAAAAATGTTGTTGTATAACGTGTTATGCAATCATTTTTCGGACTGCATAACACGTTATGCAACAAATTTTGTAGATGCATAACAGGTTATGCAACTGTTTTTAGAGTTGCATAACAGATTATTCAACCATTATGGACAAAAAAAACACCAATACATCTGTAGCTTTCCAACCAACAACACCTATCCCTTTATTTCATCATCTTTACTTATACTACCATCAATACTTCTTTTTCTTCTGGTAATGTTGTGAATTGTATATGTTAAGTTGAAGATCATCGTAATGGAGGAATATTTACTAAGAGCAGCAACTAATTGGTTTGATGGGTCAACAGAAGATGATGCCGAGTTAGTAAGAGAGCTTTACTGCCATATACAAACCCATGATATCTGTGTCATAAACCTCCTTATCCTTGTTCATCTCAGGCTTCTAAACCACCCCATGGGTCCTCAAACACAACCGAAAATCATCCCAGCAGTACACGGCTTAGAATGCCATCATATCTTCCTCCTATTGTTATATCTCCTTCACTGACTCTCTGTAAATATTCATCAGCATCCCTGGAAAACAGCTGCAAAGAACCATAGCAACAATACATATCTTAAGACTGAACTTCAGCTCAACATACAACCAAAATAAGTCCCAGACTTGGTCATTCCAGCCTCATTCCTTGCTTGCCTGAACTGCCCTTTATTCAACAGCTCTACCTCCGACGTAGCAGCAACACCAGCTCCTTCGCCTGAGAAAAACTTGACCAAACCCTTACAAACTTGAGCCACATCGCTTTCAACACTAATCCAATTCGAATCCCTGTAAACATTTCATCATTCAGTTGTATGGATGCAACATTTTACTGCTGAAATATCAGCTCAAATCGAACCCAGTTCAGCTCCAAACTCAGCTGCAAAACCACCAAAGCACATGCACATTTCCTTTTTCTTGTTGCAATCGAAGTGCTCTCAAAAACCCATTGCTTCTGCTCATGAACAAATCTCAATTCCACTGACATCTTCACCAAACAGCAGCCACCATTTCGATACCCAAATTGACCTGCAAATTGAACTACAACCACCAGAACACAGCTTCTACTCAGGTCCAACTATTGGAGATATTGAGACATCACTATCGGTAACAAGTCATCACCAGCAGCAACACAATGATGAATCCAGTGACATGAGCATCTCAGTTTATTCTCTTCCTCAACTGCTCAAACACTAAACCCAGTTTCATATTTCTTCACTTAAAACCCCCAATTCACAACAGCAGCAAATTATCTTATAACCCTTGAAATTCATCTGAACCACCATTTTTCTATTAATCATCTGTTTCTCAAATCGCCGCTTTGAACTAAAATTCACCACCATTTCCATCTGAATCTCAGAAGCAGATTCAGAATCCGAGCTTCAATTTCTGAGAAACTCTTCTCTTTTTCTCGATCTGTAGCAGCATCAATTTCAAACCCTAGATGCAGCAACAGAGAAGAGATTAATCACAAACATTAACAACATCATCATCTTCCAGTTCTAACTTGATTTCTTCATCGAAGGCAACGACAACCCCGGCTGTATAATCTGCTGGTAATTTGATCGAAACACTAAAGAACCCATGAAGATAAAGGTCTTGTGAGACAAATCCTGAACCTGCACCAGAGATTTTAACGATTACTTCACAGTTGGAGGAAGAGGAAAAAGAACTGAAGAAGAAGTGTAATTCGACCATTAAAACAGACGAAAACATAATTTTTGAAATTGTGGGTTTGAGAATAATTTTTTTTCCAGAAAATGGGTGCGTGCCTGTAGTTTTCTGAGCGTGGGTTTCTCAGTGGAAAAATCTGGGAGAATGGGTCTCCCTGTAGTTTTCACTATCACTTTTTTAGGTTGTTGGACTGTGATGGCTACCTGGGCTAAAGCCCAGGTTAGCCCAGCTGTAGGTCCGTCAGTGGTTAAGATGTCGTGCTTTTCTTACCAAGCAAATGCGCCAAGCACAAATCAAGGAATCTTTGTTGGAGCGGCAAGACAATTCTCTATACATTGACAATGTCTCAATGGTATTGCTCTTGTAGATCCGACGATTATCCTCCATAAAGAATGTATTGAGGTATATCTTGCTTGGTTCACATCTAGGTGTCCGAGAATAATAATTCCTCGTCAACCTGTTCCATGAGAGATCCCAGAAGAATGTAACATTGTTGGTTCAGGTGATTTATGTCATTCACAATTTATCCTCTGGAAAATTTGGTGGGGTGCATTTGAATTTCTCAATGCCAGTGACCGGCTTGTGATGGAACTGTTAGGTGTTCCAAGGGGTAACGTATTTATCTGGTCAAAGTAAAACCGTCAATGTGATGTCAGTGACTGCATGAATGCATCACTCGTAGGCTCTACATCCTAGAATTCAAGGCATGCTCTCTAGGAAGTCTAATCAGAGCCTGCTTTCACTAGTCCTACCAGTGACATAATCGTTAAGTGAGTGGGCTACAAAAAGTTGCCCAATAGCGTTTTAAGACATTACCTACATTTTGTCATCTACACCTCCATCCCTCATGTACGAATCTGATCACCGTAGTCTCTACAATTCCTAGTGTCCTACCTGAATCATTTCGGAAGGTACCGATGATTTTTCAAAAGTTATTGTAGTGATAGTGGTAAAAAGATTCGTTTCAGATTTATGAAGGAAATAATTTTTAGATTTAATAAAAATAAAGCAAATTAATTTTCAAGGAGTGATGTCAAGATTTAAAATGGACTAAGGCTCCGGATTCACTATTATTTCAAGTTGATTGGTTACAAAAATATTTCGTAATTATTATCTTGCTCTTTTTCCATTAAATCACTTATTAATCTATAAGGTGTCCAAATATTAAATTGTAATCCTTAAACATGATTTATCAAAGAATCAATTCTAAGCATAAAACATCAAACTGATCACAACTAATTAAGAAAACCATTTTTATCTCTTTTTCTATTGATCCAAGTGAATTAAATAAAATAAATAATTAAGAAATTATAAAAACAATTTACCAATCAAACATGAGTGAATAGATCCACCGTCGCCTCAGTCACCAGGTATTTTAGCCGCTCATCATGTTGGAAAACCTCTCAAAATATTTCATTGATGTTCAAAAGTGTTTTACAATGAACAGAAAGAGAAGTAAATAGTATAAAACAGGATTCTGCGACCCACAGAAGGTGTCCAGAATCAACGACACAGAGATAGTGTTGTTGGTACAATGACTCAGTCGCGGAAAGGAGTGGAAAAGTGTCGAAACAAAGCGACAGTTTTTAACGACTTTCCTGCCTCGTCCAATGTTCTTCGTGTTCTTCAGTTCCAGCAGCAGCATGAACTTCTTCTTCACAGCGCCTAGTTCTTCGATTTTACGTCTCTATTCTCTTCCAAACTCTCCCTAAACTTGCTAGCCCTTCCTTCTCGACATTAGGGACCTATTTATACACAACAGGTCACTCAAATCCTCGTAATAATTCCAAGAATATCCGGCCATTAAAGAAAATATTCCGAAATATTTTTTCTTTAATTCTCTGATTTGTTACGGATTGTTCCTTGTTTTATCTCTTCTCACGCGTCATCCCTGAGCTGTAGGGATTGTTTCCAGCCAATAGATCAACCCATGCACGTCTCTTCCATCCAAGAATTCCAAGAATAGAATATTTTTCCTATTTTAGAATATTTTTCTTGATTTGATTCTCACCGGTTATCTAACCAATTTTGACCGAATCCAACACCCATACCAGCTCTATCTAGGCCCTAGGAACAAACCCATTTAATTTTGGCCATTGAATCTCACTGGAACACTTTCAAATCCTCAACCCTAGTCACGACAGTTCAAGAACAATTTTTCCCGCCAAAACTGTTCTTGATGTTTTCATCAACTGGTGATTATCCAGCCAATTTTGATCGAAACCAACACCCATACCAGCTCTGTTAGGTCAATTAGAAAAAACCCATTAAATTTCAGCGATTGAATCTCACTGGAACACCTTCAAATCTTCAACCCTAATTTTGTTACCATTTTTCCCTTCAAAATTTGAAATTCAAAAAGGTTGAAGATGATATGCCCCCTATCCTGAACTGGGGTGCGAACAGCAGATGCCTTGGGGGTGACCTGGGGGTGCCCCTTAGTAATTAGGTTACCCCTTATCCAAAAGTGAGATTCCGAATACCACTTGTCCTCTGGGTGCCAAAATCAACTTTTCGAGCCGAATTTTCCAAAAATGTTTGTTTCCTAAAAATACATAAAAACACAATATTAGTACAAAAATAGAGTTCCAACAATACAGACATTGAGGACAAAGTAGACACAAAAATGTGTCTATCAAATACCCCCAAACTTATTATTTGCTAGTCCTCGAGCAAATCTAATCTAGAAAGTAAAAAGACTACACTTAGCGCGTGCAGCAAGCCGTTAAACCACTAGGTGGCCCTAGTGGCGGAGTGTTGTCTCCGGAGGGTTTACCAGAGGTGTACCCACAAAATCTTTACTCCAAACCCTAGCTATCTACAACGAACCTTGGAAGGCACTAAAGAATCTCCTTGGTTGGCTTACAATCACTGACTACAGGAGGAAGTACCCTGATGCGAAATTCCAATTGTTGTACACGAGTTTACACTCAAGCATACTAAAATTCATATAAAGTGACAGAGCTCTACTCAGATAGTTGCACTATGGACATCATATTCAGAGTCAAAATAATCATATGGATAGAAAAAGGAGATGGAAATAGAAAAATGTAGATGGTTTTGATGTTAACCAAATGATAGATGTTTCACATATCTGTCTGAAGGCCACTGCCAGAATGAACCTATCCTAATGGACTGAGATACCGGTCTGGCTAATATCAACACAACTGACATATACAAGGGAACCAGTGGTCAATAACTTAAATCTAGATCAACAAACTGGCAAATACAAGGGAACCAGCAGTTGACTACACAGAACAATAACCATTTTTTTTTAACTTAACGACATGAATAGATCTTTTTGATCCAAGCGCATGCTTCTTGTCAGCAGATTACACGATAGTTCCCACGGGTCCTGCATTCCACGCTTGCTTAGGCGACGGAAACAGGGAGAACACACGCATATTGCTATCCAAGTGTTAATACTTATTCCGATTGGTCTAACCGGTCTCTTTTTTTTTTTTTTGGAACTCAGTCACTGTAATTCACCCTAGCAGTGGTAACAACTTGAATCGTGTGCCCCACCTAATCACTTAGAGAAACATAGTTTAAAATGAAAAAATAAAATAAAAAAAGAAATGAAATGAAAAGGACTCAACGAGATATGGTGCAACTATCATGTTATTTCTAACACCTGAGCTCTGTGCTTTTATGAATAGACTCTATAGATGTTTCCATCTAATCAGATTGGTTCCTCAACTCCTACAACCAAGATGCTGTTATTTCTAACACCTGAGCTCTGTGCTTTTATGAATAGACTCTATAGATGTTTCCATCTAATCAGATTGGTTCCTCAACTCCTACAACCAAGATGCTTCCATCCACTTAGATTAGTTAGTGCCATCCTGAATACGCATAAATTTCTAGGCTCTGTAGTTTATTTATTGCAACTAAAAGATTTTCCCATACCCCCAAACTTAAATCTAACATTGTCCTCAATGTTTCTAATGATAAAATTAACAGCATGAACGAGGAGAAATTGTTACCACGTGAAGCAAAAAGGGTTGAGGAAAGATATTGCCGTGTTGCGTGAGATTGGGTTACCTCCCAAGAAGTGCTAAGTTTAAAGTCTTCATCTAGACATCAAATACCTCAAAAAGGATCTTCACCTTCCAAAGTCATATACCAATAGCCGAAAAAGTTGTGGGTCCATAATACCAAATAGAGCTAACACCAATATGAGACAACTGCACTGGTTCAGAAAAATGAACAGAAGGAGCACATCCTCATCTAAGGTTTCTTGCAAGACAACCGGATCTATCCAGAGCCTCTAGTTGGGCTTCATAAGAGTGTCTTGAAAAATAGATTCATCCGAAAAATGGGTTTCTAATATATGGATTTCCTCCTGAACAGTATCAGGCGGATCAGGTTGTGGAGTATGAATAGACTCAAACGATACCTCAGATGCACTAGGATTGAGTCCCAAGTTAGGGACTTCTAATGGGGATAATTGACAATCTCTACCCCCAAATTTAGGGTAATCACTATTCTCCATAATACCTTTAACTATGGCTTGAATTTCCGGATCCGGAGAGTATTTAAAATACTCTAGAGCTTCTTCTAGTTCACTACCCCCGAACTTAGAGTTTTGGGTGTCTCTAGATAAACTAGTCACAATATTCCTAATTTCTAGACCATCCGGTTCCTGAAAAAGGTCAATTGCTTTCTCTGAGTTATAATCAGGTGGTTCATCCTCTAAATTCTTCTGAGGTATACTAGCTATAGGACTTATATGTTTCATATCCTCTATGGTCATCCCTAGAGTTTCCTTATTGTGTTGAAGCACGGTTACTGGCCTAATCTCATGATCACTATCCAAGTCGGAAGTTATAAGCAAAATCTCAGATGGGCCTACAAATGCATAATTGGGGTCCAACTTAGGAGGATCTTTAGGCTCTTCGAAATAAGGGCTTAAGCTAGATTCGGTAGCTAGTAATGGTTCAAACCTAGATTTCCATCTATCGGTATCTAACATAGGAATAGAATCCAACAGAGCATTTACTTGTTCAATGTTGCTATCATAGTCGAAATCCATGCTAAAACGGGCTAGACAACTCTCTAATGGATCTTCCGATTAGGTGTTTGGTACAGACTTCGGAACTAAGGTTCCTATCATGTTGACCTCTTCAATGCACGTGTCATCTAGCTCATAATGTAGCTTATTGACATTAAAAATATTCAACTCAATAGTCATATTACCAAAAGATAGATTCATAATACCATTTCGACAGTTTATGATCGCATTAGACGTGGCTAAAAACGGGCGACCTAAAATCACTGGTATTTTGTTCTCTGGGTCAGGGAAAGGTTGAGTATCTAGGATAATAAAATCCACTGGATAAATAAACTTGTCAACCTCTATGAGAACATCCTCGATCACACCACCAGGAAATTTAACGTACCTATCAGCTAACTGAAGTGTTATCTGGGTAGGTTTCATCTCACCAAGTCCTAGCTTAAGGTACACATGGTATGGCAGTAAGTTCACACTGGCTCCTAAGTAAAGCAACGCTTTCTCAACACGGTACTTACCTATTGTACACGCAACGGTAGGGGACCCTGGGTCTTTATACTTAGGAGTAGTGTTATTCTGAATAATAGAACTCACATGACTAGCTATGAAGGCTTTCTTCTGGACACTGAGCTTACGCTTTCGCGTACACAAGTCCTTAAGGAACTTGGCATAAGAGGGAATATGCATAATTGCATCTAACAATGGAAGGTTGATATTAACCTGCTTAAAAACCTCCAATATATCATTAAAGTTGGACTCCCTCTTAGTCGGAACTAGCAGCTGGGGGAACGGGGCTCTGGGAACAAAGCCGGGCTCATCAGGACCCTCATTGGTCTCTTTGGAGACTCTATCAGTCTCCTCATTTTCTGGCTCATAAGGGTGAACTACAGCATGTTCACTTTCAGGTATGTCGACCTTATTATCAACTTTCCTTTCACTCCTAAGGGTCGTAACAGAGTTAACATGACTGTACGATTTCTCTCCTCTAGGGTTAGGATCAGTATGACTAGGGAACCTTCCTTCCTCTCTCTCATTAATATACTTAGCTATTTGGCCGACTTGAAGTTCTAATTAGCAAAAGACTGGGCACTATTCTTAAAATTCTGTTTGGTTTCCTCTTGAAAATTACCCTGGCTTTTTACTAACATTTCCTGGCTTTGTGATAGCATTTCCTGGCCCTTCCTTAATATACTAAGGGTTTCCTCTAAGCTAGTTATTCTATTCTCAGATGGGTTCTGGATCTGTCCTGAAGGGTTCTTAGTATAACCAAAACCTGGGGGAGGCTGAGAATTACTAGACTGGCCTTGATTCTGGCCCTTAGACCAAGAGAAATTAGGATGGTTTCTCCAACCAGGGTTGTAGGTCTCTGAGTAGGGGTCAAACTTCTGACGGTTCTCAAACCTAGCATTGTTATAGACAACATGAGCTTGCTCTTCACTAACCTGACCTTCCCAAAATGAGTTATCGGGCTCTATTCCACAACTAGAGATTTGAGAGGCTCTATTAGGTTCAACAAGGGACTTATTTTTATATTGACCCATTTCCAATGATTCTAACCTTCTAGATAAAGCAGCAAACTTAACATCTGACGCAAAACTCGTTTCTACCATATTAGTGCTACTTCTATTGACCAAGAGTCTTTTAGGGGGTTCAACACAAGACTCCCACTGTTGGGATTTTTCAGCGATAGCTCCTAAGAAGGTAAAAGCATCATCAACATTTTTACTAGTGAACTCACCAGCGCACATAGACTCGACAATGGCTTTGGTCGAATAGTCTAAACCATTATAAATAATCTCTACAAGTTTCATCTTATCAAATCCATGGTAAGGACACTGGGATAGGAGATCATTGAATCTCTCTAAAAACCTATAAAGATACTCTCCCTCTTGTTGCAAACTAGTACTAATGTTCTGCCTAACAGCTGCAGTTTTATGCTTAGGGTAGAACTTCATATAGAAGGAAATGATAAGTTCCTCCCATGTTTCTATGGATTCAGATGGTAGGTTGTTCAGCCAGGTCTTGGCTTTATCTCTCAAGGAAAAGGGAAACATCTTAAGTTTCAAGACTTCATCAGTAAGGTCTTTTATTCTAATTGTCCCACGAATTTCCTCAAAGTCCCTAATATGGAAATAAGGGTTCTCATCATCTTTTCCTAAGAATATAGGGATCATCTGAAAAATACTAGGTTTTATCTCGAAATTAGCCGTAGTGGCTGGCAATTTAATGCACGAAGCTCGGTTGGACCTAGTTGGGAACATGTCATCTTCCAAAATTGCCATCGGTGGCACAGCAGAAATACTAGGGGTACTTTCCTCACGAAGAGACAGATTCTCAAAACTGAAGTTTCCAAAAACGGGGCTCTTAAAAGAAGAGTCTTCGAGCTCCCCGCTTCCACAAGAAGATCTTTTAGGCTCGTCACTAATCAAACGGCCAAAATTATCTCTTTTCCAAGCACGCTCTGTAAAGGACTCGAGCGCTTTTGGCATACACAAACAAAAATCCTAAAGAAGGGAGGTTCTAAGCAAACACTCAGCAGGCCGACTCCACCAAATCAAACCTAAAAATTTCTAGCAAACAAAAAGCATGATGGCTCCACTTAGATTATTTCTAGACCAGCTTCTAATCCTTCGAAAAGGAATTCGTTACAATTTGAGCAAATTCTCTGGAATCAGTACCAGTCAAAGTGAGTTGAATAGAGGCGAGGGAATCTCAGTGGAGCTTTGATACCCAAGGCCTCACCGGTATTCAAGGCGGCGCAGTCACGCATTCAACTCACAGAAAATATCCTGAACTTCGAAGTATGCTCAAAAGAGTAACCAATATTTTTCGAATGACTATCCTATTAAGCTCGCTACCCTATAGGTCTCGTTCTAGTCAAAATTTTAGGCTTAGGTTCTCGTTAGGTTTCGTTTTCCTAAGGCGGGCAAGAAGGGAGCGGTGATGAAATCTGAACCCTTATCTTGTATTGGCCAGGCCTTTCCCTTTACTAGGAATTTAAAAACAGTCCAAATTCGTCCTCAATCAATGAATCACCTTAAGGAATACAATAACTCGCTTGCAGGAGATTCGCGAGTGTTTCGATAGACTTAACTCCCGTACCAGACGGGGGATGCACTGTTGAAGTCGACTCGGGCCACGACTCCTATGTCATGTACGAACCCGAGGGGCCGAGACGATATCGTAATCGTCGTCCTTCCCTGCACACAGTTTGTAGTTAAGGTACCCTTACGTAGGGTAAAAATAACTTAAAAATGTCCAACGTCACAGTCCAAGTCCAAAGTAAAGTGCAAAAATGTTACAAAAATTTCCTAATACAATTCTAAAAAAAAATTAAAAATTAAAAAAAATAATAAAACTAAATCTTTAAAAAAAAAATTATTTGTCTTCTTTTATTCTTTTCTTTTAGCTTTAAACTTTGTTCCAAGTCCTTAGTGTCCAATCTTCAAACCTGCAAATCAAAGACACAAACAAAGAAACGTAAAGAGGAACAAATGAAAATAATAAAAATTAATAAAAACCTAAAAACTCTACCTAAGAACAAATCCGCGTCGGCGGCGCCAAAAATTTGATGATTTTTCAAAAGTTATTGTAGTGATAATGGTAAAAAGATTCGTTTCAGATTTATGAAGGAAATAATTTTTAGATTTAATAAAAATAAAGCAAATTAATTTTCAAGGAGTGATGTCAAGATTTAAAATGGACTAAGGCTCCGGATTCACTATTACTTCAAGTTGATTGGTTACAAAAATATTTCATAATTATTATCTAGCTCTTTTTCCATTAAATCACTTATTAATCTATAAGGTGTCCAAATATTAAATTGTAATCCTTAAGCATGATTTATCAAAGAATTAATTCTAAGCATAAAACATCAAACTGATTCACAACTAATTAAGAAAACCATTTTTATCTCTTTTTTTTATTGATCCAAGTGAATTAAATAAAATAAATAATTAAGAAATTATAAAAAGAATTTACCAATCAAACATGAGTGAATAGCTCCTCCGTCGCCTCAGTCACCAGGTATTTTAGCCGCTCATCATGTTGGAAAACCTCTCAAAATATTTCATTGATGCTCAAAAGTGTTTTACAATGAAGAGAAAGAGAAGTAAATAGTATAAAACAGGATTCTGCGACCCACAGAAGGCGTCCAGAATCAACGACACAGAGATAGTGCTTTTGGTACAATGACTCAGTCGCGGAAAGGAGTGGAAAAGTGTCGCAATAAAGCGACAGTTTTTAACGACTTTCCTGCCTCGTCCAATGTTCTTCGTGCTCTTCAGTTCCAGCAGCAGCAGGAACTTCTTCTTCATAGCGCCTAGTTCTTCGATTTTACGTCTCTATTCTCTTCCAAACTCTCCCTAAACTTGCTAGCCCTTCCTTCTCGACATTAGGGACCTATTTATACACAACAGGTCACTCAAATCCTCGTAATAATTCCAAGAATATCCGGCCATTAAAGAAAATATTCCGAAATATTTTTTCTTTAATTCTCTGATTTGTTACGGATTGTTCCCTGTTTTATCTCTTCTCACGCGTCATCCCTGAGCTGTAGGGATTGTTTCCAGCCAATAGAATCAACCCATGCACGTCTCTTCCATCCAAGAATTCCAAGAATAGAATATTTTTCCTATTTTAGAATATTTTCCTTGATTTGATTCCCACCGGTTATCTAACCAATTTTGACTGAATCCAACACCCATACCAACTCTATCTAGACCCTAGGAACAAACCCATTTAATTTGGGCCATTGAATCTCACTGGAACACCTTCAAATTCTCAACCCTAGTCACGGCAGTTCAAGAACAATTTTTCCCGCCAAAATTGTTCTTGATGTTTTCATCAACTGGTGATTATCCAACCAATTTTGATCGAAACCAACACCCATAACAGCTCTGTTAGGTCAATTAGAAAAAACCCATTAAATTTCAGCGATTGAATCTCACTGGAACACCTTCAAATCTTCAACCCTTATTTTGTTACCATTTTCCCCTCCAAAATTTGAAATTCAAAAAGGTTGAAGATGATATGCCCCCTATCCAGAACTGGGGTGCGAATAGCAGATGCCTTGGGGTGACCTGGGGGTGCCCCTTAGTAATTAGGTTACCCCTTATCCAAAAGTGAGAGTCCGAATAACACTTGTTCCCCGGGTGCCAAAATCAACTTTTCGAGCCGAATTTTTCAAAAATGTTTATTTCCTAAAAATACATAAAAACACAATATTAGTACAAAAATAGAGTTCCAAAAGTACAGACATTTAGGACAAAGTAAACACAAAAATGTGTCTATCAAATACTATGGAAGTAATACAAGTTTTGGGACCTAATACATTGTAACCGCAAAATCTCAGGCTCACTCTGGTCACATGTGTCCCATGGTCCATCAGGAACTAACCCCATTGGGTCCAGTATAACTGATGCATGTCTTTGACTTCTTGGCAATATATTGTCCTCCCAAGACTTTACGGCAATGGTGCGGTAACCACAAGGTCCACAACACAGATTGGAGTGTGGTACAGTAACTATGTGTGTAATTAATAATAGGGCCATAAACAAAAAGGTCCTACTTTTGTTAATTGAATTACAAAACAATCGTACTTTCTTTAATTGTTTGCAAAATGGTCACACTTTGGCCGAGATAACTGTTGGGAAAAAAACGGGGTTAGATTTTTCCAAAATACCCTCCATTTCAACTGAAGGTCTTTAACCGCAGTTAATCATTTAACCCAATTTGTTTGAGAATCGGTGACGTGGAGACTCCGTGACGTGGAGACTTGGAGATCCGCTGACGTGGCAAAGATTTTGTGACTGGAAAATCAGACCATTCCCAACGGTCTGATTTCATTTGTTCTTTTATTTATATACATGTAGATAGTTATACTCATTTTTGTATTCCAACAACTAAAAAAGGTATAATATTCGAACAACAAATGGGTGGAGGCAAAAGTGAGTGTTTCTGCAATTCAGATGAGGCGTCAAGCAGCAGCAGTGCAATAGTTATATTAAGCAACAACACTAGCATTCGTTGTTTATGTGAGATTGGTATGCATGATCCTATTGATTTTCCATGGATCTATTCAAGGTATACGAATTAATGTACCTTGCAATGGAGTGAGGAAGTTGTTGAAAGCTCAAACTGATGATCATGTTGGAGAGAAGTTCTTGGGATGCTCAATCTGCTCATACTTTGAGTGGTTTGAAGATGTCACAAACCAAAAAATATCAATTCCAGTTCATCTCCCGACTCCCCATTCCTGCTTTGCTTGTGGTTACAAGAATCATATGCACAACAATTGTCCATGGAAGAACCAACCCTGCAAGAAAAAGAAGTGTAAGGGAACTGTGATTCTTTTGTTCTGCCAGAATGTACACAACTATAACATTGCTTACCTCAAATGCTCCAACTGTCTTGAGTTTCAATGGTTGACTGATGTTATTTTCAATGTTGTAAGATCCGATGTAAAACAGATAGCAGATTTATGCAAGCAAATTGGAGATCTACAAATGTAATGTAATAAGCAAAATATTAGTCTGAATCCAACATAAATATTAACATAGCATAAACACAACCATAAGTCAGAATCCAAGTTAACCAACTGCTGCAAACAAATGCAGTAACACAAAAGAAGAGTTAAACATAAAACTAATACCTACACATTAGCTAACAACAACACTTCATTAAGTAGCAACACTTTATTGAGTAGCACGGAAGAAATTCATCTCATTTCCTTTTGGTTTAGGAACTGTGAAAGTCTGAGTCAGTGTTTGACTCACCCCACCAACACCTGCAATTCTCTGTGTCAGTGTTTGATGCACTTGCAATCCACTGCGGGACCTGCCACCTCTTGCACCTCTACCACCTCTTGAACCTCTACTACCTAGAGTTGAAGATGATGATGCACCAGGAGATGAATTATTTGTAGTTTGAGATGATGATGCAACAACAGATGAAGATGATGCAGTTCCTCCTCTTCCTCCTCTCCTTCCTCCTCTTCCTCATATAGCCCTCCTGCTGGTACTAAACTCAAATGGATCTGGATAAGAAGTGGAGTGAGATCCACATTGAATCATGGTTCTCTTCCTCTTTGCTTTTGGATTAGACCCAACAGGTGCACTAGCACATGTTCTCTTGTTGTTTCCAATTGACTTGCATCTGGTACAACATCTTACTTTCTTCTCAGTGTAACCTTCATCATAAGCCCTTTTTCCTTTTCTTGCAAGACCTCCCTGGTTTTATGATGTCAATAGGAGGTCTCATAACAACCATGTCTTATGATTGCACAATGATACAGAGAAAGAGATGAAGAGAGGATGAAGAAAAAATAAAGAGATGAAGAAAGGATAAAGAGAAAGAGATAAGTATATTATAAGTAGTGAATAGGAAACACTTCAATAACCATTTCTTATATAGTTGTGGATGTAAGAAATCAAAAGAGTCGACTCCACCAGAATAGTTGTTGCAAAATTCTGTATACACTTCAATACCCATTTCTGCATCATCACAATGTGGGCTTCTACAATCATCAATGGGATGACACACATCTATATCATTATTTTTCAGTTGTATATTGTTGTCATACTCTAACTGTGAAAGTCTTGATTCAACTGATGTTTCAGCATCTACAACCTCATCATCATCCACATTAACAAATAAGGACTTCTTACGACTCCCAATGACTGCAGAATTAGACTTAGACACCAACCTAGGACTTCTCCTTAATATCTCAGGTGATTTACTATATAACAACCTCTTCTTAGGTGTTAAGAAACTAGATGGGTCAAGAGTGACTGGTGGTGCATCTCTGTCAATGTGTAGAAATGAAGCAGTTTTTGCCTTATCAGGTGTTGAATAACAACTCTGTGCAACTGACACACCAGAACTTTCAGGGAATTCATCACTAAGAGGAACCTTCCTGTGGGTAATATTCATGTAAATATGAATATACCCATCATCTTCAACTACTCCTTTATCCCACATTTCATAAAACTCATCATTACTACCAATGTAAAATAGGTTTGTCTCACTGAACCAGGTTAGGTTAACCTTCTTAATTTGTGATAACTGATATGCAGCATGAACAACATCACTACAACCATTTAATCCCCCACAACTGACACTAACATTATCAAAAAACCTAACCTTGTTTATATCAGATTGTTTAACCCTAAAACTTCTCACTGGGTTCTTCACATATTTCCTGCACAATCACATAACGAAATACAATTTCTGAAAAAATTAGTAAACACAGCAATCAACCGTATCAGATAACAACCCATAACATTTATTTTTCCCAATTTTCCCTAATTTAGGGTTTATGAAAAAAAATCCCTAAATTCCCATTTCCTTTAAATTAGGGTTTACTAAGAAAAAATCGAAAATCAGGAAAAGGTTTGTGATTACCAACCTCATTATGTTTGCGTACATTGTGACCCGATCTTGTTAGTAAACAACCGTTCGAAGATCTGTTCTCTTCAAAAAAACACCATCAACGTTACCAAACCACTGCTAAGAACTAACTGACCTTAACCCTTATATATACACGAACTAACTGACCATAACCCTCATTGTTAGTGATCTAAATCACTCCAAAATCAACTTTCTGTCGCCATTTTTTGATCGATCGCCTTTTCTGCAGATAACAGAGAATAGAATGAACCCTAGAATGAAAGAGGCGGCAACAACGAAGAGAAAATGAGAACCTTATCTATTATAGATTTGGTCTTTGTAAATGTTATCCTGACCGTACATATTAATCTCGAGATTCAACATGTAAGGCGATATACGGTTACAGATCGGGTTTGGTTAGGTCAGGGACATATCGGTATCCCTACACTGCCATTTAACTCTGACTTTGTGGGACCCACCTGCTTAACGGATCATTTAACGAAAGTAGGACCTTCTTGTTAATGGTTTGTAGCAGTGTGACCTTTTTGAAAATTGGGTCCTAATTGCAGGACCGTTTTATAGATTTCCCTTAATAATATAAGAGGGAATTTAGTAGGTGTGGAATTGAATTAATTTGATACTACTTTCAAGGTTCAGATTCAGTCGAACAATTCTAATATGGCCGAAGTACTCAGATTTAGTCAATTCTAAATAGTATGGGACAATATCAAATGGCTTTTTTTCATTTGCCTCATTCTACTTTGAAACAAATGGACTCAATACAACGTCGGTATTGGTGGAATAATCAACATTCAAGAGGTATGTATTTTAAATCATGGATATTTGTTTGTTATCGGAAGCGTGATGGGGGATTTGGGTTTAAGAATCTAAGATCTACTAATGAATCATTTTTGACTAAGTTGGCTTGGCGAATGATCAATAATTCTGATGCGGAATGGGTCAAGGTTCTAGCTGTTAAATATTTTCCCAATTCCAATCTACTTCACATCATTAGGAAAACTAGGGAGTCTTGGGTTTGGAAAAGTATTCATAGAGGTTTAAAATGGGTCAAACAATTCCATGTTTGGGAGATTGGGGACGATACTCATGTCAGAGCTATCAATGACAACTGGATTCCTAGTACAATCAATAACACTTTAGAAACTCAGTCTTCTCCTATATTTGATATCAAGGTCAGCACTTTTATCATTCCTCAAACTTGTTCCTGGGATAAGCCTTCCCTTCAACAGTATTTTTCTCCAAATCAGCTACAAGATATCACTTCTATTCATTTATCTGGTAATGCTCAGGATACTCTAGATGGTCTTTAACTACTAGCGGTGACTTTACTCTAAAGTCCACCTACAGAGCGATTTTGCATAACTTGTTTCCTCCTTCGACTTCTATCTACAATGAAGCTTTTTGGTTAGATCTGTGGCATCTTCAAGTTCCGTACAAGTGTCAGATGTCTATGTGGAAATTGGCTCATGAAATTCTTCATGTTTTGCATCGTCTTGCACGCCATGGGAATTTACGGGAACTACGGGAAAAATAGTGATTTACAACTGTAGATTGACAACTACAGTGGTATCAAATATTTTGAAGCGGAGCACCGTAGATGAGTTGAAGCGCTTTGCATGTAAACGGTGGAGATATTTGTCTCCTAAGACTATAGGTTTGAGCTATATGGAAAATGATCGCAGAGTTCTTGTACTTGGTGATATACAACTGCAAGGTCTAGTTTCTCTTACCATTTTTATTTACAACAAAGATTTTAATTTGGGTTATTTTGTTTTTCGTACTCAAGTTTTGACCAACTTTGCTGTTTGGTCTAACATTTGTCCAGCTTGGTGTTTGGTACTTGGAAATGACGTTGACCCGCGTGGACTCGGTTTAACTTTGATGTTTGGTCTAACATTTGTCCAGCTTGGTGTTAGGTCAAACCGAGTCCACGCGGGTCAACGTCATTCCCAAGTACCAAACACCAAGCTGGACAAATGTTAGACCAAACAGCAAAGTTGGTCAAAACTTGAGTACCAAAAACAAAATAACCCTTTTAATTTTGATGTTGACATGATTCAGAAGACTAGTTCTCGTTCTAAATCTGGTTGTAGTTCTGGTTCTAGTACTGCAAATTCTTGTGTAACTGAAAGTCCTAATCTTGCAATGGTGGTAGATCATGATGCATCCAAGGGAAAGCCTTTTGTTTCTGATGAATGAATTTATACTTTTGACAAGAAAGGTAGAGAGTTTATGCGTGGTGTTTAAGAAGTTAAAATTTTTTTTGGATAAGTACAAGATAGCAGGTTGCAAATTGGTATTCTGATAAATGACAAGACTCTGCATACTGCAAAGTGTAAAGAAGATAGTTGTTCATGGAGGATTCACTCAGGATATATGAATGGTTGCATTTCTCGGTTCTCTCTTAAATATTATAATGTTCTTCACAGGTGAGTAGTGTTCATATTAGTCCACATTACTAATTTTTATTTTTATGGTGTTCGTAGTGATGTACATAGTTTCCGCCTTGTATATGCAGGTTTTTTAGGTGTACATTGTAGTGCACATTACTTATTTTAGGCTCTTCATGTGTATGTCCATAATGATGTACATAGTTTTGCACCTTGTATATGGAGGCTTTTTTTAGGTGTACATTTTGGTGCACTTCACTTATTTTTCCTTATTTTATGTCTTTTTTATTTCAGATGTGGTGTTGGTTTGAGGTCGAAGAGTCCGTTGGTCAAAACCAAGTTAGTCAAGCATTTCATGTCTGACAATATACAGAGAGATCATAGTTTAGAACCTAATCAGATCATTTCACTTGTTAAGAAAACTTATAGGTCCAATATTAAGTATTACCATACTCGTAGAGAGAGAGAAGCGTATTTGAACAACAGTTTGGGGATGACGAAAAATCCTACATTGATTTAATTTGGTATATCAAAGCCACTGAGGAAACTAATCCTGATAGCTATGTCAATTTTGAGATTGATCATGCAACTAGAAGATTGAAGACGATTTTCATATGTTTTGGTGCTTCCAAATATAGATATAAGTATCCTAGACTCATGATTACTTGGACGCTACTTTCCTTACTGGTAGATTCAGGTTGCTTAAATGGATGAAACACGTGTTAATGGAAACAATGGTTTTTACTCATACATTTATGCTCTTGTTTCTGCTGAAAACAAAGAAAATTGGTTTTGGTTCCTGTACAATCTTAAACAAGTGGTGGATGGTTGTATGATTGTTTTTCTTTGCGTTCGTGGTGAAGGCCTTTTGCAAAGCATTCCATCCAAAAGTATTTCCTGATTCATGTCACATTTATTTCTTTTATCATATCAAGTACAATCTTCTTATTGGATCAGGCGATGCGAATTCCAAGGTTATTATTGATTTTTTCTACAAAGATTCTTATTGGATTAACAAATTGAAGATGCTTTATGGGGTATGCATGCGCTTAGATGTGGACATATTTCTAGATATATCAGGACCATTATAAAGGAGAAATAAGCAAATGTATTTGTACCTATATACATATATGATACTCACTCTTCAAGTGTTGCGGAGTCATTTAACAACTGGATTTGTGATCTCAAAAAGTTTTCTGCTTATGATATTCTCTGTGAGATACGGTGATAACGACGTTTATCATTTACTCATTTTGTTTATTAGTGAAGCTGATTTTTCTTTTTTTTTTGTGCATAGTTGATTTGAAGCAACACACAGTTCTACTTGTACACATGGATTTCCTTAATGTGTGCTTTGTTGTACACATGCTTATCTTTGTTTTTTCTAGATCATTTTTTTATGTTTTTTTAATTATTCAGTTTGAAGATTATTAGGAAGAATACTGAGAGAAAGATAGAAGGTCTAGAAATTTAAACACTAGGCTTACTCCCATATACGAAGCTTTACTAAAGGATGGTATCGACATTGGTCGTACTTGGAGGGTTAGTGGGTACGGTGATAGATTGTATGAAGTCCATTCTCCCAGGTCTCACTGTGTAGATCTTCGGCAAAACTTGTACGTGTCACAAGTCGTGAGTGAATGGTTTTCCTTGTGCACATGTATGTGTTGCCATTCAAGATACGAGGGAGGACATCTATTCATTTGTCGATCCATATTTCACCACCAAATTGTTCAACTTGGCATTCCAGGAGATCATATGCCCCATCCCCAATTTTTACAAGCCACGGGTTAATGATCGTAGTAGGGTTGTTGTTCCCATATTTATTCCTCCACCTGGTAGATGAAAAACTCAGCGTATCGAGAGTGCTTAAGAGAAGCAAAAAAGTCCTATAATGTGTACAAAGTGCTTTACCATTGGCCATCGCAAAAGAGCTTCCTTCCCCCTCCCTTGATGATTTTTCTGCTTCTGGTGTATTTCCTTATGACTTGGTAGTTTATTTTTTTTTATTTTTTTTAAAACCATGTTCTTTGTTCAATGTTTTTAATTTTGTTACAATGGATGATACTATGTTATTTTTATTTGAAAGATTTTATGTTTTTTGGTTTTTTACTTTTCGTAGTGTGTTTTCAATTTTTGTAGGCCTGGGTAATTAGACCATGTCCAATGAGGGAACGATAAATTCCCCTAAAATCCTACTGTCTTCGCTTTTCGATGACATGTTGTAAAGACCCTCAAGCTCGTCAACGCTATTAGACCAGTCAAGAGACGTCTTAGCCGCTAATAACTCGATCAGTTTAACACGAACGTTAATTAATAAGAATTAATCTAACAACGATTTAGATACGAAATTAGTATCGTTGGATATATCTACAAAAAATATACGAAATGGACTGCTCGCACGCGTCATTCAGACACTGGGTGAATAAGATTTATCAAGTTGTTTTCAGAGGGTAAAATAGTAATTTTAGATATTATCCTTGTGGCTGCACGTGTCGAAGCGAGTTGGTGTCTTAGCAAATTCTGGTCGGCCTTATCTTCACGAAATCAAAAGAGTAACTCATTTCTCTTTTTCTTTGTCTTTCTTCTTCTTCTTTCATCTCTTCTCTGTCTTCCTATGTTCTTCAGCCTAGTGATGGTTGAGAGATTAAATCAATGATTAAGAGATGAATAATGATGAGATGGATCACACAGTAACTGTTGGTGGTGCTGTTGATTAGGGTAAATGATTCAGAGTTGATGAAAAGGGTTTCTGAATTCATTGAAGTTGTGATTAGAGACGATTAAGGAGAAATTAATGGTTGGGTTTTGAAGAGCTTGAGGTAAAGAAGAAGTTTATGATATTAATTTAAAGATTCAGTTAATGAGAAGAACTTTAATTGAGAAATTGAGAAATTAGGGTTTCGGTTTGATTCGGGGTTTGGATGGAATTAACAGGTTTATTGAGTTACTATCAGATGAGGAACGAAGGGTTTTGTTTAATTGAGGTTGGAGATTGATTTTGATTGTGAACCGAAGGATTAGGGTTTGGTTCTATTTGAGTGAAGATTTTGGGAATTGGCTGTGATGAACCGTGGATTAGGGGATAGGTGGTGATGAGCTGAGTCGAACCTATCTAGAGAAGGGGTTGATTTCAACTGGGGAGAAAGTCTTTTGAGGTAATTTACTTCTTAGTATCTCAGTAAAGTTTTGATTTCATTTAAATGAATTATAGATGTTTAATGATATGGAGTTGTAGATGGTTGAGGTGATGATATGATAATGTTTAATTGTTGAAGAGACTGTGTTTAGAGTGGATTGAATTGAGTTTTGGAAATTGTATTTATGTTGGATACATGAAGCTAAATTGATTTGGGTGAATGAGATGATGCTGGTGGTTAGGGTTTGATAAATTACAAGACTCTGGAAATGCTAATGAGATTAAGATATTGATACAAGTTGGGTGATATGTGATTCAGTTGAGTGTTACTCAGTTAATCGTGGTGATAAGCTTTATGTGTTACTATTGAAGTGTTTGAATTGGGTTTCTTGTGACAATGGTGTTATAATTATAGGTTGGTTGAACGTTGATTTTGGGTTTGGAGTTAGTAAGGGAACTGAGTTTGATTCAGTTTGGTAGTTGTGTTGTTGAATGTGTTAATTGACAGAGGTAAATGTTATGAAGAACTTGTGCTTTCAGGTGCAAGTGAAATAAGATGGAGATGTGATGAAGTTGTATTTGAAATTGTGTGAGTTGATGAAGAGGTTGAGTTAGTGAAGTTGAGATTGGATAGTGGTGCAGGCAGTGTATGTTTTGAGACGAACTCAGAATGATGTAAGAGCCGAGGGTATTAGAGTTGCAGGTGGTAAGGAAAGTGAAATGGCAGAACTTGCAAAGAAGAGCGGAGTTAATGATGAAATTTAGATGTGTTTGCAGTTATGTTTAGTTGTTACATGATAGGTAGGGATTGTAACTGAAGTATTGGAATGATGGATAAGATGATTGTATGAAGTTGAACCCCTCTTGTAGAATCTTGGAAAAGCTGCAATTGCAAGTAGGAATAGTTCGTGATTGTAATTGAAATTGAAGTTTGTTTAAGTTAAATGTATTGTTATTGAATTATGGTTAAGAGTTTTGGTGTTGCAAAATGTTTGTGCATTAGTGTTCTTTGGCCTGAGCTATGGCTCTGGCCTGTGAAGAAGATTAGACATGTTAGCCATCCTAGTCACCCGTATGACTCGTCTCTGTTTAGCTGACTCAGTTAATCTGACTGAGTCAGATGTGAACCTGACTTACCTAAATCAGTCTTGTTGACTGAGTTGACCCATTGAATCACCCGATTTGACTCAGTTAGTTGACTGAGTTAGTCAATTGGACATTTGGCCTGGACTTAGACGTTGACTGTTAGTTGACTCCTTTGACCGTTAGTGACTGTTAGTTGACTCAGATGGACTGGATCTTAGGATAATGGGCTGGTCCAGTGGACTTGGGTTTAGGACTAGTTATCCTATGTTGATGATTTGGACCCTTATGGTCTGAATCAGCCTATGGCTTATTCTACAAAGTTGTGGATATGCATAAGACTTAGCTATTGGATTATAGAACCAATCTAATTGGATTAGTAAACCTTAGATATGCTAAAGATACATAATAAAAGGGTGTAGAACCATAAATGGACTTAGAATCATTAGATAAATTTGTATGATTCTTGTGTGAGCCATTTTGGTGGCTAGGTTTTTAGTCTTCTTGTGTGATTAACAGTTAGTCTTTATTAACAACGATCGATTCAAAGGATGAACCAATGGATTGTGGATCTCGAGGTAGGCGTGGCTTGTCATCAAAAGAGGTGGGAATATATTTAACTCTTTTGCGATTATTGTTGTTTTCTTTTACCAAAGTTTATGTTTTAACAAATTCATGCATTGTCTGCTTGTGTATTCCTTGCATTGTTTAGTTTTAAATTCCGAAAGTTTTGTTATCTCTTTTAATCTTTCCAGTGCGCGTAAAGGAAATGTAATGCTTTGTTTGTCTTTATGATTGTCTTTGGGAAATGAGAATTTCCAACTTTGGTATATAGGATACGCTTCTTCGTTATTTTACTTTTGTGCTTTATTCAGTGTGGAATTGGCATCAATATTACGGGTGTGTACATTCACCCACAGACTATCTAGGTGGTAATGGCCATCAGTATTACGGTGCGTAAATGTCACCACAGAAAGTTATCAGGTGTGTAAATGTCATCGCAGAAACTAAGAAGGAGTTTAGGTTCATATACATGATTGTTTATTTTAGTGGTTTGGTTGTCTTTTAATGTTTGGGAAAACATGTATTGTTTTCCAAATCATGCCAATGATTGCTTAAAAGTTAAATGTTATTCCTACGGGGCACCCCTTTTTGGGATGATGTGCTCACCCATTCCCACTTTCAGTTTCAGAGATAGATCAGAGTTGCGCGGCGAAAGATTCAAGGGTTGATTTCGTTAGTTGGTTAACTTTTACTATGTTTATTATATTGCATATTGTATTTGTAAACCAAATGACTATTGTAAATGTATCATTTGAGAGGAGTTCTTGTATATATATTTCTGAGCGGGGCTAGTTTTGGGTTAAGTTGTGTAGAAGACTTCTTAATTGAATGTCTAAGTAAATAATTTAGATTTTTAATATCTTTTATTTAGTTAATCTTTTGGATTAGTCAGCTGCTAGTTTAGGGGCCGCTACACATGTAAAGTAACCTAAGATTTTCAAGTCTAATGCAAGGGAAAGGCAGTTTTGTATACGATCGATAACAGATTATAGCTTTCACTTTTTCTTTTATTTAATATTTTTTATAATTAAAAAAATAGAAAACGTTAAATGGTATACAGACTGTGTGTTAGATTATCGATCGCATACGAAATTGCCTTTCCCTTGTATTGGACTTGAAAATCTCAGATTACTTTACATGTCATCGAAAAACAAAGACACCTAGAATTTTAGGAGAATTTATCGTTCCCTATTGGACATGGTTTTAACGTATAACTTGGGACTTCGACACCTAGCCAACTTAGCCAACTGGACTATTAAGCGTTGGTTCCCTACCAACATTTGTTGCCCGAGGAAGCCTAAAAATAAAAAGAAAAATGGTTTAATAATCAGATAACATTCATCTTTCCCAAACCATACAAAAACAAAAAGCTCCAAACTTTTCGCTAAAATTTATTATTATCCCACAGAACTAAACACTTACACAAAATTCAGACTTCACATAAAAATGTCTTCATCATCATTATCATCACTAATCCTCTCTCAACCCCTTCCTCCAATTCACGCATCTAATTCTCATCCTTTCAAATCCTTGTTTGTCACTGATTCTTTCCCCTCTTGTTCTTCCCCTGCCTTCATTTCTTCTTCAAAGTCTCTGTCTCAAATACAAAGATTATGCTATGTTAGTACTCCCTCTGTTTCAAAAAGACAATCCTCTATTCAATTTCTGTTTATAGGCGTATTTTTTCAATGAACCAAGCTTCTATTTATAGACGTATTTTTTCAATGAACTCTCTATTATAGCCTTTAATTTTGGTTTTCCCTATTTCTTATCCCCATTTTCCCTATTTCCCATCCCCTTCACAATTTCTAAAAACAATTTACTTTTCAACTCTAATTTTTCCTTGTACAATCCCTAAAAGTCAAATTGACTATAACCATAACCTTTATGACTTTTATTTGTCTTCTACTTCCTTACTCCCCTCTTTTCCAATAAGAAACCACATAAATTATCAAGCAAAAAACTCTAAATTAGATTGATATAGTACATCTATCTTTCATTTTTTGTCATTTAATTTGTCAAGATAAAGATGAATTGATCCGCAATTAATCGATAAACCGCTATGGTGGAAAATCTTATTTAAAAAAACTTGAAGAATATCTAAACCCTAATTTAATCATTGAAAATATATTTTATGAACAAAGTTTGGAGGTGATCATGAGAAGGGTAGTCATAAATGTATGGTCATCTAAGTGCAGCAATAATTCCAACCGCACTTGCGTATGTACATAAACATACTAATCCAAATTAACGTAACATTATGCTTGCATTTTCTCCCATTAGTAACAGATGCTTCAAGACTAGTGTCCTATCCGATAAGTACATATCAAATCGGTGACTCAATATGTGTTCCACCTATTTTAAGTAATATGGTACCCTAATCTCTCCCGTCCACCATTTTTAATGTTTAGCTTACATCAAAGTTTTATCCTTCTTTGGTGATGAATCATGGAGACGGAGTAGAAGAGATTGTGGAGATGGAGAAGACAGTGATTTGTTTCTTAGATTTTTCTATTTTGTTTAGTTGGGTGTAAAAATAAAAAGTCAAGAGATGGTATTTAGGAAATGTGAAATTTTATGTGGGTGGTACTTAGGATTATTGGGGATAGGAATTACGGGGGATTAGAAATAGGAAAAGTGGGGATAGGAAATGGGGAAAACCTTAATTTTTTATATTCATAAATGCATATTAATGGGATCTAATCTAAAATATTAAAGAAATTTATACAATTAAGGAAACAAACATATCCTTCATTCCTTTTAAAAGACAATTTATTTGGCTCCAAAAATTAAATTCCCTAAAGAGTTTATATTCCATAAATTCGATATATTTTGATTTTCCTTTTTTATTTCCTATTTACAATTCTCATAACAATTTTAAGCAGTTTTTAATACTTGCATTTTTATTAACATAAAATATTTAAATAATTAAGGATAGTCAAGTAAGTATTATGATCTCCTTAACATTTTGACAAAGTAAGAAACAAGACCAAGTTAGTTTAAAAATCATGATAGCAGTATATGTGACTACACATTACTTAGAGCTATTAGAAGACACCTGCTGATAAGACCTATTGGAAATCTGATCATGTACTCAAGTGTTGTTTTTTTGTCTTTCAGCATCCAACTGTGCTTTCCAAGCTTCGTTTTTCTACCAGTGATTTAGAAGATGAGGGTTTATCATCTGGGGTGACTTTATGTGTCTCTAGAAACACGCTGGCCTATATATCTCACCAGAGGGGCTTTCCTTTTCCTGTGACAACACAATGCATCAAATCTTGTACAATTTTGCATCAAAAGACAACATCTATGAGGCATAATTAAGAAGAGGTTTACTGACAAGATAAGTGCATTAAAATTTCATTAGCTGTTTAGATAAGTAATTATTCTATATAGCATCACGTCTTATATAATCCAACCAGCTAAGTTTCTTCAGTTAATATTGCACTCAATTGAATTGAAACGAATAAGTGACGCTTTCAGCAAGAAGCAATAATGCACGGAATGAACAATAACCAATGGAACTAGCATAAACAAGGATTCTTGGCATACAAAAAACTTCTTATGCTATCCAATTAATGAAACAACTGAAATAACATAAGAATAATAGCTTGAAAATCCAATATAGTATAAAGAATTTACCATTTCACGCCACCTTCCTGCCACCTGTATACTGAGCCTTCACTTGTGACTGCTCTCACTGCTTGTTCAGACTTTTTCTGAAATTTTTCAGAAATGTTGTTCTCCCAATCTTCTTTCTTATAAAATGTATGCAACTTCCTTTTCTTTTCTTGCAGAGTTGTACCATCATTGACCAATCGCCGTTTGATTTTTCTGTTCTCTATGCACTGTTTGCTTTTGTCAAAACATATTTTTTATGGATATGATTTACCTGGTAGGTACTCTGCAATTTAAAAAAAAAAATGAAGATAAGCTTAGGGAAAATAAAGCCAACTGGAGTCACTTGAACAAAGTTCCAAATATCTTCTTTGTAATTATCAGTAACCTCTTTCTAATTCTTATATCCCAATCCAATTTGTGACCTTGTAATCTCTCCAATCATGACTTGATTCAGACAACATGGGGCTATATCTAGGAGAAGAAGGAGACCAGTTTGATGTGGGGCTGCTTTCCGTCGAGCAAAGAGTGGTCGTACTTCCTCCAGTCATCTCAAACATCAACAGACCTAATGAATATGCAAACAGTCCTATCAAGCAAAATCACAATAAAATAGTTCAATACAATTATATTAACTAACAATGCTGCTTGAATCCAGGATGTGAACAAAGTTTATCGGCATTCAAACACTGAATAAGAATAATAATAATAATAATAATACCTCAACCACATCTGTTAACTAAACACCATAGAACATTACTAGATGCTACCCTTGCTAATCTGTACTTAGCAAACTAATAGGAAATCAAGAACATTAACAATGACAATCACATTCAAATAACCATAAGATTTCGTCCAATGCATCTAGAAACTATAATCAATTGAGTTTCATTTCTATCACAGTGACCTAGTTCCATAAAGTTCAGAGGATGAGTACCCTTTCGTATTTATCAACAAAACAACAACTACTCTACCAACAGCCTAATAGGTCTGGTGAACTGATTTGTTCTTTGGATCCAAAGGTTTTAAACACACAAACACCCAGTATACATGATAATCAGATCTATATACATGAAATTCAGATCTTCAGACCACGGACTTAATACCACATGCTTCTTTTCAATCAAAAGTCAAAATTTATTAAGCTAGAGGCAAACATAGGATTATTACATGTTAAACCAAGTCCTGAAGACTCTCCTCGATTGACTGCACACCAAGTCTCTTGACCTAGTTTTGTGTCAGATTCTAAAGCCTACATTTATGGCATGCTCAGTCTTTGATTTGTTTACCAAATCTGTAACAGTTTATCTTGAAAGTGATTAATATAAATTGAACCACAATCTGCACATAGCAGGTGTGGAAGTATTCACCAAAATCTATCTTCTAACTTGGTATCAGCCTGATCCAAGCCATCTTCCGCTCAATACCACACAAAAAAAACTTTCATGGCAGACACAACAAATACCCTAAGACAGGTGCAAATTCATCACCTTGTCACATTAAAACACACAGAAACAAATCATATCCTCTGGAAGGCGCAGTTCAAACCAATCTTAAAGGGCTATGATCTCAGGATTCTCTCATTGTTGGCTGGCTCAATTAAACTCTGACACCTGAAGTCTTGAGTAATGTAGCTCACCTAACAACTGCAAAGGATGTCTGGGATAAACTAGAATCAGAATATGCACCAAAAACTTTTCATCATCAGATGAATCTGAAAAAGCAACTGCATAGCATGTCAAAAGGTAACAAAACTCTCAAAACCTATTTGAATGATGCTAAATCTTTGTTTGCTCAATTGGCAGAATCTGGCTGTGCTGTAACAACAAATGAAAAGAAACAAGCCATTAGTAATGGCCTTAACCAAAGCTATGATCCTGTTGTAACTGCTTTGAGTACTGTGGAGGATATGCCTATCGATACCTTTTACTCACATCTGATCACATATGACATGCGCCAAGAATCACAGTTGTCATCACTGCAGTCTCCAATAGCAAATGTAGCTGTCTCAAACTTTTCCTCCACAAGCAGAGGAAATCCAAAGAATCTAGTCCAACAGAAATATTCATATTCCAACAATAATATGAATGCTCGTCAGCAGCAGAATCAGAAACCTCCTCAGTTCATAGAAAAGTGCCAGATTTGTAAGAAGAAGGGCCATCTTGGTGACAGATGTTGGTTTCGATATGACAAACCCACAACCAACAACCAGCGTCCAGCGCAGGCCTATATTGCTTTACCTGGTGATCAGTTTGGAAATCAGTGGGTAACTGACACAGGTGCAACTCATCATCTGACTTCTGATATGAGAAAGCTGTCCATTCCTCATGAATACAATGGCACTGAGCAGGTTCATGTTGGCAATGGTAATACACTGGAGATCTCCAATGTTGGTAATGCATCTTTTACGCTTAATTCCCGAACTTTTGCATTGAATCATATTTATCATGTTCCTAAAATAAAGACAAACTTGTTGTCTGTATCACAATTCTGTAAAGACAATAATGTTTATTTTGAGTTTCATGCTGGTTTCTTTGTTGTTAAGGACAAGCGCACGGGGATAATGCTGCTGAGAGGGTTTAACAAGAATGGCCTTTATATGTTTGAAGGGGTAGATTTGATTCAGCACTCAATAAAACCTGAAGCTATGGTGACCTATACTCTTCCTCTTTGGCACCAGCGACTAGGACATCCTATGCTTAGCACTGTGTCAAAAATCTATCATCAATTTTCACTGCCAGTAACAAATAAAAATTTGGCTTTTGTCATTCTTGTCATGTGAGTAAAAGCAAGAAGTTATCTTTTTCTTTGAGTAAAACAGTTTACAATAAGCCTTTGAGCTTAGTTGCTTCAGATATATGGGTCTCACCCTCCTTGTCAAGAACTGGTTTTCGGTATTACATTTTGTTTATGGATGTCTATTCTCACTATACATGGATCTTTCCCCTAGTACTAAGGTCTGATGCATTGCAGACTTTTATTCTCTTTCGCAAACTAGTTGAAAATCTCACTGGTCATAAGATTAAAACTTTTCAATCTGATAATGCTCTTGAATATCAAAAATTTACTTCCTATTTAAATGAGTCTGGCATTCAGCATCGTTTTTCATGTCCTCACACGTCACCTCAGAATTGTTTGGCAGAAAGAAGAATCAGACATGTCACAGAGTCTGGTTTGGCCTTACTGTTTCATGCTCATATGCCTAGGTCTTTTTGGGCAGATGCTTTTGTTACTGCATGTTATCTTATAAACCGCCTACCTACTTCAGTGTCCAACTCGAAATCCCCTTTGGAAATGTTGTTCAACAAAGTACCAGATTATTCCTTCTTAAAAGTTTTTGGCTGTCTTGCATATCCTTGCTTAAGGCAATATAACAAAGACAAACTTGAACCTAGGTCAATTAAATGTGTTTTCATAGGATACAGTAATGCACATAAGGGGTACATGTGTTTGCATAGGGAAACAAACAGAATCTACATCTCTAGACATGTGCGCTTTGAAGAATCTACATTCCCATTCTTGCCTCTCAAGCATCAAACCCCAGTGCCAAATCCAGGTATTGTACAATCCAGCACAAGTATTTTCTCTAAGACTCCATTTGGTATAGGAAATAATACTGTAGTTCAGGGTCCTGCTTCATAATCTACTGCTGCACCGACATCAGACAACTTGCATATTTCAGCATCCCCCTCTGAAGGTTTGCCTTGCTCTGACACAACAATATCTCCTGCGGTTAGTTCAACAACTTCAACTTCTGAACCTGATACAACTCTGCCTGTTGCGTCTTCACATATTGGTGACGAAGTTGAGAGTACTTCTCTATCCCATCCAATGGTCACAAGGTCAAAGGCTGGTATACACAAACCTATTCAAAAGTTGTGCTTAACTGCGTCCAAGCATATTCTGCATGATGAAGATTTCATGGAGCAAACTTGTTTCTCGGCTGCAAGAAAAATTCCGGAATGGCGGGATGCAATGGATGTTCAGATCAATGCATTAATTAAGAATGGCACATTCTCTCTGGTGCCATATGAAGAAGGTATGAATGTGGTGGGATCCAAGTGGGTATATAGGGTTAAACATAATTCTGATGGTTCACTCAACAAGAGAAAGGCGCGTCTTGTTGTCAAGGGATATGACCAACAACTTGGTATTGACTATGGTGAAACGGGTTTTCACCAGTGGTAAAGCCGTGCACTATAAGGCTAGTACTATCCATTGCTGTAATGCGCAACTGGGATATCAAACAGCTGGATGTGGAGAACGCTTTTCTTCATGGTGACCTGAAAGAGGATGTGTATATGCAACAGCCTCAGGGGTATGTCGATGAACTGCATCCATCCCATGTCTGCAAGCTGCACAAATCACTCTATGGCCTTAAACAGGCGCCTAGAGCGTGGTTTTCCAAACTGAGCAACTACATGGTAAAGTTGGGATTTCAAGGATCCATTTCTGACACTTCTCTGTTTGTTCGTCAAACAAAGGATTCAACATTGTACGTTTTAGTTTATGTTGATGACATAATAGTGACTGGTTCACATCCTTCTGAAATCTCTGGCTTAATAGAAGATCTCAGTGCTGTGTTTGCATTAAAGGATTTGGGTGATCTTTCTTTCTTTTTAGGAGTTGAAGTCATCAGACAAGGATCTGAACTAATTCTGTCACAACGTAAATATGCTACAGACCTACTGCGCAAGACGAAGCTAGATGGTGTAAAGCCAGTAAACACTCCTCTGGCAGTGAATGCAAAAATTCAGAAGCAATGTTCAACAAGGTTTTCAGATGCTACATTATATCGCAGTATTGTGGGTGCACTGCAATATCTGCACTTAACCCGCCCAGATATCTTTGTGGCAGTTAACAAGGTCTGTCAATATATGCATGACCCATTTGAAGAGCATTGGGAATTGGTCAAAAGAATTATTCGGCATCTTAAAAATACAGTAAATTTTGGGCTGCATATACGTTCTACCTCAGACTTCTCTTTGCAGGAATACTCTGATGCAGAATGGGCTGGAAGTCTGGATGACAGACGTTCAACTAGTGGATATTTTATATATTTCTGGGTTAACTTGATCTCTTGGAGTGCACGCAAGCAAAAGACTGTATCAAAGTCCAGTACTGAAGCAGAATACCGCGGAATTGCAATAGCTACTTCGGAAGTTATCTGGATTCAATCCTTGCTGCAGGAACTTGGTTTCAAAATTTCACCTCCATTACTCTGGTGTGATAATTTAGGAGCCACGTACTTAACTTCAAATCCCATCTTCCATGCCCGCACAAAGCACATTGAGATAGACTATCATTTTGTTCGTGAGCGTGTGGCTGCTGGTCTACTCCATGTCAGATTCATCAGTTCACGTGATCAAGTTGCGGATATTTTTACTAAGGGGCTTCAATCATCAAGATTTCGCATTTTACGTAGCAAGTTGCAACTTCGCCAGCTGCAGTTCAACTTGAGGGGAGGTGTTAAACCAAGTCCTGAAGACTCTCCTAGATTGACTGCACACCAAGTCTCTTGACCTAGTTTTTTGTCAGATTCTAAAGCCTACATTTGTGGCATGCTCAGTCTTTGATTTGTTTACCAAATTTGTAACAGTTTATCTTGAAAGTGATTAATATAAATTGAACCACAATCTGCACATAGCAGGTGTGGAAGTATTCACCAAAATCTATCTTCTAACTTTACAAATCTATAACAATCCTCTGTAACCTAAGTTTAGATTCATTTAAAGATAATCTGATTTGAAACCCATGCATTTTTTCAATCAAAAGTCACAAGCTATTTAGCAATAAACCAGCATAAGATTGTATTATTACCATACTATAACAATCCTGTAACGATTCAATCAAAGAGTCTAATGTGAAACTCATGCATTTTACAATCAAAATCATAAAAAAGGTATACCTTGGATGTTTTTGATCTCTGACCAGATAATCGCCCCAAAAAGATACATCTCTGGATTGATTTTAGGGTTGAACTTATAGTTATTCCAAAAAACCAAGCAGGAATAATTCCTCCCAAAAGGATTTTCTTTCGATTTCATTCCGCTTAAATTGAAATTGTTAGGGTTCAAATCGAAAAAAAAATTGATCGAGATTATTACCGCTAGATGTTCTTCTTCCATTCCTTGTGAATATATTCTTGTTACATCGGATTTTCATCCTACGGCGTTGCTGAAATGTTTATAAAATTACAGACGAAATCTTCTCTGAATACCCCTAATTTTCTGCCAAGATATCAGATTGCGGAAAAATTACCTAAGATAGAGATAGGGATGAAGAGATTTTTTTTTTCCTGAAGCATTGCCGGAAATGATGAAGAACCGCTGGATCTGGACGGAGGAGAAGACTCTTTCACTGTCTCACATTGTTAAACATCAAAAGACGCATCTTTCTATCTTTTTTTTCCTTTCCTTTTTTTAGTATAGGCTTACACGTTTTCCTTTCCTTTTTTTAATATAGGCTTACACGTCATAGGTCAAGAGCTTGTCTCTTTAATTTTTAAGCAGCTTGACTAGGGTATAAAAAATGGAATAATGAGCAATAAATAATAAAAAAATATTATAATAATACCAAGGCTTTGTATGATTTTTTATTCTATTAATTATTTTTCATAATAACTGAAAAATAAAAGTTTTTTTGTTAAATTATTTTGTGAAGCATATTAAAATGCTCAAAATTATACCACCACACAAAATTTATAAAAAAGGAAATCTAAATTAACATTTTCAAACATTGAGTTAATTCCCGATCTCGTTCATCATCACTTCAATTTTTAGTTGCATGGCATATAATAATAGTTGCAAAATGTCGAATTTTGCTCGTACTTTTGTTATCCATCATCTGACAATAAAAACATCCAAATTCTTATGGACTCAGCAATATCCATCAAAAGTACAACTTTTTTCGTGGAAAGTACTCGCCGAAAGCTTCATACCATCGACAATCTCATCCAGCACATTTATCTTTGCTGCTATTTCAATCCGGAGATTGATACTCAGATTTTGCTTCACTGTCATGATTTTGTAATTTTTGGCCGTTCCGATTCAACTGTTTCTGAACTTTTGGGTATTGCATACCCTCTTGTATTCTCCCTTTAGTAGATTAATAAATATTATGCTTCAAAAAAAAAATCTGGCCGTAATAATAAGTGTAATAGTGAAATCCTGTTAAAATGTGAATTTGGCCGCTTTAATTATAATGAAAACTCGATCTTTCAACATTAATAAATTATAAATAATTTTAAACGAGTTCGACTAAAACTGAAAAAACTAGAACTTTATCCTTTGGGATTAAGGCTATTTGCGACAAATTTTAGTTAATAATCAAGACTCGACACTTCAATTGAAAATTTGATCGAGTTGGAACGAGTTCGAGTAAAACTGAAGAAACCGGATCTTCATCTTTTCGAATTGAGACGATTTTGTGTCAAATATAGTTACATAATCAAGACTCGACAATTCAATTGAAAATTTGACCGAGTTCGAAACTTCATCCTTTTGAATTGAGACAATTTGCGTCAAAATTTAGTTATATAATCAAGACTCAACACTTCAACTTAAAATTTGATCGAGTTAGAAAGAGTTCGACTAAAACTGACAAAACTAAAACTTCATCCTTTTAGGATTGAGTCTAATTGCGTCAAAATTTAGTTACATAATCAAGACTCGACACTTCAACTGAAAATTTGATCGAGTTGGAACGAGTTCGAGTAAAACTGAAAAAACTAGAACTTCATCCTTTTATGATTGAGTCTATTTGCGTCAAAATTTAGTTACATAATCAAGATCCGACGCTTCAACTAATATTTTGATCGAGTTGGAACGAATTCGACTAAAATTGGAAAAACTAGAACTTCATCCTTTCAGATTGAGGTTATTTGCGTCAAAATTTAGTTACATAACCCAGATTCGACAGTTCAACTAACAATTTGATCGAGTTGGAACGAGTTCGAGTAAAACTGAAAAAGTAGAACTTCATCCTTTCGGATTGAGTCTATTTGCGTATTTAGTCACATAATCAAGACTCAACACTTCAACTGGAAATTTAATCGAGTTGGAAAGAGTTCGAGTAAAACCGAAGAAACCGGATCTTCATCTCCTTCGAATTGAGACGATTTGGGTCAAAATATAGTTACACAATCAAGACTCAATAATACAGTTGAAAATTTGACCGAATTGGAACGAGTTCAAATTAAAATGAAAAAATAGAACTTCATCTTCTCGGATTGAGGCTATTTGCGCCAAAATTTAGCTACATAATCAAAACTCGACACATCAACTGAAAATTTGATCGAGTCGGAACGAGTTCGAGTAAAACCGAAGAAACCGGAACTTCATCCTTTCAAATTGAAAGGATTTGCACCAAAATATAATTACATAACCAAGACCCGACACTTCAGTCGAAAATTTGACAATTTTCGGATTGAGGCGATTTGCGATTTGCATCAAAATTTTGTAATTATAATAAACAATCCCTTTCTCAATTATAATAGATATATTTGTTTTTTGAATGTAATAAATTAATATAACAAATAAAAAGGATTAAACTCCATATTTTTATCATTATTGAATATCTAAAGGATTATTTTAAATTATCAATTTTATAATAATGAAAAATTCCGCTCAAAATACAGTACTGATAAATTTTATCTCAAGCTATTATTGGGACGCTTACTAGTCTTGAACTTACGCCTCCCCTAATTTTCCTGTAACATCATAATTAATAATCAGTACGACACTTCGATAAAATGAAGCAATAGTTCAACTCAAAGCACTTAAAGTAAACCTAATGACATACATAAATAAACAATAGGATGCTAGTCAATAATCTGCAAGACTGTGAAGGATTAAATCAAATAAAAATTTAACACACTCATAAACCAGCTCAATCAAAACCAGTGACGTCTGACTCAACGTAATGCAAGGATTCTGACTTAGAACGCAAGGATACAGAGTACAAGCTCAATTTTTTGTGAAATGTAGCAGGTACAACTGATTAATGGGTCTTGAGACAGAGAAGGTGGTGCTTATGGGCTGGTGCTGATGATATGAGTGATTAAATGTAGAGTTGGTCTTGAGAGATGCTGCAATTGAGTGTTGTTTGCAGTTGCAGATAAAGCATGTTAGCAACAGAAGCATCGTAGCAACAAAAAAAAATCAAACCATCGATCATCATCACTCCCAGAGTAACAAGACCCCAAAGTAACGAAGGTTCAGAGTCAGCCATGATACCCTAAACTAAAGGTCCCATTAAGGACTTGATCAATCACCAAAAGAGAAATGAACAACAGTGGGAAAGATAAGAAAATGCTCAAAGACAATACTAAACCAATAGACAGTAGTTTATGCTGTCATCCATTGAATTTTATATAAATAAGATAAGAATTTGATCGTGTAAATTATGCAATCAACTGGTACCAAAACCCAATGGGCGTCTGTAGGATGGGTGTCAATGCAATCAAAGACACAACCCACCTTAAGTTTAGTTTTATCTACTAAAATGACATAAATCCACATACAAATTTTAGTTTTTCATTAAATCCCACGGATGAAATATACCACGGATGTATTCCGTAATTGTATGATTCATCATTAAATCCCACGCCTAGAGAAATATGACGTTTTAGAATAACAGTATTTTTTTTTATGTTAAATGGTGTATCCCATTATTTTCATATTATATGACGGAATTTATCTGTAAAATCCCAATCACATAATTAATCTGTCATTTAAAAGTGTAATTTGGAACCCTTTCTGGACTAGTGGAGACGTTGGCGCTTTTATAAAAAATGTGGCGCGTTTACGAAAAATGCTGGTGTTTGAACTAACAATGGGTGATGGAAAGACAAGCGCCGGTGTTGTTGGATCATGCGCCAGAGTTGTTGAATCAAGCGCCAGCGTTGGTGCCAAGCTCGCCCGGCCTTCCATCACGCGTGCACTACATGTTCCATCTCACTCAACAAAATGAACAAATTTGTTGAGTCCATAGTGGGAACAAAATCAACAAACTTCAAGTTTGTTGAGCCCATAGGAACTGCTCTTATAGGATTACATAGCAAAGGAAGTTAGGATCAAAAGTCTTCAACATATGTCAATCCAATTGCAGTCAAGAATTCGAAAATCATGCATCCTGTCGAGTGTTTTTGGTAAAAACGAAATTTGAACTTGTTGTACTAATAAATTTTAACCTTTTCATCAAAATAAAATAGAAAATGATACCTACATTACATAGTAGAGATTTCATGGGAAAAAAAAGAAGCAAATACATTTTAGTGAGCCACCGCCCACCACACAGAGTACTCATTTTCCCTCCTCTCAGGTCTCCACAAGATTGACGTCCGTCATGAAGTTTTATTTGGCACTATATTGAAGTCCTAAACCCCTAAGGACGGTAAACAGTCCTTCGTCAAGTCTATTTGGCATTCTATTGAAGTCCTGAAGGACGGTTAAAGTAGTCCATACGGCACTATATTGAAGTCCTAAAGTCCTAAACGCGTGAGCCACCACACGGAGTACTAATTTTCCCTCCTTTCAGGTCCACCAAAGCTTTATTTTCCACAAGATTGACGTCCTTCATGAAGTCTATTTGGCATTATATTGAAGTCCTAAACTCCTAAGGACGTTAACCTAGTCTATTTGGCACCATGTTGAAGTTCTAAGCCCCTACGGGACGGTAAACATGTACGATGGGTCAGTTGGTTTTTATGAAATCATCTCCAGGCCATGTTGGGATCCTACATATATATATATGGTAGAGATTGTCACAGAACCTCATCATCAAAACCTTCTTCTTCCTTGTTTTACACTTTCACCATTTTGAAGCCATAATGACAAACCCCAAAGCTGCGGCTTTATCCCCTTTTCAGATCGTATCCTTACTTTCTATTTTCCTCCTAGCCATTTTTCCACACCCAATTCTGTCCACAAAAAGTTCCGAAGGATTCGAGTTCCTCAAGAATCTGGAAGGATGCCACAAAGGTCAGACAGTTAAAGGCCTGCGTGAACTCAAGCTGTATCTCAAAAAGTTCGGGTACGCAGCAAATGTCGTTAACCATACTGAGTATGAACATTCTGACCAATTTGATGACATTTTAGAAGAAGAAATCAAAACTTACCAACTCAATTATCATCTTAAAGCCACCGGAAACTTAGATGCCGAGACGGTGAAACAGATGACGGCACCCAGATGTGGATTCCCAGACATTGTCAACGGAAAAACTCCCATGAGATCAGGCAATAAGAAAGAGAGCTCTCTCCATACTGTTTCACACTTTACCTTCTTCCGAGGAAACCCTAGATGGCCACGTTCAAAATCCCACCTCACGTATCGATTCAGCTCTACCATCCCAGTTACTAGCAATATCATCAACACTTTGAGAGCCGTCTGTTCAAGTGCTTTTGCAAGATGGGCAGAGGTGTCCCATTTTACATTTTCTGAAGCTGTTCATCAGGCCGATATCGTGATTGGTTTTCACCGTGGTAGTCATGGTGACGGGCACAGCTTTGATGGTCGTGGTGGAGTACTAGCTCATGCTTTTGCACCAGTAGATGGAAGGTTTCATTACGATGCAGACGAGAAATGGAGCACTCATCCGGCGCAAGGAAGTGGCACTTATGACCTGGAATCAGTTGCTTTACATGAAATTGGGCATCTACTGGGGCTTGGGCACAGCACAGAAAGGGATGCAGTCATGTTCTCAAGCATCCAACCAGGATCCCTAAAGCGGCAACTGTATGCAAATGATATTCGAGGTGTACGCACCTTGTATGGTCTCCGCCCATAATTATTCTGATTACCCTCAATAATACCACCTCTATTTCTTAGGCTAAAATAGAAACGTAATAGTAACACCTTTTGCAGAAACAAAGGTAGTAAAGACACTGATATAAAACAAGTTTATCGGTAAGATAAGTATAATAATGGTTTTGGTTATACCAAACACAAAAGAGTTTATGAAATAAATGGTGGACGTGAATTAATTTGACATCGCTTGTACTTGATTTTTATTTTTTTTGATCGGTAAAGAATTTTGATGCTAGCGAGTTTCGAACTCAGACCACTGATATCATCACCCAGTAACTTTACCACTGTAGTACAGTAGCACCGGCATATCGCTTGTACTTGATATATAAGAGAAAATAAATAAAGAGATTTTAATCTGCTTTTAATTGTTTTGCAACCAATGAACAATAACATGAACACCCCAACAAAAAATTTAATGACAAGAAATTGGAAGAACAAGCTAAAGCACTTGTACCTACAACATTGCTAATGGGTGCCGGACACCCCAACAGATTTTTATTTTTGTCCTATATATATTTTGGTACCTCCGAGTAAAATCTAGCACCCGTTACCTAGCCGAACTCCAAATTATTGCACATGTTGTTCATTCGGTTGCTAATCCCGCCAAAACGTTCAATATTCAGATAACCTTCATCACTCCCATGCCACACAAAAACAAATTTATTATTATTATCCCCAAAACTAATCATTTCAGAAACTCAGACTTTGAATTCCAGACGCATAAAAATGGCTTCATCTTCTTCGTCATCCCTAATCCTCTCTCAACTCCTTCCTCCAATCCCCTCCTGTAATTCCCATCGTTTCAAATCCTTATTCCTCACCGTTTCCTTCCCCTCTTCTTCTTCTTCTTGTACCTTCATTTCTTCTTCTAAATCTCTGTCTCCAATACAGAGATTCTGCTCTGTTAGTACTAGATTTTCTACTAAGAAACCCTTTACTGTATCAGCTTCTTCTACTACTTCTACTCTTCAGGCACTAATTTTTGACTGTGATGGTGTGATTCTTGAGTCTGAACATTTACACAGACAAGCATACAACGATGCATTTGCACATTTCAATGTTAAATGCTCTGCTTCGGATACTAAGCCACTCAATTGGGATTCTGATTTTTATGACGTTCTTCAGAATCAAATCGGGGGTGGAAAGCCTAAGATGAGATGGTATTTTAAAGAGAATGGATGGCCAACTAGTTCAATTTTCGAATCTGCACCGGAAAATGATTCTGATAAAGCTAAACTCATTGATACACTCCAGGTATATATGGCTGTTCATGTTCTTCTATCTTGCATACTGGGTGTTTGTGTAAATGACACTGATGAAATTGTAGTTTTGCTTGTAGGATTGGAAAACTGAAAGGTACAAAGAAATTATCAAATCAGGAACTGTAAGGAGATGTACATTTGTGTTTTGTGCATTTTAAGTTGAATTGATCAATTTCTGGATACTAACATACTGAAAGTCTGAAACCAGTACACAGTTCAATTGAAAAAATGAATGCAAAGCTGATGTTGTTATCACCAGGTTGAACCTAGACCCGGAGTTTTGAGATTAATGGATGAGGCCAAGACTGCTGTAAGACACTTTGATTTGCTGTATGATACGTTTCCGTGTTATGTATCTTGTTTTGCATCTTTTCGGTTTATTGGTATTCGTTGTTGTAGGGAATTAAGTTAGCTGTTTGCTCTGCAGCAACAAAAAGTTCAGTAATTCTTTGTCTTGAAAGCCTTATTGGCAATGTAAGTTCCGTGATCAACTCTCTTGGTGGAAATTCTAGTGGAAATTGAATAAATACCCCTTAGTTCTACGTTTTACATAATATTGATGTAGGTTCTATCTCTTTACATGTTGTAGGATCGATTCAAAGGTCTCGACTGTTTCCTCGCAGGTACATCTTTGATATTAATTTTATAATTTTAATTATGCTTTCTCTTTTGTGACATAAGTGTTTACTCTGGACTTGTGCTTCTACTTGTCCTAAAGGCTAAAGGACCTAAAAGAATGGATGAACGTCGCAATGCCTTAAGTTTGCTTAATTATCACAAGTACACAGTTCAATTGAAAAAAATGAACGCAAAGCTTATGTTGTTATTACCAGGTTGAACATAGACCCGGAGTTTTGAGATTAATGGATGAGGCCAAGACTGATGTAAGACACTTTGATTTGCTGTATGATACGTTTCCGTGTTATGTATCTTTTTTTTGCATCTTTTCGGATTATTGGTATTCGTTGTTATAGGGAATTAAGTTAGTTGTTTGCTCTGCAGCAAAAAAAAGTTCGGTAATTCTTTGTCTTGAAAGCCTTATAGGCAATATAAGTTCCGCGGTCAACTCTCTTGGTGATGGACGTGGCGAGATCGACATTTTTACCACGAAAAGATGATGCATGATTATTTTAATCATGATTGTGTCTGTTCCGATGAGGATTTTCAGCGACCTTTCCGCGTGGGCCACAACTTGACGCAAAGGATTATTGCGACAGACTCCAAAACAGGAGAATCTATGGACAACTAAGACAAGATCTAATTAAGCACATTTGGACTTTAAAAGGAGCGAGAGATGATGCGCGAGGGCGAGGGAGATAGTTGTTATTTTCAATTTAGTGTTGTTGTTTATTTTAATCAATATTTTTTTTAATTTAAAGTTGTTTGTTTAAATGACTACACTTAAAATTAAAGTTGAGACAATTATATTAAAAGTAATTTTAAATAAACGAGTACAATTAAATTAAACTTAACTAAACAAGAATTAAAATCAGTTAGCAAGACTGTATTCATCTTCGTTTTCTTCCGAGGCATCATCTTCGTCTTCCACATTCACATACTGGCGAGTTTGTTGAGGGGGACTTGTTAGGAACCTGTTGTTGTTCGGCCGCGACTTGTTGTTTTTCGTCCGCAGCTTGCTGAGCTTCGACCACATCCATTCCCTTAGTCCATGCAGCAAGTTGTCGTCCATTCATTATTGAAGTATTCAAGGAGAGTAACTTGTTTAGCTTACATTCCCTGTAGTATTGTTCTCGCAATAGACGACTTTTTTGTTGATTATTTATAGCAATGCCACGGTCCCGGGCTCTATCTGCTTCTATCTGTATCTCGAATTCCTTGTGATCAACATAGTTGAACTCGCTTGAACCTCCTTCTAATGCTCATTGGATTGCGTCTCTCAATGCTTTTGCAACTTTCTGATCCCCTCCTCATCTTCTCTTGACGTTGGTGTTAACGTCTAGATTAGTGTAGTGTTGTTCCTAACTACTTGGAGTTCCATCAGGTGAGGAAGCAGGCCCTCCATTCTGAAAATCCTGCGAAATTGGACCATGTGGTGATCTTGCAGGCACTTGATTACCTTCCTTCACCCTCAAAATGGTGAAACAAGTTTCATGTTGGAAGCTTAATTTGTGGGATCTTTGCCACTCTTCCTGACATCTTCGTTCCACATCCGGTTCGCCTTCACTACTTTTTCCGTTGTGCCACATTTGAGTGATCAAAAGCTACATATTCACTAACGGCTGCTGAAATTGCGTGAAAACGATGAGACAACCCATCGGTATCACGTCTATTGGGGTAACCTGTTTCTTCACAAAATTTTTGTAAAATATTATCATAAAAAGTTTTTTTTTTCTCTTGATAAATACCATTGATTTCACCCATGTATATAATATATAATTTCTGCAAAGTGACTCGTCTTCATCCATCGTATACATGACACCACTAATTCTTGTGTTTCTTGGTTGTGATTGTAGTGTATTTTATTGTGTTTCTTGTTGTGATTATTGTTGTGATTGTTGTTGTGTTTGTTGGTGTGATCGTTGTTGTGATGATGCCATATTTGTTAGAAATGAAATTTACAGAGATGGGATTTTTTCTGGTAGATTGAGTTGATATGAATAGTTTTGTTTGAAATTTTTTTTTTTTTATAGATGGTATGAAATTGTGTAATTTTGAGGTATTGATGAAAAAGGTGTGAGTTTTAAGTCTGGAGATGAATTGAATTTCTAGGGAAACAAAAAGGAGTAACAGTCGTTGGATGGAAGACCAAACGACGAGGGTGCTACTGGCATCCCAATATCCTGTATATGTAACAAACAAGACCAAGTTAGTTTAAAAATCATGATAGCAGTATATGTGACTACACATTACTTAGAGCTATTAGAAGACACCTGCTGATAAGACCTATTGGAAATCTGATCATGTACTCAAGTGTTGTTTTTTTGTCTTTCAGCATCCAACTGTGCTTTCAAAGCTTCGTTTTTATACCAGTGATTTAGAAGATGAGGGTTTATCATCTGGGGTGACTTTATGTGTCTCTAGAAACACGCTGGACTATATATCTCACCAGAGGGGCTTTCCTTTTCCTGTGACAACACAATGCATCAAATCTTGTAAAATTTTGCATCAAAAGACAACATCTATGAGGCATAATTAAGAAGAGGTTTACTGATAAGATAAGTTCATTAAAATTTCATTAGCTGCTTAGATAAGTAATTATTCTATATAGCATCACGTCTTATATAATCCAACCAGCTAAGTTTCTTCAGTTAATATTGCACTCAATTGAATTGAAACGAATAAGTGACGCTTTCAGCAAGAAGCAATAATGCACGGAATGAACAATAACCAATGGAACTAGCATAAACAAGGATTCTTGGCATACAAAAAACTTCTTATGATATCCAATTAATGAAACAACTGAAATAACATAAGAATAATAGCTTGAAAATCCAATATAGTATAAAGAATTTACCATTTCACGCCACCTTCTTGCCACCTGTATACTGAGCCTTCACTTGTGACTGCTCTCACTGCTTGTTCAGACTTTTTCTGAAATTTTTCAGAAGTGTTGTTCTCCCAATCTTCTTTCTTATAAAATGTAGGCAACTTCCTTTTCTTTTCTTGCAGAGTTGTACCATCATTGACCAATCGCCGTTTGATTTTTCTGTTCTCTATGCACTGTTTGCTTTTGTCAAAACATATTTTGTATGGATATGAGTTACCTGGTAGGTACTCTGCAATTTAAAAAAAAATGAACATAAGCTTAGGGAAAATAAATCCAACTGGACTCACTTGAACAGAGTTCCAAATATCTTCTTTGTAATTATCAGTAACCTCTTTCTAATTCTTATATCCCAATCCAATTTGTGACCTTGTAATCTCTCCAATCATGACTTGATTCAAACAACATGGGGCTATATCTAGGAGAATAAGGAGACCAGTTTGATGTGGGGCTGCTTTCCGTCGAGCAAAGAGTGGTCGTACTTCCTCCAGTCAATAGACCTAATGAATATGCAAACAGTCCTATCAAGCAAAATCACAATAAAATAGTTAAATATAATTATATTAACTAACAATGCTGCTTGAATCCAGGATGTGAACAAAGTTTATCGCATTCAAATACTGAATAATAATAATAATACCTCAACCACATCTGTTAACTAAACACCATAGAACATTACTAGATGCTACCCTTGCTAATCTGTACTTAGGCAACTAATAGGAAATCAAGAACACTAACAATGACAATCACATTCAAATAACCATAAGCTTTCGTTCAATGCATCTAGAAACTATAATCAATTGAGTTTCATTTCTATCACTGTGACCTAGTTCCATAAAGTTCAGAGGATGAGTACCCTTTCGTATTTATCAACAAAACAACAACTACTCTACCAACAGCCTAATAGGTCTAGTGAACTGATTTGTTCTTTGGATCCAAAGGTTTTAAACACACAAACACCCAGTATACATGATAATCAGATCTATATACATGAAATTCAGATCTTCAGACCACGGACTTAATACCACATGCTTCTTTTCAATCAAAAGTCTAAAATTTATTAAGCTAGAGACAAACATAGGATTATTACAAATCTATAACAATCCTCTGTAACCTAAGTTTAAATTCATTTAAAGATAATCTGATTTGAAACCCATGCATCTTTTCAATCAAAAGTCACAAGTTATTTAGCAATAAACCAGCATAAGATTGTATTATTACCATACTATAACAATCCTGTAACGATTCAATCAAAGAGTCTAATATGAAACTCATGCATTTTACAATCAAAATCATAAAAAAGGTATACCTTGGATGTTTTTGATCTCTGACCAGATAATCGCCCCAAAAAGATACATCTCTGGATTGATTTTAGGGTTGAACTTATAGTTATTCCAAAACACCAAGCAGGAATAATTCCTCCCAAAAGGATTTTCTTTCGATTTCATTCCGCTTAAATTGAAATTGTTATGGTTCAAATCGAAAAAAATTAATCGAGATTATTACCGCTAGATGTTCTTCTTCCATTCCTTGTGAATATATTCTTGTTACATCGGATTTTCATCCTACGGCGTTGCTGAAATGTTTATAAAATTACAGACGAAATCTTCTCTGAATACCCCTAATTTTCTGCCAAGATATCAGATTGCGGAAAAATTACCTAAGATAGAGATAGGGATGAAGAGATTTTTTTTTTCCTGAAGCATTGCCGGAAATGATGAAGAACCGCTGGATCTGGACGGAGGAGAAGACTCTTTCACTGTCTCACATTGTTAAACATCAAAAGACGCATCTTTCTATCTTTTTTTTCCTTTCCTTTTTTTAGTATAGGCTTACACGTTTTCCTTTCCTTTTTTTAATATAGGCTTACACGTCATAGGTCAAGAGCTTGTCTCTTTAATTTTTAAGCAGCTTGACTAGGGTATAAAAAATGGAATAATGAGCAATAAATAATAAAAAAATATTATAATAATACCAAGGTTTTGTATGATTTTTTATTCTATTAATTATTTTTCATAATAACTAAAAAATAAATGTTTTTCTGTTAAATTATTTTGTGAAGCATATTAAAATGCTCAAAATTATACCACCACACAAAATTTATAAAAAAGTAAATCTAAATTAACATTTTCAAACGTTAAGTTAATTCCCGTTCTCGTTCATCATCACTTCGATTTGTAGTTGCATGGCATATAATAATAGTTGCAAAATGTCGAATTTTGCTCATACTTCTGTTATCCATCATCTGACTTTAAAAACATCCAAATTCTTATGGACTCAGCAATGTCCATCAAACGTACAATTTTTCTTGTGGAAAGTACTCGTCGAAGGCTTCGTACCATCGACAACCTCATCCAACACATCTATCTTTGCTGCAATTTCAATCCGGAGATTGATACTCAGATTTTGCTTCACTGTCATGATTTTATAATTTTTGGCCGTTCCGATTCAACTGTTTCTGAACTATTGGGTATTGCATACCCTCTTGTATTCTCCCTTTAGTAGATTAATAAATATTATGCTTCAAAAAAAAAAATCTGACCGTAATAATAAGTGTAATAGTGAAATCCTGTTAAAATGTGAATTTGGCCGCTTTAGTTATAATGAAAACTCGATCTTTCAACATTAATAAATTATAAATAATTTTAAACGAGTTCGACTAAAACTGAAAAAACTAGAACTTTATCCTTTAAATTAAGGCTATTTGCGACAAATTTTAGTTAATAATCAAGACTCGACACTTCAATTGAAAATTTGATCGTGTTGGAACGAGTTCGAGTAAAACTGAAGAAACCGGATCTTCATCTTTTCGAATTGAGACGATTTTGTGTCAAATATAGTTACATAATCAAGACTCGACAATTCAATTGAAAATTTGACCGAGTTCGAAACTTCATCCTTTTGAATTGAGACAATTTGCGTCAAAATTTAGTTATATAATCAAGACTCAACACTTCAACTTAAAATTTGATCGAGTTAGAAAGAGTTCGACTAAAACTGACAAAACTAAAACTTCATCCTTTTAGGATTGAGTCTAATTGCGTCAAAATTTAGTTACATAATCAAGACTCGACACTTCAACTGAAAATTTGATCGAGTTGGAACGAGTTCGAGTAAAACTGAAAAAACTAGAACTTCATCCTTTTATGATTGAGTCTATTTGCGTCAAAATTTAGTTACATAATCAAGATCCGACGCTTCAACTAATATTTTGATCGAGTTGGAACGAATTCGACTAAAATTGGAAAAACTAGAACTTCATCCTTTCAGATTGAGGTTATTTGCGTCAAAATTTAGTTACATAACCCAGATTCGACAGTTCAACTAACAATTTGATCGAGTTGGAACGAGTTCGAGTAAAACTGAAAAAGTAGAACTTCATCCTTTCGGATTGAGTCTATTTGCGTATTTAGTCACATAATCAAGGCTCAACACTTCAACTGGAAATTTAATCGAATTGGAAAGAGTTCGAGTAAAACCGAAGAAACCGGATCTTCATCTCCTTCGAATTAAGACGATTTGGGTCAAAATATAGTTACACAATCAAGACTCAGTAATACAGTTGAAAATTTGACCGAATTGGAACGAGTTCAAATTAAACTGAAAAAATAGAACTTCATCTTCTCGGATTGAGGCTATTTGCGCCAAAATTTAGCTACATAATCAAAACTCGACACATCAACTGAAAATTTGATCGAGTCGGAACGAGTTCGAGTAAAACCGAAGAAACCGGAACTTCATCCTTTCAAATTGAAAGGATTTGCACCAAAATATAATTACATAACCAAGACCCGACACTTCAGTCGAAAATTTGACAATTTTCGGATTGAGGCGATTTGCGATTTGCATCAAAATTTTGTAATTATAATAAACAATCCCTTTCTCAATTATAATAGATATATTTGTTTTTTGAATGTAATAAATTAATATAACAAATAAAAAGGATTAAACTCCATATTTTTATCATTATCTAAAGGATTATTTTAAATTATCAATTTTATAATAATGAAAAATTCCGCTCAAAATACAGTACTGATAAATTTTATCCCAAGCTATTATTGGGACGCTTACTAGTCTTGAACTTACGCCTCCCCTAATTTTCCTGTAACATCATAATTAATAATCAGTACGACACTTCGATAAAATGAAGCAATAGTTCAACTCAAAGCACTTAAAGTAAACCTAAATGACATACATAAATAAACAATATGATGCTAGTCAATAATCTGCAAGACTGTGAAGGATTAAATCAAATAAAAATTTAACACACTCATAAACCAGCTCAATCAAAACCAGTGACGTCTGACTCAACATAATGCAAGGATTCTGACTTAGAACGCAAGGATACAGAGTACAAGCTCAAATTTTTGTGAAATGTAGCAGGTACAACTGATTAATGGGTCTTGAGACAGAGAAGGTGGTGCTTATGGGCTGGTGCTGATGATATGAGTGATTAATGTAGAGTTGGTCTTGGGAGATGCTGCAATTGAGTGTTGTTTGCAGTTGCAGATAAAGCATGTTAGCAACAGAAGCATCGTAGCAACAAAAAAAAATCAAACCATCGATCATCATCACTCCCAGAGTAACAAGACCCCAAAGTAACAAAGGTTCAGAGTCAGCCATGATACCCTAAACTAAAGGTCCCATTAAGGACTTGATCAATCACCAAAAGAGAAATGAACAACAGTGGGAAAGATAAGAAAATGCTCAAAGACAATACTAAACCAATAGACAGTAGTTTATGCTGTCATCCATTGAATTTTATATAAATAAGATAAGAAATTGATCGTGTAAATTATGCAATCAACTGGTACCAAAACCCAATGGGCGTCTGTAGGATGGGTGTCAATGCAATCAAAGACACAACCCACCTTAAGAATGAAAAATTTATCTACTAAAATGACATAAATCCACATACAAATTTTAGTTTTTCCCGTAAGGGATTTCTTATGCATAACCATTTCCTTATCTTTGGCTACTAGTTCTTCCTGGTCATAATTTTGACTACCTATGTCCACAAATATGGGGACTGATAAAGGATGAATCCAAAGCCCATAATCTCTATCTGTGTATGGACTATGGAATGAAAGGGGACTGATAATGGACGAATTCAAATCCCGTAATCTCTATCTGTTGTAAGAACTATGAAATGAAAACATATTGCTTGCAGGGGACTGATACAGGACAAATCCAAATCCTGTATGTCTATTGTATGGATAAGCAGGATACATGCGTACAGTAATTTACCCACAGAACTCAGTTAAAAAGTACACACTCTTAATCTAGGTTATGGTAAGTTATGTCCACAGAAGCTGCATCGAGCACAGAATCCCCAATCTTATATTCGTGATGAGAACCACCTATTGCATTACTGAAATACAACCAATTGCACCTTCCAAATAAACTAGCCTAAACATGGAGTCTATCACATAAACTAGTCATATTCACCTAACAAACAGAGGACGAAATTCATGCAAAGAACATACTTATGCAAGATTTGGACGGGAGTTATGTTATTGTCCCCCCCTAATCATCTATTCGCACAAGAACTGAACCATCAAAGTAAGTAGCCATCTTCAAAAATCCAATTTTTTTTGGTAAATCACCTTGACAGTGGCAGGGATTTCTTGTTCTGATTTGTATTATAACTATGAAAGTGAGATCAGATCATGAAATTTGACAATTTATGAACATCCATATTTATTACACATCAAACAGAAACCCAAATAATACATTCCAATTCAGTAGAAATCACACAAGATCAGCATAATTATATCATGTTTGGTTCAACAACTATAAATATCAAGGCTTTGCTGTGATTCCCGAACCCATATTCAATCAAATCAACATGAATAGACTCCCTCCTAAACCAATTTTCTCATAAAAAAAGCCAGTCTTATTAGGGTTTACCTATACAAAATCAGTGTTCATAACATAGACTTGAAAACCACTTTCAAGCAATAAAACTAAACAAAATCATTCCTTCCCGATTTCTACCCTAACCAATTTATCAAATCAAAATCTTAGCATGTACGATTTTGCTCTCAAAAAACTAATTTTTTAGGTACCAGGTAGAAACTTAAGCTTAACCCAGATACAAAGATGAAAAGGAATCGAAACTTACTAGAAATCGTCTTCTTCTTCTTCTTCTGAGTTTGAGCTTTAGAGATGAATTTTATTTATTCTTATTTTTCTCCTCTTGGGTAGTTTGGTTGCCGGATGGAAAAACAGGCGGCATGGCGAAGAGAAGAACTCAGAAACCGCTTATCTTTTTTTGGTTTTGGGGTTTGCTAGAATGGAACCGGCTCTATGCAAAAGATTTGTGGCTAATCATCATTGCAGACATGGATATATGCAAAAGACTTAAAAGGAAATATGCGGGTGGCTAACCAAAATTCTAGACATGTTGTGGTAAGCCGGTGGTTAGTCACCTCTAGGTGCGTCCGACTACGGTGGTCCGTCATTTGTGGGTGCGTACTAGAGGATTAATAATGGGCGTATAAAGACAAAAATATACCACGGATGTATTCCGTAATTGTATGGTTCATCATTAAATCCCACGCCTAGAGAAATATCACGTTTTAGAATATACCCCATTATTTTCATATTATACGACGGAATTTATCTGTAAAATCTCAATCACATAATTAATCTGTCATTTAAAAGCGTAATTTAGAGCCCTTCCTGGACTACTGGAGCCGTTGGCGCTTTTATGAAAAATGTGGCGCGTTTACGAAAAATGATGGTGTTTGAACTAACAATGGGTGATGGAAAGACAAGCGCCGGTGTTGTTGGATCATGCGCCAGAGTTGTTGAATCAAGCGCCAGCGTTGGTGCCAAGCTCGCCCGGCCTTCCATCATGCGCGCACTACATGTTCCATCTCACTCAACAAAATGAACAAATTTGTTGAGTCCATAGTGGGAACAAAATCAACAAACTTCAAGTTTGTTGAGCCCATAGGAACTGCTCTTATAGGATTACATAGCAAAGGAAGTTAGGATCAAAAGTCTTCAACATATGTCAATCCAATTGCAGTCAAGAATTCGAAAATCATGCATCCTGTCGAGTGTTTTTGGTAAAAACGAAATTTGAACTTGTTGTACTAATAAATTTTAACCTTTTCATCAAAATAAAATAGAAAATGATACCTACATTACATAGTAGAGATTTCATGGGAAAAAAAAGAAGCAAATACATTTTAGTGAGCCACCGCCCACCACACAGAGTACTCATTTTCCCTCCTCTCAGGTCTCCACAAGATTGACGTCCGTCATGAAGTTTTATTTGGCACTATATTGAAGTCCTAAACCCCTAAGGACGGTAAACAGTCCTTCGTCAAGTCTATTTGGCATTCTATTGAAGTCCTGAAGGACGGTTAAAGTAGTCCATACGGCACTATATTGAAGTCCTAAAGTCCTAAACGCGTGAGCCACCACACGGAGTACTAATTTTCCCTCCTTTCAGGTCCACCAAAGCTTTATTTTCCACAAGATTGACGTCCTTCATGAAGTCTATTTGGCATTATATTGAAGTCCTAAACTCCTAAGGACGTTAACCTAGTCTATTTGGCACCATGTTGAAGTTCTAAGCCCCTACGGGACGGTAAACATGTACGATGGGTCAGTTGGTTTTTATGAAATCATCTCCAGGCCATGTTGGGATCCTACATATATATATATGGTAGAGATTGTCACAGAACCTCATCATCAAAACCTTTTTCTTCCTTGTTTTACACTTTCACCATTTTGAAGCCATAATGACAAACCCCAAAGCTGCGGCTTTATCCCCTTTTCAGATCGTATCCTTACTTTCTATTTTCCTCCTAGCCATTTTTCCACACCCAATTCTGTCCACAAAAAGTTCCGAAGGATTCGAGTTCCTCAAGAATCTGGAAGGATGCCACAAAGGTCAGACAGTTAAAGGCCTGCGTGAACTCAAGCTGTATCTCAAAAAGTTCGGGTACGCAGCAAATGTCGTTAACCATACTGAGTATGAACATTCTGACCAATTTGATGACATTTTAGAAGAAGAAATCAAAACTTACCAACTCAATTATCATCTTAAAGCCACCGGAAACTTAGATGCCGAGACGGTGAAACAGATGACGGCACCCAGATGTGGATTCCCAGACATTGTCAACGGAAAAACTCCCATGAGATCAGGCAATAAGAAAGAGAGCTCTCTCCATACTGTTTCACACTTTACCTTCTTCCGAGGAAACCCTAGATGGCCACGTTCAAAATCCCACCTCACGTATCGATTCAGCTCTACCATCCCAGTTACTAGCAATATCATCAACACTTTGAGAGCCGTCTGTTCAAGTGCTTTTGCAAGATGGGCAGAGGTGTCCCATTTTACATTTTCTGAAGCTGTTCATCAGGCCGATATCGTGATTGGTTTTCACCGTGGTAGTCATGGTGACGGGCACAGCTTTGATGGTCGTGGTGGAGTACTAGCTCATGCTTTTGCACCAGTAGATGGAAGGTTTCATTACGATGCAGACGAGAAATGGAGCACTCATCCGGCGCAAGGAAGTGGCACTTATGACCTGGAATCAGTTGCTTTACATGAAATTGGGCATCTACTGGGGCTTGGGCACAGCACAGAAAGGGATGCAGTCATGTTCTCAAGCATCCAACCAGGATCCCTAAAGCGGCAACTGTATGCAAATGATATTCGAGGTGTACGCACCTTGTATGGTCTCCGCCCATAATTATTCTGATTACCCTCAATAATACCACCTCTATTTCTTAGGCTAAAATAGAAACGTAATAGTAACACCTTTTGCAGAAACAAAGGTAGTAAAGACACTGATATAAAACAAGTTTATCGGTAAGATAAGTATAATAATGGTTTTGGTTATACCAAACACAAAAGAGTTTATGAAATAAATGGTGGACGTGAATTAATTTGACATCGCTTGTACTTGATTTTTATTTTTTTTGATCGGTAAAGAATTTTGATGCTAGCGAGTTTCGAACTCAGACCACTGATATCATCACCCAGTAACTTTACCACTGTAGTACAGTAGCACCGGCATATCGCTTGTACTTGATATATAAGAGAAAATAAATAAAGAGATTTTAATCTGCTTTTAATTGTTTTGCAACCAATGAACAATAACATGAACACCCCAACAAAAAATTTAATGACAAGAAATTGGAAGAACAAGCTAAAGCACTTGTACCTACAACATTGCTAATGGGTGCCGGACACCCCAACAGATTTTTATTTTTGTCCTATATATATTTTGGTACCTCCGAGTAAAATCTAGCACCCGTTACCTAGCCGAACTCCAAATTATTGCACATGTTGTTCATTCGGTTGCTAATCCCGCCAAAACGTTCAATATTCAGATAACCTTCATCACTCCCATGCCACACAAAAACAAATTTATTATTATTATCCCCAAAACTAATCATTTCAGAAACTCAGACTTTGAATTCCAGACGCATAAAAATGGCTTCATCTTCTTCGTCATCCCTAATCCTCTCTCAACTCCTTCCTCCAATCCCCTCCTGTAATTCCCATCGTTTCAAATCCTTATTCCTCACCGTTTCCTTCCCCTCTTCTTCTTCTTCTTGTACCTTCATTTCTTCTTCTAAATCTCTGTCTCCAATACAGAGATTCTGCTCTGTTAGTACTAGATTTTCTACTAAGAAACCCTTTACTGTATCAGCTTCTTCTACTACTTCTACTCTTCAGGCACTAATTTTTGACTGTGATGGTGTGATTCTTGAGTCTGAACATTTACACAGACAAGCATACAACGATGCATTTGCACATTTCAATGTTAAATGCTCTGCTTCGGATACTAAGCCACTCAATTGGGATTCTGATTTTTATGACGTTCTTCAGAATCAAATCGGGGGTGGAAAGCCTAAGATGAGATGGTATTTTAAAGAGAATGGATGGCCAACTAGTTCAATTTTCGAATCTGCACCGGAAAATGATTCTGATAAAGCTAAACTCATTGATACACTCCAGGTATATATGGCTGTTCATGTTCTTCTATCTTGCATACTGGGTGTTTGTGTAAATGACACTGATGAAATTGTAGTTTTGCTTGTAGGATTGGAAAACTGAAAGGTACAAAGAAATTATCAAATCAGGAACTGTAAGGAGATGTACATTTGTGTTTTGTGCATTTTAAGTTGAATTGATCAATTTCTGGATACTAACATACTGAAAGTCTGAAACCAGTACACAGTTCAATTGAAAAAATGAATGCAAAGCTGATGTTGTTATCACCAGGTTGAACCTAGACCCGGAGTTTTGAGATTAATGGATGAGGCCAAGACTGCTGTAAGACACTTTGATTTGCTGTATGATACGTTTCCGTGTTATGTATCTTGTTTTGCATCTTTTCGGTTTATTGGTATTCGTTGTTGTAGGGAATTAAGTTAGCTGTTTGCTCTGCAGCAACAAAAAGTTCAGTAATTCTTTGTCTTGAAAGCCTTATTGGCAATGTAAGTTCCGTGATCAACTCTCTTGGTGGAAATTCTAGTGGAAATTGAATAAATACCCCTTAGTTCTACGTTTTACATAATATTGATGTAGGTTCTATCTCTTTACATGTTGTAGGATCGATTCAAAGGTCTCGACTGTTTCCTCGCAGGTACATCTTTGATATTAATTTTATAATTTTAATTATGCTTTCTCTTTTGTGACATAAGTGTTTACTCTGGACTTGTGCTTCTACTTGTCCTAAAGGCTAAAGGACCTAAAAGAATGGATGAACGTCGCAATGCCTTAAGTTTGCTTAATTATCACAAGTACACAGTTCAATTGAAAAAAATGAACGCAAAGCTTATGTTGTTATTACCAGGTTGAACATAGACCCGGAGTTTTGAGATTAATGGATGAGGCCAAGACTGATGTAAGACACTTTGATTTGCTGTATGATACGTTTCCGTGTTATGTATCTTTTTTTTGCATCTTTTCGGATTATTGGTATTCGTTGTTATAGGGAATTAAGTTAGTTGTTTGCTCTGCAGCAAAAAAAAGTTCGGTAATTCTTTGTCTTGAAAGCCTTATAGGCAATATAAGTTCCGCGGTCAACTCTCTTGGTGATGGACGTGGCGAGATCGACATTTTTACCACGAAAAGATGATGCATGATTATTTTAATCATGATTGTGTCTGTTCCGATGAGGATTTTCAGCGACCTTTCCGCGTGGGCCACAACTTGACGCAAAGGATTATTGCGACAGACTCCAAAACAGGAGAATCTATGGACAACTAAGACAAGATCTAATTAAGCACATTTGGACTTTAAAAGGAGCGAGAGATGATGCGCGAGGGCGAGGGAGATAGTTGTTATTTTCAATTTAGTGTTGTTGTTTATTTTAATCAATATTTTTTTTAATTTAAAGTTGTTTGTTTAAATGACTACACTTAAAATTAAAGTTGAGACAATTATATTAAAAGTAATTTTAAATAAACGAGTACAATTAAATTAAACTTAACTAAACAAGAATTAAAATCAGTTAGCAAGACTGTATTCATCTTCGTTTTCTTCCGAGGCATCATCTTCGTCTTCCACATTCACATACTGGCGAGTTTGTTGAGGGGGACTTGTTAGGAACCTGTTGTTGTTCGGCCGCGACTTGTTGTTTTTCGTCCGCAGCTTGCTGAGCTTCGACCACATCCATTCCCTTAGTCCATGCAGCAAGTTGTCGTCCATTCATTATTGAAGTATTCAAGGAGAGTAACTTGTTTAGCTTACATTCCCTGTAGTATTGTTCTCGCAATAGACGACTTTTTTGTTGATTATTTATAGCAATGCCACGGTCCCGGGCTCTATCTGCTTCTATCTGTATCTCGAATTCCTTGTGATCAACATAGTTGAACTCGCTTGAACCTCCTTCTAATGCTCATTGGATTGCGTCTCTCAATGCTTTTGCAACTTTCTGATCCCCTCCTCATCTTCTCTTGACGTTGGTGTTAACGTCTAGATTAGTGTAGTGTTGTTCCTAACTACTTGGAGTTCCATCAGGTGAGGAAGCAGGCCCTCCATTCTGAAAATCCTGCGAAATTGGACCATGTGGTGATCTTGCAGGCACTTGATTACCTTCCTTCACCCTCAAAATGGTGAAACAAGTTTCATGTTGGAAGCTTAATTTGTGGGATCTTTGCCACTCTTCCTGACATCTTCGTTCCACATCCGGTTCGCCTTCACTACTTTTTCCGTTGTGCCACATTTGAGTGATCAAAAGCTACATATTCACTAACGGCTGCTGAAATTGCGTGAAAACGATGAGACAACCCATCGGTATCACGTCTATTGGGGTAACCTGTTTCTTCACAAAATTTTTGTAAAATATTATCATAAAAAGTTTTTTTTTCTCTTGATAAATACCATTGATTTCACCCATGTATATAATATATAATTTCTGCAAAGTGACTCGTCTTCATCCATCGTATACATGACACCACTAATTCTTGTGTTTGTTGGTTGTGATTGTAGTGTATTTTATTGTGTTTCTTGTTGTGATTATTGTTGTGATTGTTGTTGTGTTTGTTGGTGTGATCGTTGTTGTGAGGATGCCATATTTGTTAGAAATGAAATTTACAGAGATGGGATTTTTTCTGGTAGATTGAGTTGATATGAATAGTTTTGTTTGAAATTTTTTTTTTTTATAGATGGTATGAAATTGTGTAATTTTGAGGTATTGATGAAAAAGGTGTGAGTTTTAAGTCTGGAGATGAATTGAATTTCTAGGGAAACAAAAAGGAGTAACAGTCGTTGGATTGAAGACCAAACGACGAGGGTGCTACTGGCATCCCAATATCCTGTATATGTAACAAACAAGACCAAGTTAGTTTAAAAATCATGATAGCAGTATATGTGACTACACATTACTTAGAGCTATTAGAAGACACCTGCTGATAAGACCTATTGGAAATCTGATCATGTACTCAAGTGTTGTTTTTTTGTCTTTCAGCATCCAACTGTGCTTTCAAAGCTTCGTTTTTATACCAGTGATTTAGAAGATGAGGGTTTATCATCTGGGGTGACTTTATGTGTCTCTAGAAACACGCTGGCCTATATATCTCACCAGAGGGGCTTTCCTTTTCCTGTGACAACACAATGCATCAAATCTTGTAAAATTTTGCATCAAAAGACAACATCTATGAGGCATAATTAAGAAGAGGTTTACTGATAAGATAAGTTCATTAAAATTTCATTAGCTGCTTAGATAAGTAATTATTCTATATAGCATCACGTCTTATATAATCCAACCAGCTAAGTTTCTTCAGTTAATATTGCACTCAATTGAATTGAAACGAATAAGTGACGCTTTCAGCAAGAAGCAATAATGCACGGAATGAACAATAACCAATGGAACTAGCATAAACAAGGATTCTTGGCATACAAAAAACTTCTTATGATATCCAATTAATGAAACAACTGAAATAACATAAGAATAATAGCTTGAAAATCCAATATAGTATAAAGAATTTACCATTTCACGCCACCTTCTTGCCACCTGTATACTGAGCCTTCACTTGTGACTGCTCTCACTGCTTGTTCAGACTTTTTCTGAAATTTTTCAGAAGTGTTGTTCTCCCAATCTTCTTTCTTATAAAATGTAGGCAACTTCCTTTTCTTTTCTTGCAGAGTTGTACCATCATTGACCAATCGCCGTTTGATTTTTCTGTTCTCTATGCACTGTTTGCTTTTGTCAAAACATATTTTGTATGGATATGAGTTACCTGGTAGGTACTCTGCAATTTAAAAAAAAATGAACATAAGCTTAGGGAAAATAAATCCAACTGGACTCACTTGAACAGAGTTCCAAATATCTTCTTTGTAATTATCAGTAACCTCTTTCTAATTCTTATATCCCAATCCAATTTGTGACCTTGTAATCTCTCCAATCATGACTTGATTCAGACAACATGGGGCTATATCTAGGAGAATAAGGAGACCAGTTTGATGTGGGGCTGCTTTCCGTCGAGCAAAGAGTGGTCGTACTTCCTCCAGTCAATAGACCTAATGAATATGCAAACAGTCCTATCAAGCAAAATCACAATAAAATAGTTAAATATAATTATATTAACTAACAATGGTGCTTGAATCCAGGATGTGAACAAAGTTTATCGCATTCAAATACTGAATAATAATAATAATACCTCAACCACATTTGTTAACTAAACACCATAGAACATTACTAGATGCTACCCTTGCTAATCTGTACTTAGGCAACTAATAGGAAATCAAGAACACTAACAATGACAATCACATTCAAATAACCATAAGCTTTCGTTCAATGCATCTAGAAACTATAATCAATTGAGTTTCATTTATATCACTGTGACCTAGTTCCATAAAGTTCAGAGGATGAGTACCCTTTCGTATTTATCAACAAAACAACAACTACTCTACCAACAGCCTAATAGGTCTAGTGAACTGATTTGTTCTTTGGATCCAAAGGTTTTAAACACACAAACACCCAGTATACATGATAATCAGATCTATATACATGAAATTCAGATCTTCAGACCACGGACTTAATACCACATGCTTCTTTTCAATCAAAAGTCTAAAATTTATTAAGCTAGAGACAAACATAAGATTATTACAAATCTATAACAATCCTCTGTAACCTAAGTTTAAATTCATTTAAAGATAATCTGATTTGAAACCCATGCATCTTTTCAATCAAAAGTCACAAGTTATTTAGCAATAAACCAGCATAAGATTGTATTATTACCATACTATAACAATCCTGTAACGATTCAATCAAAGAGTCTAATATGAAACTCATGCATTTTACAATCAAAATCATAAAAAAGGTATACCTTGGATGTTTTTGATCTCTGACCATATAATCGCCCCAAAAAGATACATCTCTGGATTGATTTTAGGGTTGAACTTATAGTTATTCCAAAACACCAAGCAGGAATAATTCCTCCCAAAAGGATTTTCTTTCGATTTCATTCCGCTTAAATTGAAATTGTTATGGTTCAAATCGAAAAAAATTAATCGAGATTATTACCGCTAGATGTTCTTCTTCCATTCCTTGTGAATATATTCTTGTTACATCGGATTTTCATCCTACGGCGTTGCTGAAATGTTTATAAAATTACAGACCAAATCTTCTCTGAATACCCCTAATTTTTTGCCAAGATATCAGATTGCGGAAAAATTACCTAAGATAGAGATAGGGATGAAGAGATTTTTTTTTTCCCGAAGCATTGCCGGAAATGATGAAGAACCGCTGGATCTGGACGGAGGAGAAGACTCTCTCACTGTCTCACATTGTTAAACATCAAAAGACGCATCATTCTATCTTTTTTTTTTCCTTTCCTTTTTTTAGTATAGGCTTACACGTTTTCCTTTCCTTTTTTTAATATAGGCTTACACGTCATAGGTCAAGAGCTTGTCTCTTTAATTTTTAAGCAGCTTGACTAGGGTATAAAAAATGGAATAATGAGCAATAAATAATAAAAAAATATTATAATAATACCAAGGTTTTGTATGATTTTTTATTCTATTAATTATTTTTCATAATAACTAAAAAATAAATGTTTTTCTGTTAAATTATTTTGTGAAGCATATTAAAATGCTCAAAATTATACCACCACACAAAATTTATAAAAAAGTAAATCTAAATTAACATTTTCAAACGTTAAGTTAATTCCCGTTATCGTTCATCATCACTTCGATTTGTAGTTGCATGGCATATAATAATAGTTGCAAAATGTCGAATTTTGCTCATACTTCTGTTATCCATCATCTGACATTAAAAACATCCAAATTCTTATGGACTCAGCAATGTCCATCAAACGTACAATTTTTCTTTTGGAAAGTACTCGTCGAAGGCTTCGTACCATCGACAACCTCATCCAACACATCTATCTTTGCTGCAATTTCAATCCGGAGATTGATACTCAGATTTTGCTTCACTGTCATGATTTTGTAATTTTTGGCCGTTCCGATTCAACTGTTTCTGAACTTTTGGGTATTGCATACCCTCTTGTATTCTCCCTTTAGTAGATTAATAAATATTATGCTTCAAAAAAAAATCTGGCCGTAATAATAAGTGTAATAGTGAAATCCTGTTAAAATGTGAATTTGGCCGCTTTAATTATAATGAAAACTCGATCTTTCAACATTAATAAATTATAAATAATTTTAAACGAGTTCGACTAAAACTGAAAAAACTAGAACTTTATCCTTTGGGATTAAGGCTATTTGCGACAAATTTTAGTTAATAATCAAGACTCGACACTTCAATTGAAAATTTGATCGAGTTGGAACGAGTTCGAGTAAAACTGAAGAAACCGGATCTTCATCTTTTCGAATTGAGACGATTTTGTGTCAAATATAGTTACATAATCAAGACTCGACAATTCAATTGAAAATTTGACCGAGTTCGAAACTTCATCCTTTTGAATTGAGACAATTTGCGTCAAAATTTAGTTATATAATCAAGACTCAACACTTCAACTTAAAATTTGATCGAGTTAGAAAGAGTTCGACTAAAACTGACAAAACTAAAACTTCATCCTTTTAGGATTGAGTCTAATTGCGTCAAAATTTAGTTACATAATCAAGACTCGACACTTCAACTGAAAATTTGATCGAGTTGGAACGAGTTCGAGTAAAACTGAAAAAACTAGAACTTCATCCTTTTATGATTGAGTCTATTTGCGTCAAAATTTAGTTACATAATCAAGATCCGACGCTTCAACTAATATTTTGATCGAGTTGGAACGAATTCGACTAAAATTGGAAAAACTAGAACTTCATCCTTTCAGATTGAGGTTATTTGCGTCAAAATTTAGTTACATAACCCAGATTCGACAGTTCAACTAACAATTTGATCGAGTTGGAACGAGTTCGAGTAAAACTGAAAAAGTAGAACTTCATCCTTTCGGATTGAGTCTATTTGCGTATTTAGTCACATAATCAAGACTCAACACTTCAACTGGAAATTTAATCGAGTTGGAAAGAGTTCGAGTAAAACCGAAGAAACCGGATCTTCATCTCCTTCGAATTGAGACGATTTGGGTCAAAATATAGTTACACAATCAAGACTCAATAATACAGTTGAAAATTTGACCGAATTGGAACGAGTTCAAATTAAACTGAAAAAATAGAACTTCATCTTCTCGGATTGAGGCTATTTGCGCCAAAATTTAGCTACATAATCAAAACTCGACACATCAACTGAAAATTTGATCGAGTCGGAACGAGTTCGAGTAAAACCGAAGAAACCGGAACTTCATCCTTTCAAATTGAAAGGATTTGCACCAAAATATAATTACATAACCAAGACCCGACACTTCAGTCGAAAATTTGACAATTTTCGGATTGAGGCGATTTGCGATTTGCATCAAAACTTTGTAATTATAATAAACAATCCCTTTCTCAATTATAATAGATATATTTGTTTTTTGAATGTAATAAATTAATATAACAAATAAAAAGGATTAAACTCCATATTTTTATCATTATTGAATATCTAAAGGATTATTTTAAATTATCAATTTTATAATAATGAAAAATTCCGCTCAAAATACAGTACTGATAAATTTTATCTCAAGCTATTATTGGGACGCTTACTAGTCTTGAACTTACGCCTCCCCTAATTTTCCTGTAACATCATAATTAATAATCAGTACGACACTTCGATAAAATGAAGCAATAGTTCAACTCAAAGCACTTAAAGTAAACCTAAATGACATACATAAATAAACAATATGATGCTAGTCAATAATCTGCAAGACTGTGAAGGATTAAATCAAATAAAAATTTAACACACTCATAAACCAGCTCAATCAAAACCAGTGACGTCTGACTCAACGTAATGCAAGGATTCTGACTTAGAACGCAAGGATACAGAGTACAAGCTCAAATTTTTGTGAAATGTAGCAGGTACAACTGATTAATGGGTCTTGAGACAGAGAAGGTGGTGCTTATGGGCTGGTGCTGATGATATGAGTGATTAAATGTAGAGTTGGTCTTGAGAGATGCTGCAATTGAGTGTTGTTTGCAGTTGCAGATAAAGCATGTTAGCAACAGAAGCATCGTAGCAACAAAAAAAAATCAAACCATCGATCATCATCACTCCCAGAGTAACAAGACCCCGAAGTAACAAAGGTTCAGAGTCAGCCATGATACCCTAAACTAAAGGTCCCATTAAGGACTTGATCAATCACCAAAAGAGAAATGAACAACAGTGGGAAAGATAAGAAAATGCTCAAAGACAATACTAAACCAATAGACAGTAGTTTATGCTGTCATCCATTGAATTTTATATAAATAAGATAAGAATTTGATCGTGTAAATTATGCAATCAACTGGTACCAAAACCCAATGGGCGTCTGTAGGATGGGTGTCAATGCAATCAAAGACACAACCCACCTTAAGTTTAGTTTTATCTACTAAAATGACATAAATCCACATACAAATTTTAGTTTTTCATTAAATCCCACGGATGAAATATACCACGGATGTATTCCGTAATTGTATGATTCATCATTAAATCCCACGCCTAGAGAAATATGACGTTTTAGAATAACAGTATTTTTTTTTATGTTAAATGGTGTATCCCATTATTTTCATATTATATGACGGAATTTATCTGTAAAATCCCAATCACATAATTAATCTGTCATTTAAAAGTGTAATTTGGAACCCTTTCTGGACTAGTGGAGACGTTGGCGCTTTTATAAAAAATGTGGCGCGTTTACGAAAAATGCTGGTGTTTGAACTAACAATGGGTGATGGAAAGACAAGCGCCGGTGTTGTTGGATCATGCGCCAGAGTTGTTGAATCAAGCGCCAGCGTTGGTGCCAAGCTCGCCCGGCCTTCCATCACGCGTGCACTACATGTTCCATCTCACTCAACAAAATGAACAAATTTGTTGAGTCCATAGTGGGAACAAAATCAACAAACTTCAAGTTTGTTGAGCCCATAGGAACTGCTCTTATAGGATTACATAGCAAAGGAAGTTAGGATCAAAAGTCTTCAACATATGTCAATCCAATTGCAGTCAAGAATTCGAAAATCATGCATCCTGTCGAGTGTTTTTGGTAAAAACGAAATTTGAACTTGTTGTACTAATAAATTTTAACCTTTTCATCAAAATAAAATAGAAAATGATACCTACATTACATAGTAGAGATTTCATGGGAAAAAAAAGAAGCAAATACATTTTAGTGAGCCACCGCCCACCACACAGAGTACTCATTTTCCCTCCTCTCAGGTCTCCACAAGATTGACGTCCGTCATGAAGTTTTATTTGGCACTATATTGAAGTCCTAAACCCCTAAGGACGGTAAACAGTCCTTCGTCAAGTCTATTTGGCATTCTATTGAAGTCCTGAAGGACGGTTAAAGTAGTCCATACGGCACTATATTGAAGTCCTAAAGTCCTAAACGCGTGAGCCACCACACGGAGTACTAATTTTCCCTCCTTTCAGGTCCACCAAAGCTTTATTTTCCACAAGATTGACGTCCTTCATGAAGTCTATTTGGCATTATATTGAAGTCCTAAACTCCTAAGGACGTTAACCTAGTCTATTTGGCACCATGTTGAAGTTCTAAGCCCCTACGGGACGGTAAACATGTACGATGGGTCAGTTGGTTTTTATGAAATCATCTCCAGGCCATGTTGGGATCCTACATATATATATATGGTAGAGATTGTCACAGAACCTCATCATCAAAACCTTCTTCTTCCTTGTTTTACACTTTCACCATTTTGAAGCCATAATGACAAACCCCAAAGCTGCGGCTTTATCCCCTTTTCAGATCGTATCCTTACTTTCTATTTTCCTCCTAGCCATTTTTCCACACCCAATTCTGTCCACAAAAAGTTCCGAAGGATTCGAGTTCCTCAAGAATCTGGAAGGATGCCACAAAGGTCAGACAGTTAAAGGCCTGCGTGAACTCAAGCTGTATCTCAAAAAGTTCGGGTACGCAGCAAATGTCGTTAACCATACTGAGTATGAACATTCTGACCAATTTGATGACATTTTAGAAGAAGAAATCAAAACTTACCAACTCAATTATCATCTTAAAGCCACCGGAAACTTAGATGCCGAGACGGTGAAACAGATGACGGCACCCAGATGTGGATTCCCAGACATTGTCAACGGAAAAACTCCCATGAGATCAGGCAATAAGAAAGAGAGCTCTCTCCATACTGTTTCACACTTTACCTTCTTCCGAGGAAACCCTAGATGGCCACGTTCAAAATCCCACCTCACGTATCGATTCAGCTCTACCATCCCAGTTACTAGCAATATCATCAACACTTTGAGAGCCGTCTGTTCAAGTGCTTTTGCAAGATGGGCAGAGGTGTCCCATTTTACATTTTCTGAAGCTGTTCATCAGGCCGATATCGTGATTGGTTTTCACCGTGGTAGTCATGGTGGAGTACTAGCTCATGCTTTTGCACCAGTAGATGGAAGGTTTCATTACGATGCAGACGAGAAATGGAGCACTCATCCGGCGCAAGGAAGTGGCACTTATGACCTGGAATCAGTTGCTTTACATGAAATTGGGCATCTACTGGGGCTTGGGCACAGCACAGAAAGGGATGCAGTCATGTTCTCAAGCATCCAACCAGGATCCCTAAAGCGGCAACTGTATGCAAATGATATTCGAGGTGTACGCACCTTGTATGGTCTCCGCCCATAATTATTCTGATTACCCTCAATAATACCACCTCTATTTCTTAGGCTAAAATAGAAACGTAATAGTAACACCTTTTGCAGAAACAAAGGTAGTAAAGACACTGATATAAAACAAGTTTATCGGTAAGATAAGTATAATAATGGTTTTGGTTATACCAAACACAAAAGAGTTTATGAAATAAATGGTGGACGTGAATTAATTTGACATCGCTTGTACTTGATTTTTATTTTTTTTGATCGGTAAATGGTGGGCCCGGAGATGTGTATAAAATTGAGCGTAATGAAACGCGGGCCTACAGTAATACCGCAAGTGCACGGTCGTCAGTTGTAGCTCGTGCAAGTACGGGTCGATCCACAGAGATTGGGTGTGTTTCGGAAGTGTTTTAGCTAATTGGGTTCCTAGATTTGCTTTGGGTTTAGAAGCCTTTTGGCTTAAATGGGGTTTTGAGTGCTAATGGGTTTGAATGCCCTTTGAATGAATTGGGCTTAGTGGGTTTGTTAAAGATAAAATGAACTGAGCTTGGGCTCAGTTATCTTTGAAGTGCAAATGGGCTTTGGTTCTAGAAACTGGTCTGAGCTTTGGGCTCAACAGTTCAACTATGACTTGGGCTTAACAGTTCACTAGGCTCTGGCCTTACAGTGAACTGAGTCTTGTGCTCAGTTGTTCACTTATGAATTGGGCTGGGCCTTAACAATGAATTTGACTTGGGCCTTAATGAACTGGGCTTTGGTTTTGGTCTTACAGTTGGGCTCAAATTGTGCTCTGGGCTTTTGGAAGTGAGCTTTGGGCTTGAGTGCACAGCAGAGCAGAGGCAAGCAGTAGCAGCTGGGCTAACAACAGTGTTGCAACAAGGGAAAACAACAGCTGCAACAAAGAATGGCAGCAGGAGAGGAAGCAGCAGTGCAGCACAAGCAGTGCACAGGACCAAGAAAAGAAGGCAGTACTGCAACAGCAGCACAAGGCAAGGAGTGGCAGCAGCAGTGCAAGAAAGGCAGCAGCAGCAGAGGAAGCTACAGCAGCAACAGAAGAAGTGGCAGCAGCAAGGGAAAGCACAGCAGCACAAGTGCTGCAGCAGCAATTGCAACAGTAGAAGAAATGCAACAGAAGTGGCAGGAGGGGAAGCAAGTAGTAAAGAAAATGCAAAACAGAAAATGCAGATGAAACAAACAAGTGAAAGAAAACAAGACTAACAGTTGAAGATGGATTTATGGATGACAGGGAAGGTTGATTATGGATGGGAACTAGGGGTTGAATTCACTCTAACTTTTACTATGTATTCTCCTATAGAAAGTTAAACACAACTATGGTATTATTTCCAAAGCACTAATTGTCTTTCTACAGCACAACTAGTCAAGGGATTATGAATTCAGCTTGAGTTGCAGCTTATCAGCAGCTCATGAACCTAACTACAAAGTATACTTGGCATACATTGTGAAAGTGAGGTGATGATGAGCTAAGTTCAAGTTTTTCCTAAACCTGCTTAGCCTTCTAAAGCAATGTGATCAATGTACTATACAATAAGACATTAGAGATTCATCAAGTCCCTAGCATGATGGTTTAGAACATGACAAACATTACACTAACATTACAGGGCAGTGAGCATAACAGTGAACAACATGGTGAACTAACATGACAACATTCATATAAACAGAGAATTAAAACCAAGAACAAGAACAAATGCAAATAAAAGTAAAAGTGCAACTAACAGGAGCAATTAAAAGTGCAGGAACAATTGAAATTAACCTAACCCAAATTGGGTGGAAACTTGGCTAGTCCAAGAACAGTTTTTACATCTCCTACACATCCCCTTTTATAGTTTTACAAATCCCTAAAATTTCTACAAACCCTAATGTTGATAACCCTAAATTGATTTTTGGGGAAAATCAAATTTGACATACCAATTGGATAATTTCGACCCAACCCATGCTTTGTACTGGCTTTACGCTGCTCGAAATCCCCTATTCTTCGTCTTCTTTGCACTGCAACCCTATCTTGGAGCGAAACCCTAAGCCTGCCTCTCTTAATCTTAGCACCTATGTGAGAAGACGCTACGAGGGAGAGAGATAGACTAGGGGGTTCGATAGGTCTCTTGGTCGGCTGGTTGTGGTGGTGGTGGAGCTCGAGGTCTGGTGGTGGCAGTGGAGTTGCAGGCGATGGTGGTTCTGGAAATGGTCGGGTGGAGAAGATGAGTTCGATGTTTTGGGAAGGAGGGAGTGTTTGGGTGGTAGTATAGGGTTTGGTGCTAGGGTGTGAAGCGGGTCCATCAAGAGGTGATGTTTCGTGAGATGGGCCGTGGGATGTGAAGCTGGTGGGTGGATCGGATGGTTCCTCCTGAAGAGGCTGGTAGCGACCGTCAGATTTTTTGATACAACGAAGTAAACGGCTCTAGATGGGGTTAGGTGTTGAGTGTTAAGCGGAAGTATCGGGATTCGATGAACAGCAAGGGAGCGACCGTTGGATTCAACTACCATCTAATCTGAAGGCTTGGAATTTCAGCGCTGTGGTGTTTGGCAGAGACTTCAGATTTTGATGCTCTATGAAGGAGCGACCATCGGATGCTTCTGAGAACTGATCTGATGGCTGAGAACGGAGGCGTTTTTGTGTGTAGAAAATGAGGTTGTGCGCACCATTCTTCGCGGCTTCCTTGCGTGATTTCTCCCGGCTTTTCACTACTTTTCTGCTCTTTTCCGCTCCGCAAGTCATCCAGACTTTATTTATTACCTAAAAATGCAAAATTAAGTAAGAAAAATATTTATTCTTGAAAACAATGAAAATACAGAATATGGGATAAAATGTAGAATTAATGCGCAAAAGATGAGTTAAAATGCCAACAAAAAGGGATAAATATATACAATATTTGGCACTCATCAAATACCCCCAAACCTGAACTTTACTTGTCCTCAAGTAAAACAAAACTAAGGAAATCCTACCTATACCACTGTCGCTGGTCTCTCGAATGCATTTAGCGTATGCACTAAGCCTTTTAAACCACTAAGTGTCCCTAGTGGACGAGTTGAAGTCTCGTGAAGGTTTACCAGAGGTGTGCCTACAAAACCTAAGGACAAAATATAAGCTCATATTCCATCAAACGTGACATGTGCAAAACAGTTAAGCTCACAGCAAAATGGAGATGTCAATCTAGCTATCGAAGGCACAATCCTAGCACTGATAACAAATAAGGACATGTGATAAGAGTGTAAAGTGTATCTACACATGTGTAAAGAAAGATCTGAAGTTATGACTACTAATCACCAAGAGATAGTTTCTCAGGCTAAGAACTGAGTCGAAATCTAGCTAGCTGTCCGGACTTTACGAGAATTGTGAATGAGTTGGAGGTATTTCACAATTTCTCGCGTTGTACATCAATGGCATACACCCTCCTTGCTTATTACAAAAGAAACAACAAAAGATGACTATTTACATGACTCTTATTTACATTGACTATTCTCTTTTTATTTTTGGAACAAGAGATGATGGAATTGATAAATACTTGATTTTTTTGTATTTTTCTGATATTTTTTTCTCTTTTCTTTTTTTCTCTTCTTTTTTTTTTTTGAATATATACATCGT